>NC_135235.1:510865927-511477927 GCF_051348905.1 Ranitomeya variabilis
TATAATTATTTTTAATTTTGGTTTTTATAAATGAATTTTTTCATAAAATAATATTTTTTGATGTTAAGGGGGAAATCTGTTTTTGATCTTGATTACATCCTCACATTTCATCAATACCTCTTTTTCACACATTTTAATAAAGAAAAAATATTAATAAGGTTTTATTGGGTATAATAACATTAAGTATTATATAAGTCATTTTTTACTCTAATGAAGGGTATTATATGCAAAGTTGCATAATTTCAAGGTTTTGGTACTACAAGGTTATGACAAATACAAAAACATCTAGGCAATGGAAATATTAAGGGAATGTGTTACTGAAACATAACCTCTGCATTTATCATCAACATATAAAGGCCTTATTTTTATTCTAATTTTTATTTTTCATTTTTATTCTTACTTCATTCTTATTCTTAATTTTTTTTTTTTATCTCAAGAAAAAAATCAATATTTAATAAAGTAATGTCTAGTACAAGAATATTGCTTCATTAAATATAGTGATCATAAGGTTTCATTATAAGAGAAATGTTTCAATTCTGAGTTAAATACAACAATTCTTTCACTCATTCATTCATATATATTCTTATTTTGGTTTATGGCTATACATTTTTACATATTATTGGTCTATTAAATATAGTTTATTAATAAAGTTTTAGTAATAAAGATGGAAACACTTGTTACATAAAAGACACTGACATCTATGGGTTCAAAAAGAAATTACATCTATGACATAAAAATGTCCTATCACATGAAGAATATGGTTAATAATGTATTATCATTTTTTATTATTTTATTTTTCCAAATATGAATTCTATATTGATATTCTGATAATAATTATATAGATATTATTGATTGCTATGGTATGCTGTGATATTATAGGTTACGAAAATTACCAGATTTGGTATAGAATAGGGAATGAAGACTTCAATCAAGATACTGAAGTTCCATTAATAAAGACTTTTCATAATTCTTAAAAGTTTCAAGAAAAAGCCATTATCCAGAAGTTCCACAAGGTAACAATGCTATGATTTCTGAGTAATAATAGACTGTGTCAAATACAATTCATGTCACCACTAACAACCACGACTGCAGCATCCATCACTGACAACCACGACTACAGCATCCATCACTGACAACTGAGTACAGTATCTAAACTGACAACCACAATTGGAAAGGATGATGATCCTATGATGCTAAGATGAACTGTGCTATTACGTTTTATCATGTTCCAGTGGTTTCCTATCACCTATAGGACTTCCATGAAAGCTGGTGAACAATCAGGTAATTGTCAGGATGCTACAACCCTGACATGTGTCCTGTGCACTAAGGACTGGTTATGGTGCTATGTTTAGCAAGGAAGAGTCAATTTAACCCTTGCTGTGCTGACCAAAGATGTTACACCTGTTCCAAGACAAATGCGGATGATATGGAAGGATTCCAGATGCTTTCCAAGGCGAGCCAATGTAAGTCCAGGTGTGTCCAGGTGACACTGTACAGATATTAAAGTTACATTTCATCTATGAACTTTGCTTTCTTATCAACATTTGAATTTATGGACTTTGATTGACACGACACAGTCTCTACAATATCTACATGCTATCATCTATTTCAAAAGAATTATAATAAAGGGTTGTTTTAAAAGAACCAAGAAGACATCAAGATGAAGACCAGATGACATCAGACCTGAGATGCTTCAATTATGTATAGGGAAGTATAATTATATATTTTATATGAATATTGGTCACGGCTTACCATAACATGAATTTACATATCATTATGTTATTGAGTACGTATAACAATATTATTATTATTATTTATATTATTATGAACATTAAATTATTTTGCCAAAGAAGAAGAAAAGAAGATCTTATTAATATGTTTACTTTGAGGGTTCCAATCAATGTCTGTCACCCTCAAAAGGGGGAATTGTTAAATATTAATTATTAATTGAATTATTCATATTCTCAATTCTGTACTGAGCACATTGCTTCTCGCTGACATTACAAAAGCTATTTCTGTATATGTAACTCAGAGTATAAGTTAACACCATATAGGGGGAACACGTGGTCTGTGGGACATATAAATAACGTCTCTTAGGAGGGTGTGGGGTTGGTCACGTGGGGGCTGTCACCAATGCCTTCACCATCATTCTCCATGGACGTCAGACAAGTCACAAGGAATGAACAGCTGATTCTACTCCAGGAAGAAAGATTACTTCTACTCCATCTCAGAAACGATGAGTAACAAGCGCTGATATTTACAAATGGACAATCTGTTCGTAACTATTTCATCTATTTTTATGTTTTGCTGCAATGTGTCTTTTCTGTGGATAATTCAATAAACCACTACATTTTTTATGAAAATATCATGACATTTTTCTTTAAGAGTAACGTACCTGGTAAGTAGTCTTGATTAACCCCTTACTGCCATTGGACGTACTATTCTGTCCATGTGGGGTGGGCCCTACTTCCCAAGGATGGAATAGTATGTCCAGCATGATCAGCCGCGCTCACGGTGGGAGCACGGCCGATCGCGGCCGGGTGTCAGCTGACTATCACAGCTGACACCCGGCACTATGAGCCAGGAGCGGTCACGGACCGCCCCCGGCACATTAACCCCTGGCACACTGCAATCAAACATGATCGCAGTGTTCCGGCAGTACAGGGAAGCATCGCGCAAGGAGGGGGCTCCCTGCGTGCTTCCCTGAGACGATCGGTACAAGGCGATGTGCTCACCTTGTACCGAGCGTCTCCTCCCAGCAGGCCCCAGATCCAAAATGGCTGCGGGGCTGCATCCGGGTCCTGCAGGGAAGTGGCTTCACAGCGCCTGCTCAGAGCAGACGCCGGGAAGCCTCCCTGCTGTGCATGTCAGATCGCTGATCTGCACAGCGATCTGTCACTTTACTGTGATGCCCCCCGGGGCAAAGTAAAAATGAAAAAAAAAAATTACATGTGTAAAAAAAAAGAAAAAAATTCCTAAATAAATAATAATAATAAAAAAATATTGTTCCAATAAATACATTCCTTTAGCTAAATAAAAAAAAAACAATAAAAATACACATGTTTAGTATCGCCGCGTCCGTAACGACCCGGCCTATAAAACTAGTTAACCCCTTCAGTGAACACCGTAAAAGAGGCAAAAAACAACACTTTATTATCATACCGCCGAACAAAAAGTGGAATAACATGCGATCAAAAACACGGAAATAAATAACCATGGTACCATTGAAAACGTCATCTTGTCCCGCAAAAAACGAGCCACAATACAGTATCATCAGCAAAAAAATAAAAAAGTTATAGTCCTCAGAATAAAGTGATGCAAAAATAATTATTTTTTCTATAAAATAGTTTTTATCATATAAAAGCGCCAAAACATAAAAAAATGATATAAATGAGGTATCGCAGAAATCATACTGACCCGAAGAAGAAAACTGCTTTATCTATTTTACCAAACGTTGAACGGTATAAACACCCCCCCCCCAAAAAAAAAAATTAATGAATAGCTGGTTTTTGGTCATTCTGCCTCACAAAAATCGGAATAAAAAGCGATCAAAAAAGTCATGTGCCCGAAAATGTTACCAATAAAAACGTCAACTCGTCCCGCAAAAACAAGACCTCACATGACTCTGTGGACCAAAATATGGAAAAATTATAGCTCTCAAAATGTGGTAACTCAAAAAAAAACATTTTTTGCAATAAAAAGCATCTTTTAGTGTATGACAGCTGCCAAACAAAAATCCGCTAGTTATTTAGTTATGAAAAATTAAAAAATTTAAAAAATGTATTTATTTCCATTTTCCCATTAGGGTTAGGTCTAGGACTAGGGTTAGGGCTAGGGTTAGGGCTAGGGTTGGGGCTAGGGTTAGGGCTACAGTTAGGGTTAGGGTTGGGGCTAAAGTTAGGGTTGGGGATAAAGTTAGGGTTAGGATTACATTTACGTTTGGGAATAGGGTTGGGATTAGGGTTAGGGGTGTGTCAGGGTTAGGGGTGTGGTTAGGGTTACAGTTGAGATTAGGGTTAGGGGTGTGTTTGGATTAGGGTTTCAGTTATAATTGGGGGGGTTTCCACTGTTTAGGCACATCAGGGGCTCTCCAAACGCGACATAGCGTCCGATCTCAATTCCAGCCAATTCTGCATTGAAAAAGTAAAACAGTGCTCCTTCCCTTCCGAGCTCTCCCGTGCGCATAAACAGGGGTTTACCCCAACATATGGGGTATCAGCGTACTCAGGACACATTGGACAATAACTTTTGGGGTCCAATTTCTCCTGTTCCCCTTAGGAAAATACAAAACTGGGGGCTAAAAAATAATTTTTGTGTAAAAAAAAAAAAATTTTTATTTTCACGGCTCTGCATTATAAACTGTAGTGAAACACTTGGGGGTTCAAAGTTCTCATAACACATCTAGATAAGTTCCTTGGGGGGACTAGTTTCCAATATGGGGTCAATTATGGGGATTTCTACTGTTTAGTTACATCAGGGGCTCTGCAAATGCAACGTGACGCCTGCAGACCAATACATCTAAGTCTGCATTCCAAATGGCGCTCCTTCCCTTCCGAGATCTGCCATGTGCCCAAACGGTGGTTCCCCCCACATATTGGGTATAAGCATTCTAAGGACAAATTGGACAACAACTTTTGGGGTCCAATTTCTCCTGTTACCCTTGGGAAAATACAAAACTGGGGGTGAAAAAATCATTTTCGTGAAAAAATATGATTTTTTATTTTTACGGCTCTGCATTATAAACTTCTGTGAAGCACTTGGTGGGTCAAAGTGCTCATCACACATCTAGATAACTTCCTTAGGGGGTCTACTTTCCAAAATGGTGTCACTTGTGGGGGGTTTCAATGTTTAGGCACATCAGGGGCTCTCCAAACGCAACATGGCGTCCCATCTGAATTCCAGTCAATTTTGCATTGAAAAGTCAAACGGCGCTCCTTCCCTTCTGAGCTCTCCCTTGCGCCCAAACAGTGGTTAACCCCCACATATAGGGTATCAGCGTACTTAGGACAAACTGTACAACAACTTTTGGAGTCCAATTTCTTCTCTTACCCTTGAGAAAATAAAAAATTGGGGGCGAAAAGATCATTTTTGTGAAAAAATATGATTTTTTTATTTTTACGGCTCTGCATTATAAACTTCTGTGACTCACTTAATGGGTCAAAGTGCTCACCACACATCTAGATAAGTTCCTCAGGGGGTCTACTTTCCAAAATGGTGTCACTTGTGGGGGATTTCAATGTTTAGGCACATCAGGGGCTCTCCAAACGCAACATGGCATCTCATCTGAATTCCAGTCAATTTTGCATTGAAAAGTCAAATGGCGCTCCTTCTCATACGAGCTCTGCCATGTGCCCAAACAGTGGTTTACCCCCACATATGGGGTATCGGCGTACTCAGGAACAACTTTTGGGGTCCATTTTCTCCTGCTACCCTTGGTAAAATAAAACAAATTGGAGCTGAAGTAAATTTTTCGTGTAGAAAAGTTAAATGTTCATTTTTATTTAAACATTCCAAAAATTTCTGTGAAACACCTGAAGGGTTAATAAACTTCTTGAATATGGTTTTGAGCACCATGAGGCGTGCAGTTTTTAGAATGGTGTCACACTTGGGTATTTTCTATCATACAGACCCCTCAAAATTACCGTACTTCAAATGAGATGCGGTCCCTAAAAAAAATGGTGTTGTAAAAATGAGAAATTGCTGGTGAACTTTTAACCCTTATAACTCCCTAACAAAAAAAAATGTTGGTTCCAAAATTGTGCTGATGTGAAGTAGACATGTGGGAAATGTTACTTATTAAGTATTTTGTGTGACATATCTCTGTGATTTAATTGTATAAAAATTCAAAGTTGGAAAATTGTGAAATTTTCTAAATTTTCACCAAATTTCTGTTTTTTTTCACAAATAAATGCAGGTAATATCAAAGAAATTTTACCACTATCATGAAGTACAATATGTCACGAGAAAATATTGTGAGAATCACCGGGATCCGTTGAAGCGTTCCAGAGTTATAACCTCATAAAGGGACAGTGGTCAGAATTGTAAAAATTGGCCCGGTCATTAACGTGCAAACCACCCTTGGGGGTAAAGGGGTTAAATAAATGTGCAAAATAAGCATATTTAACAGTGGCAAATGCATTGATTTTTTGGATATTACTTTCTGTGTTGGGGAAGATGGACGGATCGAGACAGATTTGTATAGAAAAAACACTTCCGTTAATTCCCTTTTACACGCCACGTCAGCACATAATCATTCGGTTATTAAAGCCATCCCAGTTGGCCAGTAACTCAGGAACAGGAGGGTTTGCTCTACGGAAACTCCTTTTGAGAGACAATCCACTATTCTTTCTGACAGGTTTAAAGCCAGGGGGTATAGTAACCGTTATATTAAAGCGGGTTAGAAATGAGCTAAGGCAACAGAGAGAGGTGATTTATTGGTACCATCCAAAAAGAAAACTGAAAGGGGTGATTAAGAGTTAAATTTCATCTCCACCTCTAATTGCCGCTGGGAACAGATTTGTGATGTCTTGAAGAAACATTGGCCTGTACTACATACCGACGCCACCCTTGCTGCCCTGATACCACCAGTTCCACGTGTGACGCAGAGGAGAAGCAAAAATATAAGAGACCACCTGGTAAGAAGCCATTATGTGGCAAAACAAAAAACCTTATTTAATTCAGGTGGTCTCAGACATGGATGCTTCCCCTGCGGGTCAGGCGTTGCGTGCCCTAATATACTGAGATGTGGGACCTTCAAGTCATCTGATGGGAGCAGGGAATACACTATCCATGATTATATTTCTTGTAACACCTCACACGTGATTTATTATGCTACCTGTCCCTGCTCCCTGATATACATCGGTCTCACGTCCAGAGAATTAAAGAATAGAACTTGTGAGCACATACGTGACATTTTGGCGGCGAGGGAGGTGTCGGATATTTCTACATTGAAAACCATACCAAGGCACTTCAGGGTGCATCACGGGTCTGACCCCGGTGGCTTGAGGGTAAGAGGAATTGACAGGATTCATGCTGGTATCAGGGGTGGCAACGTTAAACAAACACTCGCTCAACGCGAGTGCAGGTGGATTGTCACCCTTGATACTACGTCTTCTAGGGGACTGAATGAAAAATTGAGTTTTGTACCCTTTCTATGATTTGTTTTTCTGTTGCCCTGTCTGCAAGGGCTTAGATGTCCCCACAGTCTCGTGCGCTAGTTTAATTGTAAATATATCCTGGGAAGAACTAATGAGTCCTTTCTTTTTCTGATTTGTTATGGTTTTAATTGTATGTTGTCTTTGTCTCTTTTAGTTTTTAACTTATCTGGATGTCTTATATGCTGTTTCTTTGATGGATTAATTTTGCCCATTTGGGATCCCACTCGTCGTGGCTATTATTGAAGTTTGCGGATCTGGATCTAGCATCATCAGTTACAAAGACTCACTGTCTGGACAATTTTCACTTAATTTATTGTATGGTCTATTTTGTCCTATGAAAGGAAATGTTGTTTTTTACATTTGTGCGGGTATTTTATTCTGTGAACCTTTATCTAGTATGTCTTATCACACATTATTTAATATTGTAAAATATATCATTATTAGCCATCATGTTATCATGTTGTTGTTCACTATATATTTGTCCTTATTGTCACTTTTCACTCTTGGGTTATTTTATGCCCAGTATATATTGAATTATTGTTCTCTATATTTCCTTGTAATCCTTGCAGGATATAATCAACACTATTTAGTTATTTATATCTTATTTTTTTAACTTCTTTCTTTCACTTCCTTATTGTCTATTTTCACGCATTGGATAAGGTACCCCCTTTTTATTGTTCCTGTTCCTACAGCATTCCATCATAATATAAAGTACCGGTGATAATTAACATAGCCCCAGGATAGGGACTGGGTATGCGCATTATATTATTCATTTGGTCTTCAATAACATGGCTGCTGATAGCACGCATGTGCAGTGTGACTACCTGGCACTGTCTTCCCATCTGTTGTCTATTGAATATGCAGTGCGCATGTCCATTAACGTCATTGGGTGCTAGGTCACCCGCATGTGCAGTGCATGTTGACGGCAGTGGGATAGACGATATGCTGTGTGCAGGGTCATGTGCGCATGCGCCATTTACATTGGCGTGTCTGGGCCCTATAAATGGCGCATCATAGACAGGACTGCTTTACCACTTCCCCTTTGAGAAAGCAGACACGCGACACGTGCGTCAGGGGTTGCGGGGAGTTTGCTTCCATGTCTGGACTTATGATGGGTAAGCACTTTATTTAACGTAGCTCTCTATTTTGGGGCAGTGCATGGGTGCAGTTACCGCCTAGCGATATACATGTGTTAATGGGCATTACCATGTGAATGTTAGTTTGCAGCTGAGTGCGGCTGCCTCCGCTTTCCCATGTCATACTATTGAAATGTTGCTTCTCCTCAGTGTACTGTCTTTGTTTCCTCCTCACTTTATTTCTGATTGACCTTTTTATTTAAGGTGTTTGTTTGTATGATAATTTAATAAAAGATCTTTCTTTTATTTTTGGTGGTGTTTTTCGCCTACTCCCTTTTTTATTGTTTATACCTGATTTCATTATATACTTTGTGGAATGATGTTTAGACTTTTCATTATGGACTCAAACTTTTTATAACAATTCAATTTTGATGATTTTAACTAATGAAAAAGTAGTAATTTTATAATATATACATGTTTTGTAACACTTCTATCGTGGTCTGTTTTAAGCATAATTGCATTGCCAAACACTACTGTGCAGGTTTTTCTTTATTTGACCCTGGACCTTTAACCTTTGTTATTTTTGGCTCCATTTTGCACATTTCAGCAGCCCTTCTCTGCCATGCTTGTTTGTCATTATTACTATGTATCTCAAGAAGGGGGTGAACACTGAAATTCTTTTTAAGGTCCTTAATAAACAAATGTTTGCCATTTATATTACTGGCAGTTTAATTTGAATTTAATTTTTTTGGTGTGCAGTCCAAATGTAGTGACACATTTTATTTTTGGGTCTCTTCATTTGCCGGTCAGCTAGGTTGAAAATGCCAAACTGAGTTGTCGAGGACATCAGCTGCCCTGGGAGTCCTCATGCACTCAAGAACTGTCTCCAGCACAACTGAGTGAGGCTATTTCTCTCTATCAGCAAAATTCACATTTAAGAGCATATAGGCTCATTGGCCTTCCTTTCTTTTTTTTTTCCCCTGGTAGAACTGGTATGGCCTCCCATTAACTTCCTGCAATTGGAATGCGAAGGGTCTAAAGGGGTGCTTGGTTGCCATTTTCTGAGACTTCAAAGACATACAGATAGGGAATTTATTTTGAGCCCCAAATTAAATTTGCTAATAAGGTCTACGCATATTTGTTTTGCTAATTACTTCCCCATCCACTATTTTAAAACTGTGAAAAAAAAGTGTTACTTTTAGCACTCTCACTCAATTTTTACTCTGCCCACTTTGGCAGAGCTGGGATGGGGGCAAGGCGAGTAATGGCGTTGTGCGCAAATCTTACTCCAGCAGGAACTGGAGTAGTTGTGGTGGGGCAAACACCGAGGTACATAACTCCTCCAACGCTCCTGATTCATGAAGTGTACGCCTCTTCATGAATCGGGAGTGTCTGACGCCAGCACATCTCACCAAGGCCAGCGTGAACCACACCAAGCTTGATGAATTGGACCCCAAAATCTGTTACTTTCCTGTGCCACTTTTGGTGCTGCTAAGCCTTCCTTTCAACTATCCAGTTGGTAATCTCTGCAGTCCACAAGGCTGCATTTAGCTGTATTCCTTCGGATTGCAGCTGCCGTTCAATGCGCTCAGGCTCAGTTTAGGGAAGCACTCTAGTAGTGTTTATAGGAGAACTCTATCACAACTAAGGCCATATTCAGATGTTGGTGAGTTCTCGTACACAAAGTCTGAGTTTCATGAGTCTTGGATTCTCTCTTCATCAGTGTGTCACTTTTTACCATCAATGTTTCATCAGATTTTTCTCATTTGCAAAAATAAATATTGCACAGCTTCTCTTATACATTGCAATATTAGAGCACTTTAACATTATTTATGGGGGGCAACTGTCTCTACTAAGAGGGCACTCTACTAAGAGGGCATGATTTATGAATGTATTATGGGGGCACTGTCTCTACTAAGAGGGCATGGTTTATGAATACACTTATAGGGGCACTGTCACTACTTAGGGGTACGGTTTATGAACACATTATGGGGGGGATCTGCCTCTACCAAGAGGGCACTCTGCCTCTACCAAGAGGGCACTCTACTAAGAGGGCATGGTTTATGAATACATTATGGGGGCACTGTCTCTACTAAGAGGGCATGGATTATGAATACACTTATAGGGGCACTGTCACTACTTAGGGGTACGGTTTATGAATACATTATGGGGGGGATCTGCCTCTACCAAGAGGGCACTCTACTAAGAGGGCATGGTTTATGAATACATTATGGGGGCACTGTCTCTACTAAGAGGGCATGGATTGTGAATACACTTATAGGGGCACTGTCACTACTTAGGGGTACGGTTTATGAATACATTATGGGGGGGATCTGCCTCTACCAAGAGGGCACTCTACTAAGAGGACATGGTTTATGAATATATTATGGGGGCACTGTCTCTACTAAGAGGGCATGGTTTATGAATACACTTATAGGGGCACTGTCACTACTTAGGGGTACGGTTTATGAATCGCTCTGGCACTATTATTTATGGGGGAGTTCTCCGTCACTCTCTAGAGTTGCACTCTGGGTTATTCTAAGGGCCTGTTTACAGTCTTTGCTTAGTTTTTGGCGTGATAACTCTCAAAAACTGGGGAGTTTCTACTTAAAAATCTCTGGGAGTGAACATGTCCAATAATTTTCTGGAGGCACTCAGTCACTGGTTAGGAGGCACTCTGCAGTTGAGGGAGGCACTCTTGCACTGTTTAGGTGGGCTCTAGATATGGAGCATGGTGTTGTCCTTATCTGGGCATTATAAGGCCCTGTCACCTTTCTTTCTGAATAAAATATGACAGCGTAATCTCTGCTCGGTTCTCTATGTGATTAAACAACGCACTAACAGCCTCCATAAGCTCGTACTACATTTCCAGCAGCCCCTGCCTGTTACACGATAACATGGATAACTGCAAGAAGGGCTCCTCTGCCAAAATAATCGAGTCACTGACAGGGGGTTTATAGGATTTGTAGTTTTATTACAGCGGGACTTAACTATGATGCATGAGAACCAAGACTACATTTACCAGAGAGCTTTGCTTACGGCGCTGTTCATCACGTGATTCGTAGCTGGCCAATCAGGTGACACTGCCTATTGTCTGCTTCCTAAGATTTCGGACGGGAAGATACAGGTAGGCTTGTACTTATCTGACGAGGGAGTGTGAGTAAATAGCGGGTAGTCGGCGGCGCTCACACTCACCAGTGATGGCGGCGGCCGGCTGCCTCCATCATACACAGCGCTGCGCACAATACCAGCGCTGTCTGTGTATTACCGCTGTTATACAGGTGGCATCGGTCTGTAGGAGCCGCACTGGGGTCATCCAGTGACTGTATGCGATTGTAGCATGCAGCTGAGATGAGGGACTGGTGCAGATTTAAAGGGGGTCTCCATATAACTATGGGGGGACTTAAACCCAACAATGGGGAAGTAGAGCTGCCTCGCCTAACGACCCGACCCCGGTAATTACGGCAGGAGCGGTGGCGAAGCATCCAACTTTATAGAACGGACAGAGGGACAAGTGATTGAGGTTTTCTAGGCTAAGCCGCGCCTCACGCAATCCGCCCAGCACATCACTGCACAGCGGCGAGAACATGGTGTCCTGTGCTACCGTACGGCGCAGGTACAGAGAGGTCATCAGTAGAGTAAGGCCGGGTTTATACTTGCGTTTGGCTGCTCTATGGACTTCCTCCCTTAAGCTCCGCCTTCCGCATGCGTCCTGCGTACCTATCTTTAACAATGGGTACGCAGGGACATGCGTTGTATGCGGCGTTTTGACGTGCCCGCCGAATGCAAAATGTTGCATTTTCTCGCAGTCGGTGGGCACATAAAAACGCCGCATACAACACATGTCCTTGCGTACCCAATTTTAAAGGGAACCTGTTGCCCCCAAAATCGAGGGTGAGCTAAGCCAACCAGCATCAGGGGCTTATCTACAGCATTCTGGAGTGCTGTAGATAAGCCCCGATGTAACCTGAAAGATGAGAAAAAGAGCTTAGATTATACTCACCTGGGCGGGCGGTCCGATCCGGTGGGTGTCGCGGTCCGATCCGGCACCTCCCATCTTCTTAGGATGACGTCCTCTTCTTGTCTCCACGCTGCGGCTCCGGCACAGGCGTACTTTGTCTACCCTGTTGAGGGCAGAGCAAAGTACTGCAGTGCGCAGGTGCCGGGAAAGGTCAGAGAGGTCACAGTGCCTGCGCACTGCAGTACTTTACTCTGCCCTCAACAGGACAGACAAAGTACGCATGCGCCGGAACTGCAGCGTGAAGACCATAAAAGGACGTCATCTGATGAAGATGGGAGGCCCCGGACATCGACGCCCATTGGACCGCAGCCGGACCGCCCCTGGGTGAGTATAATCTAACCTCTTTTCCTCATCTTTCAGGATACATCGGGGCTTATCTACAGCATTACAGAATGCTGTAGATAAGCCCCTGATGCTGGTGGGCTTAGCTCACCCTCAATTTTGGGGGTGACAGGTTCCCTTTAAAGATAGGTACGTAGGACGCATGTGGAAGTAGGCAGAGCTTAAGGGAGGATGTACGCAGACTAGCCAACCACAAGTGTGAACTTAGCCTTAGTACAAACCTATATGTCCATTTCATCAGCCATGACTCTGGTCTGCGACCGCCACACGGGAGCCGGTGTACTGCCTCTTACCTGCCGGCAGCATTGGCAGCTCTTCTCATTGGCTGGCGTGATGTCATTGTAGTGTTGTGTGAGGGCTCGATGAGAAGAGCACAAGGCGGCCACAGACCAGTGTCGGAATGTACGGATCAATGTGCACCAGTTCTAGAGGAGAATTTCTCCCAGAGCACAGCCCCCCTCCTGTCTGTTCTTAAGGGGTCTACACAGCTGATCACCCATCCACCTATAATTGTTAGATCAGCGTGGGTCGCATCAGTCACCGGAACAGGACATGTACTCCCTGGACAAAGACCATGGCCCTAAAATAAGGAAGGACGCTGCAATACAGAATGACTGTGCAAACCAAATCCAGGCGCTCGGTGCTTACCGGCGGGGCCAATCCTTTATATACACGTTCCACCTGCTTGTTTTTCCTCTATCTCCTCCCTTCTCTGGCCTTATGATGCCAGAGCCGTCCATCAAAGAAGAGGAGGGTGGAGATAGAGGGAATTCAAGCAGGTGGGAAGGTGTATATAAATGATTGGCCCCGCCATGAAGCACCAGGAGCGGTCATGTTATCTGGTCCCTGGGGGCACCACCCTGAACAATCCAGGACCTGAGTTGAACCTGTTGGGGTGTAACCAGAACGCATGGTTCTGTAGGCCATAAAATACAAGGTCCTTCATATATGCATTGGCCCAAAGTGACAAGCCAGTGCGGAGAAAACCCAGTAATAAAGGTTCTGCAAATCGGCCTGGAGGGTTGTCTAGACTGTACTTCATCCCGCCCCCTAATGCGCTCATTTACTTTTCGATAGCTAAGCCAGACCCTCCACCATGAAGGAGAAAGGGTGTGACTTGGCTATTGCAATGAGCCAGTCAGCCAGCCCCCTTCACACAAAGAACTGATAATATGCCAACAGGAAACAATTTTTGGATTAATTAGTTTCTGGCACGTTATTACGTGACTAATTGGAAATCGCCCAATTAGTAGAGAGAAACGGATCTATCGCTCACAGGGCCGGCCATACACCTGCTGATTGTGTCACTTATTACATCACTACAGAGCTGTCACTTTTCTTTATAGCGTTTCACAATGTCTGCACAAGGAACAGAAAACGAATCGTCTCAGTATTCAGCGTTGGGTCCTTCATACGAAATCAAAGCAGCGCAGGAAAGCCAGGAGGCGTCCCTCAACGTAAGTGATAAAGAATGGGTTGCCATGCGCCATTGACCGTTTTGGGGGTAGATTCATCCAAGCGTTTGCGCCATAAAAGTGGCGTAAGAGCTTTGAAAAGTAAAAAACAATTGGTACAACATAGAGTTGCCCAAAAGTTTTGCAATTTTTGATGTTTTAACACAAATTTGAATCCCCTTTCCTAAAGTGAGCGGGAGGTGGCGACGCCATCAAACTCCTCAAGAGTGGCGGATTTTATACTGCTCCAGTGCTTGACTAGAGTAGCATTTCTGCGGCAGGTCACAGAGGCACATGCCACTTAGGAGAGGCGACAAACCCCATGAATTCAGTGTCTGCTGCTCCTGCAAGACTGGCATAGTGCAGTTGGGTGTTATGCCAGTCCTGATGAATCGGATCCATTGTTCTTCATCTTCATGTGGTTACCCCAGTAAGGTCTTATCCACACATTCATGCCCGTTTTGCTGTTATTTTTCCTTGGTTTACTCTTTTTCCCATCTGTTTTTCGGTCCTTGTGCCCACTTTGATCATTTATCAAAAACCGATATAGGCTTTTCCTAGCAACCAGTCAGGAAACATGGACAGCGCTACATTGCCACTAGGAAGCGGGTTCATTCAGAGGTTGGGTTTTTTTATTTATTTTTTTTACAAAAAAAAAAAATGAATTGCTCCACAGACTATAATGTATCAGTGTGCTTTCACTGAAAAATACTTACGTCGTGTGAATGAGGCCTAAGCGAGAACTATCAGAAGACGGAGATATATTACTGTGGTACATTGATTGGAGAAATAACTGTAATAATTTTGCAGTAAATCCATGTAAACGGATCAATAAAGGAATTTTCCACTTTTTTTATATTGATGACTTATTCTTATGAATGGATCATCAATATCAGACCAGTGGGGGTCCTACACCTGGCAACTCAATGACCAGCTGTTATGGTGGCTTATGGCAGCTGTAGTTAGTGGCTGTTGGTGAGACCTGTAGATCTGCTTTCATTCTCTTCTAATACATAGTGCAGTACCAGGCAGTGGCCACTAAACATAGCGGCGCTGTAGTGTTCTGCTGCCTATACTGCTTGTGTCAGGCCATCACCAGAGATCATACCAGCTGATTGTTGGGAGACTCCTCTCCCCATGGTTCTAATATTGAACAATGGATCATCAATCAGAAGTGTAGGTCACTAGGTAAGGTCTCTATAATATGCTTTTTGTCATAAGTTGAAGTTAATGATTTTCTGTTTCAGAGTCCTCATGACAACACTTCTGTTCCTGGCAACTTAGATTTATAGGGCTAATGGTACTTATAGCCAGAAATTCAGAATCCAGCTTTTATATTTCTAGCACAGGTAAGCAAATTTGTGAAAGTAGTGGAGGAACAGGAAGATTTGTTACAGGGAGGCACAAAAGCATCTCTGATGCTCTTAAAGGGTACTTACACTTTTTTTTTCTTTCTCTAACATGACTGATCAATTCACTCCAGATTGGTGGGAGGTCCAAATCCTGTGACCACCACCGATCACTCCAAACACTTGTCACTTTGGCTTTCTATGAGTTCATAAGCCACTCGGTGTGTGCACTCATGTAGGAGCATACCGTTCTGCTACCTGAGCTGCGCTGGAACATAAAAAAAAGTGTAGTTGCCCTTTAACACAGCCAAGTTTTAAAATCGGGGTTCCTTTTGTTTCTACTGACAGATCACTATAAGACTAGCTCGGTTGAGTCGCAGAGTGGACTATAATTTACTTTACCTTTAGGTTTAGATTCCATTTTGCAAAAAATCATGTTGTATAATTGTATTTTATTTAAGTTGAGCTTTTGTAGAACTGAGAAGGAACAATATTAAATGTGATTAAAATATTGCATATCAGTCTAAATATACATATGTCAGTTATAGCGTAGAATGGGCAAGGACCCCTACCGCCCCTGCTTGCAACAAGCAGAAGTCGGCTAATGAAAGTCATTTAAGGAAGTATAAATGCGGTGCAAGTTCCTCTTTGTGGATCTGGTGTTGTCGCTCTCTGGAGGCGAGAGGATCAGGGTTAGGGTCACAGGTTTATTTAGAGGGGTTCTCCATATTGAACAAACCTCCCATGTTAAAAAGGTCCTTTGCCAATGATCTGATCACCTAGTATCACCTGTACCAGCCTGCAAATCAATGTTCATTTAATGGCTTGTTTAGACCTCCCAACCAGGATTCAATGTGCACAGAGAGGCCATTAATGATGGTTCTGTGCGTTTGGAATATGTTCATTATCACCAACACTTGTCCTGTTGTACACAGGGCTTTGCGCTGCCGAGTGTAATCGTTTTAATACCAGCATAACAAACCAATCACCGGATAATCAAGAGTTCTGTTTATCAGGGGAATGGCGGGATGTTTACAGACCCTGATCCGCAAACAAGAACCCTAGCGAAAGCCCGATTCCATGGAATCAATAGTGCTATGTAAATAATAATAATAATTGTTAAATTCTCGGCAGCGCCTCCTCAGGGGAAACGAAGCATTACATAGTGTCGATATAAATCAGTTGGTTGGCTGTGTAATGCAGGGTAGGTTCTCCAGAAAATAAAACTTTGTACCCAATGTAATAGGTGAGGATCCTGAACAGATGACCTTTTCTATTACGGTATCTTAGAATTTCCTAATAGGATCTATAGAGCAATAGACTTTCGAAACTGGGAAATCCCTTTAAATAATAAACCCACTGCCCTTGTGCCTTGGCAATGGCTGCGTCCAGTGTATTTGTGGAGCTGTTAGTTTGGTTCCCCTAATAAAGGTAATAAATAAATAAAGTCTAAATAAAGTCTTTACACTTTAAATGGGAACGGTTCTTTCAACAAACTTTACTTAAATCAATAGTACAAGTGAATATTTCTGATAAGAAATATTACATTGTTCACTTCTGAGCCACTTTTTCCCTTCCACCCTGCCTCCTGAACTAACCATCCACTCTGGGGGAGGGAAACTAAAATCCATCATGCTCCAGACAAGGAGGACTGCCAGCTCAGTGAAGTGTCAGGTTACAACAGCCGTTATACTCTCTGAAGGAGAAGGAGACTGACAAAGGTCATGCCGAGCTTTTTAAGTGTAGGTTCACAGTTTTTTTTATGTGGATTTTGAAACGAATACTCGTTGAATACACTTTGTTGTGGATTGTAAAGCTGATCAGCTTGTAAAACCACAAAAAAATTGTGTGAACCTAGATTAGCATGTATTTTAGCTCATCCCAGAGCTGGATTCACATCTACACTGCGCTGCTGCATAATTTCCTCCATGCTTCTGTTTGTGTGCTATTTTAGGAATGAAGAGCAGGAATCCATCTCTTGGTGCTGTGCTGCACATGGGGTGTATCATGGCAGCTTGTTCCACTGAGAGGGAACTGAGATTTAAATGGGAGAGCGAGCTTCACCAGAAGAAAAGTGGTGAATAATGTAGGGTACAAGTCATATAATGGCCAGAGATGATGGTATTCCTCATTTACTCTCAAATGGTCGATTTATTCTGATGTTAGTAGTAATTATAGTTACTATTTTTTTTTTTTTTACTTCTATCTAAACAGGTATCCACATCTGATGCCAATCATGAGGCGGAGGACAAACCTTTTAGTGTTAATGAATCAGCAGCTCTAATTTCAGGTGAGAGTTTGTGTCCATTACCATACAATATGTGTATCTTACAGAGGAGCTGTCAGTTCTTCTAAAGGGTTCAGTAAAACTTGGAATCCACACAAAGTACCGTATATACTCGAGTATAAGCCGAGATTTTCAGCCCAAATTTTTGGGCTGAAAGTTCCCCTCTCGGCTTATACTCGAGTCACGGTCGGCGGGTGAGGGGGAGAGAGGTCTGTCATATACTCACCTGCTTCCGGTGCTCCTGGCGCTCCCCCTGCCTGTCCCATGGTCTTCGGGTGCCGCAGCTCTTCCCCTGTTCAGCGGTCACGTGGGACCGCTCATTAAAGTTATGAATATGGACTCCACTCCCATAGGGGTGGAGCCGCATATTCATTTCTCTAATGAGCGGTACCGGTGACCGCTGACAGAGGAAGAGGCTGCGGCACCCGGAGACCATCTGTCCGGGATAAGGAGCCAGGGACACCGGGAGCAGGTGAGTATTACATATTTACCTGTCCACGTTCCGGGCGCCGCTCCGTCTTCCCGTACTCTTGCTCTGACTGTTCAGGTCAGAGGGCGTGATGACATACTAATCTGCTCGCCGCCCTCTGCCTGAACAGTCAGTGCGGAGAGACGCCGAGACGGGACGCTGAGGAGCTGCGGGCAGCAAGAGAGGTGAGTATGTCATTTTTTTTTTATTGCAGCAGCAGCATTATATGTTGCACAGCTTTATATGGAGCATCTATGGGGCCATAATGAACGGTGCAGAGCATTCTATATGGCACAGCTTTATATGGAGCATCTATGGGGCCATAATGAACGGTGCAGAGCATTCTATATGGCACAGCTTTATATGGAGCATCTATGGGGCCATAATGAACGGTGCAGAGCATTCTATATGGCACAGTTTTGTATGGAGCATCTATGGGGCCATAATGAACGGTGCAGAGCATTCTATATGGCACAGCTATATATGGCTCATCTATGGGGCAATAATCAACGGTATGGAGCATTATATATGGCACAGCTTTATATGGAGCATCTTATGGGGCAATAATGAACAGTATGGAGCATTATATGTGGCACAGCTTTATATGGAACATCTTATGGGGCAATAATGAACAGTATGGAGCATTATATGTGGCACCGTTTTATATGGAGCATCTTATGGGGCCATAATGAAATGTATGGAGCATTCTATATGGCACAGTTTTATATGGAGCATCTATGGGGCCATAATGAAATGTATGGAGTATTATATATGGCACAGCTTTATATGGAGCATCTTATGGGGCAATAATGAACAGTATGGAGCATTATATGTGGCACAGCTTTATATGGAGCATCTTATGGGGCAATAATGAACGGTATGGAGCATCTATTTTTATTTTTGAAATTCCCCGGTAGCTGCTGCATTTCCTACCCTAGGCTTATACTCGAGTCAATAAGTTTTCCCAGTTTTTTGTGGCAAAATTAGGGGGGTCGGCTTATACTCGAGTGTATACGGTAATCATTCTGGCGCATCTTTTCTTAAAACTCTGCAGTGTGCCATTCCACTGGACATGTAAAAAAGCCTTGTGGAGTGGGTATTACTGTTTCCCTGGTAACTAGGGTGTGTGCCACTAGTTTCTTGCTCATTGCTGAGCTAAAAAACAACCTTTCCAGAAGATAAGATGTGGATGTTCAGCTTGTTGCAATGTCCTCCTTTTTCATCTCCATGATCTATTCCTGGATGACTTAGATAAAGGAGCTTGTGTCATAAAACAAGAACATCAAAGGGGTTTTCAAAAAAAAACATCACCAGACACAGTTTGTCTTTAAAAAAAAAAAAAAAAAACATACCCAAAAACTGCGCTTTATTCACTCTCCTCGGGTACAACATTTGCTTCATGTGTCTATTATTTTTTGAAGTGCTGATGTCACAGCAACAGCACTGCAGCCAATCATTGAAATTGGTGACCCTGAGGGGCTAGTGCCCTCTAGTCTGGGAGAGCCACTGAGCTTCCTGACTTGCCCAGAGCTGTGGACATGTCAGTGCTGCAGGCAAAGACTTGGCACTGGGCCAGGAGAATGTGACTAACACACAGCTTAGGCTACGTTCACATTTGCGTTGTGCGCTGCAGCGTCGGCGCCGCAACGCACAACGCAAACAAAAACGCAGCAAAACGCATGCACAACGCTGCGTTTTGCGCCGCATGCGTCCTTTTTTTCATTGATTTTGGACGCAGCAAAAATGCAACTTGCTGCGTCCTCTGCGCCCGGACGCGTGCGCCGCAGTGACGCATGCGGCGCAAAACGCAAGTGCGACGCATGTCCATGCGCCCCCATGTTAAATATAGGGGCGCATGACGCATGCGGCGCCCGACGCTGCGGCGCCCGACGCTGCGGCGCAGACCGCAAATGTGAACTTAGACTTATTGGTTTGTGGGTTTTTTTTGTACAAACTGTGCCACTTTATGACCCCATAAATGCAGGCATGTGTTTCTTTTTTTGTACATAATAGGGTGCAACATACAGAATTGCTCACTACATTATGGTCGGATTGTATGCTATACAAATATACTATATTGCACGCAAACACGGAGCTCCTATGAGTAACACGCATCATTAAAAAGAGCATATAATAAAGCGAATGATCATGCATGCATTTAATTTTTCTCTATATATATTTTATCTTTTTGAAATTGCAATGAACTATGAGTAATATCGCTATACTAGCACATCTACTGTTATCAGGAATTGCAATATACTTTGCGCGACTATGGGTTCTGCAAGTGTATCACTAATATTGTGTTAAAAAAAATTGTTGATCAGTATTTTTAGAATTTAAAGGGGTTGCCCTCTACTGGGGCAACCCGCTATCAATCCGTATGATTTCCTCTCTTAAAATAACTCTTATACTCGCCGACGTTCCAGCAGTGTCACCACTGTCTCTCCCACCGATTGCATAACAGTGTGACGTCACGCAAACTCTGGCCAATCAGTGGCCGCTTCACTCCACCCACATGTGGACATATCCTATACATCCATAGGAAGAGCGAGTAAGCGATTTGTCCAAAGGCAGGGAAAGTGAAGTGGCCATTGATAGGCCGCAGGGTTCGCTTGACGTCACACTGTTACAAGACTGCTGGGAGAGAGAGTGCCGACAATGCTGGAATATCGAAGAGAATATAAAAGCTATTATTTTAAAAGGAGGAAACATACAGATTGAGAAAGGGTTCTCCCAGGACTGGACAGCCCCTTTGAAGTAATGGGAGGTTAAATTGTAAAAGTAAGGACACGTCGACATCTATGGGGGACTTTTAGGTCGTTGATGTACACAGAATAAGTGACTTGTTACTCTTGTCACAGCCGTAGAGCTTTAATTTGTGCCTAAATATTTATAGGGTAATTTAAACTTTTCTTTTTTTTACCTAAATGAATAGTTCAAGGGAAAGTAAGACACTTTGTAATACAGTCATGGCTCATGGTGTTGGCACCCTTGAAACTGTTCCAATCAAATCCTGCCGTGGGAAAGGTCATAGAGGCCCGGCACCTGCGCACTGCAGTACTTTGCTCTGCCCTCAACAGGACAAATCAGTACACCCGCGCCGGAGCCGCGGCAGGAAGACAAGAAGAGGAAGTCATCGTATGAAGATGGGAGACGCCGGACTGGACCGTGACGCCCATCGGACCGGACAGCAGCCGGACCGCCCCTGGGTGAGTATAATATAACCTCTTTTTCTCATCTTTCAGGATACATTGGGGGCTTATCTACAGCATTCCAGAATGCTGTAGATTAGCCCCTGATGCCGGTGGCCGTAGCTCATATACGATTTTTGAGGTGACAGATTACCTTTAATGACCGGAGCTTTTTTGTTTTTTTCGATTTTGCGTTTTCGTTTTCACTCCCCTCCTTGCCAGAGCCATAACTTTTTTATGGCTTGTTTTTGTGAGGGCTTGTTTTTGCGGGACGAGTTGTACTTTTGAGCGACACCATTGGTTTTACCATGTCATGTACTAGAAAATTGGGAAAAAAGTCCAAGTGCGGTGAAATTGCAAAAAAAGTGCAATCTCAAACTGTTTTTTGTTTGGCTTTTTTGCTAGGTTCGCTAAATGCTAAAATTGACCTGCTATTATGATTCTCCAGGTCAGTACGAGTTCATAGACACCAAACATGTCTAGGTTCTTCTTTATTTAAGTGGTGAAAAAAAATTCCAATCTTTGCTTTAAAAAAAATTGCGCACTTTTACAATACCCGTAACGTCTCCATTTTTCGTGATCTGGGGTGAGTGAGAGCTTATTTTATGCGTGACGAGCTGACGTTTTTAATGATACCATTTTGGTGCAGATACGATCTTTTGATCGCCTGTTATTGTATTTTAATGCAATGTCGCAGTGACCAAAAAAAGTAATTCTGGCGTTTAGCGATCAGGATATTCCTTTTTTTTAAAATTGATAGATCGGGCGATTTTGAACTCAGGGATACTAAATATGTGTAGGTTTGATTTTTTTTCTATTTTATTTTGAATGGGGCAAAAGGGGGGAATTTAATCTTTTATATTTTGTTGTTTTTTTTTTTCATATTCTTAAAAAAGATTTTTTTTTTAATTTTGGCATACTTCAATAGCCTTCATGGGAGCCTAGAAGCTGCCACAACTCGATCGCCTCTGCTACATAGAGGCGGTGCTCAGGTCACTCCTATGTTGTAGAATTGCAGCATTGCTATAAACGCAGACCACAGGGTGGCACTCATAGCAATCCGGCAACAACAACCATAGAGGTCTTCAAGAGGCCTCTGGCTGTCATGCCGACGCACCAATGACCCCCGATCACGTGACGGGGGGGGGGGTCACCGATGCACGCATTTCCTGCCGGATGGCCTGAAGCGCTTGTTAAATGCCGCTGTCAGAGTTTCACAGCAGCTTTTAACTAGATCGCGATTCCGCCCGCATCTATTGTGGGCACGTTAGCTGTTCAAAACAGCTGACATGTCTCGGTTTTGATGCAGGCTCACCGCCGGAGCCCGCATCAAAGCGGAAATTCTGCCATCTGCCGTACTACTCCGTCCGATAGCAGAAAGGGGTTAAAATTGCTGATGGGAGAAGGCATCCTTCAAATATGAGAGATCTGAAGCAATTTGCAAATGAGAGTTCAAAAACTCCAGTTGAGAGGTGTAAGAAGCTTGCTGATGGTTATAGTAAGCATTTGGTTGCAGTTATTTATTCCAAAGGGTGTGCAACCAAATATTAAGTTGATGATGCCAACAATTTTGTGCGGCCCATTCTTGGGGATTAGTGTGAAATTATGTCTAATTTGCCTGTTTTTCTGTTTTGTGTTATTCCAATACACACAAAGGAAAGAAACATGTATAGCAAAACGTGTAATTGCAAGAATTTATTTTCAGGAACTATATCAGGGGTCCCAACACTTTTAGCCATGACTGTGTATCTTGATAAGATAAATGACTCCTTCCTCCACGTGTTAGTTTCTTATTCTCTCCTACAGTGATCATTCAATCAAACTGCTAAAATCTGGCTACATTTCTGGCCTAAGTTTTTGTTGAATTACAGCTGCTGCCTATGGAAGTGTATGGAAAGGGGATGGGGAGAGAATGGAGGGGGAAAGAGGCAGAATACACAGAGAAGCTGCTGAGGCTTCCAGTGAATTGGACCTACCGAGAGGAAAACTGCTGGATAATGTTGGAAGCAGGCCATGTAAGGGCCAGGAATGGTGTTATTCCTTATAACCGGTTTTACTGAAAAAGACAGTTGCACTGTAACCCTTAGGGTGCTTTCAGATTGCTTTCTGTGTCCCCATTGGAACATACTGTAAGTCTGAAATCCCCCACAAAACAGGGTCTGGATGCATCAGCCAACGGAGCCATATGCTGTAATGGTCACAGCAGAGTGCCGTGCATCATTTTTGTGCGTGTACGCCTACAGGATGCATACTTTCATACATAGTGACCTGCGTCTGAGTGTCCACCTCCTGTAGGCGTACACACTCAAAAAAAAGTACACGGCAGAGCTCATGTTCTTTCTACTGCCACCTTTACAGTCTATTGGCCTCTTCGGTGCATGCGTCCGGACCTCGTTTTGCGAGGGGATTTTGGACACCTGCCCCAACAGGGACACAGAACGCAATGTGAAAGCACCCTTATCTGTTGGAATTGTATAACCTTTCTTTTTCTGTTTTTCGTTTTTTTTCTTCATTAGAAGTACCTGTTAAACAGTCCACAGACCACTTCACCGCACCTTTACTTCCAGAACAAGTGTCCGACATCACCATTTCTCCACCAGCTCCAGAAGTATCCAAAAGACAACATCATGAGGAATCTCCTCCAAACATTGGTGTGGAGAATGTCCAGAATTTTTCCAGCAAAGACTCTGGCAGCGCAGCTCCTACTGCTGACGTAGAAGACTTGAATGATTTTCTTATAGATGGCGCAGATGCATTTCATTGTGATATTGAAGAGCGAGCTAGCGCTGATCTTGAAAGCATGTCTTACCCACCAGCATTCAACCCGCACATTAGGGGAATGATTGATAAGCCGTATGGGTGTAAGTTTTGTACCCGCAGGTTCTCCCACAGATCAAGCCTCTATCGACATCAGAAAAGTCACTCTGGAGAGAAGCTCTACAAATGTCCTGACTGTAACAAATCCTTCACTAACTCCTCAAATCTCAGCGTTCATTCCAGAATCCACACCGGGGAGAAACCGTATGAGTGCAACAGCTGCGGCAAGAAGTTTACACGCAAATTTGCGCTTGACCAGCACGTGAAAATCCACAAACAGGATAAGTTATATATATGCTCCCACTGTGGAAAGAGCTATTCAGACTATTTCTTTCTCTTGAAACATCAACAAATGTATATTCCCGACAGTATTATGAAATAAACCACGTCATATCCATGTTGTCCTGATTTTATTATCGCTAATTCCTAACCTGCCTTGTCTCCAGCCCATGTATTGTTGTGTAATATGTGGAAAAAAGTTATTGATCCATTAAAAACAAACAAAAACAGTTAAAAGTAAAAAAAAAAAAGGGCATCATGAAAAAAAAAAATCCTATGCGTTTGGTATCTAGAAATATGTAAGGTTCTTCATCATGGCATAACGGTAAGTCAGTCCTTTGGTCAATTTATATGTCTGAACTTAATTACTTCTCTAAGGAACTCTATCCCAAACTGGGTGTGCATATATATATTCCAAGGTTCAGAGGAGAACAAAGAGACAGCAAGGCATACCGTATATACTCGAGTATAAGCCGAGATTTTCAGCCCAAATTTGTGCCCCTCTCGGCTTATACTCGAGTCACGGTCGGCGGGTGAGGGGGAGAGGGCGCTGAGGCATACTTACCTGCTTCCGGGGCTCCTGGCGGCCGTGTGCCGCAGCGCTTCCCGTTCAGCGGTCACGTGGGACCGCTCATTAGAGAAATTAATAGGCTGCTCCACCTCCCATAGGGGCGGAGCCACATATTCATTTCTCTAATAAGCGGTAACGGTGACCGCTGATAGAGGAAGAGGCTGCGGCACCGAAGACCAGCTGTCCGGGGGAAGGAGCGGGACGCCGGGAGCAGGTAAGTGTTACATATTCACCTGTCCGCGTTCCACACCCCGGGCGCCGCTCCATCATCCCGGCGTCTCTCCGCACTGACTGTGCAGGTCAGAGGGCGCGATGACGCATATAGTGTGCGCGCCGCCCTCTGCTTGATCAGTCAGTGCAGAGAGACGACGGGACGGGACGCTGAGGAGCTGCAAGCAAGAGTGGTGAGTATGTCATTTTTTGCAGCAGCAGCAGCAATGGCACAGCTTTCTATGGCACATCTATGGGGCAATAATGAACGGTGCAGAGCACTATATGGCACAGCTATGGGGCAATAATGAACAGTGCAGAGCACTATATGGTACAGTTATGGGGCAATAATGAACGGTGCAGAGCACTATATGGCACTGCTATGGGGCAATAACGAACGGTGCAGAGCACTATATGGCACAGCTATGGGGCAATAATGAACGGTGCAGAGCACTATATGGCACAGCTATGGGGCAATAACGAACGGTGCAGAGCACTATATGGCACAGCTATGGGGCAATAATGAACGGTGCAGAGCACTATATGGCACAGCTTTCTATGGTACAGCTATGGGGCAATAATGAACGGTGCAGAGCACTATATGGCACAGCTATGGGGCAATAACGAACGGTGCAGAGCACTATATGGCACAGCTATGGGGCAATAATGAACGGTGCAGAGCAATATATGGCACAGCTATGGGGCAATAACGAACGGTGCAGAGCACTATATGGCACAGCTATGGGGCAATAATGAACGGTGCAGAGCAATATATGGCACAGCTTTCTATGGTACAGCTATGGGGCAATAATGAACGGTGCAGAGCACTATATGGCACAGCTATGGGGCAATAACGAACGGTGCAGAGCACTATATGGCACAGCTATGGGGCCATAATGAACGGTATGGAGTATCTATTTTTATTTTTGAAGTTCACCGGTAGCTCCTGCATTTTCCACCCTAGGCTTATACTCGAGTCAATAAGTTTTCCCAGTTTTTTGTGGCAAAATTAGGGGGTCGGCTTATACTCGGGTCGGCTTATACTCGAGTATATACGGTAAATATGTGTACACTACAGGTTAAGTACGTAATAATATAACTATATTTATGTGCACATAAGCCCTGGATCTGATGTAACAATGACCCTTGGTAAATTACATAATGGAAATAAAATGGAAGAAAAAAGAACCAAGATTATGGTCAACAGCGATGATATAAAAAAAATTATTCCACAAATGATATGCAGTGGTTCTGCAACAAATAGCTAAAAAAAGGAGGCGCGTATCAAATGTCGATTATAGTATTACATTGTTTTTTCGAAAAAAAAGAATAATAGTTACAAGAATAAGTGTTAAATAATAATCTAGTTAAATAATAATCTGAATAGGCGAAAAGGTTTGTGATGTAACAGAAATAGGCCGAGATTATATAAATAAATCACAAAAACCATGACAAAAATGCTGAAACAATATTCAATGATCCCAGAAAAATCACAAAACACTTTCCACAGAAAATTTCACAGAAGAACCATGGACAGAATATGATAGAACTAGTGGCACTGTGACGCAAAATACATATTTAGAGAGGTGTTAAGGATAAATATATACGGTATATATATATATACTGGATGTGATCTGCTTATATTAGTAAAGTGCACATACAAATAAGTTTATAGCTGTAGTTGGATAGGTAACACCATTACTACTTATGTTTTTATTTATACATACAGTTGAAACCAGACGTTTACATACATGATATAAAAAGACACTTATGCATGTTTTTCTCAATATCATAAAATCAGAATAATCCTTTCCCATTTTAGGTCAATTAGGATTACTATAATAATTAATATTTGCCAAATGCCAGAATAATGAGAGAGAATGTTTTAACCCCTTAACGACCGCCGATACGCCTTTTAACGGCGGCCGCTAAGGGTACTTAAACCACAGCGCCGTTAATTAACGGCGCTGTGGAAAAAGTGTATAGCGCCCCCACAGTCCGATTTTCTCCGGGGTCTCGGCTGCCGGGGGTAGCCGAGACCCCAGAGAACATGATTCGGGTCGGTTTTTACCGACCCCGCTTTTGCGATCGCCGGTAATTAACCGTTTACCGGCGATCGCAAAAAAAAATAAAAAATCTGGACTTGCGTTTTCTTTCTCTCCCCTCTAATGTGATCGCACATTAGAGGGGAGAGAAATAGGGTCCCCCGAGCCCCCCACGGTACCTTATGTACCGAAAAAGGTCCCCCCCGGTCCCCGACCCTCCTCCTTCCTAGTGCTCCAAAATGGCGGGCGCATGAGCAGATGCGCCCGCCAAAACATAACTGCGGCCGCCAGAACCCAGCCTCCCCGCAGTGTATTGGGGTCGGTTTTTACCGACCCCTGGAGCGATCGCAATCCCGGGGGTCTTTACAGACCCCCGGGGTTGCGATCGCTGCATATAGTTTGTAAAAAAAAAAAAAAAAAAAAGTTTGCTTTGCATTTCTCTCCCCTCTGATGTGATCGTACATCAGAAGGGAGAGAAATAGAGTCCCCAGAGCCCCCCACCATACCTCCGGTGTGTCCCAGGTCCCCAGCCCACAGCTCCCGGCCCCCCTTCTTCACTGCTGGAAGAAAATGGCGGGCGCATGCGCAGTGTGCCTGCCATGATCTGCCAGCAGAGACCCAGCAACCTGTGAGAATTTTCTCATAGGCTGCTGGGTTTTGATTACTGTGATATGTCCTATCACAGTGACCAAAACCCCAAATGTTTTATAAACATGGCAGCACTTGGGCTGTACCTCTCTCTTCTCTCCTTGTAGTTGTTCTGGGAGAGAAGAGAGAGAGACTACATATCAAGCGCTGCCCTGTCAGTAATAAAAAAAGCCATTTCTATATCCGCCAGCATCGAATTTACCCACCCCCGTTCTCCGTAATCCCTGCATCATAAGCAGGGGATTATAAAAAAAAATAATAATAAATAATATTTTTTTAAAAAATTTTTGGGGTTGGAAATAAATAAAATGGCCCGCAGAACTTTCAGCGCGGAGCAAGCTTACAGCCTGCTTTGCTCCGGCAGCTCCGGCAGTGAAACAGAATCTGCCTCTGAAGCTGAGCAGTTTTCAGACAGTGATGACGACTCTTCCTCCACGGGATCCCCCGGCCCGATGGTAGCGGAGTCGGTCGTCACTGCTGAAGCTTCAGAGGCAGGACCAAGTACCGCAGTCCCCCACCGCTGTGGTATAATGACACCTCATTTTCCCCTCAAATTCCCCCTTTTTCTGCAGTCCCTGGAATAAAAGTAAATGTCGCCAATTTTACCCCCATTGATTTTTTTGAAATTTTCATTAGCCCCGAAGTCCTGCAATTAATCGTCCACCAAACCAACCTATATGCCCGCCAGTATATTTCCCAAAAACCCAATGCCTTTCATTCCCGTTCCTGGATCCCCACAAATGTCCCCGAAATAAAAAAATTCTTAGGCCTCACCCTGAATATGGGTATAGTAAAAAAAAACACTCTCCGCTCTTACTGGGCAACAAAAGCTGTCCACAGCACCCCTGTATTTGCAGCAGTCATGACTCGAGTCCGTTACGAAGCCCTGATGAGATTCCTCCACTTTAGTGATAATTCCCAAGCCCTCCCAAGAACTGACCCCAACTACGATCGGCTAAATAAATTAAGACCCCTAATTTCCCTCCTAAAAACTTCCTTTCTAAATTCCTATACCCCAGAGCAAAATGTGGCAGTCGACGAGTCCTTGATGAGCTACAAGGGCCGTCTGTCATTCCGCCAATTTATTCCCTCCAAGAGAGCCAAATACGGCGTAAAATTATACAAAGCATGCGAGAGCTCATCAGGGTACACGTCAACCTTTTTAATTTATGAAGGTAGGGACCGCCAAATAAACCCCCCAAACTGCCCCCAGACAATTGGTATCCCAGGCAAAATTGTCTGGGAGCTAATGACGCCCTTTCTCAATCAAGGGTACCACGTGTATACGGACAACTATTACACGAGCCTCCCCCTATACAAATCCCTCCATGCTGCAAATACAGGGGCCTGTGGGACAGTGAGGAAAAACAGAGTGGGGCTTCCGTCACAGTTGGTGTCCAGACGCTTGGAGAGGGGGGCGTCATTCTCACTTGCAAGCGACCAACTTCTTGCAGTGAAGTGGAAAGACAGGAAGGACGTCTACATGCTTTCCACACTGCATACGGACACCACTGTGACGGTCAGAGAGAGGGGTGCCACCAGGGACAAAGAAAAACCTGTCTGCGTCACAGAATACAACAAACACATGGGTGGCGTAGACTTGTCAGACCAGGTTCTGCAACCATACCTGGTCAAGAGGAAGACCAGGGCATGGTATAAAAAGGTGGCAATCTATCTAATCCAAACTGCCACTTATAACAGTTTTGTCCTATATAAAAAATCACAAGGACCACTTACGTTCCTGCACTTTCAGGAAAAAGTTGTAGAGAGCCTCATATTTCAGTCCATGGCACCGGGGGAAGCCTTCGACTCTGAGGATTCCCGGAGACTTTCAGAACGCCATTTTCCTCACCCTGTCCCTGTCACTCCCACCCAAAGGTATCCTCAAAAAAGGTGCCGAGTTTGCAGAAAGCATGGCAGACGGAGTGATTCCCGATTCTATTGCCCCACATGCCCATCCCAACCAGGCCTTTGTATCTCCCCCTGTTTTGAGACCTACCACACCACCTACAATTATTAGTTTGGTTTTTTTTTCAATAATTTTTATTTTCTGCTTAGTGGCCCAAGTAGTACAATTTGGAACAATTGATAAATATTATTTTAATTAGTAGATCCCATTTTACCCCATTTCATAATTAATTCCAGAACTTGATCAATCCCATACCAAACTACTATCCCAACAAATTCTCATCCATGTACCCACGTCTGTACGCTCTAGAGTGTGGACCCCACAAATGTTCTTGCAAAGTCAGGTCATCTGAAAATTCTAGAACTTGATCAATCCCATACCAAACTACTATCCCAACAAATTCTCATCCACGTACCCACGTCTGTACGCTCTAGAGTGTGGACCCCACAAATGTTCTTGCAAAGTCAGGTCATCTGAAAATTCTAGAACTTGATCAATCCCATACCAAACTACTATCCCAACAAATTCTCATCCACGTACCCACGTCTGTACGCTCTAGAGTGTGGACCCCACAAATGTTCTTGCAAAGTCAGGTCATCTGACAATTCTAGAACTTGATCAATCCCATGCCAAACTACTATTCCAACAAATTCTCGTCCACGTACCCATGTCAATAAGCGTTAGAATGTGGACCCCAGAAATGATCTTGAAAAGTGAGATCATCTGAAAATGAATTCTAGGACTTGATTACTCACAAACATTTTTGACCATTTATCTAACTTTGACTGTTTTTATGACTGTCTTGCTACACAAAACTTTGGCTTCCATTTATATTACTTATATTTATGTTGATGATACGGGCATGATCATTTTATTGTAGGATTTCTAAAAAAATTAGGAAGTTCCGTACTTATACACTATGGGCTTTACTTTATGGTTCTTGCCGAACCTCTGGTACCAGACAATACTTTCTATAGAGAACTGGTTGTTTTGTGCATATAGCGGTTCTGACCTTGGCGGGTGGGAGCTTGCTATGGTGTACCACGTCTATTGGCACATTTGTCCCCATATAGGGATTGATGGAGCTAAAAGGACGTTGTACGACCAGTCTCTGAAAGTGTCTGCCATTCTAGCCCTGATGGTGTTCTTTCATCTTTGGAACAAACTCCGATTTGCCACATAGTTGGCTGCATTTTCCTACACATTTTGCCCTTCATTCCAGTACAGTTTATTCTTCCTGCTACAATATACGCAAATGCGGGACAACTGTTTTGTTAGCAAGACCAATTTTATAGTCAGCCAATGTGTTTTAGGAGCATGCCTCCCTCTGTGAGTAATAATTCCTGGAAGGATTTTCTTTTTTGCTCAATGTCTCTAGAAGCTTTGAATGGGTCCTGGATCTTCAATTTCAAATAAAGCCAAATTTGTCACATTGTGCCCCTTTCTGTCCAAGCCCTGCCATTTGTCCAAACAGAACTTTTTGACTACATATGGGATATCGCTGCGCTCATAATAAAGTGGGTAACGAATTGTGGGGTCCACTTTTTGATGTTATTTCTGAAAAAGTGAGACATTCAGGTCTAAAACAAGATTCTCGTGGAAAAAAATGAATTTTTTCAGTATGACGACCTAATGTTATCAAACTCTGTGTCGTACATGTGGGTTCAAATTGCTCAATATACCCCTGATTAAATTCTTTGAGGGGTGTAGTTTCCAAAACAGGGTCAGTTGTGGGGGGTTTCTGCTGTTAGGCACATCTACAAACCCAAAAAGGCGTCCGCTCTCACAATTAAGAGATTAAAAAGTCAACCGGCGCTCCATCCCTTCCAAGCTCCGCAGTGCGCCCAAACAGAGGTTTACCCCCACATACGGGGTATCGACATACTCAGGACAAATTGCACAACAACTTTTGGGAACCAATTTCTCTTGCTATCCTTGGGAAAATAAAAAATTGGGGGTGAAAAGATCATTCTTGTGAAAAAAAAAAGATTTTTAATTTTTTCGGCTCCACGTTATAAACTTGTGTGAAGCACTTGGGGGTTCAAAGTGTTGACCACATGCCTAGATAAGTTCCTTAGGGGGTCTAGTTTCCAAAATGGGGTCACTTGTGGGGGGTTTCCACTGTTTAGGCACATCAGCGCCTCTCCAAACGCGACATGGTGTCCGATCTCAATTCCAGGGAATTCTATGTTGAAAAAGCCAAATGGCGCTCCTTCCCTTCTGAGCTCTACTGTGCACCCAAACAGAGGTTTACCCCCACATACGGGGTATCGACATACTCAGGACAAATTGCACAACAACTTTTGGGAACCAATTTCTCTTGCTACCCTTGGGAAAATAAAAAATTGGGGGTGAAAAGATCATTCTTGTGAAAAAAAAAATGATTTTTAATTTTTTCGGCTCTACGTTATAAACTTGTGTGAAGCACTTGGGGGTTCAAAGTGTTGACCACATGCCTAGATAAGTTCCTTAGGGGGTCTAGTTTCCAAAATGGGGTCACTTGTGGGGGGTTTCCACTGTTTAGGCACATCAGCGCCTCTCCAAACGCGACATGGTGTCCGATCTCAATTCCAGGGAATTCTATGTTGAAAAAGCCAAATGGCGCTCCTTCCCTTCTGCGCTCTACTGTGCACCCAAACAGAGGTTTACCCCCACATACGGGGTATCGACATACTCAGGACAAATTGCACAACAACTTTTGGGAACCAATTTCTCTTGCTACCCTTGGGAAAATAAAAAATTGGGGGTGAAAAGATCATTCTTGTGAAAAAAAAATGATTTTTAATTTTTTCGGCTCTACGTTATAAACTTGTGTGAAGCACTTGGGGGTTCAAAGTGTTGACCACATGCCTAGATAAGTTCCTTAGGGGGTCTAGTTTCCAAAATGGGGTCACTTGTGGGGGGTTTCCACTGTTTAGGCACATCAGCGCCTCTCCAAACGCGACATGGTGTCCGATCTCAATTCCAGGGAATTCTATGTTGAAAAAGCCAAATGGCGCTCCTTCCCTTCTGAGCTCTACTGTGCACCCAAACAGAGGTTTACCCCCACATACGGGGTATCGACATACTCAGGACAAATTGCACAACAACTTTTGGGAACCAATTTCTCTTGCTACCATTGGGAAAATAAAAAATTGGGGGTGAAAAGATCATTCTTGTGAAAAAAAAATAATTTTTAATTTTTTCGGCTCTACGTTATAAACTTGTATGAAGCACTTGGGGGTTCAAAGTGTTGACAACATGCCTAGATAAGTTCCTTAGGGGGTCTAGTTTCCAAAATGGGGTCACTTGTGGGGGGTTTCCACTGTTTAGGCGCATCAGCGGCTCTCCAAACGCGACATGGTGTTCGATCTCAATTCCAGGGAATTCTGTGTTGAAAAAGTCAAATGGCGCTCTTTCCCTTCGGAGCTCTGCTGTGCACCCAAAAAGTGGTCCCCCCCCCCACATATGATGTATCGACATTCTCCGGACAAATTGCACAACAAATTATGTGGTTCATTTTCTTTTTTTACACTTGTGAAAATAAAAAAAATTGGTTCTGAAGTAAAATGTTTGTGAAAAAAAGTAAAATGTTCATTTTTTCCTTCCACATTGCTTTAGCTCTCGTGAAGCACCTGAAGGGTTAATAAACTTCTTGAATGTGGTTTTGCGCACCTTGAGGGGTGCAGTTTTTAGAATGGTGTCACTTTTGGGTATTTTCAGCCATATAGACCTCTCAAACTGACTTCAAATGTGAGGTGGTCCCTAAAAAAAATGGTTTAGTAAATTTTGCTGTAAAAATAAGAAATTGCTGGTCAAATTTTAACCCTTATAACTCCCTAATATTTTTTTTTTCCAAAATTGTGCTGATGTAAAGTAGACATATGGGAAATGTTATTTATTGACCATTTTGTGTGACATATCTCTCTGATGTAAGGGAATAAAAATTCAAATTTTGAAAATTGCAAAATTTTCAAAATTTTCGCCATATTTCCATTTTTTTAATAAATAAACGCAAGTAATATCGAAGAAATGTTACCACTAACATGAAGTACAATATGTCACGAGAAAACAGTCTCAGAATCAGCAGGATCTGTTGAAGCGTTCCCGAGTTATGACCTCATAAAGTGACAGTGGTCAGAATTGTAAAAATTGGCTCGGTCATTAAGTACCAAATTGGCTCTGTCACTAAGGGGTTAAGGAGTTTTTATTACTTACTGCAAAGTCAAAAGTTTACATAAATTTAATTAGTGTTTGATACCATTACCCTTAAACTGAATGACTTGGGTCAAACATTTGGGATTTGCTCTACAAGTTTATCCCAATAGAAGCTTCTCTTGTCCAGAAATCTGTGAATAAAAAATGATCTTCTCCATTTAGCCACTCCATTCCGGTCAGCGGGCCGGTGCAGGGAGCGGTTACAGTTCCTGCTCACTATATAGCTGTAATCACTCCCCAGCACCATGACTGACAGCTCACTCTGCGGATCAGACTAACAATCAACGTGCTGGAGAGTGATTAGAGCCATAAGTATAACGAGCGCTGACTAACTGCTCCGTGCACTGGTAGTGGGTGACTGTAGGGAAATTATACATTAAAAAAAAGCAACAGTTAGTTTTTCCCCCTGTAGCCGCAGTTTTAATAGAGACAACGAACAAGATTGTAATGTTATGTACCAGCAGAATAACTATCTCTGCAGGTATATAGAGTTTGTAGACATGACAAGTTCCCTTAAAGGAAGTATAATTGCCATTCTTAAAGGGGATAGGACAAGTGACACAGAAGTTCATATGTGCGACCCTGCATAAACAATGGGTTGTAGAGTTTGCAAGAGCATTGAGGATACTTTACTGAGCGGATCTCCAAGGAAGGAGAAACATGAAACATGAAAACTAATAATATAATAATATATTTGAAAAAACTGACCGTCACATCCATGTTTTAGCGCTGCAGTGTGCTGCCTTTTTTACTTGACTATATATGAGTTGGTTACTCTAGGTTCAGCACCTGTTCACACTTAGTCTATGTATGGATGTGACGGTCAGTTTTTTCAAATATATTATTTAGCCTTCTGACTGAGCACTCCGCCTCCTAGCCCAGGTGTTTTAATCGCAGCAGGTCCGGCACCCCTCCACAGAGAGAGAGAATATGAGTCTAGGAAGAGGTTTTCACAGGTACCCATTCACATGGAGACGTTTATTCTCAGCGAGGTAGGCAAGCGTAGGACCTGATATACGAGAGATGCCGTAAAGGGGCTATCAGGTACACATAAAATTGGCCATTTTTATGCGCTAAACGCTCTCATTTTTCATATTTCTAGTGCAGTATTGCAGTTCAGTTTTCATGTTTCATGTTTGCATGTTTTAGCGCTGCAGTGTGCTGCCTTTTTTACTTGACTTTGTTCATAAACAGGCCCAACAGAATTATTGCAATAGGACGCAGGTGTCTTTACTTCACTGGACCGTACTATTAGACAAGTGAGTATTTTTCCCTTCTCATTTCTTTACATATTTTCCAACTCCAAACTGTATAAACTTGAATGCTTATTGGATGAAGCAGATCAGGTGATGTGTATGTGTGTAATGCATCAGGTTATGGACTAATGTTGCAACCTCCCTCATCAAGGTGTGCAGAATTATTAGGTAGCTTGTTTTCCTCAGTGAAAATGGACTAAAAAGATTTACTGACTCTGAAAAGTAAAAAATTGTTAAATCTTACAGAGGTGTTCAGCGCTCTTGAAATTGCTAAGATATTGGGGTTTTATCACAATCATCAAAAGTTTTGTTGCAAATAATCAACATGATTACAATGACTTTTTGGAAGTGCATTTGAACAGCAAGGTGGATTGCTGTTGAGGGGAAATAGAGAAAAAAAAATCTAAATCTTCAGCATAGCGAGTGTGAACGGCGGTAAGTGTGACGTGATTCAGTGACTTTGGAATCGGAGTTTCCAAGGGAGGAATTGCTGTCTGTTTTTTATTAATACTTTGTATTTATTTTTATTTAACGCTTTTGTCTGGTGCAATCCCCATTAGGAAATATGCTCCACTACTGTTAATGCCATCCAGTGCACATCTTGCCACATGTATGCGGTCCTTGATCAGCCGGTCGAGGGTGCATACTGCTGTGCGAGATGTGAGCACGTTGTGCATTTGGAAGCCCAGATTCTGGATCTAAATGTGCAGCTGGCAGCACTGAGATCCATAGACAATATGGAAAGGAGTCTTCTGCTCACTGAGCAGACGCTCAATGGGATAGATGAGGGGGGATGGTAGGATGGAGCTGCAGGACAGTGAAGCAGCAAGCTGGGTGACAGAAGGCAGGGTAGAGGGAAGAGTGCCAGGGAGGCTACTCCTGATCTGGAACACCCCGATAAGTTTGCTAAGTTGGCAGATGAGGGGGGTACCAGTACAGGGGTAGCACTGCTGCAGCCAGGCATGTCCTCTGAAAGCCGGAGGAGTGACTGCTCCAGTAAGGAGGGAAATAGAGCAGGGCAGGCCAGACAGGTGCTGGTAGTGGGGGACTCAATTATTAGGGGAACAGATAGGGCAATCTGTCACAAAGACAGGGATCGTCGGACGGTGTGCTGCCTACCTGGCGCTCGAGTCCGACACATCGCTGATTGGGTGGACGGATTACTGGGAGGGGCTGGAGAGGACCCAGCGGTCATTGTGCACATTGGCACAAATGACAAAGTTAGAGGTAGGTGGAAGGTCCTTAAAGATGATTTCAGGGAATTAGGCTGCAAGCTGAAAGCAAGGACTTCAAAGGTGGTATTTTCCAAAATACTGCCTGTACCACGTGCCACGCCAGAGAGGCAACGGGAGATTAGGGAGGTTAATAAGTGGCTCAAGAATTGGTGTAGGAAGGAGGGGTTTGGGTTCCTGCAGAACTGGGCCGACTTCTCAGTTGGCTACAGGCTCTACGCTAGGGATGGGCTGCACCTCAATGGGGAAGGTGCAGCTGTGCTGGGGGACAAAATGGTTAGAAGGTTGGAGGAGTGTTTAAACTAGGGATTGGGGGGAGGGTATTCAATTTATAGGAAGGGAAGATAGTGCAGATAGAGACCTGGGCACAAATAAGGAAGTTGGGGGTGGAGGTGGCATGGGGGGTGGGGTTAGAACAGTTAATTTAAGAAAGAATAGAGGTACAGAGAGGAACATCAAGTGCATGTATACTAATGCCAGAAGCCTCGCCAATAAAATGGACGAATTAGAACTAATGTTGGAGCATAATTATGACATGGTGGGGACATCTGAGACATGGCTGGATGAGAGCCATGACTGAACTGTTAACTTGCAGGGCTATAGCCTTTTCAGAAATGACCGTACAGATAAGCGAGGGGGAGGGGTGTGTCTGTATGTAAAATAGTCCTTAAAACCCATCCTGCGTGATAATATAGGTGAATTTAATGAGAATGTAGAGTCCCTGTGGGTGGAGATAAGGGGAGGGGGAAAAATAGTAAATTACTGATAGGGGTTTGTTATAAATCTCCAAAAATAATGGAATCAATGGAGAATATCCTCGTAAAGCAAATAGATGAAGCTGCAACTGAAGGAGAAGTCATTATTATGGGGGACTTCAACTATCCTGAAATAGATTGGGGAACAGAAACCTGCAGTTCCAGCAAAGGTAATCGGTTTTTGACAACTATGAGAGACAATTACCTTTCACAACTGGTTCAGGACCCAACAAGAACGGGGGCACTGCTAGACCTAATATTAACAAACAGGCCAGACCGCATATCAAATATAAGGGTTGGGGGTCACTTGGGGAATAGTGATCACAAAATAATAAGTTTTCATGTCTCTTTTAATAAGATGGGTAGTAGGGGGGTTACAAGGACACTAAACTTCAGGAGGGCAAATTTCCAACGGATGAGAGAGGATCTTGGTGCAATTAACTGGGACGATATCTTGAGACATAAAAATACACAGAGAAAATGGGAGACGTTTATTAGCATCCTGGATAGGACCTGTGCACATTATATACCATATGGGAATAAACATACTAGAAAAAGGAGGAAACCAATATGGCTAAATAAAGCTGTAAGGGGTGCAATAAGTGACAAAAAGAAAGCATTTAGAGAATTAAAGGAAGTAGGTAGTGAGGAGGCATTAAATAAATACAGAAAATTAAATAAATTCAGTAAAAAGCAAATCAAGGCAGCAAAGATTGAGACAGAGAGACTCATTGCCAGAGAGAGTAAAAATAATCCCAAAATATTCTTTAACTACATAAATAGTAAGAAATTAAAAAATGATAGTGTTGGCCCCCTTAAAAATAGTCTGGGTGAAATGGTGGATGAGGATGAGGAAAAAGCCAATATGCTAAATGACTTTTTTTCAATCAGTATTTACACAAGAAAATCCCATGGCAGACAATATGATCAGTGATAACAAAAATGCACCATAACACAGCAGGAAGTACGGCGGCGTCTAAAAATCACTAAAATTGACAAATCTCCGGGCCCGGATGGGATACACCCCCGATTACTGCAGGAATTAAGTACAGTCATTGATAGACCATTATTTTTAATCTTTAAAGAGTCCATAATAACAGGGTCTGTACCACAGGACTGGCGTATAGCAAATGTGGTGCCAATATTCAAAAAGGGGACAAAAACTGAACTCGGAAATTATAGGCCAGTAAGCTTAACCTCTACTGTGGGTAAAATCCTGGAGGGCATTCTAAGCGATGCTATGCTGGAGTATCTGAAGAGGAATAACCTCATGACCCAGTATCAGCACGGGTTTACTAGGGACCGTTCATGTCAGACTAATTTGATCAGCTTCTATGAAGAGGTAAGTTCCTGACTGGACCAAGGGAACCCAGTGGATGTAGTGTATATGGACTTTTCAAAAGCTTTTGATACGAGGCCACACAAAAGGTTGTTACATAAAATGAGAATAATGGGGATAGGGGAAAATATGTGTAAGTGGGTTGAGAGCTGGCTCAGGGATAGGAAACAAAGGGTGGTTATTAATGGAGCACACTCGGACTGGGTCGCGGTTAGCAGTGGGGTACCACAAGGGTCAGTATTGGGTCCTCTTCTTTTTAACATATTTATTAATGACCTTGTAGGGGGGATTCAGAGTAGAATTTCAATATTTGCAGATGACACTAAACTCTGCAGGGTAATCAATACAGAGGAGGACAATTTTATATTACAGGATGATTTATGTAAACTAGAAGCTTAGGCTGATAAATGGCAAATGAGTTTTAATGGGGATAAATGTAAGGTCATGCACTTGGGTAGAAGTAATAAGATGTATAACTATGTGCTTAATTCTAAAACTCTGGGCAAAACCGTCAATGAAAAAGACCTGGGTGTATGGGTGGATGACAAACTCATATTCAGTGGCCAGTGTCAGGCAGCTGCTACAAAGGCAAATAAAATAATGGGATGTATTAAAAGAGGCATAGATGCTCATGAGGAGAACATAATTTTACCTCTATACAAGTCACTAGTGCGACCACACTTAGAATACTGTGCACAGTTCTGGTCTCCGGTGTATAAGAAAGACATAGCTGAACTAGAGCGGGTGCAGAGAAGAGCGACCAAGGTTATTAGAGGACTGGGGGGTCTGCAATACCAAGATAGGTTATTACACTTGGGCTATTTAGTTTGGAAAAACGAAGGCTAAGGGGTGATCTTATGTTAATGTATAAATATATGAGGGGACAGTACAAAGACCTTTCTGATGATCTTTTTAATCATAGACCTGAGACAGGGACAAGGGGGCATCCTCTACGTCTGGAGGAAAGAAGGTTTAAGCATAATAACAGACTCGGGTTCTTTACTGTAAGAGCAGTGAGACTATGGAACTCTCTGCCGTATGATGATGTAATGAGTGATTCATTACTTAAATTTAAGAGGGGACTGGATGCCTTTCTGGAAAAGTATAATGTTACAGGGTATATACACTAGATTCCTTCTTAGGGCGTTGATCCAGGGAACTAGTCTGATTGCCGTATGTAGAGTCGGGAAGGAATTTTTTTCCCCAATGTGGAGCTTACTCTTTGCCACATGGGTTTTTTTTGCCTTCCTCTGGATCAACATGTTAGGGCATGTTAGGTTAGGCTATGGGTTGAACTAGATGGACTTAAAGTCTTCCTTCAACCTTAATAACTATGTAACTATGATCGCAAAAAATGTGTTGCGATCAAAAGATATTAACTGCCAAAGAATTTTAATTTAATTTGAGAAGAATCAAACGTGAAGTGACCAGGAAACCATTATCCTCCAGTGCTGCCATATATTTCAGAACTGCAACATCCCGGAGTGCCCAGAAGTACAAAGTGTTAAGTACTCAGAGATACGGCCGAGGTAAAGAAGGCTGAAACCTGGTCACCACTAACAAGACACAGAAGAACTCTTCACCATAGGTTGGGTTAGTCAGGAGCAGAGGGAGGGGCACTGCAGCACTGAAGAGAAGCAGGATGCTGTTGGGAAATGTAGTTATAGCGTACGAATCAGATGGCTAATTCAGCTGGATGCCCAAAGGGGTGATAAAGATGAAAACAAGCACAAAGGTATGAGAAAGAAAGTTTGTGCTGAGCTTAGTCTGTATATTAATAAATATGCATTTACTGTGCTTTGTGAAATGAAAATCCAATTGTGGGAATAACTCTTTAATGACCAGTATGGTGGTATTATTCATTCACTACTGTACATGCTAGTAATATGTAGTTATGGTTTGGCGGTATTATTTGACTCTTAGGCTACGTTCACACGTTCAGGAATTGATGCAGAAAATTCCTGTGAAAATCCGGACATTTCTGCCGGATTTCCGCATGAAAACCGCATGCGTTTTTTAGCGCGTTTTTTGCGCGGTTTTGACGCGGTTTTGACGCGGTTTTTCCCGAACATTTCCCAATGCATTAGACAGTGGGAAAACCGCGAAAAAACTGCAAAATTAATGAGCATGTTCATTTTTTTTCCGCAATGCGTTTTTCATGCGGAAAAACGCACATCATGTGCACAGAAATTGCGGATTTCATTAAAAATGATAGGATGCTTAATGTATGCAGATTATTTGCGGTTTTATAGCGTTTTTATAGCGCAAAAACGCTAAAAAACCACAAATAATCTGCAACGTGTGAACATAGCCTCAGGGCTAGCATAACACAGTTGTGTGCTATCCGATATTTTATTGGACTACACTCGGACCCGTGTTACACAGAGCAGATCTGTTTTTATTTTCTCATGCTGAAAGTGCATCTGATAATCGGATCACGTGCACCCATACAAGTCTATGGGTGCGTGTGAAACATCGGCTGTCATCCCAGTGTAGTCTGATGTGCATGCACAGAGTCAATATAGAAATTAAGTTCTCATCTGCACATGTGCTGCGAATCTCTCATGCGAGAGAATCGAATTACACTCGGATGTCACTGGAATTCATCTCCGACAGTTTGAGCCGAGTCGAGTCTTGCTGGTAATATTGGTGTTCATATAGTTGGTAATGATCATTATGGTGTCATTATTCAGTCACTATACAGTAATATTACGTGGCCATAGCATGGCGGTATTTTTTGCCCTTATATAGTCGTATTCTTTCTAATATAGGTGTCCGCATATAGGATTCTGTTCAGTAGAAATATGGCGTAAATAATTTTTAGCCATGTTTACACTTCCTCTCAGATATTGGATTTTTCTGCTTCATTTTTTTGTAATGGGCAAATCAAATTAATGTCCAAATTGGATCAATTTGCTAACTGATGTAAGCGGAAGGAGAGAGACCCCTTTGGTTATTATGGGGTCTGTCTGAGTTACATATCTGTTTTTAGGACAGGAGAAAAACACATCTTGCAGAATCATTCTAAAAACTGACACAAGTCAGAACCCAGACAGACCCCATAGTAGTCAATGCCCCTCTACTTCTGTCTACATCAGTTATGCAAGAGATCCATTTTGCATACAAATTCCATTTGTCTGTTCCTAAAGCCAGAACGAAAAAATAGACAAATGGAATGTACAAACTCTAGTGTGAACTTCGCCTTACATGTGTAGTGGTATTATTTGGTGACTGTATGACTTTACTATCATTATTATGTATAGCTGTATTACTGTTGTTGCCCCGGCCAGCCCTGTAATGTCTGTTGCTCCATTCTAGCTGGCATTTCAGTCATTGGCTCTGCTGTGGACTGTGAGCTAATTTACCCACTGATCCTTTTCGGACATCTTGCTCTGCAGCATGGGTGCTGGAGACATGGGGCTATGTGACCTTGTTCAGAACCCATAGATCAGAGACAAGATCAATTGGGAGGAAATTTACATAGAGAGAAAAGATATGATTTGGAATTAACTTCTAGAATAATAAAAAATAATTCATATAGTGACAACATATTCTGCAGCACTTTACAATTAAGTGGGGATCCATACACGCAATTATAACAATACAAGGTAGAACATGGTACATAGTTACATTAGGAGTGAAGGCCCTACTCGCAAACTTACAATCTACAAGGAAATAGGGGGGACACAATACAGAAAAGAGCTTGTTATTTCAGATCCAGCAATGGTAATAGATAGGGATTTTCATATAAAGCTGCATGATCCGGTCATCAGCCCGTGTGTTTGCGTGCAGTTATCATGTGCATGGAGGGGGTGGAGACAGATGAATAGGAGGGAGCAAATTCTGAATAATATTTAGGAGGAGGGAACAGACAAGAGTTAGGTTAGTGAGTTGAGGTGATAGGCTTGTTTAAAGAGATGGGGTGTTAAAGCACTCTTATAAACATGGCGGCTCCGTAATGGTTGGATCGTGTGGGGTAGTGCATTCCAGAGAGCTGGCGCAGCACGGGAGAGGTCTTGGAAATGGAGGTTCAAGGTTCTGATTATGGAGAATGTTAGTCTTAGGTAATTTGTAGAACAGAAGGCATGAGAAGGGTGATAGATGAGGGAGAAGATATAGGGTTGTGCAGAACTGTGGAGAGCTTTGTGGGTGAGAGAGATGAGTTTATACTGTATTCTGTAATGAATGGGTAACTAGTGCAATGACTGGCACAGGGTGGAGGCTTCGATGAAGTGGCCGGACAGAAATACGACCCTGGCTGTCACAGTCAGGACTGATAGGAGAGGAGAGAGTTTGGTTAGAGGGAGACCGATCAGAAGAGAGTTGCAGTAGTTCAAACGAGTGAATAACAGCGACAGTAAGAGTTTTCACAGTTTCAAAGGTGAGAAAAGGTCGGATTCTGGAGATGTTTTTAAGATGCAGGTGACAAGAGCGAGTGAGTGATTGGATGTAGGGAATAAAGGAAAGTTGAGCGTCAAATATAACCTCATGGCAAGGATTCTATACAATCAGTAAGTCCCAGAAAAAAAATGTAAAGGTACGTTTCCATGGAGCAAATATGCTCTAGATTTTCTGCTCTGGGTTCCACATAGAAAATCCGTTGAATATTACAGTAGCAGTCTTGTTAATGACACATCTGAAATCTTATTCACATACTATAGATGTTTCTACAGATTTCACTCTTTACAAGGCAGATGGTAGAATGTGTATCAACCACACCATATCCACTACGTTATCCGGATGGTCCACAGTGGAAACGCTGTGTGTACACTTACTCAAGTAGTTGTGGTAGTTTGATGGCGCACACTGAACCTCACATCGGTGTTAAGCCTCATTCACACAGTGTTGCATGTATGTGTTATATCTTTTTTTTTTTCACGAATAGAACACATAGCCGTTATGATCTATGTGCTATTTACATGTTTGTTTGTTTCTGGTATCACTGATGAGTAGTGCAAATACAAGTTTATATGTGACTGAAAAACTCGTACAGCACACGGATGGCATCAGTGTGCAATCTGTATGATGCCGCATGTAACACTGCAAAGTGTTGGAGAAGCTTTGTCATTTATTTATTAAATGTATTCATCCAACCGTGAAAAACATTGATGCGCTGGATGGTAAAAGAGGCACACTGATGCAAAACACTGATGACACCAGTACCATTTTTTCACGTACATGTTTAAGAACAGATGTCTGAATGAGGCCTTAGAGGGTGACATAGTAGTATTCAACCTGCATCCATTTCATCTCTCTTCTATGTGTGATGTATGTATCTGGCCTGAAGAGATTGATCTTGTGTAAACTGAAATGTATGTCTCTTGCAGTATGCTCTACAGACACTAGAGGGAGCTCCTCCGTAAAGATCATTGAGTGTCATTCTTGAGCTGCTCCCATGTTATCCAGTTCAAGACCAGGCCATTTACTCTCATTATTGACTAGGAAAATGTCATGTTTTTTAGTACATGTAGTTTAAAGAGCTGTAATTTTTTTTCTCATTCGTACATATTTGTATCCTTTTTGTGATACCTTGAGTTCACTTTTTTTTTTTAAAGTGTCATATTCTGAGTCCTGGATTCAAATCCCATCTAGGACAACATCTGCAAAGAGTTTGTATGTTCTCTCCGTGTTTACGTGGGTTTCCTCCGGGCACTCCAGTTTCCTCCCACATTCCAAAGACATACTGATATAGATTGTGAGCCCCATCGGGGACAGTGACGATAATGTGTGCAACCTGTAAAGCGCTGCGGAATATGTTAGCACTATATAAAAATAAAGATTATTAAAAAATAAAGATTATATTCTCTCTTTTTTTGCCAACAGTGTCTCTGTTTTTCCCATTTTTTAATTTTTTTTATGACCGTGAGAACACTAAAATACATTTACAAATTAGTTTTTTGTTCCCCATTCTGTAACAGTTTTTTTTATATCTCAGACACTTTTTGAAGGGGCAGGGATAATTCCAGCACTTTGGATTGACAGAGGCATTTTCATTCATTTCATTTTTAATTCATTTTACACATTGTGCACAGCCAGGGCCGGCGTCAGCACCCGGCGTACCCGGGCAAGTGCCGGGGCCCTGGGGAGACAGGGGGGCCCATTCAGGGCCGGCGTTAAGGGCAGACAGCTGCCTAGGGCCACGGCTCCCCCAGGGACCCTCAGCTAACAGCACATCACACAGCCGCTATGGGGTCTATGTGAGGCAGGGGGGCCCGCCTGTCGCTAGCGCCAACTCCCCCCCCCCCCCGCCGCATTGAACCATACTGGCGTCTGCCTGCAAAGTTCAAAGCAAATGATGGAGGAGAGACCGTCACCTGACGCTCCCTCTCCCATCATTTCCCACTCTGACACTGCAGGTGCACCAGGCAGTGCAGCGGCAGCCACCGAGACCGGAGCAGGGAGCAGCGAGCAGTGCGGGCACGTTGAGAGGTGAGGAGTGTTTTGGTTTTTTTTAAACTATAACAGTGAGTACTGGACTATGGGGCCATTCTTGGGGGGAGGAGGGCTGTGCTGTATACTACATGTCTGCTATATACTACATGGCTGTGTTATATACTACATGGGCCGTGTTATATTCTATGTGGGCTGTGATATATACTACGTGGCTGTGTTATATACTACGTGGGCCGTGTTATATACTACGTGGGCTGTTATATGCTGCGTGGGCTGTGTTATATAATATGTGGCTGTGCTATATACTATATGGGCTGTTATATGCTACGTGACTGTGCTATATACTATGTGGCTGTGTTATATGCTACGTGGCTATCCTATATACTACGTGGCTGTGTTATATGCTACGTGGCTGTCCTATATACTACGTGGCTGTGCTATATACTACGTGGCTGTGTTACATGCTACGTGGGCTGTGCTATATGCTATGTGGCGGTGTTATATACTACGTGGGCTGTGTTATATGAACCGTGGTATGTGTTAAAGGGAGGGGCCCACTGAGACTCTATTGCCCGGGGCCCTCAAATACCTGGAGCCGGCCCTGTGCACAGCAATGCTACCTATTACTGTGTACACTGCTGTTCTTTAGTCCAGCAATACAGAAGGCACAGATGGTAATAAACCACCTTTGCCTTCTCTATGGGGACCCCAGCTGTCTCAGACAACCGGAAACTCCCGCAGCTACAAACTCGTGTGTAGTAAAGTTTTATAACGTTATAAAGTAGGAGCTGAACCACCCGGACATTTAAATTGAGTAGTATGGAAGCAGTTAATTTGAAATGGATTAATAGCTGTGCAAATGTGAGGACAATAAAGGCATTACAATTATCTCTTTGCAAATTGCTTCTTCAGCGAAGCAGATAACTAAAACTCTAGCTCCACCTATTGGAAGTAGCAATCCTAAAAGTCAATATTAATCCCTTTCCTACATTGGTCGCAATTTTGGTCACTGTTACATTGCAATAAAATGCAATAACGGGCGATCGAAAGATTGTATCTGCACCTAAATGGTATCATTAAAAACATCAGCTCGGTACGCAAAAAATAAGCCCTCACCTGACCCCAGATCACCAAAAATGGAGACGCTACGGGTATCGGATAATGGCACTATTTTATTTATTTTTTATCAAAGTTTGGATTTTCTTTTTCATCACTTAAATAAAAAAGGACCTAGAAATGTTTGGTGTCTATGAACTCGTAATGACCTGGAGAATCCTAATGTCAGGTCAGTTTTAGTATTTAGTTTACATGGTAAAGAAAAAATAATAAAACAACTGTGGAATTGCACTTTATTTGTTTTTCAGTACACGACATGGTAAAACCAATGGTGTAGTTCAAAAGTACAACTTGTCCAGCAAAAACTAAGCCCTCACATGGCCATATTGATGGAAAAATAAAAAAGTTATGGCTCTGGGAAGAAGAGGAGCAAAAAACAAAAACGGAAAATGGGCTTAAAGGGTTAACTTTTTAACAAGCCTTGCCACACGACTTAGGATAAAAGCCAAACCAGAATTTTATTTGCAGACATGTATTTTGGGGTGTTGCCTCTCCACAGTGCAAAGCAAGAGTTCAAGTAAATTAAATATGGAAATCAGTCAGAGGCCTCTCATACAGCCAAATCAGATCACCATGAAACGTGTCACCAAAGAGAGATTTTGGTTTGGCTTTTATCCTAAGTCATGTAGCAAGGCTAGTTAAAGGGTTAATATTGACGTTTAGTATTGCTACTTCCAATAGGTGACATAAAAGTTCAAGTCCTCTTCTTCTTTGACAAGGAAAATTACATACTTAGTAGGAGAGCACTGTATGGCCTATAAGTCTCCTTACACTGGCATGTCACTTTCCAAAGGAAAGACATTACCCCTTAGATTTTTCTCTACCACATGAATGTAGAAAACTTTTTTTGTGTGTGATGAAGGAATAAAAAAACTGAATTTTTGAACCATTGTTTACTAGACCCTTAAACTTACTTTGTTACTCACGTTATACTGCTGGTGCAGAGCGTATTTGACAACAGAGTGGAGAGTAACCCCTCTTTCTAACGACAACCAGTAGAATTAAAAAAAACGCTATTTTATATGAACTGAAATAATTTGAAAGATGTAACTCAAAATCACTACAAAAACAGTAGCAAAGTATCTAAAAGACACCCAACTGAGCAGTATATTTTCATGACCGATCCACTACTCATCTATTACATTTCTTACCTGACTTCAGTCTTCTTATCATCTGTGTTTTGAAATTTTACTAGTCTGACAAATCCTAATTGCACCAGGGACGACATTCTGGATGGTCCCAAACGCTCATTTTCTATTGTCCTGTTCCAGTGGAAGAACATTGAGAATGGCAAAGCTCTTTTTCAATTAGTGAAGGCTGATAGACAGGTTTGGTGACATGACCCTCCATGAGTGGCAATTTTGAGCTCAGGACAACTGTTCAGTCTGTGAAGAAGGGTGTGCTAACAAGAGCTGAAGGAAAACCTGTAATATTTGCCTTTGAACATTAGATATAAATAAAGCTCACCACATCTTATCATCTTGCATTGGCTACCTCTATCAAGTATGTGGGTGCAAGTCCTACCGATGACCATCAGCAACTTGTACAAGCAGGAGGAAGGGGAGACATGCAGAAGCTTTGTCTCAATGAGCCTGTAAGCCCACTCCATACCCACTTCACTCTATACACACGCTGCCGGCTTGAGCTGTATATATATGGCAGTTGTCGTGAAGGGGTTACAATATTCCATTTGTTTGCTCCATTTTTTGCAATAGACCAAATTAATTTCCAAAATGGATCCATTTACGAACTGATGCAAACAGAAGGTGAGGGACCTCACTGATTATAATTAGTGATGAGCGAGTGCACTCGTTGCTCAGGTTTTCCCGAGCACGCTCGGGTTGTCTCCGAGTATTTGCTAGTGCTCGGAGATTTAGTTTTCATTTCTGCAGCTAGGTGATTCGTGACTACTACAGCTTGATTACATGTGGGGATTCCCTAGCAACCAGGCAACCCCCACATGTACTTAAGTTGGCTAGCAGCCGTAAATAAAGCAGCTGAATCAACAAAAACTAAATCTCCGAACACTAACAAATACCTGGAGATCACCCGAGCGTGCTCAGGAAAACCTAAGCAACAAGTATACTCCCTCATCACTAATTATAATGATGTTCATCTGGGTTGTGTGTCCACATTTAAAGCAGAACACAAAAGGCATCCTGCAAAACATTTTTTCCATTTCTTTCTAAAACTAACCCAAGACAGAACCCAGACAAACCAGTTAATAATTCACTTGAGTCACTTGTTGCTTCTATTTACATTAGTTATGCAGTGGCTCCATGAATCCATTTTTTTGTTCCTAATGACAGCAACAGATCAGAGAAACAGAATGTACGAACACCAGTGCCTTGGGCCTCATTCAGACATCAGAGATTTTTTTAATGTATGCAGCAATGGTGTCATCAGTGTTTTTGATAGAATTTTCATCAGTGTTTGGTCTGTGTCAGTTTTTGCCATCAGTGATTTTCACATGTGCAAAAAAATATATATAAATAAATTGCAGAGCTTCTCCTACACAACACTGCTGATCATGGAGAGCAAATGGATGGGACACGGATGCCATTTGTGTGCTGTCCATGATGTTCATGGATCTGTAGACATGTTTGAGTTATTTTCATCCAGCTGAAAGGGAGAAACTTGTACAAGCAAGAGGAAGAGAAGACAGGCTAAAGTTGCATCTGAATGAGAGACTGCAGCGTTAGCTAGGAGAACAGTTCTGTCAATGATGTAGAGTATCATTTACTGCAAAGTCAGGGGAATCATGGGAAATGTAGGCTGCATTATGGGGACTATATCAGAAGGAAAGAAAGAGTTAACATGGCAGGCAACTGAGAAATGGCTCATCAACTAAAAGAGGCATACACAAGACCTACACAAGAGCCTATATATTGTGCCAATAAGCTGTGTATCCCAACAACATCTTGCATAACTACGGCCAGAGCAGTAACTTCTGGGGCTAATTTTACATTATTTTTCACTTGCTCTTTATGACTAGGCTTTTCTTCCCAATGGCAATTCTTCCCATGGCTTTCAGTATCACCTCTATGCTGACGACACACAGATCTACATCTCTGGACCAGATATCACCTCCCTTCTAACCAGAATCCCTCAATGTCTGTCCACTATTTCATCCTTCTTCTCCGCTAGATTTCTGAAACTTAACATGTACAAAACAGAATTCTTCATCTTTCCCCCATCTCACGTGACCCCCCCAACGAACCTATCCATTACAGTAAACGGCTGCCCACTCTCCTCAGTCCCACAAGCTCGCTGCCTCGGGGTAATCCTTGACGCTGATCTCTCCTTCAAACCACATATCCAAGCCCTTTCCACTTCCTGCCGACTTCAACTCAAAAATATTTCACGAATCCGTACATTCCTCAACCAAGATTCTGCAAAAACCCAAGTCCATGCCCTCATCATCTCTCGCCTTGACTACTGCAACCTCTTGCTCTGTAGCCTCCCCTCTAACACTCTCGCACCCCTCCAATCTATTCTAAACTCTGCTGCCCGAGTAATCCACCTGTCCCCCCACTATTCTCCGGCCTCTCCCCTCTGTCAATCCCTTCACTGGCTCCCCATTGCCCAGAGACTCCACTACAAAACCCTAACCATGACATACAAAGCCATCCACAACCTGTCTCCTCCATACATCTGTGACCTCATCTCCCGGTACTTTCCTACACGCAACCTCCGATCCTCACAAGATCTCCTTCTCTACTCCCCTCTTATCTCCTCTTCCCACAATCGCATACAAGATTTCTCTCGCGCATCAGCCCTACTCTGGAACCCTCTACCACAACACATCAGACTCTCGCCTGCCATCGAAACCTTCAAAAAGAGCCTGATGACCCACCTCTTCCGACAAGTCTACAAACTGCAGTAACCACCGATCTACCAAACCGCTGCATGACCTGCTCTATCCTCACCTACTGTATTCTCACCCATCCCTTGTAGATTGTGAGCCCTCGCGGGCAGGGTCCTCTCTCCTCCTGTACCAGTTATGACTTGTATTGTTTAAGATTATTGTACTTGTTTTTATTATGTATACCCCTCCTCACATGTAAAGCGCCATGGAATAAATGGCGCTATAACAATAAATAATAATAATAATAAAAGGCAGAGACTCAGAGTGTGGCGCTAACTTCCAACACTTGCAGCACATAGTCTGCCAGATGCTCTTCCACCACCGAACCTGCCCCCTAAAACAAATGATGCTCTCTAATAGGCAGCGACCAGTACATTTTACTGTTGGATATAGAAGTGTACATTTTATAAATTATAACAGAACAATATAGTAAAGATAGACCAAGCTTGTTATTGGGAAAAGGCCTTTTTAAGTGCCATCTTTATTTCATTATTTCTGAGGCTATATATTATAGGGTTAAACAAAGGAGTAAACACGGTGTGTAGTAAGGAGACCATCTTATTAATAAGTAAGGTGTGTCCTTTAGATGGGATCATGTATTTAGCCGTAAGTGTGCCGTAAAATGTTCCCACAACAATAAGATGACTACTGCAGGTTGAGAAAGCTTTCTGTTTGCCAGTTGTTGTTGGTATCTTTACTATGGTGTGAAAGATATAAGCATAGGTGCCAACAATAAAACCACATGGGCAGATAAACATTGGCAGAGAGAACAGGAAAACTTCCAGTTCTACAAAAGACGTATCCGAACAAGAAAGCTTCTGAAGAGGGAAAAGGTCGCAGTAGAAATGGTTAATGATATTGTCATGGCAGAAGTTAAAGTTTGATATCGGTAAGACTATACTAAAATTCAGTGTCAGACCCAGCAACCATGGACATAGTGAAAGGCATATTCGACACTTCAGGTCCATAATACTAGAATATCTTAAGGGGTTGCAGATGGCCAGATATCGATCGTAGGACATCACTGGAAGTAGAAAACATTCAGTAACAGTTGTACCACTGAAGAAATATAACTGGGTTATGCATCCGAGATAAGTAATGTTCTTCCCTCCTAGAAGAATGGCTCCCAGCATGTTGGGAAGAGTATTTGTAGCAATCACAAGGTCAGATAGAGAAAGATGACTTAAAAAGTAATACATGGGGGACTGAAGCTGGGCATTGACTGACACTAACACAATGATAAGAAGATTTCCCATAAGGGTAAATAAATAGATGATAAGGAAAATAATGAAAAATACAATATTGAAGCGGTGAAAGTCTCCGAAACCCAATAGAATGAATTCTGTGACTCTTGTTTCGTTCTTCACAGACATCATGTGAGATGGAGGCCCCAATCCTGGTCTGGAATAAAGAAGCAAAGTATAGTGACTACATAGCTGATTAACCCCTTCCCGCAAGACGTGGTATCAGTAAAAATTACAGCTTTCCTGTACAAAAAAAGAATAAAACCTCATATAGCTCTATATACAGAAAGATAACAAAGATATGGATGTCAGAATGTTGTATCTAAAAAAGGAGATTTAAAAAAAGTAATTGTGCAAAAGTAGAAAAAACATAACAAATCCTTATATACGTTTGGTATTGGTGGAATAAATAAATAAATAACACTAATTGGTGAATTGTGTTAACATTTTATTTTAGTAAGTATAGAATTGCTGGGTTTTTTATTTTGTCTCCAGAAAGTTAATAAAAGTGATAAAAATGTACATTCGACACCTGTACTTAGTTTTTCCCTACCTTTTACTATTCTTTACCGTTTTGTTTGATTGAATAATGGCCAGCAGTAATTTTCTTCAGTGCACAGTTTGCAATATATCTGCATAACTGGAGCAGGAGTTCTCGGATGAACACCGCTATGGTAGATGTAGCATGTTGCTCACCTGGAAGATCTTATTAGAGATCTGGAAAAGAAAAATGTTACATTGATGGCAATTGACATTGAGAGGAGCATACTTCACACTGAGAAAGCAATTAATGAGGAAGATATGGAGGTTGGAGAAGTGAGAAATGTATTAATTATGAGTGAAAAGAGGTAACGAGGAAGGCAGCTCCTGTTTCTGTACTTTCTGACAATCGGCTCCCACAGTTAGGCAGCGGGAATCCGGCAGCGGGGGAATCCACCTGTCAGCCAGACTGGAATACTTGGAAGCATTTAAATAGAGCAGGGTATCCACAAACAGAGAGATGGTGAGGGAACACTTAGCTAATTTAAATGAATTTAAATCTCCTGGTCCAGATGAATTACATCCTAGGGTACTGAAAGAGTTAGCAAAGAAAATTGCAGAACAATTAGCCAGGATCTATGAAAAATCCTGGAAAACAGAAGAAGTCCCAGAAAATTAGAGGGTAAATATTGTCCCTATCTTCAAAAAAGGAAAGAAGACAGAGCCAGGAAGTTACAGGCCAGTGAGCCTTACTTCTATACCAGGAAAGATATTTGAACAAATTATTAAACAACATGTAAGTACTTGGATAATAATACAGTAATTAACCAGAGTCAGCATGGGTTTGTAGCAAACAAGTCATGTCAGACTGGGTAGATCAGGGAAATACGGTAGATATAGTATATCGCGACTTGAGCAAAGCATTTGATAAAATATTTCAGGCTATCCTTATTGAAAAAATGACAAAGTATGGGATTGACAAGGCTAAGGTTAGGTGGATTTATAGCTGGTTTAGTGATTGTACTGAAAGAGTGGTAATGGTTGCACATCCGATTTGAAAAGTGTTTCCAGTTGAAGTACCACAAGGCTATGTCCTGGCCCCAGTGTTGTTCAACATTTTTATAAATGATCTAGATAAGGGAACTGAAGGTAAACTAATGAAATACAAGGAATGGTTAAAGGGTCTGGGAATGTTTAGCTCGCAAAAAAGAAGGTTAAGAGGAGACTTAATAGCTGTCTACAAATATCTGAAGGGATGTCACAGTGTAGAGGAACCATCAATATTATCAATTGCACATGGAAACATGAGAAGCAATGGAATAAAATTGAAAAAAGAAATAAAAAAAGATACAGATTAGATATTAGAAAAAAAATTGTGACAGTGAGGGTGATCAATGAGTGGAACAGGCTGCCATGAGAGGTGGTGAGTTCTCCTTCAATGGAAGTCCTACCTCATCAACAGAGTTGAGAGGAAAAGAAGCCTCCGGTCTATTGATGCGATGTTAGCAGAAGCAGCTGAAACGCCAGCATTTGCGGTTTTAGCCGCTTCCGGACAGTGACGGGGTTGCACTTCTCTCTATGCACAGATAAGTAACTGAAACTGTGCTGCACCCCCCATATGAATAAAAGACTGAGCCTGCCAGGAGGAATATTAACCTGCATATTAACCCTATGTCTGCAGGCTAACAGTGTTTTTCACATAACAGGTTCCCTTTAAGTTTATATTGGTCAATTGGACTTCCAAATGTATTGCTATAGGTAAAGTCTAGACAATAGAAATTAAACCACACTTGGTTTACACCAACTTTTAGAAAAAAAAGACATTATTCACAAAAAATAAAAATTTAGAATATTTAAATCTGGGAGCTCAGCTCTTGCCTTTACAACCACAAAGAGATGAATGAAAGCTATAAAAAGTAATCAAGTCAACAAATTAAATGGAGGATTTTAGTTATGAGGAAAGACTAAAATAATTAAATGTATTTAGTCTTGAGAAGAGTTAAATAAAGGAGAACATGATTAACTTGTACAAGTACATAAATGGCCAATGCAAAAAATATGGTCAAAATATGTTCTATGTAAAATCTCCCCAAAAGACAAGAGGGCATTCCCTGCATCTGATTCAATCTCCATAGGAGGCAAGGCCATGGAAACTAATAACATGTGGAACAGTTTATTGTTATGTTGTAATGTCTATTGTGTGTACAAGTCCCCTCTAAAATGTAAAGTGCTGTGGAATATGTTGGCGCTATAAAAATAAAATTATTATTATTATTATTATTAATAACAGTTTACCTTAGAAGCTGGGCATAGCGGCTTCCGCTATTTGTTTCAGACAGGGCTTGGATGGCTTTTTTTAGAAGAAAATTACATAAGTACTTTTGTAAACTACTGTGCAAAAGTTTTAGGCAGGTGTGGAAGAAATGTCTCAAATTAAGAACGCTTTCAAAAGTAGAAGTGTTAATGTTAGCAAATAATATCATGTAAGAAATCTAAATCAAATCAATATTGTGTGGTTTGTCTTTAATTCTTCTATGTACACTTGTATAAAGTGAGGGATTTTGTAGGATTATAGGCAGGTTTATGAGTAACCATTTATGCCGAACAGATTATAATCACATCATTTTTGTATATAGGTTGAGATGTCATGAACTGAACCAGCTATGTAGGAGGCTTAAAACTGTGTTAAAACATCAAAAGTCTGCTACAAAGGTGAGGCAGTTTCATGACATAGATCATACATTATGGCAAGACTGTGCACCGCAACAAAGCACAGGGTAGTAATACTATATCAGCAAAATCACTCCCAGAAGCTGGATAGGAAGTCAAGATATGCTCTTTTGAAGAGGCACCAAGATTTGGTCAGGATTAAAAGTCATCAATGTTGAGAAATACAGGTAGATACTTATAAATCATACAATACCGTCATAATACCATCAGGGTGGCAACTGCCTGGCTCCAAATATATTTGGCAGAAGGACCACAACCCCAAACATACAGCCAATGTCAGTAAGAATTATCTTCAGTGTGAGGAAGAACAAGGAGTGCTGGAATAATGATATGGCTATACAGAGCCCTGATCTCAACATCATCAAGTCTGTCTGGGAGTACATGAAGAGTGAGAAAGATTTGCCCAAGCCTACATTCACAGAAGACCTCTGGTTAGATCTCCATGATGTTTGGAACAACCTCCTTGCAGAATTCCTTCAAAACCTGTGTACAAGTCACCCTAAAAGAATTGATGCTCTTTTGGAGGCAAAGATAGGTTACACCAGCTATTGATTTAATTTTGATTTCTCTTTTGTTCTTTCAATTTGCATTTTGTTAATTAAAAAATAAACTAGTTATTACTTCTATTTATAAATGCATTCTTACTTTCCTGCATTTTTCTTTTCACCATTCTTCTGAGGTTGTAAGTCCACCCCACCCTTTCAACCAAGTACTGTATTTTCTACCATTAATTGATCAAAATGTGGTAATATGTTATAACCTTAAAACTCATGTGGCCTGATATTACCTATGATCAACCAAGGAACACAAATTAAGCAATTATATAAAGCTAGCTGAGATCAGGAATAGAGATGAGCGAATTTGATCGGGTTAGGACTTATTTGGCAAGCTTATAGCACTTACTGAATAAAGCCTCTTTCACACTTCTGTCTTTCATCTCCCGTCATAATGCGTCGTTTTGTGAAAAAAACAGATCCTGCGAATTTGGCCGCAGGATGCTTTTTTTCTCTTAGACTTGTATTAGCGACGGATTGTGACGGATGGCCACACGTTTCATCCGTCATGCACTGGATCCATCGTAAAATTGCTGTCCGTCGGGCAGAGAAAACTCACAGAGGAACGTTTTTTCTGCACATCAGAAAATCGCTCAGCGACGGATCCTGCGCTGCCCGTCTTTGGCTATAATGGAAGCTTATAGGCGCAGGATCTGTCCATTACTGTGAAAAGCAGGAATCCAGTGACGGATGCCGTCTTTTCAAACTGTGCGTGCGAGGAAGAATTTCCCGTTAGGGAAATTCTCGCTTGCTCTCTCTCTCTTTTTACTATTGATGCTGCCTATGCAGCATCAATAGTAAAAAGATGTAATGTTAAAAATAAAAAAAATTTAAAAAATCACAATATTCTCACCTTCCGGCATCCCGTGCAGCGTTACCGATGCTCCCTATGCTCCCGGCAGCTGCTGTTCCCAGTAATGCCTTGCGAAATGACCCGATGATGTCGCGGTTTCGCGAGACTACTACGTCATCAGAGGTCATTGTAACTCAAGGCATTACTGGGAACGCCAGCTGCCGGGAGCATCACGAGCATCGGTAACGCTGCGCGGGACACCGAAAGGTGAGAATATTGTGATTTTTTATTTCGTTTTTATTTTTAACATGGGTTGTGTTGTGTATGCGTTTTCACAGCAGAAAACCACTGCGAAGACGCATACACAACAGGTGCACATAGCCTTGACGGGTCCGTCAGAAAAACGGGCCCAGTGCACCCGTTTTTACAATCTGCACAGGATCCATCATTTCAACATTTTGACGGATCCTGTGCAGATTGTAAAAACAGAAGTGTGAAAGAAGCCTAAGCTGCAAAGGGAACCCGGCTTCCTGGATTGCTCCCGATGATCAGCTATTCAGCTCCGCAGCTGCATGGGTCGTGGCTGTGTGACAGCCACAACACTTGCATAGCCTGAGACACATGCAGCTGCGGAGCCAAACAGCTGATCAGCCAGAGTGATCTAGGTATCCAGGTTCCCTCTGCAGCCTATTCGGCAAGCTCTATAGCTTGCCAAATAAGCAGGGACCTGATCAAATTCACCCATCTCTAATCAGGAAGTGTGAAAGGATCACAATCCTAATGATGTACAGAGGTGTCACACACAAATAATGTTTGAAATGATCCAAGTCAAGACAGAAAACACCAGCCTTACATACAGAATTTCTCAGAACACTAATAATTTACTCTTCACACTTGTCACTAAGTGTGGAGAAGAAGGAGGAGCAGATCCAACCATAAAGTCCAATACAAAGGGGAGGTGAAAAAATTGTACGTTTATTAACATTCAGGTGATAAGGAAAATCAGAGCAATGCTGAATAATACCTAAAAACAAGGGGAGCACACCCAAATAGTAACAAATCAGTATTTAGGGGAAAATGAGGTTACGTAGTTATGATGTATTCATTCTTCTTCTCCACATGTTGTATATTCCGACTGTCCTATTAGCATATATATGTAGTCTGGTCCCTCCCTATGTAGGTAGCATACACTCCACACTATTAGGATATATATCTGTCTTCCATCACTACATTAACGGGACCTACCCCCTTCCCTTGTTCCCCATTTACACTTGTCACTAACCAAGGTTGCCAACCCTCGAGAAATTCCAGGACAGTCTGTACAAATAGAGCACTTTCCTCCTGTCCATAAAAAAATTGATGCATCTGTGATTTTTTTTTCGAAGCTTAGAAAATTATACAAATTATTAAGACTAATTATTATCATTTTACAGTTTGTAAAAAATGCAATTAGCGTCTACATATTGGAATTATAGGTTGTAGATATATGTCACGTATGATTTTAATGATTTGCTATACTTTTCCAATGTGTCCATAAAAAATATTTTCAGTCTGCGATTTTTTGATAACTTGTACAGACAAAATAAAAATTCAAGTTGACAACCCTGTCACTGACATTGAGTGACCTTTTGAGGTAGCTTTAGAACAAATTTTAAAATGCTCAGAAAATTCCCCCAAAATATGCCTCATAAAATAGACACATACTAAGAATAATAGTGATTTCACAAACCAGTACTGTGCTTCTAATAAAAATAAGGATCAAAAAAATTAAGAAGCCTGACAGGAAAGGATGCTGCTGCACTTACCATATGGTTTTGTAGGTTTTCGGACTGTAATATCATATGATTTTTATAGGATTTTGCCATTGCTGAATACTATTGTAATTATCTAAGGTGTAATTATAGTATTCCCACCACACAAAGAGAAAAAACATCATTACATGCTAAGCGGTCAACAATATATATATTATTATTATTATTATTATTATTATTATTTATATAGCACCATTAATTCTATTGTGCTGTACATGAGAAAGGGGTTACATACAGGGTTATAGATATCATTTACAGTACACAAATTTACGGTGACAGACTGGTAAAGAGAGGAGAAGACCCTGTCCTTGCGGACTTACATTCTATATACACTATGTGCAGAATTATTAGGCAAGTTGTATTTTGATCACATGATACTTTTTATACATGTTGTCCTACTCCAAGCTGTTCAGGCTTGAGAGCCAACTACCAATTAAGTAAATCAGGTGATGTGCATCTCTGTAATGAGTAGGGGTGTTGTCTAATGACATCAAAACCCTATATATGGTGTGCTTAATTATTAGGCAACTTCCTTTCCTAAGGAAATTGGGTCAGAAGAGAGATTTGACGGGCTCTGAAAAGTCCAAAATTGTGAGATGTCTTGCAGAGGGCTGCAGCAGTGTTGAAATTGCCAAACTTTTGAAGCGTGATCACTGAACAATCAAGCGTTTCATGGCAAATAGCCAACAGGGTTGCAAGAAGCGTGTTGAGCAAAAAAGGCGCAAAATAACTGCCCATGAATTGAGGAAAATCAAGCGTGAAGCTGCTAAGATGCCATTTGCCGCCGGTTTTGCCATATTTCAGAGCTGCAACGTTACTGGAGTAACAAAAAGCATAAGGTGTGCGATACTCGGGGACATAGCCAAGGTAAGGAAGGCTGAAAACGACCACCTTTGAACAAGAAACATAAGATAAAATGTCAAGACTGGGCCAAGAAATAGCTTAAGACTGACTTTTCAAAGGTTTTATAGACTGATGAAATGAGAGTGACTCTTGATGGTCCAGATGGATGGGCCAGAGGCTGAATCAGTAAATGGCAGAGAGCTCCACTCCGACTCAGACGCCAGCAAGGTGGAGGTGGGGTACTGGTATGGGCTGGTATCATCAAAGATGAACTTATGGGACCTTTTCGGGTTGAGGATGGAGTGAAGCTCAACTCCTAGACCTACTGCCAGTTTCTGGAAGACAACTTCTTCAAGCAGTGGTACAGGAAGAAGTCGGTATCGTTCAAGAAAAACATGATTTTCATGCAGGACAATGCTCCATCACATGCCTCCAACTACTCCACAGCGTGGCTGGCCAGTAAAGGTCTCAAAGAAGAAAAAATAATGACATGGCCCCCTTGTTCACCTGATTTGAACCCCATAGAGAACCTGTGGTCCCTCATAAAATGTGAGATCTACAGGGAGGGAAAACAGTACACCTCTCGGAACAGTGTCTGGGAGGCTGTGGTGGCTGCTGCTCGCAATATTGATCGTAAACAGATCAAGCAACTGACAGAATCTATGGATGGAAGGCTGTTGAGTGTCATCATAAAGAAAGGTGGCTATATTGGTCACTCATTTTTGGGGGTTTTGTTTTTGCATGTCAGAAATGTTTATTTCTAAATTTTGTGCAGTTATATTGGTTTACCTGGTGAAAATAAACAAGCGAGATGGGAATATATTTGGTTTTTATTAAGTTGCCTAATAATTCTGCACACTAATAGTTACCTGCACAAACCGATATCCTCCTAAGATAGCCAAATCTAAAAAAAAAAACACTCCAACTTCCAAAAATATTAAGCTTTGATATTTGAGTCTTTTGGGTTGATTGAGAACATAGTCGTTGATCAATAATAAAAATAATCCTCTAAAATGCAAATTGCCTATATATATATATATAGTATGTATATATGTCAACAATACAGTATACAGAATAAATGTTTCACATAAGTTGAGGCCAAAAGTGTTTAGTGGCTGAATGCAGTGCGAAATAAATGTATCTGGAGATTCAATACGTTAATATTTATGAAACCTACCAATTTACCTGCTACTTTTTCGCAAGAATCTTTGTTAGCCAGAGCTGAGAGCTTCTGCAAAGAACTACCCACAGTGGGGAAATTAAGTATTTGATACACTACCGATTTTGCAAATTTTCCCAACTACAAAGAATGGAGAGGTCTGTAATTTTTATCGTAGGTACACCACCTGTGAGAGAAAGAATCTTTAAAAAAAAAATCCAGAAAATAAAAATCACATTTTCTGATTTTTGCATAATTCATTTTCATGTTATTGAATGAAACAAGTATTTGATACAACAGAAAAACACAACTTAATATTTGGTACAAAAACCTTTGTTTGCAATTACAGAAGTCAGACCAGGAGCAGACACAGACAGCTTGGGGCCCCTGTGCAGGAAATGTGTCTGAGCCCCCTCCTTTTAAGGTGACAAAGATTAGATAGATAGATAGATAGATAGATAGATAGATAGATAGATAGATAGATAGATAGATAGATAGATAGATAGATAGATAGATAGGTAGATAGTGTTCGGATATTTAGTTTTCAATGTGGCAGCTGAATGATTTACAGCTACTAAACAGTTGATTACATGTGGGGATTCCCTAGCAACCAGGCAACCCCCACATGTACTCAGGCTGGCTAATAGCTGTAAATCATTCAGCTGAGGTAATGAAAACTAAATCTCCGAGCAGTCATTAATACTCGGAGACCACCTGAGCAAAAGAGTACACTCGCTCATCACTAATAGATACTGTATATATGTAGATAGATAGATAGATAGATAGATATGTAGATATACAGTACAGACCAAAAGTTTGGACACACCTCATTTAAAGATTTTTCTGTATTTTCATGACTATGAAAATTGTACATTCACACTAAAGGCATCAAAACTATGAATTAACACATGTGGAATTATATACTTAACGGAAAAGTGTGAAACAACTGAAATTATGTCTTATATTCTAGGTTCTTCAAAGTAGCCACCTTTTGCTTTGATGACTGCTTTGCACACTCTTGGCATTCTCTTGATGAGCTTCAAGAGGTAGTGACCGGGAATGGTTTTTCTTCTTGGCCCAGGTAAAACGCTTCTGGCATTGTCTATTGTCCATGAGTGGCTTGACACAAGGAATGCCACACTTGTAGCCCATGTCCTGGATACATCTGTGTGTGATGGCTCTTGAAGCAATGACTCCAGCAGCAGTTCACTTCTTGTGAATCTTCCCCAAATTTTTGAATGCCCTTTTCTTAGCAATCCTTTCAAGGCTGTGGTTATCCCGGTTGCTTGTGCACCTTTTTCTACCACACTTTTTCCTTCCACTCAATTTTGCATTAACATGATTGGATACAGCACTCTGTGGGCAGCCAGATTTTTAAACAATGACCTTGTGTGGCTTACCCTCCTTGTGGAGTGTGTCAATGACTGCCTTCTGGATATTTGTCAAATCAGCAGTCTTCCCTATGATTGTGGAGCCTACTGAAACCTAGGAAGCGTTGCATGTGTTTTTTGTTAATTATTCTAATTTATTATTATTCTAATAACTGAGATAAGGCTTTTGGTTTTTCATTGCCTGTAAGCCATAATCATTAAAATTAACAGAAATAAACACTTGAAAAAGATCACTCTGTTTGTAATGACTATACAATATATGAGTTTCACTTTTTGCATTGATGAACTGGAATAAATGAACTTTGTGATGATAATTTAATTTAGTGAGAAGCACTTTTAATATTTAACACTTGTTCAATGCTGGTTGACCACGTGCAAAAAACCCTTTTGTTTTGAGATGCACCTTAGTAATTCTGCCAACATGATATATTAACCTAAAACATATTGTTAGTGCCTGGCATCTTTCACATTTTGCATATAGAGCAATTTTTTTCTCAGAGGCTTAATGGGAATTGCTCACTTGGGATAATTATTGCACACTTCCTAATACATGACACTTGATGGTGGTATAATAGCTATATGTGAGTGCAGCTACCCAGGGTCCTAGTCATTGCAGTAATATCATTCTCCTCTAGGGGGGAGTGATGGTACATTTGAAGGCAAAGAAGGAGATCTCTTTACCAGGTATCACAAACATACAACACATTTCATACTCCAGTCCACCAGGGGAGCTATGCTCCTATTTATAGGGGCACTCTTCACACTTAGGTAAAACTGATGGCCTGAAGAGGAAGTTAGGCAGTCGCTGTCTGAGCTTTGCTCAGGTAGTTGGTCCCAGAATGGGGTGGAAGCCTGTCAGAGGCCTAGATGGAAGGTCACGGCACTGCGCCTGCCCTAAGTGCGGCAGTTCCTAAGAACGGACACGATAGCGAACTGTATTGTAGAGAGGGTGAGAAGAAGTCATAGCAAAAGGAGTGTATATCAGAAGGAGTTCTGCCCTGCACAGACTGCCTCCTTCTGAGGCGCAGGATCCCGGTAGTCGGATCACCGAGGGAGCAACAGTCCTTTATGCCTTGCTCCAGAGACCGACAGGACAGCTAATTTCACGTTACTGAACCGCCCCATACCCAGGAGGCAATGTGGCACCCACGAGAGGCCGGGGCATGATAGAGTCCCTGTAAAAAGCCTCAAGCCACCAATCATACGGGTTTGTCCTATCCATCTAGGGGACAGAGAGAGAGAGATAACATCTAGAACATCTACAACATCTGTGAGGACCTTATGAGAGGCTCAGCAAGGTACTAAACACCAAGGCGCTAGAGGAAGGCTACTGATTTCCACCTGGATAAGGGGACTCTGGATTTTCCTCCAGACCGGCCGGACTCTGCCTGTCCTGTGATCTGGTGCTCTGGACTGTGGATGCTGAAGCCTTCAGTAAAAGGTAAAGAGACTGAAACCTTGTGTCCTCGTTCTTCACTGCGCCTTTCACCATCCACCACCTACACACTGGGAAGCCCTGGGGATACACTTCACCTGTGGGAAGGTATACCATCTAGCTGCAATAACATCACCCCAGCGGACCCCTTACAGCAGCGTCGGTCACCTTGACCGAATACCACAGGTGGCGTCACGAACACTTCCCCTTTAAAGACCTTTCCCCTTCTACACGGACGTCCCTAGGGCCACGGACCGGGTCAGCCACCGTGACATCTCCCTGTGAACCGAAGGACCCAGTACCGAGTACCCCAGCCCTAGACGGGGCGCTCCATCTTTTTGGGGTCACAAACAGGATCTACTTAATCCTGAAAATCGGGTCATGTGCGACTAGAGACTGTGCCAGAACTGTGCTGAACTGTGATTTGCTGAAAGACTGTGCATTGCGTATTGCCGCCAAAATCCGCAATTGCTGCGCTGCATAGAGTGCGAGGGGAAGGAGACGTACCTATGTGGGCGGAGCCAGCCAAAAAGAGTGCAATGCAGAAAAGCGAGTGCCGCGCTGCCGCCGGGAATACTGGAAGTGAAGACGTTGTACAGCGGAGGCGCAAAAGGAGACGCCGGCTTCTATCAGGTTAGTGAGGGGAAAGAGCCATGTCTAATCCGGGAGGGGAGTTGGCGGCGGTCGCAGCCGCGGACCTAATAGCACCCCCGACCTCGCAGCGGATGTGCCCGCAGGCCCAGTGATGCCCCCAAGCCCCGCGGAGAACGCAGCCGCAGCTCCCATAGGCCGGCCAGACACTGCCACCGCTACAACAGCCATCATGCCCTTGTCCATGCCATACATACCTGGAGCAGCCTGGCTCCCGCAATATTCTGGAGAATCGCATACGTTAGCTGACTATAAAGAGAGACTTTGCAGCCTGCTTGAAGTTTATCCCCTGACAGATCATCAGAAAGTTCACATTGTGACGGGCCCACTGCTTGGAGTGGCCCTGAGGGAGGTGAAATCCTGGCCAGCTGCGGATAAAGAGACTATGCAGCGGGTCTTTGCTAAACTTAAAACCACCTTTGACACCCGCACCGCTACAGAAATTAAATTGAAGTTCTATGGGTGCAAGCAGAGGCCGCAGGATAGCCTACGGGACTATGTCCTTAATCTCCAGGAAGCATTGTGGGCAATCAGGCTGGTTGACCCTAACAGTGTGCCAGATGAGGACAAACTCTTAAAAGAGTGGTTCATTGAGGGACTCCTGTGCAACAACCAAAGTGCACCTCCTGGCCATGCAGAATCCTGACCTGGCTTTTGCACAGTTCAAAGACAAAGCTATCCAGGTGCTACAGGAACGGCAGCCCAACTGTGCAGTTCTCCCTAGGCGTCCAGCACTCACGTACCACCAGGAGGTGGCACCATATCCTCAAGTTTTTGCTGAGGCCGATGCCCAGACCCTTGAAGATGATTCTCCCGCCGGACTAAGCCTCCAGCTACAGGAGCTGACCAAGAACATTGCTGCATTAGCCCGGACCGTGCAGTCCCTACAGGAGGCCCCCAAGGAGAAGATCAAGCTGGCTTCCAGACCGGAGGATGTTCCCTGGCAACGACAGAAGGGGATCCCGCCGACCAGAGGCAGAGATCACTATCATCAGGATGGACGACCCATTTGCCGCCGCTGCAATCAGGCAGGCCACGTTGCAAGGTACTGTCATTTAAACAAGCAACCCCTGGGGCAGAGGGCCAATCCCCAGGAGTAGGATGACCAGGCCCACAAAACTGGAGAGCCAAGTACGTTGGAGGACGACCTGTTCTCCCCATTGTGATCGACCGTGTTCTCAGGTGACAACTATGGCTTACGTCCTTTATAAACGTTATTGGGAAGACACCGACATTACTTGTGGCCCTGACTGTTGTGAATTTACCTTTTTGGCTCCCTCTAGTGGTTACTAGTGATTTGACTCTGGGAATGTCTGCCATCCCTTGTATGCTCACCTGGGTCGTTAGGTCAGGGGTGTTGCTATATAAGCTCCCTGGACCTTCAGTTCTATGCCTGGCAACGTTGTAATCAGAGCTAATCTGTTGTGCTCTGGTCTACTGATCCTGGTTCCTGCTAGATTAAGCTAAGTCTGTTTTCTTGCTTTTTGCTATTTGTTTTTGTTTGCATTTTTGTCCAGCTTGTACTTAATCTGTATCCTTACCTTGCTGGAAGCTCTAGGGAGGCTGGAGTTCTCCCCCCGGGCCGTTAGACGGTTCGGGGGTTCTTGAATTTCCAGTGTGGATTTTTGATAGGGTTTTTGTTGACAATATAAGTTATCTTTCTACATTCTGCTATTAGTAAGTGGGCCTCTCTTTGCTAAACCTAGTTCATCTCTGTGTTTGTCATTTCCTCTTACCTCACCGTTATTATTTGTGGGGGGCTTGTATCCAACTTTTGGGGTCTATTCTCTGGAGGCAAGAGAGGTCTTTGTTTTCCTCTTCTAGGGGTAGTTAGTCCTCCGGCTGGGCGAGACATCTAGCGACCAACGTAGGCATGTTCCCCGGCTACTTCTAGTGTTGGCGTTAGGAGTAGATATATGGTCAACCCAGTTACCACTGCCCTATGAGCTGGATTTTTGTACTTCGCAGACTTACTTGTTCCTCTGAGACCCTCGCCATTGGGGTCATAACAGCCAACCCAGTTACCACTGCCCAATGAGCTGGATTTTTGTACTTCGCAGACTTACTTGTTCCTCTAAGACCCTCGCCATTGGGGTCATAACAGTTTGCCAGGCCAGTATTAAATGTTAAATGCATTGCAGAAGCGGGATTATAAGAAAGAAAATTCTGAGTTTTTTTTTCTCTCTCTCATTTTTTTTTTTTTTTTTTTTTCTTTTCCCCTTTACCTCTGAGTGGCTTGTGTTTGCTGCAGACATGAATGTCCAGACCTTGATTACAGGTGTGGACCAGCTTGCTGCTCGTGTGCAGGGCATACAAGATTATATTACCAGAAATCCTATGTCAGAACCTAAGATACCGATTCCTGAACTGTTTTCCGGAGACCGATTTAAATTTAGAAATTTCAGGGATAATTGTAAATTATTTTTGTCCCTGAGACCTTGTTCATCTGGAGACTCCGCTCAGCAAGTGAAAATTGTTATTTCTTTTTTACGGGGCGACCCTCAGGATTGGGCTTTCTCGCTGGCGCCAGGAGATCCGGCATTGGCTGATATTGATGCGTTTTTTCTGGCGCTCGGTTTGCTTTATGAGGAACCCAATCTTGAGATTCAGGCAGAAAAAGCCTTGCTGGCTATGTCTCAGGGCCAGGACGAGGCTGAAGTGTATTGCCAAAAATTTCGGAAATGGTCCGTGCTGACCCAGTGGAATGAGTGTGCATTGGCTGCAAATTTTAGAAATGGCCTTTCTGAAGCCATTAAAGATGTGATGGTGGGTTTTCCCATTCCCACAGGTCTGAATGATTCCATGTCCCTGGCAATTCAAATTGACCGGCGGTTGCGGGAGCGCAAAACCGCAAATTCCCTCATGGTGTTGTCTGAACAGGCACCTGATTTAATGCAATGTGATAGAATCCTGACTAGAAATGAGCGGAAAATTCATAGACGCCAGAATGGCTTGTGTTACTACTGTGGTGATTCTACACATGTTATCTTAGCATGCTCTAAACGTCTTACTAAGGTTGTTAGTCCTGTCGCCATTGGTAATTTGCAACCTAAATTTATTCTATCTGTAACTTTGATTTGCTCACTTTCATCGTATCCTGTCATGGCGTTTGTGGACTCGGGTGCTGCCCTGAGTCTTATGGATCTGTCATTTGCCAAGCGCTGCGGTTTCGTTCTGGAGCCATTAGAAAATCCTATCCCTCTCAGGGGTATTGATGCTACGCCATTGGCAAAAAGTAAACCGCAGTTTTGGACACAGGTTACCATGTGCATGACTCCCGAACATCGGGAGGTGATACGTTTTCTTGTTCTGCATAAGATGCATGATTTGGTTGTTTTGCGTTTGCCATGGTTACAGACCCATAATCCAGTCTTGGACTGGAAGGCAATGTCAGTGTCAAGTTGGGGCTGCCATGGAATTCATGGAGATTCTCTGCCCTTGTCTATTGCTTCTTCTACGCCTTCGGAAGTTCCGGCGTATTTGTCTGATTATCAGGATGTCTTCAGCGAGTCTAAGTCCAGTGCACTGCCTCCTCATAGGGAATGTGACTGTGCAATAGATTTGATTCCTGGCAGTAAGTTTCCTAAGGGGAGACTGTTTAATCTGTCGGTACCTGAACATACCGCGATGCGTTCATATATCAAGGAGTCTCTTGAGAAGGGGCATATCCGTCCTTCTTCTTCCCCTCTTGGTGCGGGATTCTTTTTTGTAGCCAAAAAGGACGGATCTTTGAGGCCTTGTATTGACTATCGGCTTTTAAATAAGATCACTGTCAAATTTCAGTATCCTTTGCCGCTGTTGTCAGACTTGTTTGCCCGGATTAAAGGTGCCAAGTGGTTCACCAAGATAGACCTTCGTGGTGCATACAACCTTGTGCGCATTAAGCAAGGCGATGAATGGAAAACCGCATTCAATACGCCCGAAGGTCATTTTGAGTACTTGGTGATGCCATTCGGGCTCTCTAATGCACCTTCAGTTTTTCAGTCCTTCATGCATGACATTTTCCGGAAGTATCTGGATAAATTTTTGATTGTTTATCTGGATGATATTCTGTTTTTTTCTGATGACTGGGACTCGCATGTGGAGCAGGTCAGGATGGTTTTTAAGATTTTGCGTGAAAATTCTTTGTTTGTTAAAGGCTCAAAGTGTCTCTTTGGTGTACAGAGGGTTCCCTTTTTGGGGTTCATTTTTTCCCCTTCTGCTGTGGAGATGGACCCAGTCAAGGTCCGAGCTATTCATGATTGGACTCAACCCTCGTCAGTTAAGAGTCTTCAGAAATTCTTGGGTTTTGCTAACTTCTACCGTCGTTTTATCGCAAATTTTTCTAGCGTTGTTAAACCATTGACGGATATGACCAAGAAAGGCTCTGATGTAGCTAACTGGGCTCCTGCAGCCGTGGAGGCTTTTCAGGAGTTGAAACGCCGGTTTACTTCGGCGCCTGTTTTGTGCCAGCCTGACATCTCACTTCCCTTTCAGGTGGAGGTGGATGCTTCGGAGATTGGGGCAGGGGCCGTTTTGTCGCAGAGAGGCCCTGGTTGCTCTACTATGAGACCTTGTGCCTTTTTCTCTAGGAAGTTTTCGCCGGCAGAGCGAAATTATGATGTGGGCAATCGGGAGTTGTTGGCCATGAAGTGGGCATTTGAGGAGTGGCGTCATTGGCTCGAGGGTGCTAAGCATCGTGTGGTGGTCTTGACTGATCACAAAAATCTGATGTATCTCGAGTCTGCTAAACGCCTGAATCCTAGACAGGCCCGCTGGTCATTGTTTTTCTCCCGTTTTGACTTTGTGGTCTCGTATTTACCAGGTTCTAAGAATGTGAAGGCCGATGCTCTGTCTAGGAGCTTTGTGCCTGATGCTCCTGGAGTCGCTGAACCTGTGGGTATTCTTAAGGAAGGAGTTATCTTGTCAGCTATTTCTCCAGATCTGCGACGTGTGTTGCAGAGATTTCAGGCTGGTAGGCCTGACTCTTGTCCACCTGACAGATTGTTTGTGCCTGCTAAATGGACCAGCAGAGTCATTTCCGAGGTTCATTCCTCAGTGTTGGCAGGGCACCCGGGAATTTTTGGCACCAGAGATCTGGTGGCCAGGTCCTTTTGGTGGCCTTCCTTGTCAAGGGATGTGCGGTCATTTGTGCAGTCCTGTGGAACTTGTGCTCGAGCTAAGCCTTGCTGTTCTCGTGCCAGCGGGTTGCTCTTGCCCTTGCCTGTCCCGAAGAGACCTTGGACACACATCTCTATGGATTTCATTTCTGATCTTCCGGTGTCTCAGGGCATGTCTGTCATCTGGGTGATATGTGATCGTTTCTCCAAGATGGTCCATTTGGTTCCTCTGCCTAAGCTGCCTTCCTCTTCTAATCTGGTTCCTGTGTTCTTCCAGAACGTGGTTCGTTTGCACGGCATTCCTGAGAATATTGTGTCGGACAGAGGATCCCAGTTTGTTTCCAGGTTCTGGCGATCCTTTTGTGGTAGGATGGGCATTGATTTGTCGTTTTCGTCCGCTTTTCATCCCCAGACTAACGGACAAACGGAGCGAACTAATCAGACTCTGGAGGCTTATTTGAGGTGTTTTGTCTCTTCTGATCAGGATGATTGGGTGACCTTCTTGCCGTTGGCTGAATTTGCCCTTAATAATCGGGCTAGTTCCGCCACCTTGGTTTCGCCATTTTTCTGCAACTCTGGTTTCCATCCTCGTTTTTCCTCGGGACATGTGGAGCCTTCTGACTGTCCTGGGGTGGATTCTGTAGTGGATAGGTTGCAGCGGATCTGGAATCATGTGGTGGACAACTTGAAGTTGTCACAGGAGAAGGCTCAGCGTTTTGCCAACCGCCGCCGCGGTGTGGGTCCCCGACTTCGCGTTGGGGATTTGGTGTGGCTGTCTTCTCGATTTGTTCCTATGAAGGTCTCCTCTCCCAAATTTAAGCCTCGCTTCATTGGTCCGTACAAGATATTGGAAATCCTTAATCCTGTATCCTTTCGCCTGGATCTTCCGGTGTCGTTTGCCATTCACAACGTATTTCATAGGTCCTTGTTGCGGCGGTACGTTGTGCCTGTGGTTCCTTCTGCTGAGCCTCCTGCTCCGGTGTTGGTTGAGGGCGAGTTGGAGTACGTGGTGGAGAAGATCTTAGATTCTCGTCTCTCCAGGCGGAGGCTTCAGTACCTGGTCAAGTGGAAGGGCTATGGTCAGGAGGATAATTCCTGGGTGGTCGCCTCTGATGTGCATGCGGCCGATTTGGTTCGTGCCTTTCACACCGCTCATCCTGATCGCCCTGGTGGTCTTGGTGAGGGTTCGGTGACCCCTCACTAAGGGGGGGGTACTGTTGTGAATTTACCTTTTTGGCTCCCTCTAGTGGTTACTAGTGATTTGACTCTGGGAATGTCTGCCATCCCTTGTATGCTCACCTGGGTCGTTAGGTCAGGGGTGTTGCTATATAAGCTCCCTGGACCTTCAGTTCTATGCCTGGCAACGTTGTAATCAGAGCTAATCTGTTGTGCTCTGGTCTACTGATCCTGGTTCCTGCTAGATTAAGCTAAGTCTGTTTTCTTGCTTTTTGCTATTTGTTTTTGTTTGCATTTTTGTCCAGCTTGTACTTAATCTGTATCCTTACCTTGCTGGAAGCTCTAGGGAGGCTGGAGTTCTCCCCCCGGGCCGTTAGACGGTTCGGGGGTTCTTGAATTTCCAGTGTGGATTTTTGATAGGGTTTTTGTTGACCATATAAGTTATCTTTCTACATTCTGCTATTAGTAAGTGGGCCTCTCTTTGCTAAACCTAGTTCATCTCTGTGTTTGTCATTTCCTCTTACCTCACCGTTATTATTTGTGGGGGGCTTGTATCCAACTTTTGGGGTCTATTCTCTGGAGGCAAGAGAGGTCTTTGTTTTCCTCTTCTAGGGGTAGTTAGTCCTCCGGCTGGGCGAGACATCTAGCGACCAACGTAGGCATGTTCCCCGGCTACTTCTAGTGCTGGCGTTAGGAGTAGATATATGGTCAACCCAGTTACCACTGCCCTATGAGCTGGATTTTTGTACTTCGCAGACTTACTTGTTCCTCTGAGACCCTCGCCATTGGGGTCATAACAGCCAACCCAGTTACCACTGCCCAATGAGCTGGATTTTTGTACTTCGCAGACTTACTTGTTCCTCTGAGACCCTCGCCATTGGGGTCATAACACCTGACCACGATTTCACCATAGTCGCAAGTAACGGTCAGCCATTACCACAAGTGGGATACAAAGAGGTCACCATTAAAGTGGGGCGGGTAGAGTTAAAATCCCAAGGGATCGTGATTGTTGATATTGATCGACGTAAGTGTAACCCCATGATGACCATTGGCACTAATGTTATTGAAAATTGTCTGTCCGAGGTTATTGTCTTATTATAACAGGTGGCCGAAACTGCTGGTTCCAGTGAGCAACGTATTTTGCAGTAAGAAATCAGAGCTCTGGTGCAGAGACAGCAGGTAGAACTGTCTGGTGGAGAGATTGGCCGTGCTGCAGTGAGTGATTCAATCCCCATCGCAATACCCCCATGAGTGAAATGTTAATATGGTGTCAGGCAGCAATAGGCCTCAGAGGTAAAGACTACCAGGCCTTGGTAGAACCTGTGTATTCATATAGTAGGCCCACAATCCTGACAGCCAGAGGGGTGGTTGAAGTCCGCAAGGGGAGGGTACCAGTGCGTGTCCTTAACTGTGGAGAGAAAGAAGTCCACCTAACCAAATTTGCCACGCTTGCCAAACTGTTTACTGTTGATAATAATGTGATACAGGCAACAGAACCCTTGGTCCCGTCCAACCAGGCGGAGAACAATGGCTCTGCAGGACAAATGGAAGATTGGTGTTAGAAATTACACGTGGACACTGACTCTACCCCATCACACCAAAAACAAGGGGCTTACAGGGTGGTTCATGAGTATGAGTGGGTATTCAGCAAGCACCCCCTAGATTTTGGGCAGGTAAAAGGGATTCAACATCATATCCCCACGGGAGATCATCCACCCATTAAAGAGAGATAACATCCTGTACCTCCAGCTCATTATCAGTGTGCCAAAGACATGTTATGAGAGATGAAGGAGGCTGGGGTAGTTAGAGACAGTTGTAGCTCCTGGGCAGCTCCATTGGTCCTCGTCAGGAAGAAGGATGGCACGATGAGGATGTGTGTTGATTATAGGCAGATAAACCGCATTACACATAAAGATGCATACCCACTACCCAGAATAGAAGAGTCATTAGCTGCTTTAAAATCTGCTAACTACTTCTCTACCTTGGATCTCACCAGTGGGTATTGGCAGGTTCCCGTAGCAGAGGCAGATAAGGAAAAGATGGCCTTCACCACACCAATGGGTCTCTGTGAATTCAACTACATGCCATTCGGACTGTGCAATGCCCCAGGAATGTTCCAGAGGATGGAGTGCTGTCTTGGACACAAGAATTTGGAAACCGTCTTGCTGTATCTGGACAATGTCATCGTCTTCTCCAAGACTTATGAGGACCATCTGGAGCACCTGGCAGAGGTGTTCGAAGCCCTGTCCATCTTTGGCCTAAAGGTAAAACCATCCAAATGCCATTTGTTAAAGACCAAAGTGCAGTACCTGGTCCATGTAGTGAGTGCCGAAGGAGTGGCCCCAGACCCTGACAAGGTCACTGTGATCAGAGACTGGCTGAAGCCCAGCAACCTCCATGAAGTCTGACAGTTCCTCGGGTTGGTAGGCTACTACAGGAGATTTATCAAAGACTTCACCAAGAAAGCCGCACCACTACAAGACCTGTTAGTGGGCCAATCCAAGAAAACCAAGGGTAAGAATACCCCATTTGACTGGAACGAGGGACTGGAGAGATCCTTCACTTGTTTGAAGATGGCTCTGATGGGAGAAGAGGTACTGGCTTACCCGAACATGACCAACCGTTTGTGCTGGATACGGATGCCCGCAACATGGGACTGGGAGCCGTGTTGTCCCAGGTCCAGAAAGCAAAGAACGGGTAATCGCTTACACCAGCAGGAAACTTCATCCCACTGAAAGGAACCCTGAAAACTACAGTTCCTTTAAGCTGGAGTTCCTCGCCATCGTCTGGGCAGTGACAGAGAGATTCAAGCACTACCTGGCCTCAGCAAAATTCACCGTCTTCACGGACAACAATCCACTGACACACTTGGACACAGCAAAACTTGGTGCCTTACAGCAGCGGTGGATGGCCCGGTTGTCCATTTATGATTTCACTATCAAGGACCGGGCAGGGCACAAGAATGCGAATGCTGATGCATTGTCCAGAATGCCCAACTTGCCAGAAACGGGAGAAGACTCGGAAACACTCAAAGAAATAGAGTTGCCAGCTTTCCATCGCCCCAAGGCCACTCAGTATTCCCATCATGTGAGGAACAGGCGCAAGAACAAGCAGGACGCCATGCTGAATCCCCTGCCCCACCATGGATGGGCAGAGACCCAGGACAGTGACCCCGCAGTCCGTCGGGCGAAAGAACTCCTGACGCAGGCAGGTTTACACCCTGGCCCAGATGATCCACAAGAGACGCAACAACTGTGGAAGGAGAAATGCAAACTATTTATCTACGATGGTAAACTGTGCCAAAGAAGCATCGACCCACGCACTCATGAGTTGGTTTGGCAGATAGTGGTCTCAAGTCAAGATGTGCCAATGATTCTGGAAGCATACCACGATGGAACAGGACACTTCGGATGGAAGAAGTTAGAGATCCTACTTCAGGGAAGGTTCTACTGGATTGGTATGAGAAAAACCTTCGAAAAGTGGTGCCGAGAGTGTGGCCCGTGTAGCTTACGCAGAAAGGACCGTGACAGCCAGAGGGCTCCCCTACAGCCCATAGTCACCAAACAGCCTCTCAAATTGGTCACGCTAGATCATGTGAAGCTAACACCAAGCCGATTCGGCTATGTCTACGCTCTGACCATTGTAGACCACTACTCCAGATTCCTGGTAGTTATACCTGTCAAGGATTTGACAGCAAGGACAGCAGCCAAGGCCTTTCAACGGTACTTTTGCAGACCACACGGATACCCAGAGAAGGTCCTTACCAATCAAGGTCCAGCCTTTGAAGCGGAGGTATTTCAAGAGTTCTGCAACTTATACGGATGCAAAAAGATCAGAACAACACCGTATTACCCACAGACCAACGGAATGTGCGAAAAGATGAATCAAGTGGTAATCGACTTACTGAAGACCTTGCCTGTGGAAGAACGGAACTTATGGCCAGAAAAGTTGCCAGACTTGGTAGATTTGTACAACCACATTCCAGTGAATTCCACCAACTGTACTCCAGCATACCTGATGAGAGGAAGATCCAGCAAACTACCTGTTGATCTAGACAGGGGAGTCCTAACCCCAGAAAATACATCATCTGATGCAGATTGGGATACAGAAAGACAGCAAAAGTACCGCCAAGTACAAGAGTGTGTTGAAAGAAGTCTATCTCAAGAAAGACAAAAACAAGAGAGAGACTACAACCAACGTGCTCCTGCAATTCCCTTGTCACCAGGTGAACAAGTGTTAAAGCGTAAAAGAAGAACGAACAAACTTGATGATCAGTGGGAAGCAGAAGCATATACCATCTTACCGTCCAACTTTGACAATACTAAAGTCTGTCTTATCAGCAAAGATGGAGGAGAAACTTCGATGGCAGTGTCCAGAGACCATATCAAGAAATGCCCTGATAAATTAACCCCTTCCCGACATTTGACGTACTATCCCGTCGAGGTGGGGTGGGCCCGTATGACCGCCGACGGGATAGTACGTCATCACCGATCAGCGGCGCTCACGGGGGGAGCGCGGCCGATCGCGGCCGGGTGTCAGCTGCATATCGCAGCTGACATCCGGCACTATGTGCCAGGAGCGGTCACGGACCGCCCCCGGCACATTAACCCCCGGCACACCGCGATCAAACATGATCGCAGTGTACCGGCGGTATAGGGAAGCATCGCGCAGGGAGGGGGCTCCCTGCGGGCTTCCCTGAGACCCCCGGAGCAACGCGATGTGATCGCGTTGCTGCGAGGGTCTCCTACCTCCTTCCTGGCTGCAGGTCCCGGATCCAAGATGGCCGCGGCATCCGGGTCCTGCAGGGAAGGAGGTGGCTTACCGAGTGTCTGCTCAGAGCAGACACTTGGTAAGCCTGCAGCCCTGCACAGCAGATCGTCGATCTGGCAGAGTGCTGTGCACACTGCCAGATCAATGATCTGTGATGTCCCCCCCTGGGACAAAGTAAAAAAGTTAAAAAAAAATTTTTCCACATGTGTAAAAAAAAAAAAAAAAAAAATCCTAAATAAATAATAATAAAAAAAAAATATATTATTCCCATAAATACATTTCTTTATCTAAATAAAAAAAACAAAACAATAAAAGTACACATATTTAGTATCGCCGCGTCCGTAACGACCCAACCTATAAAACTGCCCCACTAGTTAACCCCTTCAGTGAACACCGTAAGAAAAAAAAAAAAAAAACGAGGCAAAAAACAACGCTTTATTACCATACCGCCGAACAAAAAGTGGAATAACACGCGATCAAAAAGACTGATATAAATATCCATGGTACCGCTGAAAACGTCATCTTGTCCCGCAAAAAACAAGCCGCCATACAACATTATCAGCAAAAAAATAAAAAAGTTATAGTCCTGAGAATAAAGCGATACGAAAATAATTATTTTTTCTATATTTTAGTTTTTATCGTATAAAAGCGCCAAAACATAAAAAAATGATATAAATGAGATATCGCTGTAATCGTACTGACCCGAAGAATAAAACTGCTTTATCAATTTTACCAAACGCGGAACGGTATAAACGCCTCCCCCAAAAGAAATTCATGAATAGCTGGTTTTTGGTCATTCTGCCTCACAAAAATCGGAATAAAAAGCGATCAAAAACGGTCACGTGTCCGAAAATGTTACCAATAAAAACGTCAACTCGTCCCGCAAAAAACAAGACCTCACATGACTCTGTGGAGCAAAATGTGGAAAAATTATAGGTCTCAAAATGTGGAGACGCAAAAACTTTTTTGCTATAAAAAGCGTCGCTGGTTTCACACTTGCGTTTTTGTCTGCAGCGTTTTTTGCACAAAAAAACGCATGCGTTTTTTCCCTATATTTAACATTGAAAACGCATGCGGTTTTTTTGTACGCGTTTGGTCGCGTTTTCAAACGCATGCGTTTTTTTTCTGCATGCGTTCATTTTCAGAAATACAACCTGCAGTATTTTCTTGCGTTTTTAAGCACATGCGTTTGTTTGCGTTAAAAACGCATGCATTTAAACACACTGAAAAGCCACCCACCACCATCAAGGTGATAAAGGGATCCAAACCCTAACCCTAACTCTACCCCTAACCTCACCCCTAACCGTTTAATGAACATTTTCTGACAGTCATAGTGCCACGTATTTCAGTGCCACGTATTTCAGTGCCACGTATTTCAGTGCCACGTGTTTCAGTGCCACGTATTTCAGTGCCACGTATCACATATTTCAGTGCCACGTATCACGTATTTCAGTGCCACGTATTTCAGTGCCACGTATTTCAGTGCCACGTATTTCAGTGCCACGTATTTCAGTGCCACGTATTTCAGTGCCACGTATTTCAGTGCCACGTATCACGTATTTCAGTGCCACGTATTTCAGTGCCACGTATTTCAGTGCCACGTATTTCAGTGCCACGTATTTCAGTGCCACGTATTTCAGTGCCACGTATCACGTATTTCAGTGCCACGTGTTTCAGTGCCACGTATTTAAGTGCCACGTATCACGTATTTCAGTGCCACGTATTTCAGTGCCACGTATCACGTATTTCAGTGCCACGTATTTCAGTGCCACGTATTTCAGTGCCACGTATTTCAGTGCCACGTATTTCAGTGCCACGTATCACATATTTCAGTGCCACGTATTTCAGTGCCACGTATTTCAGTGCCACGTATTTCAGTGCCACGTATTTCAGTGCCACGTATTTCAGTGCCACGTATTTCAGTGCCACGTATCACGTATTTCAGTGCCACGTGTTTCAGTGCCACGTATTTAAGTGCCACGTATCACGTATTTCAGTGCCACGTATTTCAGTGCCACGTATTTCAGTGCCACGTATTTCAGTGCCACGTATTTCAGTGCCACGTATTTCAGTCACGTTTAGGGTTAGGGGTAGGGTTAGGGTTAGGGTTAGGGCTAGGGTTGGAGGTAAAGTTAGGGTTGGGGCTAAAGTTAGGGTTGGGGCTAAAGTTAGGGTTAGGGTTTGGATTACATTTACGTTTGGATTAGGGTTGGGATTAGAATTATGGGTGTGTCAGGGCTAGGGGTGTGGTTAGGGTTACCGTTGGGATTAGGGTTAGGGGTGTGTTTGGGTTAGGGTTTCAGGTAGAATTGGGGAGTTTCCACTGTCCAGGCACATCAGGGGCTCTACAAGCGCGACATGGCGTCCAATCTCAATTCCAGCCAATTCTGCGTTGAAAAAGTAAAACAGTGCTCCTTCCCTTCCGAGCTCTCCCGTGCGCCCAAAAAGGGGTTTACCCCAACATATGTGTTATCAGCGTACTCGGGACAAATTGAACAACAACTTCTGGGGTCCAAGTTCTCTTGTTATCCTTAGGAAAATAAAAATTTGGGGGGCTAAAAATCATTTTTGTGGGAAAAAAAAGATGTTTTATTTTCACGGCTCTGCGTTATAAACTGTAGTGAAACACTTGGGGGTTCAAAGTTCTCACAACACATCTAGATAAGTTCCTTGGGAGGTCTAGTTTCCAATATGGGGTCACTTGTGGGGGGTTTGTACTGTTTGGGTACATCAGGGGCTCTGCAAATGCAACGTGACGCCTGCAGACCAATCCATTTAAGGCTGCATTCCAAATGGCGCTCCTTCCCTTCCGAGCTCTGTCATGCACCCAAACAGTGGTTCCCCCCCACATATGGGGTATCAGCGTACTCAGGACAAATTGGACAACAACTTTTGGGGTCTAATTTATCCTGTTACCCTTGTGAAAATACAAAACTGGGGGCTAAAAAATCATTTTTGTGAAAAAAAAAAAGAATTTTTATTTTCACGGCTTTGCGCTATAAACTTTAGTGAAACACTTGGGGGTTCAAAGTTCTCAAAACACATCTAGATAAGTTCTTTGGGAGGTCTAGTTTCCAATATGGGGTCACTTGTGGGGGGTTTGTACTGTTTGGGTACATCAGGGGCTCTGCAAATGCAACGTGACGGCTGCTGACCAATCCATTTAAGTCTGCATTCCAAATAGCGCTCCTTCCCTTCCGAGCTCTGTCATGCGCCCAAACAGTGGTTCCCCCCACATATGGGGTATCAGCGTACTCAGGACAAATTGGAAAACAAATTTTGGGGTCCAATTTATTCTGTTACCCTTGTAAAAATACAAAGCTGGGTGCTAAAAAATCATTTTTGAGAAAAAAAATAAAAATTATTTTCACGGCTCTGCGTTATAATCTGTAGTGAAACACTTGGGGGTTCAAAGCTCTCAAAACACATCTAGATAAGTTCCTTAGGGGGTCTACTTTCCAAAATGGTGTCACTTGTAGGGAGTTTCAATGTTTAGGCACATCAGGGGCTCTCCAAACGCAACATGGCGTCCCATCTCAATTCCAGTCAATTTTGCATTGAAAAGTCAAATGGCGCTCCTTCCCTTCCAAGCTCTGCCATGCGCCCAAACAATGGTTTACACCCACATATGGGGTATCAGCGTACTCAGGACAAATTGCACAACATTTTTTGGGGTCCAATTTCTTCTCTTACCCTTGGGAAAATAAAAAATTGGGGGCGAAAAGATCATTTTTGTGAAAAAATATGATTTTTTATTTTTACGGCTCTGCATTATAAACTTCTGTGAAGCACTTGGTGGGTCAAAGTGCTCACCACACATCAAGATAAGTTCCTTAGGGGGTCTACTTTCCAAAATGGTGTCACTTGTAGGGGGTTTCAGTGTTTAGGCACATCAGGGGCTCTCCAAACGCAACATGGCGTCCCATCTCAATTCCAGTCAATTTTGCATTGAAAAGTCAAATGGCGCTCCTTCCCTTCCAAGCTCTGCCATGCGCCCAAACAATGGTTTACACCCACATATGGGGTATCAGCGTACTCAGGACAAATTGCACAACATTTTTTGGGGTCCAATTTCTTCTCTTACCCTTGGGAAAATAAAAAATTGGGGGCGAAAAGATCATTTTTGTGAAAAAATATGATTTTTTATTTTTACGGCTCTGCATTATAAACTTCTGTGAAGCACTTGGTGGGTCAAAGTGCTCACCACACATCAAGATAAGTTCCTTAGGGGGTCTACTTTCCAAAATGGTGTCACTTGTAGGGGGTTTCAGTGTTTAGGCACATCAGGGGCTCTCCAAACGCAACATGGCGTCCCATCTCAATTCCAGTCAATTTTGCATTGAAAAGTCAAATGGCGCTCCTTCCCTTCCAAGCTCTGCCATGCGCCCAAACAATGGTTTACACCCACATATGGGGTATCAGCGTACTCAGGACAAATTGCACAACATTTTTTGGGGTCCAATTTCTTCTCTTACCCTTGGGAAAATAAAAAATTGGGGGCAAAAAGATCATTTTTGTGAAAAAATATGATTTTTTATTTTTACGGCTCTGCATTATAAACTTCTGTGAAGCACTTGGTGGGTCAAAGTGCTCACCACACATCAAGATAAGTTCCTTAGGGGGTCTACTTTCCAAAATGGTGTCACTTGTAGGGGGTTTCAGTGTTTAGGCACATCAGGGGCTCTCCAAACGCAACATGGCGTCCCATCTCAATTCCAGTCAATTTTGCATTGAAAAGTCAAATGGCGCTCCTTTCCTTCCGAGCTCTGCCATACGCCCAAACAGTGGTTTACCCTCACATATGGGGTATCAGCGTACTCAGGACAAATTGTACAACAACTTTGGTGGTCCATTTTCTCCTGTTACCCTTGGTAAAATAAAACAAATTGGAGCTGAAATAAATTGTGTGTGAAAAAAAGTTAAATGCTCATTTTTATTTAAACATTCAAAAAATTCCTGTGAAACACCTGAAGGGTTAATAAACTTCTTGAATGTGGTTTTGAGCACCTTGAGGGGTGCAGTTTTTAGAATGGTGTCACACTTGAGTATTTTCTATCATATAGACCCCTCAAAATGACTTCAAATGAGATGTGGTCCCTAAAAAAAAATGGTGTTGTAAAAATGAGAAATTGCTGGTCAACTTTTAACCCTTATAACTCCGTCACAAAAAAAAATTTTGGTTCCAAAATTGTACTGATGTAAAGTAGACATGTGGGAAATGTTACTTATTAAGTATTTTGCGTGACATATGTCTGTGATTTAAGGGCATAAAAATTCAAAGTTGGAAAATTGCGAAATTTTCAAAATTTTCGCCAAATATTCGTTTTTTTCACAAATAAATGCAAGTTATATCGAATAAATTTTACCACTAACATGAAGTACAATATGTCACGAGAAAACAATGTCAGAATCGCCAAGATCCGTCAAAGCGTTCCAGAGTTATAGCCTCATAAAGGGACAGTGGTCAGAATTGTAAAAATTGGCCCGGTCATTAACGTGCAAACCACCCTTGGGGGTGAAGGGGTTAAGGAACAGAGAAACAAATCCATTAACATCTCCACCTATGGAAGAGAAGATGACACACACTGTTCTTGGAGATTTTCCCCAGTCCTGGACTCAAGTAAATCAGGCCATTGTGATACCTGTCTTGACTTTTCCCCAGCTGGAAATAGCAGAACAGAATGTGACTCCAGACCATTCTGAACCAGAAGAGGCTCCGCACTAACAGGTTCAAGCAGCAATTGTCACCTCAACAGTGACTCAGCAACAGCAGATTCCGACAGAAAACGTCATGCCAGCAGTCGAATCGGCAAGTCCACCCTCTGCTATCTGCGAATCTGCCATGCCTACAGAATATAGAAGTAGTCCCAGAAGGTCCAGTATCCCTCTGCTACGTAGACTCACCAGAAGTGTAGCCAAAAGACAGTGCCCTACACCAGTGGTAGCAAAAACAGTGAATCCTGTCAGGTCACCAGCAACCCCTGTACTGCGTAGGTCTACACGTAGCACCAAGAATCAAACCCCAACTCATTACAAGATTTGGAAATATTAATAATTGTTGTTATATGTTTGAATTGCTTATCTTGGTTGACAATTTGCACTTAGTGAAGAATGACAATAATAAAATGTTTGCCTTTGCACTTAATAGATAGTATACCTGTATGGGTAATTGCCTTTCATAGATAGCTAAAGCACTGTTTTGCTAAATTGTTCTCCTCACAATGTAAATATGTTTTTGTTTGCAATGTTCAAGAGTCCTCACCTCCCATAAAGGGAAGCACGGTTAAATTAACTTGTTTTATAGCATTTCAAAACTTGTATGTCTTTTTGCTAACCTGTAACTTGCTGTGTTCTTTTCCCAGTCCCAAAGTAATGGATTTAACGGGGGGGGGGGGGGGGTAGTGCAGCGGCACAGGGTACTGGTCGTTGCAGTAATATAATTCTCCTCTAGGGGGGAGTGATGGTACGTTTGAAGGCAAAGATGGAGATCTCTTTACCAGGTATCACAAACATACAACACATTTCATACTCCAGTCCACCAGGGGGAGCTATGCTCCTATTTATTAGGGCACTCTTCACACTTAGGTAAAACTGGTGGCCTGGAGAGGAAGTTAGGCAGTCGCTGTCTGAGCTTTGCTCAGGTAGTTGGTCCCTGACAGGGGTGGGAGCCTGTCAGAGGCCTAGACAGAAGGCCACGGCACTGCGCCTGCCCTAAGTGCGGTAGTTCCTAAGAAAACACGAAAGCGAACTGTATTGTAGAGAGGGTGAGAAGAAGTCTGTTATGGTCTGGTGATTAAGGAGCGACATGCGACTAGCTCTGAGCAGGTGGTAACTATACCGACCGCAGTTCCTAATCTTAACACAGACACTAGCAGTAGCCGTGGGATGTTCCTGTCACTCCCTAGACACCTCGTCACAGCCGGAGATCTAGCTACCCCTAAAGGTAGAAACAGGAAAGCTATCTTGCCTCAGAGAAAATCCCCAAAGGATAGGACAGCCCCCCACAAATAATGACTGTGAGAGGAGAAGGAAATGACATACGTAGTATGAAACAAGATTTAGCAAAGGAGGCCACTACTAGCTAGACAGAATAAGTACAGGACAGAAAACTGTGCGGTCAGTAATAAAAACTAGAAAAAGTCCACCGCAGAGAAATGCAAAAATCTCCACACCTGACTAAAGGTGTGGAGGGCAAACTCTGCTTCCCAGAGCTCCCAGCTTAGCTAAATAAATCCATACTGATAAGCTGGACAAATGAGCAAAACATAGAAAATGCCAAACAACAAAGTCCACAACAAGTGAACTGCAAAAAGACAAGCAAGGACTTAGCTTTGCTGAAATGGTCAGAGTGGCAGGGAAATCCTCAGAGAGCCATGACTCCAAGCTCAACAATTGACAACTGGCATTGAATTAAGGATAAGGCCAGACTAATATAGCCGAGCCAGAAAGACGATCAGTGAGAACAGCTGCTGATGCTAAATCCAAGAAGCAGCCATACCACTCAAAACCACAGGAGGGAGCCCAAGAGCAGAATTCACAAAAATGCTACTTATAACCACCGGAGGGAGCCCAAGAGCGGAATTCACAACAAAGTCATAGCAAAAGGAGTGGATACCAGAAGGAGTTCTGCCCTGCACAGGCTGCCTCCTTCTGAGGTGCAGGATCCCAGTAGCCGGAACACCGAGGGAGCAACAGTCCTTTATGTTTTGCTCCAGAGACCGACAGGACAGCTAATTTCACGTTACTGATCCGCCCCTTACCCAGGAGGCAAGGTGGCACCCACAAGAGGCCGGGGCATGATAGAGTCCCTGTAAAAAGCCTCAAGCCACCAGTCATACGGGTTTGTCCTATCCATCTGGGGGACAGAGAGAGATAACATCTAGAACATCTACAACATCTGTGAGGACCTTATGAGAGGCTCAGCAATAAGGTACTACAACACCAAGGCGCTAGAGGAAGGCTACTGATTTCCATCTGGATAAGGGGACTCTGGATTTGCCTCCAGACCGGCCGGACTCTGCCTGCCCTGTGATCTGGTGCTCTGGACTGTGGATGCTGAAGGCTTCAGTAAAAGGTAAAGAGACTGCAACCTTGTGTCCTCGTTTTTCACTGCGCCTTTCACCATCCACCACCTACACACTGGGAAGCTCTGGGGATACACTTCACCTGTGGGAAGGTATACCATCTAGCTGCAATAACATCACCCCAGCGGAACCCTTACAGCAGCGTTGGTCTCCCTGACCAAATACCCCAGGTGGCGTCACGAACACTTCCCCTTTAAAGACCTTTCCCCTTCTACACGGATGTCCCTAGGGCCACAGACTGGGTCAGCCACCATGACATCCCCCCTGTGAACTGAAGGACCTGGTACCGAGTACCCCACTGCCCTAATGAGGGCGATCCATGAGTACCAATATTATATTGGAGCAAAACCCATTCTTGTACTTTGGCATTACAGCCTGGTACATATAATCATCCCCTTTTTTTCTTCATCAGCTATCTAAAAATCTGCACAAGCTGCTTGTGCTCTTTTATAATAAATATATTTGCTGGGAAGTATAGTTGTATTTATGCCAAATTTTTATAATACTCTCTCTCTATATATATATATTAGCATATATGCCTTAGACATAACAACCAGCTTTAAAGGGAAAGAAAGCCCATTTGATGTGATTTAATAAAGCAATATTTTTTTATATAAAAAATGTTTTACACGACTATACTGTATATATCATGTGATTGTACCGTGTGTTGTCGTATCATGTACTACCTCACAGCCTTTGTTTTTTATTGTTATTATATGTAATAAAGATCATTGTATTGTTTTTTAAAAAAACAGATTTCTCAATTTTTTTATAGAGTAATTCAATGATATACAGACTGGCATAGCAGGTGCAGGCTGGTCTGGCAGATATACAGACTGGAACGGCAAGTGTTACCAGGTCCAGCTGATATACAGACTGGAACAGCAGGTGCAGGCTGTTCTGGCTGTTATACAGATTGGCATAGCAGGTGCAGGCAGATGCTGGCTGAAACACAGACTGAGAAGGCAGGTATATGCAAGGCGGTTATGGATGGACAGACAGAAACTAGCAGAACTAGTGGACGGGGACCTGAGAACAAGCAAGCGTGTAAGGGACAAACTAACAATGTTGCACAGGCACCTCCCTGCTGGTGGAATTGCCTTAAATAATACCTTTCTCCCACACATTGGCTGGGGACACTTTAGGACAGCGTGCACAGCCTCTTTCAGAAGGAGGGAGCGCATGCCCTAGAGACAGTGCCCGGGATCCGCTCGCCTTGCTCGCACCCCAGCCAGCGGCAGATGAGGAGTGAGGAGTAAGAGCTGGACGAGGGCCACGGTGGTGAGTGAGTCACTGTCGCTGCCAGTGTAGAGGGGCATCATACAGAGATGCCAGTGCTACAGTACCACCCCTTTATGCACCCTCTTTTTCAATTAAATAAGTCTCAAGGCGAGGTACACATAAACAATTATGTAAAGGGGGAAAAAACACCACCAATGTGTACCAATAGGAAGTGTATCGGACAGATCGGGATAACACTTGAAAACATGAAGAAAAAAATGAAACAAAGTCCAAGATAAAGTATAAATAACAATATTTATTAAAATATATGATGTAGTAACACGGTGGAAAAAATACCATAAAAAGCACAACGCCAGGGACATATAAATGGCACTAAGAATAAATTAAATATATAACCACAGTGGGAATTCAACATATATGTGCATACTTGTGTAAGCCATATAGGTATAAACATAAATAGCAGATATACCAAATCACTATTATAAAGTGCATGTGCAAAATAGATTGATTAGTGGCAAAAGGAGACCGAATATAATTGCTAACGCTGGGTACTGGTGCTAAATATTGGCAACAAATGTGACCGATGTGTAACATAAAGAGTGTAATGACCAGTATAGTATAGAGAACCAAGCGGGAAAAAAAGACTAAATGAAAAAAAGGGGCCAAAACCAACTGGTAATTACCTGCTATATGAAGTGGACGTCCCTGGAATATGCCAAGCCCCGACGCGCATTTCGGCGTCTGCCTTCGTCAGATGCAGACGCCGAAATGCGCGTCGGGGCTTGGCACATTCCAGGGACGTCCACTGTGCCATGGTCCAAGGATAGCTTGGAGGGGCGTGACTGGATGAGCACCTGACTTTTCACTTGAGCCCCTGATGGTGAGGTTAAGCTTGGCTCTCTATGGACACTAGGTGCTACTCCAGGATAGACCTTGGATGCGCGGCAGCTGACCTCAAGGGACAGGTAGCCGGAACTGCCCAGTAGGAGAGTATGGCTGATATACAGAATAGTACGACAGGTGCAGGCTGGCCTGGCTGATATACAGATTGGCATTGCCAGTGCAGGTGGGTCCAGCTGGTATACAGGCTGGCACGGCAGGTGCAGGCAGGTACCTGCTGAAATACAGACTGACAAGGCAGGTACTAGAAAAAACTAGTGGGTACTAGCAGACAGGGACCTGAGAACTAGCAAGCACATGGGGAACAATCTAACAACGTTGCACAGGCACCTCCATGCAGGTGGAGGTGCCTTAAATATTAAATGTTTCTCAGCCATTGGCTGGGTACACTTTAGGATGTAGTGAGCAGGCTTGTGCCCTAAGCACACTGCCCAAGGATCCACGCTCTGTGTACGTACCCCGGGAAGCGGCAGAGGAGGAGGAGGAAGAGTGGGACGGGGTTCTGTGGTGGCGAGTGAGTCAGCATCCCTGCCTGGAGAAAGGGGCAGCGTTCAGGGATGCCGGTGCTACACATTATTGTTGTGAAGATAAAGCAAAGTACACATATACATAACAGGATAAATAGGTCAGCACAATGTAGGAAATGTTTTTTTGCTGCCTCCTAAAATACATTAGTGCAATTGCCTTTTAACCCTAGAACGCATACCTGGGGCCACGCAGGCCTGCCAGGTTACTTGTTTTCTATTTTCTGTAAAAGTACTTTAGTCAGAATTTTGAAAATCTAGGTAATCCTCATGTATATAGTTGTTAGTAATTTCCAGTTATTCATTTATTTTTATGTCACAGACATTTCGGTATAACAACCTTTTTTTGGGACTACCCCATATTCACGCACCTGGGGCCTTTTAGGCCTGTGTGCAAATAACACGGAATAACTCAAATAAAAATACTTTTCAAAATATATTTTACAATTGCAAGGTAAGGATGCATTCCAACTAGCGCTGGGGTCCGCCAGGAGGGGATCCGTAATGGATCTGACCTCCTGCTGACTCCAGCTAAGGCTGGCGGAATCCCGCTATTCCGGCAGCCTTAGCTGGAGTTACCAGGAGATCAGATGCATAATGGATCCCCTTCTGGCGATACCTAAAATCTTAGACGTCTCGAGCCAGCCTGAGGAACTAACTACCCCTAGAGAGAGAGAAAGACCTCACTTGCCTCCAGAGAAATAATCCCCAAAGATATAGAAGCCCCCAACAAATAATAACGGTGAGGTAAGAGGAAGGCACATACACAGGGGTGAAAGCAGATTCAGCAAATGAGGCCCACTAATACTAGATAGCAGAAAATAGAAAAGGGGTCTGTGCGGTCAGTAAAAAACCCTTACAAATTATCCACACTGAGATTTCCAGAACCCCCGCACCAACTAACGGTGTGAGGGGAGAAACTCAGTCCCCTAGAGCAACCAGCAAGCGAGGAAATCACATCTTAGCAAGCTGGACAAGAAACATGATGAATGCTGATAATCAAAAAATGAACAAACAAAAACTTAGCATGTCTTGGAGAGACTGGGAGCAAGGTAGTCACAAGGAATCTGAAGAGCATTGAATACATTGAGAGCAGGCAAGGAACTGAGTATCCAGGTGAGCTAAATAGGAAACCAGCCAAGGATAACGAACCAGCTGATGCTGCCAACCTGCAGAAAGACAACACTACACAGTACCGCTTGTGACCACTAGAGGGAGCCCAAAAATAGAGTTCACAACACACAGGCACCACATATCTCCGCAACAATGACTTATGGAACACATTATGAATGGCAAACAATGTTGGGAGGTCCAAACGAAATGACACAGGGTTGAGGATTTCCAAAATCTTATAAGGACCGATGAAACGAGGCTTGAACTTAGGAGAGGAAACCTTCATCGGGACATAACGAGAAGACAACCACACCAAATCCCCCACACGAAGTCGGGGACCCACACAGCGACGGCGGATAGCAAAGCGCTGAGCCTTCTCTTGGGACAACATCAAATTGTCCACCACATGGTTCCAAATCTGCTGCAACGTATCCACCACAGAATCCACCCCAGGACAGTCAGAAGGTTCAACCTGACCCGAGGAAAAACGAGGATGAAAACCAGAATTGCAAAAGAAAGGTGAAACCAAAGTAGCAGAACTAGCCCGATTATTGAGGGCGAACTCAGCCAATGGCAAAAAAGTCACCCAATCATCCTGATCAGCAGAAACAAAACATCTCAAATAAGTTTCCAAGGTCTGATTAGTTCGTTCGGTTTGGCCATTTGTCTGAGGATGGAAGGCCGACGAAAAAGACAATTCAATGCCCATCTTAGCACAAAAGGACCGCCAAAATCTGGACACAAACTGGCATCCTCTGTCAGACACAATGTTCTCCGGAATGCCATGTAAATGAACCACATTCTGAAAAAACAGTGGCACCAAATCGGAGGAGGAAAGCAGCTTAGGCAAAGGTACCAAATGGACCATTTTAGAAAAACGATCACAAACCACCCAGATGACAGACATCCTCTGAGAGACAGGAAGATCCGAAATAAAATCCATGGAAATATGCGTCCAAGGCCTCTTCGGGACAGGCAAAGGCAAAAGCAATCCACTGGCACGAGAACGGCAAGGCTTGGCCCGAGCACAAATCCCACAGGATTGCACAAAGGAACGCCCTTCCCGCGACAAGGAAGGCCACCAAAAGGACCTCGCCACCAATTCCCTGGTACCAAAAATCCCAGGATGACCTGCCAACACCGAAGAATGAACCTCGGAAATAACTCTACTGGTCCATCTGTCCGGGACAAACAGTCTCTCGGGTGGACAACGGTCAGGTCTATTGGCCTGAAACTCCTGCAACACCCGTCGCAGATCAGGAGAGATGGCAGACAAAATCACCCCCTCTTTGAGGACACCAGTCGGTTCAGAAACTTCCGGGCAGTCAGGTACAAAACTCCTAGAAAGGGCATCAGCCTTCACGTTTTTCGAACCCGGAAGATATGAAACCACGAAATTGAAACGAGAGAAAAACAGCGACCATCGAGCCTGTCTCGGATTCAACCGTTTGGCAGACTCGAGATAAGTCAAATTCTTGTGATCCGTCAAGACCACCACACGATGCTTGGCTCCCTCAAGCCAATGTCGCCACTCCTCAAATGCCCACTTCATTGCCAACAACTCACGATTACCAACATCATAATTCCGCTCGGCAGGCGAAAACTTTCTTGAAAAGAAAGCACATGGTCTCATCACAGAGCCATCAGAGCTTCTCTGCGACAAGGCAGCCCCTGCTCCAATCTCAGAAGCATCAACCTCGACCTGAAAGGGAAGAGAGACATCGGGCTGGCGCAAAACAGGAGCCGAAGAAAATCGCCGTTTCAGCTCCTGAAAGGCCTCCACGGCCACAGGAGACCAATTCGTCACATCAGAACCCTTCTTGGTCAAATCCATCAAAGGCTTAACCACACTAGAAAAATTAGTGATGAAGCGACGGTAAAAATTAGCAAAACCCAAGAACTTCTGAAGACTCTTCCCAGATGTAGGTTGAGTCCAGTCATAAATAGCCTGGACCTTGACTGGATCCATCTCAATAGTAGAAGGAGAAAAAATAAAGCCCAAAAAGGAAACCTTCTGGACTCCGAAGAGACATTTAGAGCCCTTCACAAACAAGGCATTGGCACGCAGGACCTGAAATACCATCCTGACCTGCTTCACATGAGACTCCCAATCATCAGAAAAGACCAAAATATCATCCAGGTACACAATCATAAATCTATCCAGATACTCTCGGAAGATGTCATGCATGAAGGGCTGAAACACAGAGGGGGCATTAGAAAGCCCAAAAGGCATCACCAAGTACTCAAAATGGCCTTCGGGCGTATTAAATGCTGTTTTCCATTCATCGCCCTGCAAGATCTATCTTGGTGAACCAACTGGCCCCCCTAATCCGGGCAAACAGATCGGACAACAGTGGCAAGGGGTACTGAAATTTGACCGTGATGTTATTTAGAAGGCGATAATCTATACAGGGTCTCAGAGAACCATCCTTCTTGGCCACAAAAAAGAACCCCGCACCTAAAGGGGACGAGGACGGGCGAATATGCCCCTTCTCCAAGGACTCCTTTATATAACTCCGCATAGCGGCATGTTCTGGTACAGACAAATTAAAAAGTCGTCCCTTAGGGAACTTACTACCAGGAATCAGATTTATAGCACAATCACAATCCCTATGAGGAGGTAGAGCACTAGATTTGGGCTCATCAAATACATCCTGGTAGTCCGACAAAAATTCAGGGACTTCAGAAGGAGTAGAAGAAGCAATTGACACCAAAGGAGCATCGCCATGAATTCCCTGGCAACCCCAACTCGACACAGACATTGCTTTCCAATCCAGGACTGGATTATGAGCCTGCAGCCATGGCAGACCCAACACGACAACATCATGCAAATTATGTAGCACAAGAAAGCGAATCACCTCCTGATGTGCAGGAGCCATGCACATGGTCACTTGAGTCCAGTACTGAGGTTTATTCTTGGCCAATGGCGTAGCATCAATTCCCTTTAGTGTAATAGGGAACTGTAAAGGCTCCAAGATAAAACCACAGCGCCTGGCAAATGACAAATCCATCAAATTCAGGGCGGCACCTGAATCCACAAAAGCCATAACTGAGTAGGATGACAGAGAGCAAATCAAAGTAACAGACAAAATGAATTTAGGTTGTACTGTACCAATGGTGACAGACTTGGCGAACCTTTTTGTGCGCTTAGAACACTCTGAGATAACATGAGTAGAATCACCACAGTAAAAGCACAACCCATTCTGACGTCTGTGGTTTTGCCGTTCAACTCTGGTCAGAATCCTGTCGCATTGCATAGGCTCAGGTTTCTGCTCAGAAAATACCGCCAGATGGTGCACAGGTTTACGCTCCCGCAGACGCCGATCTATCTGAATGGCCAAAGACATAGACTCATTCAGACCCACAGGCATGGGGAACCCCACCATAACATCTTTAAGGGCTTCAGAAAGACCCTTTCTGAAAATCGCCGCCAGGGCGCAATCATTCCATTGAGTGAGCACAGACCACTTCCTAAACTTCTGACAGTAAACCTCTGCTTCATCTTGACCCTGAGAGAGAGCCAGCAAAACCTTCTCTGCTTGGTCTACCAGATTAGGTTCCTCATAAAGCACTCCAAGCACCAGAAAAAACGCATCCACATTTAGCAATGCAGGATCTCCTGGCGCCAGAGAGAATGCCCAATCTTGAGGGTCACCACGCAACAAAGAAATAACAATTTTAACTTGCTGAACAGAATCACCAGAGGAGCGAGGTCTCAGAGAAAGGAATAACTTACAATTATTCTTAAAGTTCAAAAACCTAGATCTATCTCCGGAGAACAGCTCAGGAATTGGTATTTTAGGCTCTGACATAGGACTGCGGACTACATAATCCTGAATGCCCTGTACCCTTGCAGTGAGATGATCCACACTAGAAAACAGACTCTGAAGGTCCATAGCTGCAGCTGAATTCTGAACCACCCAGAGATTAAGGGGAGGAGAGAGACTAAACACAGTGCAGAGAAAAAAAAAAAAAAATGACTTCAGGATTTCTCTTCTCCCTCTTCTGCTGCCTTAACACTTTGTGGCCTGCTGTACTGTTATGATCCGGTGGTAGGATCTCAAAACTGACCTGACACATATAACCAGAATGATAGGACAAGTACTGGGGATGTGGAAGCTATACTGACCGCAATCCTGAACCTATCCAACACACTAAAGGCAGCCGTGGAGCGTTACCTAAAAACCTAGACGCCTCTTCACAGCCTGAGAAACTGACTGCCCCTAGAGAGAAAGCAAAGACCTCACTTGCCTCAGAGAAATAACCCCAAAGTTATAGACAGCCCCCCACAAATAATAACGGTGAGTTAAGGGGAAAATACAAACGTAGAAATGAAACAGGTTTAGCAAATGAGGCCCGCTAACACTAGATAGACAGAAAATAGATAGGAGTCTGTGCGGTCAGTACAAAAACTATCAAAAATAAACCATGCAGAGAATACAAGAACCCCCACACCGACTCACGATGTGAGGGGTGCCCTCTGCACCCCAGAACTAACCAGCAAGCAAAAAATCACATAAAAGCGAGCTGGACTGAACTCATAATATACTGAGAAACGTTTTCAAGGAAATAATGAGCAAAATGAACAAGCAAACTTAGCTTCTCCAGCAGGAGACTGCTCACAAGGAATATTCAGGAGAGCTCAGAGACAGGACTGAATACACCGACAGCAGGCAACAAATGAAGGTCCAGGTGAGTTAAATAGGCCCAGTATAGAAGGAAATGAAGCAGCTGAGCCCAGCCATATCGCTAAAGGCCACCAGGGGGAGCCCAAGAACAAACTCACACAGTACCACTCATAACCACAGGAGGGAGCCTGAGAACGGAATTCACAACACCCAGGTGCGTGAATGTGTAGATTTCTATGGGTATGCGTTCTAGGGTTAAATACTTCATGCATTCCTAAATCCAATGTTAAATATCTTGGGATTTTTCATTGCTTTTCAATTACACAAATTCTTTTGGATGTTCAGCCATTCTGCTGTAGTTTAAAGCCAGTGAGTGAAATGTCATCTAGGGTTTATCTCTGCTGTTTCTGTTCTGTACTCTGCACCTATCTTCTGTTTATTTTTAGGAACAAAACACCACAAAATGGAGCATTAAACCACAAAAACTGTGTATCATAAAACAGTAATTTTTATCTTAGAAATCGGTTATGACACATAGACATAAATATCACAGAGTATGTAATTAGAATAGAGCAGTTGATAAGGTTAAAGGTGCACCACAAACATGGTGTCACCCCAAAGACACAGGCATGGAGATAGAGTTACCTCATATAACCAAAACAAGGGTCATATTCAAAAATATAATCTAAAGTGCCAGTGCGACATATTTCATCCATAGCCCAAATAGAGTGGTCACATAAATCTCAAAGTTAGACTTTCATTATAAAGATAATTTATGTAAATCAATGGCCATGTGGCTAATATAGTCTAGATAATAAAAGAGGCATGAGACCACCCTTTAGAGCTTTCCCATTTCTGTGTCCAAGGGGATACCCACGCGCCCCCATTTTTAGGAAGTAGGCTGCATATTATCTAACGGTACATACTTCATACTTTATTTTGCAATTCATGGTTTATTTTATTCACTCTTGGATCCATTTCAGCACATTTTCAATTTTTTAGGCAGTTCGCACTCTTCTCTGCTTTCCAGTTCTTTAGGAGTAACATGACGTGCACTACGGCCTTTCAGGCAGCATAGGTTGCCATCTTCTTGTTTGTGGTTAGGCTATCTCAGTTCACTCAGGAATCACTAGGGACTGCAGTGTCAGGATCTCTAGTCTGTACAGGAACAAGCAGGGTCAGTTGCAGTTTTTTTAACTTTACCCATTATCTTGAGTGAGTTGCAATTCTAGCAGAGCAACTGTATGTGATTTCTCTCGGTATTGCTATTGTGATGGAGGCAGGAGCTAGTTGTCAGTACTGGACAAGAAGGGTAGCTTATGAAGCTCTTCCAGAGGTGAATGTGACTCTTAAGAAAGGTTGGGGATCACTGTTGTGAAGCATATCTAATGAAACCCTGGTAAAGTGGCTGTCTACTAGTTTAATAATGATGACCTATCCTAGGTCAATCAATGTCAGATTGCTGGGGGTCTTAAACCTGGCACCCCCAAGGACCGTGTTATTGGCTCCGATGCTGGCTGGATGTAAACAGTTTATAGAGTCAGAACAGCACAGCCCCATACACTTCTTAGCAGCGCTTGGGTACTGCAGCTCATCTCCTATACATGCGAATTCAAGCTAAATATTTAAGTTAATAAAATTGAGCTGAAGAACTGAGGAGCAGCCAATAAGAATTGTTCAGAGCTATGCAGTTCTGGCTCCGTACACTGTTTATATGCCGGGTGTTGATCCTCCACTGATATGAAATTGACAACCTATCCAAGGATAGATCATGAATGTCAAAGTGGACTCCTGTAATTAGGAGTACCTAGGGCAAGTAGATGGATAAGCAGTTTTAATTCATCTATAGAAGAATTTATCATGGAGTCAAAAGAATTAAGAGATACCATGTTATCCTTGATTTTCTGGATTTTATTCATAAAACTTTACTTAAAAAATACCTACAGTAGTCACAGATGTTGGGAGATGACTTTCACTATTCTCTTTTCCAACCTCTACTGTTTTTATTGCTGTTTTCTTTCCATTATCTACAAATAATTCTCTACTTTATCTCCATTTTTGATTGGAGGCATTCATATGCAGAACTTCACAGCATGTGTTACTTTCTTTTAGTAATTATTGGTGACATTTTCTAATTACGGTATTCATGTGAGTGATTATGTATAATTTCTTCAAACATTAATCATAAATATTTTAGTAGCCAAATATTTTTGAGTTTTCTACATCATGCTTTATATTGAAAATTCAATCAATATAGAATGAACATGCAAAAGACAAATTGAATCCCACAGTAAATAGGAGATCCCACATTCATCTCATCTATTAGAGCAAAATGGGCTACAAACGTTGCCTCTTACTCTAGAGGATGCTTTATACAGACAGCCCAATATTTTTTCGAGGCATGGTAAACTTCACATTTCCTGTGGTGTTACTGCAGGATATTGAACACTTCCACTACTAGATTCCCCAACAGATTATCAGTAATCAGAATATTTTTCGAGGATGTTTCTAACAACAAGAAAAACTTGTACACAGCAGGAAACCCCTTTCTATATCTAGGTCAATGACGGAACAATTGTCGAAGATTGACAGTTAAAAGTAGATACAATTTTGTTATAGAGAAAAACATTTTCTGAATGCTATCTTTATGCCCTGGTTTCTGAAGCTGTATATTATAGGGTTAAATAAGGGGGTGATTAAAGTATGTAATAGGGAAACAACCTTGTTAATAATCAAGGATTGTCCAACAGATGGAATCATATATTTAGCTATTAACGTTCCATAAAATGCCCCCACAACAATAAGATGAGGACTGCAGGTAGAAAAGGTTTTTTGCTTGCCAGTTGTGGATGGGATTTTTGCTATAGTGAGGAAGATATACACATAGGTTCCAATGATAAAACCACAAGGAAGGATAAATATTGGCATAGAAATTAAAAAGACTTCCAGTTCTACAAAAGAAGTATCCGAGCAAGAAAGCTTCTGAAGAGGGAATAGGTCACAGTAGACATGGTCAATGATATTGTCATGGCAAAAATTAAACTTTGAAACGGGTATGATTCCTGTAAGATTAAACGTAAGACCAAACAACCATGGCCATAGTGAAAGATAGTTTTGAAATTTAAGGTTCATGATACCAGAGTATCTTAAGGGGTTACAGATAGCCAGGTAGCGATCATAGGACATCACTGAAAGAAGAAAACACTCTGTAATAATTGTACCACTGAAGAAGTAAAATTGGATGATGCAGCTTATGTAAGTCATTGTTTTACCTCCATACAGAATGGCACCAAGCATGTTGGGAACAATGTTCGTGCTAATCACAATGTCAGTAAAGGAAAGATGACACAGAAAGTAATACATGGGAAATTGGAGCTTACTGTTGACTAAAACAAGGACAATGATCATAAGGTTTCCCATTACTGTGAAAAGAAAGATGATCAAGAAAAGAATGAAGAATAAAATATTGAAACCTTGAAGGTTTCCGAAACCCACAAGAATAAATTCTGTAACTTTTGTTTGGTTCATTACAGATGTTTAGACGATTGATATGCCATGTATTCTAGATAGAGAGAAAACATAATAACTCATACAGTTCATGGACAAAATGCTGCTTGGAAGTTATTGTTGAACCACCTGAGGAAATTAAAATATTGGGTATAGGCAGGTTAGTAAAGAGAAGACACACAAGAAGTTCAATTTTGGAGAGATTCAGCTACAGATAATAATAATAATAACATCTTTATTTATATAGCGCCAACATATTCCGCAGCGCTTTACAGTTTAACAGTTTCAAACACAACAGTCATAGGTAACAATGTTAACAATACAGTAATAAAGCAAGATAAGACAAAATAAGACGACCCTGCTGGTGAGAGCTTACAATCTACAATGAGGTGGGGAGATACAAAGTACAGGTGTGTATTTACAATGATGTATTTACAATGATGGTCCAGCCATCTTCAGGGGGTGGGGGGTAGATCTAGATAGTGAATGGGCTACACACACAAACATAAAATGACTGATTAGGGAACGTGATAGGCCGCTCTGAACAAATGAGTTTTGAGCGAGCGCCTAAAACTATGCAAGTTGTGGATGGTCCTAATATCTTGTGGTAGAGCATTCCAGAGGATTGGCGCAGCACGGGAGAAGTCTTGGAGTCGGGAGTGGGAGGTACGGATTAGTGCAGAGGTTAGTCGAAAGTCGTTTGCAGAGCGTAGTGGTTGGCTAGGCCGATAGACAGAAATGAGGGAGGAGATGTAAGGGGGAGCCGCACTGTGGAGAGCTTTGTGGGTGAGAACAAGTACTTTGAATTGTATCCTGTAATGAATGGGCAGCCAGTGTAACGACTGGCAAAGAGCAGACACGTCCGAGTAACGATTAGCCAGATGGACGACTCTGGCTGCTGCATTAAGGATAGACTGGAGAGGGGAAAGTCACGTGAGGGGGAGGCCAATTAATAGAGAGTTGCAGTAGTCCAGACGGGAGTGGATTAAGTGAAGATAAAGGAAGGGCATGGTGTTAGAGACAGCAAAGAATTCCTGGTATTTTCTATTATGGTGAGAGTGATATCAGGAGTAGATATGTATAACTTGTTGTGATCAGAATATATATTGTACTGGAAACCAAATCTGCTGATGATTTGACCAATACAAGCAGTTGCTACTAGCTCCTCCAAAATGGGCAGAGGTGAGACAGGACAAGGGTGTGGCAGGGGCATGACTCCACAGCTCATCTAATTCATGAAGAGTTGTGGTATTCTCTATAACAGAAATCTCTCTCCAGTCCTAATGAATCCAATGGGCCAAGATGTAGCAGCGAATGTGAGACAAAGAGAGTGTCCCATGTGGGAGCGCTAAAGCTTCAATAAGCAGATAAGCTAAGAAATGCCCATAGTTGTAAACTAGCTCCCCTAAGCGGACAAAGTATGCCTATTGAGGGCAGTTCTCTAAGTTACTGAACTGTAGTACAGTGTTGGGTTGTGGTGAAGACAGAGAAACTTGGGGGCAGACACAATCAAGCCTGGAAAAAGTATAGAGACTGGGTGTGAAGATGCATCATGTTGGAAGGGAAATGTTCTGAGGTTATGCACCTGCTACCTATTGTAGATAACTCATGCCACATTACTGTTCAGTAGACAATTGTTTATTGCTTACTGGTGGTCTCCCTGACTGAACCTCTCAACATCTGGTCCTAGCCAGCTGATGTCACCAGGCACCATGTGGCCTGCAAAGCCCACACACCTAGCCAGGACCTCCATCTTCATTTTTGAAAACTTGTAACCTCTAAGGTAATTGGTACATCATAAGCAAATTTAGAGGATAAAATATAAATTTTATTAAAGTAATAATAAAAAATTATAGATTAAAAAAATATATGTATAGCAGCAACAACAACTATTGGGTTATTTCGACTAGAAGTTAAACCTGGAAAGGACCAAGAAGCAGAGCAGAAAGTGATTAAAACAAAAATATATATAATATTGATTAGGTAAACTAGGGGCAGGTCACTGAGGGATCAGTGACCTGTCAGAAGTCATACTGAGCTGGTTCCACAGGGCTCTGCTTGGACAGCAGCTGGCAGTCTCTGGACACAAATCTTGCATAACACGGAGGAATCTCATCCTTTACGGCACACCCTCTTACAAAAGGATAACAAATCCACTTTCAAAAACACAATTTGCAAGATCACTGGTATTAATGTAGAAAGGTAACCTAGGTTCCAGTTTGTCATTACGGATCAGGAAGGATTTTTTTTCAGCTTTATTGTAAATTTGTCTATGCCATTCACGGTTGATTTTTGTCTTCTTATGTATCAACTGGAGCTTTAAACTTGATGCTATCTTTTCAACCCACGAACTACGTAACTAAACAGTGTTGAGGTACTGTAGGTGGAAAATCACAACATTACTAATGCTTTAATGATGGACAGAAGTTGTTATCTTCACCTGTGAAGGTTCCCCCAAGTGCACCCTTGTGAAATTAGACTGTAATTCCATTTCAGCTTCCCCATAGACATCTCTGAATAAGGCCAGTGTAACACATCAGACTTTCAGGTTCTGGGTATGGACCTTCATGTCTGAGCCGGCCTAGGGTCTCCTGACCTGAACTCAACAGCATTATATGTGCTTATGAGTCTCTTGAGTGTGGGTCAAGAAACCTGTATCTGATCTGGACATCACAATCAGCAGGTGGACACTTGCTTTAGTGGATTTGAGTCAAGGGTCAGAACTAGTTTTTGAAATCTCCCATGACATATTTGAAGATATTTTTAGTGTACCTCTGTGGCCTCGTAAATATGTTTCCCTCATCCCTCACAACAAAGTAAAATTTATTTTTATTCACATACCAGTCTAATATGTCCAGTAATTGATTCAATTCTCGTGCTATTTAATTTGTCATCCACTCTTTATAATATTCTGTCAGCACTATGTGCTGGACTTCCTTTCTGTCAATTCCCAACATGCTCTGCTCCTGGGAATGGCTTTCCTGCCCTGAACTGAAAGCCTGTCTATGCAGTTTGAGTGGGACAATGGGAGAAGAGACAAACTCTACAACAGCAAGTTAGATAAAACATAGACAAGTAGTGACGGGTATTCTGGAGTGATTTGTCTGAGATAACACAACATCATTTTTACTGGTAGTGGTTAGAAGTTTTATTTATTGACATAACTTATCAAATGAAATCAAGTTTTTCTGAAAGTGACTGAATGTGTCCTATATAATATCTACAGTTATCACCCACTTAGGTCAGCTTATTAAAGGGATTTAATAATTCAGTCATTCCTTTTCTGTATCTTGTATCAAAACATACTAAGTTAATAGAAAAAGCTCTTTAAAATCAGTTATCCAGTCTATAAGACATAGCCAAGAGTGATGACCAGCAAAGGTACCTGCTTTGAGGGACCAATTGTTTAGTAGGTGCTCTTCTGTACTTTGTAAAATGGGGATGTTAAAAGCGATTTCTTCTGCACTAATATAAGTGTAATAAAGTCACACTCATTTTTTATATATTTCAGAAAGACATTTCAGCCTCCTTCTCTATAATCTATGTGACTGTTTAGGGTCTAGGCTGAATCCACATGATAAATAAGAACTATCAAATCCGGATAGCTCTTGTACAGATTTAGATAGCTGAGGATAGCTGGTACAAACATATCTACAAAAATAAAAGCGATTTTAAAATGTATACAATTAGTATGAATTCCGATAAGACAATGTATTGCGATACTTACAGTGTAGTAATAATTTTGGTAGGCAGTTGTGTACAAATATTAGCGTGCAGTATATTTATGTGAATGTGCATAATTTCTGTTATTGCTGTACTGAATATCTAGGGATCATTTATTATATTCCCATGTGGAACGAAAGAAACATTTTATTTTCAAATTTGTTCTGCAATTATTATCCAAATAACAATTCACTAGAGACTCATTACCACTGTAGTATATAATAGAAGAAAAGATCATAAAATGGCTCCTATAGCATTTATTGTATTTCTGTATTTCCCAGACCTCTGAAAAATGGCAACTAAACCCATCAAATGGTTTTCTCACAATAACAACAACTCAGTCATTAGGGCCATGAATTTCATATAACTTTCTGGGCTTTTACCATATCTTAATGTACCAGAACAGAGAGCCTTGCATAGACTCACTCTGACAGTCCATTGATTACTTGGTCAGGTATTGCTGACATTTAAGGGCCAATTCAAACATTACTTTCTATTTTGTCTGATTTTTTTAAGATGATCTGTTTTTTTCCATCCATCATTCTGATCCACAGAAATAGATGAGAACATGACATGCAATAAAATTAACAGAACAGATACAGGTATCTGTAATAGAAACTGATGTCTTAAAATTCCCATTAAACTCTATCCTCACATATGTACATACATTAGCTGAGCCTGCATGTAGTGTGAATGGAGAGAGGGGAGTAAGGCTCTAATGGACATCTCTGGTTATGGCTCATCTCACCTTGAAAACGAAATATAGGGCACCTTAAAATTTAACATTCCTAGAGGTTGTGCCTGGAGACTACATGAAATGGTTGCTTCAGTTGAGTGCTCCAGATCCCACCACCTTTATAGAGAGCTATCAGCAAAACAACCTGGTAGCATGCACGCAAAAAGGGCATATATGGAGGCTGAAGCTTCCATGGCCCGCAAGTGGAAAAACCTAATCAGCTGGAATGGTGTCTCAAGAGGAAAACTCTGTCAAGCACTCCCTCCCTAAGGTTCTTAAAGAGATAGTGTTCCATTTCTACCTTTGTGTCCAGCCAAGTGAGCTGATCTACCACAGACTGTATACCTGCTATCACTTGTACATAACCCTTATAAACTTCAATAAAGTCCCTGTGTTTGAATGGAAGTGTAAGGGGCTCTAAGGACTGGCACTCATCCCTACCCCTTTAAGAACCGACCCACTTCTCATTGTGGAAAATCGATGCTATATATATGATTATAATTGTTATGTACCTTGTTGCTGCTTACAATGTTTACTACTTTGTTATAGGGAAAGTGCAGAACCTCAGTTGGGACACTAGATGGGGCACCATAGTGTACATAGTTAACTATAGGAGGAGCCAGCCTTGGGCAAGACAAGAGTATTTCCTGATTAGAATTGAGTCAAGACAGGGAGCTGGTACAGCTCAGAGGGGCTAGGGAGCTCCAGGCATCCTGAAGGGCTTAAGAGCCTGTGACAGTGCAGCAGCACCACAGATTGAAGGAAAGGGCCCAGCCATTCAGTGCCAGTGGGTCAGACAGTTACAGCTTAAGAATTGCAGTAGGATAAAGACGCAAGTCTCTCCAAAAATGTGGCAGCTATCTACCTAGGCTGAAGCCCTTCTGTTCGGTGCCGAAACAGATGAAGGAACTCCTAAGAGTAGTCATGCTGGACAGGGAGGAAGCTGCAGTACCGAACAGTTCGGTACTACTCGAGGAATCCCTGGAAGAAATAAGAGAAGGCACAGGGAAAGTACAGGATGTGAACGATCCCATACTCTGTGTTGATGCTGTAACTGATGTGGATGTGCACAATTGAAACCATGTAAAGTACTTCGTTTACAGTTTGAAATGGACTGTCTCTTTGTGCTCAGCAACACCAGCAGCCGAACGTCAGCTGCCCCGATGGGACCCTGACAGTGCAGAGGGTGCAGCAGAAGGTATGCAAAGAAAGGGACATTGTTTATATGTGATGGGAGGCCAGGGCATGTTTAACCAGATATACTCAGCCACGACTACAGCCCTGACTCTGCCCCTTACACTTGGCGTAGTGCGGCAGGAAGAAATTGATATTCTGGATGCTGAAAGAAATGAAGAAATTTATATTCTGGATGCTGAAAGAAATGAAGAAATTGATATTCTGGATGCTGAAAGAAATGAAGAAATTGATGTTCTGGATGTGACCAGGAAAGATGAAGAAACTGGTGATGTGACTAATGTACTGAATGTGATTGACTCTGTGATGACCAAGATGGCAACTTTGAAAATAGCAGAAGGTGGCACCAAGATGGAGAACAACAACTGTGATCCCGCCCTTCGTGGGCGTCCTGACTTGGAAATGGTGCGAAAGTTTGCATGGCAGGGTCGGCGGCCTAAGCATAGTGTCCGCCCCTGGTGGGAATGTCTGAAAAGGAGAAGACCTGGCCCCTTACCACAGATTACAAGGAAATGGGTAGTGTGACCGGAAGCGACCCCACCCTGGAACGCAATGGTCTTTTGAATACTTCATGCATTCCTAAATCCATTGTTAAATATCTTGGGATTTTTCATTGCTTTTCTATTACACAAATTCTTTTGGATGTTTAGCCATTCTGCTGTAGTTTAAAGCCAATGAGTGAAATGTCAGCTAGTGTTTATCTCTTTGCTGTTTCTGTACTGTACTCTGCACCTATCTTCTGTTTATTTTTAGGAAGTAGACTGCATATTATCTAACAGTACATACTTCATACTTTATTTTTTATTTCGTGGTTTATTTTACTCACTCTGGGATCTTTTTCAGCACATTTTCACTTTTGTGGGCAGTTCACACTGTGCTCTGTTCTCTCGTTTTTTAGGAGCAACATGAAGTGCACTACGGCCTTTCAGGCAGCATAGATCCAAGTTGCCATCTTCTAGTTTGTGGTTAAGGCTATCTCAGCTCATGTAGGAACCACTAGGGACTGCAGAGTCAGGATCTTTAGTCAGGAATTGGCAGGGTCAGTTGCAGTTTTTTAACTTTACCCATTATCTCAAGTGAGTTGCAATTCTAGCATAGCAACTGTGTGTGATTTCTCTCAGTATTGCTCCTGTGGTGGAGGCAGGAGCTGGTATTCAATACTGGACGAGGAGGGTGGCTCTGGATGTGGCTCGTGATACTCTTTCAGAGCTGAATTTGACTCTTACGGCTCATACTCATTTGTGAGAAAAAAAAGGTCCGATTTCCGGACAAAAAAAAATGGACGAGTGCTATGCGAGTGTCATGCAATTGTCATGCAAGTGTAATGCCATTTCCATGCAATTTTTCCTCGGAACATCCCTATGGCATGAGTATGCAATCCGTATGCAATGCGATTCTAAAAGCCGTCAGATGCCGCATGCAGTATAGAATAGAATAGGTTAGAATAGAATAGATAGAATTGAAATATACACATAGTATAGGTGTATATATTGTAGGGGTTGTACTCGCTCAGGTGCAGCGGGTGGCAATCAGGAGGCACGTTCCTTCAAAAGTTCACAGGGTTTATTGCTTCACACACCCACAAAACAAAACAGAAAAACAAAATAGCATTTAGCTCAGGCAAAATAAAGTACAAGTGACCAGTACTTCAGGCTCAGACCTGGAGCCTCAACACACACTGGAGGCTTCCACCTCCCCACATACAAGCCCTGTGGTAATCAGTAGCCTACATTTTATTTCTACAACCACACCCAGGAACCTATCACATGATTAGTCACATGGTCATTACATCACCGCAGGTCCTCAAATACATATAGAGGTACAGTGATGCCCCTATCCAGGGGTGAGGTATATGGGTAACCAGGACTGCTCGTACCCCAACATCTGAGGCATCTGTCTGAAAAATAAACTCTTTCTTAAAGTCCGGGGCAATCAGAACGGGTTGCTTACACAGAGCCCCTTTTATTTCTTGGAAGGCTGACTCTGCCTCTTCGGACCATCTAACCATTACTGATTTTGTCCCCTTAAGAAGATCGGTCAGAGGTGCAGCCACCATGGCGAAGTTTGGGATGAACCTCCTGTAATATCCCACGATTCCCAGGAAGGCTCTAACTTGCTTTTTGGAGAATGGTCTTGGCCATGTTTGAATTGCCTCCACTTTACTGATTTGGGGGTTTTTTTCGCCACGACCCACTACACATCCCAGGTACTTGGCTTCTTCTTTACCCAAGGCACACTTCTTTGGGTTTATTGTAAACCCCGCCTCCCTTAGAGCATCAAACACTGCTTAGACCTTTTCTAGATGACTCTCCCAGTCCGGACTAAAAATGACGATATCATCCAGGTACGCAGCAGCGTATGGCTTATGAGGTGCAAGGATTCTATCCATAGCCCTCTGGAAGGTCGCCGGAGCTCCCTGCAGGCCAAACTGCATCCGGACGAACTGGAAGCATCCATCTGGTGTAGAAAATGCAGTCTTCTCCTTGGCTCCCTGTGCCATAAGGATCTGCCAATATCCCTTCGTCAAATCCAAGGTGGTTATGTACCTAACGGACCCAAGTCTTTCGATGAGCTCATCAACGCATGGCATGGGATATGCGTCGAACTTGGAGACCTCATTCAGCTTCCGATAATCATTGCAGAACCTCCATTCACCATCAGGTTTTGGGACCAGGACAATTGGACTCGACCAACCGCTCTTGGATTCCTCAATGATCTCAAGCTTTAACATACGCTCCACCTCTTTGGAGATTACTTCTCGACGGGTCTCAGGAATTCGATAAGGCTTCATGTTCCCCCCCACATGTGGCTCTGTCAGGACTTCTTGCTCTACGACCTTCATGCACCCCAGCAACTCTGAAAACAGTTCCCTGTTTTTCTGGAGTAACTCCCGGCACTGCTGTTTCTGGGCTTTCGATAGCGTCTCTACTATAGTAACTAGTGATGAGCGAATATACTCGTTACTCGAGAATTCTCAAGCATGCTCGGGGGTCCTCCTAGTATTTTTTAGTGCTCGGAGATTTAGCTTTTCTTGCCGCAGCTGAAGGATTTACATCTGTTAGCCAGCATAAGTACATGTGGGGGTTGCCTGGTTGCTAGGGAATCCCCACATGTACTTATGCTGGCTAACAGATGTAAATCATTCAGCTGCGGCAAGAAAAACTAAATCTCCGAGCACTAAAAAATACTCGGAGGACCCCGAGCATGTTCAAGAAATCTCGAGTAACGAATATATTCGTTCATCACTAATAGTAACCCCTCCAACCTCACCTTCTGGGTTGCCCAGCAAGCACGGAGTTACCGCTGTTTCTCTATCTTGCTATGGCTTGATGAGGTTGACATGGTAAACCTGGTTTGGTTTCGTTCTTCCTGGTTGGTGAATCTTATAGTTTACCTCACCAAGCTTCTCCACCACCTCATATGGCCCTTGCTCTCCACCGTCGGAACTAGCACAAAAACTCGTTCTCCCGGATTGAACTGCCACACTCTTGCTGACCGGTTATAGAGCCTGGCCTGAGCTTCTTGTGTGTGGTGTTCTTTCACGATGGGTATCACCTTTGCAACCCTCTGCTGCATCAGTGCCACATGCTTAATGATGCTTCTGTGGGGCGTGACTTCGGTTTCCCAGGTTTTCTTGGCTATATCCAGGAGACCTCGCGGATGTCAGTCATACAGAAGCTCGAATGGCGAGAACCCCGTGGAGGCCTGTGGAACTTCATGGATGGAAAACAGCAGATACGTAAGAGACAGTCCCAGTCTCTACCATCTTTCTCTATGGCTTTTCTTAGCATGCACAATTCCCTCATCATCTTGCTCATAAAAAGTGTCCACTGGTCGGTCAGGATCTCCTTCGGCAAACCCATCTGGGAAAAAACATGGACCAACTTGCGGGCTATACTCTTCGTGGAAGAATTTCTCAGGGGAATTGCCTCAGGATAGCATGTGGCATAGTCCAGGATGACTAAAATATACTGATGGCCCTGGGCTGATTTAACTAGGAGACCGACCAATTCCATGGCAATTCTCTTGAATGGCAACTCAATAATGGGCAATGGCACAGGGGGGCTCCGAAAATGAGGGGTGGGGGCAGTTAACTGACATGTAGGGCAGGACCTGCAATAGTTCACTATTTGCTGGTGACACCCAGGCCAATAGAACCTCTGCACAATCCGTTCCTGTGTTTTTCCACCTCCAGGTGTCCCCCCAAGGTGTGTAAATGGGCCATGTCCAACATCTTCCATCTATATGGACCTGGCACTCCTCCCTTATTTTTGTGACCTAGTACAACAACTCCCCACTCATCATAAAATAGGGAAATCTTGTGTCTGTCCCCGGCTCCTGTGCAACCCCATTAATGACGGTGACATTGTTAAAGGCTTCCCTAAGAGTTGGGTCCCTTTGTTGGGCAGTCCCAAAATTCTCACCGGCCACCCCTAACTCCGGAATGTCAGATACAGGGGACACTTCCTCCTCATCCCCTACAGGGACACAAAAAGGAAACCCGTCTGCCTTTGGGTGTGGTGATATCTTATTAGGGTTCATTGGTTCCCTACTCTTGCTAGTGACCTCAAAACCCTTTCCCCACAAATCCCAAAACAAACAGAAATCTCGGCCTATAATTATAGGATACAACAAGTTCCGAATGATGTCAACTTCATGGGACTCAATGCCATGTGCCATTTCAATGTCCACTCTGGCCCTAGGGTAGTCCTTTGCATCACCATGTATGCATCGAACGCCGACCTTCTTCCCCGGGAGTAGGTTGAGAGGAAAAGTGGCCCTCACAAAGGTCACTAAGCTCACAGAGTCTAGCAATGCCATTACTGCTCGACCGTTCACCTTCACGGGACACGCTTGAGGCCCCTCGTTGGATGGAGAGTTCTCACTGCAGGCTGGATATGCATAGTATGAACTGTGGCATTCCATGCTGCAGTCCATCTGCTCGGTGGTCTGGGAACAACGGGCAGCTATATGTCCTGGCCCGTGGCACCTCCAGCAAATAACATCACCCGTAGGGGCCTTGGGCACCAACTCCCCCGCCCCTATTGACCTTGGATGCCTGTTATGATCCTTAGTGGTTGAGGATCACAAAATACTCCAGCTAAGTAACAAAACATAGGACAAGCTTTAGGGAGGTGGTAAACTGGACTGACCGCAAATCTGAACCTATCCAACACACTAGAGGTAGCCGGTGAACGTGACTAAAATCCTAGACGTCTCAAGCCAGCCTGAGGAACTAACTACCCCTAGAGAGAAAGAAAGACCTCACTTGCCTCCAGAGAAATAATCCCCAAAGATATAGAAGCCCCCAACAAATAATTACGGTGAGGTAAGAGGAAGGCACATACACAGGGGTGAAAGCAGATTCAGCAAATGAGGCCCAATAATACTAGATAGCAGAAAATAGAAAAGGGGTCTGTGCGGTCAGTAAAAAACCCTTACAAAATATCCACACTGAGATTTCAAGAACCCCCGCACCAACTAACGGTGTGGGGGGAGAAACTCAGTCCCCTAGAGCAACCAGCAAGCGAGGAAATCACATCTTAGCAAGCTGGACAAGAAACATGATGAATGCTGACAATCAAAAAATAAACAAACAAAAACTTAGCTTGTCTTGGAGAGACTGGGAGCAAGGTAGTCACAAGGAATCTGAAGAGCACTGAATACATTGAGAGCAGGCAAGGAACTGAGTATCCAGGTGAGCTAAATAGGAAACCAACCAAGGATAACGAACCAGCTGATGCTGCCAACCTGCAGAAATACAACACTACACAGTACCGCTTGTGACCACTTGAGGGAGCCCAAAAATAGAGTTCACAACAGATGCCCAACCTTTTTGGGAATTTGCCCCCCGCTGGGACCACCAGTACGAAATGGGCTGCCTCCCCAAGGAGCCTTCTATCCCCTGGTATCTCTCAACCAGTCCAACCAGCTTATCGGCATTCCGGGGATCACCCTGGGCAACCCAAGTCTGTATGGGCCTCAGCAGGGAGTGCACAAACCGATCCATCACCACTCGTTCTACCATCTGCGCAGGTGTAGAGGACTGTGGCTGCAGCCATTTCTGGATCAGGTGCAACAGGGAGCGAGGCAGTTTGTCCCAGTGATAGGCCCAGTGGTGAACTCGCTGTACCCTGACAGTCAGTGTCACCCCCAAACGTGCTAAAATCTCAACTTTCAGTTTGTGATTAGTGTTGAGCGATACCTTCCGATACTTGAAAGTATCGGTATCGGATAGTATCGGCCGATACCCGAAAATATCGGATATCGCCGATACCGATACCCGATACCAATACAAGTCAATGGGACTCAAGTATCGGAAGGTATCCTGGATGGTTCCCAGGGTCTGAAGGAGAGGAAACTCTCCTTCAGGCCCTGGGATCCATATTCATGTAAAAAATAAAGAATTAAAATAAAAAATATGGATATACTCACCCGTCCGGGGGCCCCTGGACCTTACCGATTGTAACCGGCAGCCTCCGTTCCTAAGAATGAGCAGTTTAAGAGGCTGCCGGTTACAATCGGTAAGGTCCAGGGGCCCACAGACGGGTGAGTATATCCATATTTTTTATTTTAATTCTTTATTTTTTACATGAATATGGATCCCAGGGCCTGAAGGAGAGTCTCCTCTCCTCCAGACCCTGGGAACCATACACTGGGAACTTCCGATTCCGATTTCCGATACCACAAAAGTATCGGAACTCGGTATCGGAATTCCGATACCGCAAGTATCGGCCGAAGCCCGATACTTGCGGTATCGGAATGCTCAACACTATTTGTGATACTTCTTGGCATCCTGCAAGGTCAAGTCATAGTACGCCTTCTGGGGTTCCCCCATCAGGTATGGCACCAGTACCTCTGCCCACTGCTCTGGCAGAAGTTTTTCTCTCTCAGTGACCCTCTCAAACACCATCAGGAAGACCTCAACACTATCCCCGGGGGTCATTTTCTGCAATGCGCGTCTTACCGCCTTCCGGACGTGGGCTTCATCAGCCAGACCTGGGGTTGGGGTGCTCATCCTGCCCTGGATGGCAGTTGCCAGAAGCTGCATCTGCTGCTGTTGCTCCTGCTGGCTCTGTTGTATCTGTTGCAACAACAGCCTGTTGGTCTCTTGCTGCTGTGACTGCGACTGGACCAAGTGTTTCAGCAGGTCCTCCATCTTGTCTGGTGATGCTTGCTGCAGACTTGACCCAGGACATGTGGAGAACCCCCAGATGCAGGGCCGCGGGGTACTCGGTACCGGGCCTCTCTGTCTCGGTCCTGGGGTTGTCACGGTGGCTAGACCCGGTCCGTGACCCTGCTAAAGGGCGTCCAATGAAAGGTGTGATGGTGGTGCGTGGTGCAAGGCGCGATGAATAACGAGGACACAGGGTTGCAGTCTCTTTACCTCTTTACTGAAGGCTTCAGAGTACTGCTAACAGGGCTGGCTGAGACCGGCCGGTCCGAAGGCACATCCAGAGTTTCCTTTGCAGGTGGAAATCAGTGCCTACCTTCTAGCGCCTGTGTGTTGTAGTACCTCCCTGCTGAGCACCACGGGATAGTCCTCACAACTGTTGTGTCTGTTTCTGATGTTCTTCTCTCACAACTGTTCTGATGTTCTTTCTCCGTCCCCCAGATGATATGGATAGGACGCACCCGTATGACGGGTAGGCCTGGTGTTCTTCCGGGACCCTAGCGTCGCCCCTCTCCCACAATTGCCCCTTATGTCTGCTTAGGTGATTTAGGTGAGACAGCCAACCTAAAATTAACTGTCCTGCTGCTGTTTGAAGTAATGCTTGGAGCCTAATACTTCCTTGGCGTTCCGGCCACCGGCTACGCGCCTTAGTAGGATGTTGCCTCGATCTTACGGCATGACTCCTACTGGCTTTATCTGCTTTTTGCTGCGATTTTGTTTCTCACTTCTCCACAATAAACCTCGCTTCGTTTCCTTTCTTAGGATGCCGCCGCAACGGGTGCAGGCGCGGCTCCGTAACGTTCTGTTCTGTTCGCTAGGCCACTGTCAGGATCCCACCCCTGACAGAGACCCCCCTGAATATTCCCCTGAAACCCCCTCTGCCACAGGATGTTGCCTGGATCCAACCCAGTCAGCTTCTGACTAACTTCCTATCAAGCCCCCAGTTTTACCAGATTGTGAGGAGTGGCCTAATACATAGAACCCTTTGCTCCCCCTGGTGGCCAGAATGTGAAAGTGTAATGTGTGACTGTGATACCTGGTCAGGTGAACTCCTTAAGTGCCATCAGACGTACATCACTTCCCTTAGCGGCGGAGCGTCATTACTGCAACGACCAGGACTCTGGGGCGCTACACATGCAGTAACAGTCTCATGTCTCTGCTGGGAACACTGCCCGCATGTCTAGCACCAATTGTAGGGGTTGTACTCCCTCTGGTGCAGTGGGTGGTGTCATGTTCCCAATGGCAGGGAATTTAACAACATAACACGGGCAAAAACAGGACGAGCTCTAGGGTGATGGAACCTGAGCTGACCGCGATCCTGAACCTCAACACTCAACTAACAGTAGCTGGGGAACGTTCCTGGGGGGACTCTAGACGTCTCGCGCCAGCCGGAGATCTAGCTTCCCCTATCAGAAGAATTACAGACCTCTCTTGCCTCCAGAGAAATATTCCCACAGAAATAGCAGCCCCCCACATATAATGACGGTGAAATGAGAGGAAGGCACAAACGTAGTTATGAAAACAGATTCAGCAAAATGAGGCCCGCTTAAGCTAGATAGCAGAGGATACAAAAGGTGAACTGCGCGGTCAGCTTAAAACCCTTCAAAATACCATCCTGAAATTACTTGAACTCATGTGCCAACTCATGGTACATGAGTGGTAATTTCAGCCCACTAGAGCAACCAGCAGCAGAGAATTACATATCTGCAAGCTGGACTAAAAACATGAAAGCAAACATGAAACAGGGAAATCCAGACTTAGCTTGTCTTGAAGTCTTTAGGAGCAGGTAGCAAAGGTAACAGAGACACACTGATACATTGATAGCCGGCAAGGGAATGACAGGAAAGCCAGGTTAAATAGGAAACACCCAGCCTCTGATGGACAGGTGGAAACCAGAGACCGCAACCAACCAAAGTCACCCAGTACCAGTTGTAACCACCAGAGGGAGCCCAAAAACAGAATCTACAACAGTACCCCCCCCCCTGAGGAGGGGTCACCGAACCCTCACGAGAACCCCCAGGGCGATCAGGATGAGCTCTATGGAAGGCGCGGACCAAATCAGTCGCATGAACATCAGAGGCGACCACCCAGGAATTATCCTCCTGACCATAACCCTTCCACTTAACCAAATACTGGAGTTTACGTCTGGAAACACGAGAATCCAAGATCTACATACTCCAATTCTCCCTCCACCAGCACCGGAGCAGGAGGCTCAACCGAAGGAACAATGGGCACCTCATACCTCCGCAATAACGACCGATGGAACACATTATGAATAGCAAACGATGCTTGGAGATCCAAACGAAAAGATACAGGGTTAAGAATCTCCAAGATCTTATAAGGACCGATGAACCGAGGCTTGAACTTGGGAGAAGAGACCTTCATAGGGACAAAACGAGAAGACAACCACACCAAGTCCCCAACAAGAAGTCGGGGACCCACGCGGCGACGGCGATTAGCAAACTGCTGAGCCTTCTCCTGAGACAACTTCAAATTGTCCACCACCTGATTCCAAATCTGATGTAGCCTGTCCACCACCACGTCCACTCCAGGACAATCCGAAGGCTCCACCTGACCAGAGGAAAAACGAGGATGAAACCCCGAATTACAAAAGAAAGGAGAAACCAAAGTAGCAGAACTAGCCCGATTATTAAGGGCAAATTCGGCCAGTGGCAAAAAGGCAACCCAGTCATCTTGATCAGCAGAAACAAAACACCTTAAATAAGTTTCCAAGGTCTGATTAGTTCGCTCCGTCTGGCCATTCGTCTGAGGATGGAATGCAGACGAGAAAGACAAATTAATGCCCATCTTAGCACAAAACGTCCGCCAAAATCTAGACACAAACTGGGATCCCTGTTGTGGATTCTGTTTGTGGGCTCCCTCTGGTGGTTACTGCTGGTACTGGGTGACTTTGGTGGGTTGCGGCCTTTGGTTTCCACCTGTCCATCAGAGGCTGGGTGTTTCCTATTTTACCTGGCCTTTCTGTCATTCCCTTGCCGGCTATCAATGTATTCAGATGTGCTCTGTTTGGTTCCTGCCTACCTGCTCCCAGATCTTTCAGGATAAGCTAAGTGCTGATTTTCAGTTGTTTGGTTTTTTGTCCAGCTTGCTTATTATGTCTCTATGCTAGCTGGTAGCTCTAGTGGACTGAGGTTCTCCCCATGTGCCATGAGTTGGCACATGGGTTCTTGTAATCTCAGGATGGTTTTTTGATTAGGGTTTTTTGCTGACCGCTCAGTCCCCTTTTGTATCTTTCTGCTTTCTAGTTTACAGCGGGCCTCAATTTGCTAAAGCTATATATATCATCTCTATGTGTGTGCCTTCCTCTCATTTCACCGTCAATACATGTGAGGGGGCAACTATATCTTTTGGGGTTCATTCCTCTGGAGGCAAGTGAGGTCTTATTTTTTCTGCAGTACTAGTTAGCTCTTAGGCTGGTGCGTGGCGTCTAGAACCAACGTAGGCACGCTCCCTGGCTATCTCTAGTTGCGTTTGTCAGGCGTAGGGCAGCGGTCAGCCCAGGTTCCATCACCCTAGAGCTCGTCCGTAATTTCTTTGTACTTTGCTTGTCCTGTGCTATCCCTAGCCATTGGGGATTCATGACAGTATAGCCGGCTGCAAAGTGTTAATTGGTTGGGCTGAAGCAGGAGAAAAAGAAGTGTTTAAGGGAATTTTTTTTTTTTTTTCCCTTCAGAGTTTTGCTGCCTAGCCCTTAATTGCTGTCTAGCTGCTTCTTACCTCCTCTTAACCCTTGAATGGCTCTGATCTTAGCTGTTTAACATGGATGTCCAGAGTTTGGCTTCCAGCCTGAGTAATCTCGCGGCAAAAGTTCAAAACATACAGGATTTTGTTGTTCACACTCCCATGTCTGAACCTAGAATTCCTATTCCAGAGTTCTTTTCTGGAGATAGATCTACCTTCCTGAATTTCAGGAACAATTGTAAATTGTTTCTTTCTTTAAAATCTCGCTCCTCTGGAGACCCTGCTCAACAGGTCAAGATTGTAATATCTTTCCTGCGGGGCGACCCTCAGAATTGGGCATTTGCATTGGCACCAGGGGATCCTGCATTGCTCAGTGTGGATGCGTTTTTTCTGGCATTGGGATTGCTCTATGAGGAACCTAACCTGGAGATTCAGGCTGAAAAGGCTTTATTAGCCCTCTCTCAGGGGCATGATGAAGCGGAAATATATTGTCAAAAATTTCGGAAATGGTCGGTGCTTACTCAGTGGAATGAGTGCGCCCTGGCTGCAAACTTCAGAAATGGTCTTTCTGAGGCCATTAAGGATATTATGGTGGGGTTCCCTACGCCTACAGGTCTGAATGAGTCTATGGCTATGGCCATTCAGATTGATCGGCGTTTACGGGAGCGCAAACCCGTGCACCAGTTGGCGGTGTCTTCTGAACAGGCACCTGAGACTATGCAATGTGATAGAATTCAGTCCAGAAGTGAACGGCAAAATTATAGGTGGAAAAATGGATTGTGTTTTTATTGTGGTGATTCAGCTCATGTTATATCAGCATGCTCTAAACGCACAAAAAGGGTTGATAAATCTTTTGCCATTGGTACTCTGCAGCCTAAGTTCATTTTGTCTGTGACTCTGATTTTTTCACTGTCTTCCATTTCCGTCGATGCCTATGTGGATTCGGGCGCTGCCCTGAGTCTTATGGATTGGTCATTTGCCAAACGCTGCGGTTTTAGTCTGGAGCCTCTGGAAGTTCCTATTCCTCTGAAGGGAATTGACTCTACACCATTGGCTATGAATAAACCGCAGTACTGGACACAAGTGACCATGCGCATGACTCCCGTTCATCAGGAGGTGATTCGCTTCCTTGTACTGTATAATTTACATGATGTACTAGTGCTTGGTCTGCCATGGTTACAAACTCATAATCCTGTCCTGGACTGGAAAACAATGTCTGTGTTAAGCTGGGGATGTCAGGGGGTTCATGGTGATGCACCTCCGATTTCAATCGCTTCATCTACTCCTTCTGAGATCCCTGCGTTTTTGTCTGACTATAGGGATGTTTTTGAGGAGCCTAAGCTCAATTCGCTCCCTCCTCATAGAGAGTGTGACTGTGCTATAGAATTGATTCCTGGCAGTAAGTTCCCTAAGGGTCGTTTATTTAATCTGTCACTGCCAGAGCATACTGCTATGCGGAATTATATTAAGGAATCCTTGGAAAAGGGACATATTCATCCATCTTCGTCCCCTCTGGGAGCAGGTTTTTTTTTCGTGGCAAAAAAAGATGGTTCCCTGAGGCCTTGTATAGATTATCGCCTTCTGAATAAGATTACAGTCAAATATCAGTATCCATTGCCATTATTAACTGATTTGTTTGCTCGTATTAAGGGGGCTAGGTGGTTCACTAAGATAGATCTTCGCGGTGCGTATAATCTGGTGCGGATAAAACAGGGTGATGAGTGGAAAACCGCATTTAATACGCCTGAGGGCCATTTTGAGTATTTGGTAATGCCTTTTGGACTCTCCAATGCTCCGTCAGTCTTTCAGTCCTTTATGCACAATATTTTCCGTGAATATCTGGATAAGTTTATGATTGTGTATTTGGATGATATTTTGGTGTTTTCTGATGACTGGGAGTCTCATGTTCTACAGGTCAGGAAGGTGTTTCAGGTTCTGCGGGCCAATTCTCTGTTTGTGAAGGGCTCAAAGTGTCTCTTCGGAGTCCAGAAGATTTCTTTTTTGGGGTACATTTTTTCTCCTTCTACTATTGAGATGGATCCCGTCAAGGTTCAGGCTATTTGCGACTGGACACAGCCTACATCTGTTAAGAGCCTTCAGAAGTTCTTGGGGTTTGCTAATTTTTATCGTCGGTTCATTGCTAATTTTTCCAGTATTGTTAAACCTTTGACTGATTTGACTAAAAAGGGTGCTGATGTTGCTAATTGGTCTCCTGCTGCTGTGGAGGCCTTTCGGGAACTTAAGCGCCGGTTTTCTTCTGCTCCTGTGTTGTGTCAACCAGATGTTTCACTTCCTTTTCAGGTTGAGGTTGATGCTTCCGAGATTGGAGCGGGGGCGGTTTTGTCACAGAGAAGTTCTAATGGCTCGGTGATGAAGCCATGTGCATTCTTCTCTAGAAAATTCTCGCCCGCCGAGCGCAATTATGATGTGGGTAATCGGGAGCTTTTGGCCATGAAGTGGGCATTTGAGGAGTGGCGTCATTGGCTTGAGGGTGCTAAACATCGTGTGGTGGTCTTGACTGATCACAAGAATCTCATTTACCTTGAGTCTGCCAGGCGTTTGAATCCTAGACAGGCTCGTTGGTCGTTGTTTTTTTCTCGTTTCAATTTCGTGGTTTCATACCTGCCAGGTTCAAAGAATGTGAAGGCAGATGCTCTTTCCAGGAGTTTTGTGCCTGACTCTCCTGGAGACTCTGGGCCTACTGGTATCCTTAGGGATGGGGTAATATTGTCCGCCGTATCCCCAGACTTGCGACGTGCATTGCAGGAGTTTCAGGTGGATAAACCGGATCGTTGTCCCCCAGAAAGACTTTGTCCCGGATGATTGGACCAGTAGAGTCATCTCCGAGGTCCATTCTTCTGTGTTGGCTGGTCATCCTGGAATATTTGGTACTAGAGACTTGGTGGCCAGGTCTTTTTGGTGGCCTTCCTTGTCTAGGGATGTGCGTACCTTTGTGCAGTCTTGTGAAGTGTGTGCTCGAGCTAAGCCTTGCTGTTCTCGGGCCAGTGGGTTGTTGTTATCCTTGCCCATCCCGAAGAGGCCTTGGACGCACATTTCCATGGATTTTATTTCTGATCTCCCGGTTTCACAGAAAATGTCCGTTATCTGGGTTGTGTGTGACCGCTTTTCTAAGATGGTTCATTTGGTGCCCTTGCCTAAGTTGCCCTCCTCCTCAGAGTTGGTCCCTTTATTTTTTCAGAACGTGGTTCGTTTGCATGGGATTCCGGAGAATATCGTTTCTGACAGGGGATCCCAGTTTTTGTCTAGATTTTGGCGGACGTTTTGTGCCAAGATGGGCATTGATTTGTCTTTCTCGTCTGCATTCCATCCTCAGACGAATGGCCAGACGGAGCGAACTAATCAGACCTTGGAAACTTATTTGAGGTATTTTGTTTCTGCTGATCAAGATGACTGGGTTGCTTTTTTGCCACTGGCTGAATTTGCTCTTAATAATCGGGCTAGTTCTGCCACGTTGGTCTCTCCTTTTTTTTGTAATTCGGGGTTTCATCCTCGTTTTTCCTCTGGTCAGGTGGAGTCTTCGGATTGTCCTGGAGTGGACGTGGTGGTGGACAGGCTACATCAGATTTGGAATCAGGTGGTGGACAATTTGAAGTTATCTCAGGAGAAGACTCAGCAGTTTGCTAATCGCCGTCGCCGCGTGGGTCCCCGACTTCTTGTTGGGGATTTGGTGTGGTTGTCTTCTCGTTTTGTCCCTATGAAGGTCTCTTCTCCTAAGTTCAAGCCTCGGTTCATCGGTCCTTATAGGATCTCGGAGATTCTTAACCCTGTATCTTTTCGTTTGGATCTCCCAGCATCGTTTGCTATTCATAATGTGTTCCATCGGTCGTTGTTGCGGAGGTATGAGGTGCCCGTTGTTCCTTCGGTTGAGCCTCCTGCTCCGGTGCTGGTGGAGGGAGAATTGGAGTATGTTGTTGAGAAGATCTTGGATTCTCGTGTTTCCAGACGCAAACTCCAGTATTTGGTTAAGTGGAAGGGTTATGGTCAGGAGGATAATTCCTGGGTGGTCGCCTCCGATGTTCATGCGACTGATTTGGTCCGCGCCTTCCATAGAGCTCACCCTGATCGCCCTGGGGGTTCTCGTGAGGGTTCGGTGACCCCTCCTCAAGGGGGGGTACTGTTGTGGATTCTGTTTGTGGGCTCCCTCTGGTGGTTACTGCTGGTACTGGGTGACTTTGGTGGGTTGCGGCCTTTGGTTTCCACCTGTCCATCAGAGGCTGGGTGTTTCCTATTTTACCTGGCCTTTCTGTCATTCCCTTGCCGGCTATCAATGTATTCAGATGTGCTCTGTTTGGTTCCTGCCTACCTGCTCCCAGATCTTTCAGGATAAGCTAAGTGCTGATTTTCAGTTGTTTGGTTTTTTGTCCAGCTTGCTTATTATGTCTCTATGCTAGCTGGTAGCTCTAGTGGACTGAGGTTCTCCCCATGTGCCATGAGTTGGCACATGGGTTCTTGTAATCTCAGGATGGTTTTTTGATTAGGGTTTTTTGCTGACCGCTCAGTCCCCTTTTGTATCTTTCTGCTTTCTAGTTTACAGCGGGCCTCAATTTGCTAAAGCTATATATATCATCTCTATGTGTGTGCCTTCCTCTCATTTCACCGTCAATACATGTGAGGGGGCAACTATATCTTTTGGGGTTCATTCCTCTGGAGGCAAGTGAGGTCTTATTTTCTCTGCAGTACTAGTTAGCTCTTAGGCTGGTGCGTGGCGTCTAGAACCAACGTAGGCACGCTCCCTGGCTATCTCTAGTTGCGTTTGTCAGGCGTAGGGCAGCGGTCAGCCCAGGCTCCATCACCCTAGAGCTCGTCCGTAATTTCTTTGTACTTTGCTTGTCCTGTGCTATCCCTAGCCATTGGGGATTCATGACAGATCCCCTGTCAGAAACGATATTCTCCGGAATCCCATGCAAACGAACCACGTTCTGAAAAAATAAAGGGACCAACTCAGAGGAGGAAGGCAACTTAGGCAAGGGTACCAAATGAACCATCTTAGAAAAGCGGTCACACACAACCCAGATAACGGACATTTTCTGTGAGACAGGGAGATCTGAAATAAAATCCATGGAAATGTGCTTCCAAGGCCTCTTCGGGACAGGCAAGGATAACAACAACCCACTGGCCCGAGAACAGCAAGGCTTAGCCCGAGCACACACTTCACAAGACTGCACAAAGGTGCGCACATCCCTTGACAAGGAAGGCCACCAAAAAGACCTGGCCACCAAGTCTCTAGTACCAAATATTCCAGGATGACCAGCCAACACAGAAGAATGGACCTCGGAGATGACTCTACTGGTCCAATCATCCGGAACAAACAGTCTTTCTGGTGGACAACGATCAGGTTTATCCGCCTGAAACTCCTGCAATGCACGTCGCAAGTCTGGGGAGACGGCGGACAATATTACCCCATCCCTAAGGATACCAGTAGGCCCAGAGTCTCCAGGAGAGTCAGGCACAAAACTCCTGGAAAGAGCATCTGCCTTCACATTCTTTGAACCTGGCAGGTATGAAACCACAAAATTGAAACGAGAAAAAAACAACGACCAACGAGCCTGTCTAGGATTCAGACGCCTGGCAGACTCAAGGTAAATCAGATTTTTGTGATCAGTCAAGACCACCACACGATGTCTAGCACCCTCAAGCCAATGACGCCACTCCTCAAATGCCCACTTAATGGCCAAAAGCTCCCGATTACCCACATCATAATTGCGCTCGGCGGGCGAGAATTTTCTAGAAAAGAACGCACATGGCTTCATCACCGAGCCATCGGAACTTCTCTGTGACAAAACCGCCCCCGCTCCAATCTCGGAAGCATCAACCTCAACCTGAAAAGGAAGTGAAACATCTGGTTGACATAACACAGGAGCAGAAGAAAACCGGCGCTTAAGTTCCCGAAAGGCCTCCACAGCCGCAGGAGACCAATTAGCAACATCAGCACCCTTTTTAGTCAAATCAGTCAAAGGTTTAACAACACTGGAAAAATTAGTAATGAACCGACGATAAAAATTAGCAAAACCCAAGAACTTCTGAAGACTCTTAACAGATGTAGGTTGTGTCCAGTCACAAATCGCCTGAACCTTGACGGGATCCATCTCAATAGTAGGAGAAAAAATGTACCCCAAAAAAGAAATCTTCTGGACTCCGAAGAGACATTTTGAGCCCTTCACAAACAGAGAATTGGCCCGCAGGACTTGAAACACCTTCCTGACCTGTAGAACATGAGACTCCCAGTCATCAGAAAACACCAAAATATCATCCAAATACACAATCATAAACTTATCCAGATATTCACGGAAAATATTGTGCATAAAGGACTGAAAGACTGAAGGAGCATTAGAAAGTCCAAAAGGCATTACCAAATACTCAAAATGGCCCTCAGGCGTATTAAATGCGGTTTTCCACTCATCACCCTGCTTTATCCGCACAAGATTATACGCACCGCGAAGATCTATCTTAGTGAACCACCTAGCCCCCTTAATGCGAGCAAACAAATCAGTCAATAATGGCAATGGATACTGATATTTGACTGTAATCTTATTCAGAAGGCGATAATCTATACAAGGCCTCAGGGAACCATCTTTTTTAGCCACGAAAAAAAAACCTGCTCCCAGAGGGGACGAAGATGGACGAATATGTCCCTTTTCCAAGGACTCCTTAATATAATTCCGCATAGCAGTATGCTCTGGCACTGACAGATTAAATAAACGACCCTTAGGGAACTTACTGCCAGGAATTAATTCTATAGCACAGTCACAATCCCTATGAGGAGGGAGCGAATTGAGCTTAGGCTCCTCAAAAACATCCCGATAGTCAGACAAAAACGCAGGGACCTCAGAAGGAGTAGATGAAGCGATTGAAATCAGAGGTGCATCATCATGAACCCCCTGACATCCCCAGCTTAACACAGACATTGTTTTCCAATCCAGGACAGGATTATGAGTTTGTAACCATGGCAGACCAAGCACTAGTACATCATGTAAATTATACAGTACAAGGAAGCGAATCACCTCCTGATGAACGGGAGTCATGCGCATGGTCACTTGTGTCCAGTACTGCGGTTTATTCATAGCCAATGGTGTAGAGTCAATTCCCTTCAAAGGAATAGGAACTTCCAGAGGCTCCAGACTAAAACCGCAGCGTTTGGCAAATGACCAATCCATAAGACTCAGGGCAGCGCCCGAATCCACATAGGCATCGACGGAAATGGATGACAGTGAACAAATCAGAGTTACAGACAAAATGAACTTAGACTGCAGAGTACTAATGGCAAAAGATTTATCAACCTTTTTTGTGCGTTTAGAGCATGCTGATATAACATGAGCTGAATCACCACAATAAAAACACAATCCATTTTTCCGCCTATAATTTTGCCGTTCACTTCTGGACTGAATTCTATCACATTGCATAGTCTCAGGTGCCTGTTCAGAAGACAACGCCAACTGGTGCACAGGTTTGCGCTCCCGTAAACGCCGATCAATCTGAATGGCCATAGTCATAGACTCATTCAGACCTGTAGGCGCAGGGAACCCCACCATAATATCCTTAATGGCCTCAGAAAGACCATCTCTGAAGTTTGCAGCCAGGGCGCACTCATTCCACTGAGTAAGCACCGACCATTTCTGAAATTTTTGACAATATACTTCCGCTTCATCATGCCCCTGAGAGAGGGCTAATAAACCCTTTTCAGCCTGAATCTCCAGGTTAGGTTCCTCATAGAGCAATCCCAGTGCCAGAAAAAACGCATCCACACTGAGCAATGCAGGATCCCCTGGTACCAATGCAAATGCCCAATTCTGAGGGTCGCCCCGCAGGAAAGATATTACAATCTTGACCTGCTGAGCAGGGTCTCCAGAGGAGCGAGATTTCAAAGAAAGAAACAATTTGCAATTGTTCCTGAAATTCAGGAAGGTAGATCTATCTCCAGAAAAAAACTCTGGAATAGGAATTCTAGGTTCAGACATAGGAGTGTGAACAACAAAATCCTGTATGTTTTGAACTTTTGCAGCAAGATTATTCAGGCTGGAAGCCAAACTCTGGACATCCATGTTAAACAGCTAAGGTCAGAGCCATTCAAGGGTTAAGAGGAGGTAAGAAGCAGCTAGACAGCAATTAAGGGCTAGGCAGAAAAACTCTGAGGGAAAAAAAAAAAAAATTTCCCTTCAACACTTCTTTTTCTCCTGCTTCAGCCCAAACAATTAACACTTTGTGGGCCGGCTATACTGTCATGTTCCCAATGGCAGGGAATTTAACAACATAACACGGGCAAAAACAGGACGAGCTCTAGGGTGATGGAACCTGAGCTGACCGCGATCCTGAACCTCAACACTCAACTAACAGTAGCCGGGGAACGTTCCTGGGGGGACTCTAGACGTCTCGCGCCAGCCGGAGATCTAGCTTCCCCTATCAGAAGAATTACAGACCTCTCTTGCCTCCAGAGAAATATTCCCACAGAAATAGCAGCCCCCCACATATAATGACGGTGAAATGAGAGGAAGGCACAAACGTAGTTATGAAAACAGATTCAGCAAAATGAGGCCCGCTTAAGCTAGATAGCAGAGGATACAAAAGGTGAACTGCGTGGTCAGCTTAAAACCCTTCAAAATACCATCCTGAAATTACTTGAACTCATGTGCCAACTCATGGTACATGAGTGGTAATTTCAGCCCACTAGAGCAACCAGCAGCAGAGAATTACATATCTGCAAGCTGGACTAAAAACATGAAAGCAAACATGAAACAGGGAAATCCAGACTTAGCTTGTCTTGAAGGCTTTAGGAGCAGGTAGCAAAGGTAACAGAGACACACTGATACATTGATAGCCGGCAAGGGAATGACAGGAAAGCCAGGTTAAATAGGAAACACCCAGCCTCTGATGGACAGGTGGAAACCAGAGACCGCAACCCACCAAAGTCACCCAGTACCAGTTGTAACCACCAGAGGGAGCCCAAAAACAGAATCCACAACAGGGTGGCAATTAGGAGGCACGTTCCTTTAAAAGTTCACAGGGTTTATTGCTGCACAAACCCACAAAACAGAAAAACAAAATAGCCTTTAGCTCAGGTAAAAGAAAGTACAAGTGACCAGTACTTCAGGCTCAGTCCTGGAGCCTCAACACACACTGGAGGCTTCCACCTCCCCACATACAGGCCCTGTGTTAAGCAGTAGCCTACATTATATAGCTATAACCACACCCAGGAACCTATCACATGATTAGTCACATGGTCATGACATCACCGCAGGTCCTCAAACACATATAGAGGTACAGTGATGCCCCTACCCAGGGGTGAGGTACATGGGTAGCAGGACCCTCCATCTCTCACAGCTACCTATAACCTGGACCCAAGTGTACTAAACGATCCCTTAAAGCTTATGTGATTTAAAGAAAACACTCCGGGTTACATCATAGAGACAAGCCATCTCTGTGACACATACAGTACCTCCCATCGACAATATGACCCTTAGCCAAGCTGCAATATATATATATGATAGTGACACACACACACGCATATACATTATGTATATATATTGTGGTGCAGTGACCAATGTTACAGCCAGGGGGCGCTGTGTGTGCACTTCAAGATGCACTTGGAGGCATAGTTGTGATGAAACAGTGACTGGCAGTGTTGTGAATGGCCGATATGTGTCGCAGAGGGAGCCTGCGTGGTAAGTCTGATGTAACATGGTTGTTCTGGGACCTGTAGTCCCTGAAGTGTTCGTGTAATGTTGTATAATAGACAAGGGAGACTTACTAGGCTAGTTGTGTGAGATGGGCGGGACAAACTAGCCACACAACCACACTCCCACCCATGGGAGTGGTTACAGGTAGATAATGTGACCAGGGTGTGGGTCACACGGTTCCTGTGAGGTTCCTGTGCATGGAACCGTTTGTTCCTGTGCAAGGTCCTGGACGGTCAGTGTTGGAGGCTCCTGGGAGTGGAGTCGTCCTGGAAGCACCTAGAGACCGTAGTGTTGTGAATTCCGTTCTCGGACTCCCTCCTGTGGTCATGAATGGTACTTTGGTTAGTTCTGCTCTTGGACTCCCTCTGGTGGCTTTGAGCGGAACTGCTGGTCACTGAGGTTGGCTTTGTCAGCTGCTCTCGTTTATTGCTATGTTGGCTTCCCTATTTAACTCCACTCAGATTGTTACTTCATGCCAGCTGTCAATGTTTCAGTATTGGTTCAGATCTGTCTTGGACTTCTCTGAGGACCTGTCTACTCCAGCAGAAGCTAAGTCTTTGCTAGTTCATTGGTTGTTACTGCTTCCTGAATATATTTCTTAGTACTGCCAATTTCTAGTCCAGCTTGCTATCATGATATTCCCTTGCTAGCTGGAAGCTCTGGAGTGCAGAGTGGCACCTCCACACCGTAAGTCGGTGTGGGGAGTCTTTTTGCTTACTCTGCGTGGTTTTTTTGTAGTCTTTTGTGCTGACCGCATAGTTCCCTTTTCTATCCTCTGACTATTTAGTGAAGTCTGGCCTCCTCTGCTAAAACCTGTTTCATTCCTGTGTTTGTGACTTTCCTCTTAACTCACAGTCAATATATGTGGGGGGCTGCCTTTACCTTTGGGGAATTTCTCTGAGGCAAGGTTAGGCTTCTATTTCTATCTTTAGGGGTAGTTAGCTCTTAGGCTGTGAAGAGGCGTCTAGGGAGAGTTAGGTACGCTCCACGGCTATTTCTAGTGTGTGTGTGATAGGAGTAGGGTTTGCGGTCAGCAGAGTTCCCACTTTCCCAGAGCTTGTTCCGATTACTAGTTTACTCATCAGGTCATTCCGGGTGCTCCTAACCACCAGGTCCATAACAGTACAGCTGGCCCACAAAGTGTTAATGCATCTCAAAAGAGGGATAAGAGAAGTTCTGAACCCATTTTTTTTCTTTGCAGTGTGTTTTGTCTCTCTTTTCCCCTTAATCTCTTGGTGGTTCAGGACTCAGGTGTAGATATGGATATTCAAGGTCTGTCCTCTTGTGTGGATCATCTCACTGCAAGAGTACAAAGCATTCAAGATTATGTAGTTCAGAATCCGATGTTAGAGCCTAGAATTCCAATTCCTGATTTGTTTTCTGGGGATAGATCTAAGTTTCTGAATTTCAAAAATAATTGTAAACTGTTTCTTGCTTTGAAACCCCGCTCCTCTGGTGACCCCATTCAGCAAGTAAAAATTATTATTTCTTTGTTGCGTGGCGACCCTCAAGACTGGGCATTCTCCCTTGCGCCAGGAGATCCTGCATTGCTTAATGTAGATGCGTTTTTTCTGGCGCTTGGACTGCTTTATGACGAACCGAATTCAGTGGATCAGGCAGAGAAAATCTTGCTAGCTTTGTGTCAGGGTCAGGATGAAGCGGAGATATATTGTCAGAAGTTTAGAAAATGGTCTGTGCTTACTCAATGGAATGAGTGTGCCCTGGCAGCAATTTTTAGAAAGGGTCTTTCTGAAGCCCTTAAGGATGTTATGGTGGGATTCCCCACGCCTGCTGGTCTGAATGAATCAATGTCCTTGGCCATCCAAATTGATCGGCGTTTGCGTGAGCGCAAAATTGTGCACCATTTGGCGGTGTCCTCTGAGCAGAGGCCTGAGTGTCATGATTCTCAATGGCGAGAGAACATAGCCCAGCATATATGAGAACTAGCTCTTGGAAGATGGAAACTATACTGACCATGAACTAAACCTGCCGCACAACTAGAAGTGGCCGGGTAGCATGCCTACGTTTTTTATCCCTAGATGCCCAGCGCCAGCCGGAGAACTACCTAATCCTAGCAGAGGAAAAGACAGTCCTGGCTCACCTCTAGAGAAATTTTCCCAAAAGGCAGACAGAGGCCCCCACATATATTGGCGGTGATTTTAGATGAAATGACAAACGTAGTATGAAAATAGGTTTAGCAAAATCGAGGTCCGCTTACTAGATAGCATGAAGACAGAAAGGGCACTTTCATGGTCAGCAGAAAACCCTATCAAAACACCATCCAGAAATTACTTTAAGACTCTAGCATTAACTCATAACACCAGAGTGGCAATTTCCGCTCACAAGAGCTTTCCAGACACAGTAACGAAACAGCAGCTGTGAACAGGAACAAAATGCAAAAACACACAAGGACAAAAGTCCAACTTAGCTAGGAGTTGTCTAGTAGCAGGAACATGCACAGAAGGCTTCTGATTACATTGTTGACCGGCATGAAACTGACAGAGGAGCAAGGTTATATAGCGACTCCCACATCCTGATAGGAGCAGATGAACAGAGGGGATGATGCACACAAGTACAATTCCACAAGTGGCCACCGGGGGAGCCCAGAATCCAATTTCACAACAGTACCCCCCCCTCAAGGAGGGGGCACCGAACCCTCACCAGAACCACCAGGGCGATCAGGATGAGCCCTATGAAAGGCACGGACAAGATCGGAGGCATGAACATCAGAGGCAGTGACCCAAGAATTATCCTCCTGACCGTATCCCTTCCATTTGACCAGATACTGGAGTTTCCGTCTGGAAACACGAGAGTCTAAGATCTTTTCCACAACGTACTCCAACTCACCCTCAACCAACACCGGAGCAGGAGGCTCAACGGAAGGCACAGCCGGTACCTCATACCTGCGCAACAATGACCGATGAAAAACATTATGAATCGAAAAGGATGCAGGGAGGTCCAAACGGAAGGACACAGGGTTAAGAATCTCCAATATCTTGTACGGGCCGATGAACCGAGGCTTAAACTTAGGAGAAGAAACCCTCATAGGGACAAAACGAGAAGACAACCACACCAAGTCCCCAACACAAAGCCGAGGACCAACACGACGACGGCGGTTGGCAAAAAGCTGAGTCTTCTCCTGGGACAACTTCAAATTGTCCACCACCTGCCCCCAAATCTGATGCAACCTCTCCACCACAGCATCCACTCCAGGACAATCCGAAGATTCCACTTGACCGGAGGAAAATCGAGGATGAAACCCCGAATTACAGAAAAACGGGGACACCAAGGTGGCAGAGCTGGCCCGATTATTGAGGGCGAACTCCGCCAAAGGCAAAAAAGCAACCCAATCATCCTGATCCGCAGACACAAAACACCTCAAATATGTCTCCAAGGTCTGATTAGTCCGCTCGGTCTGGCCATTAGTCTGAGGATGGAAAGCAGACGAAAAAGACAAATCTATGCCCATCCTAGCACAGAATGCCCGCCAAAATCTAGACACGAATTGGGTCCCTCTGTCAGAAACGATATTCTCCGGAATACCATGCAAACGAACAACATTTTGAAAAAACAGAGGAACCAACTCGGAAGAAGAAGGCAACTTAGGCAAGGGAACCAGATGGACCATCTTAGAGAAACGGTCACACACCACCCAGATGACAGACATCTTCTGAGAAACAGGCAGATCCGAAATAAAATCCATCGAGATGTGCGTCCAAGGCCTCTTCGGGATAGGCAAGGGTAACAACAATCCACTAGCCCGAGAACAACAAGGCTTGGCCCGAGCACAAACGTCACAAGACTGCACAAAGCCTCGCACATCTCGTGACAGGGAAGGCCACCAGAAGGACCTTGCCACCAAATCCCTGGTACCAAAGATTCCAGGATGACCTGCCAACGCAGAAGAATGAACCTCAGAGATGACTCTACTGGTCCAATCATCAGGAACAAACAGTCTACCAGGTGGGCAACGATCAGGTCTATCCGCCTGAAACTCCTGCAAGGTCCGCCGCAGGTCTGGAGAAACGGCAGACAATATCACTCCATCTTTAAGGATACCTGTGGGCTCAGAATTACCAGGGGAGTCAGGCTCAAAACTCCTAGAAAGGGCATCCGCCTTAACATTCTTAGAACCCGGTAGGTAAGACACCACAAAATTAAACCGAGAGAAAAACAACGACCAGCGCGCCTGTCTAGGATTCAGGCGCCTGGCAGACTCAAGGTAAATTAAATTTTTGTGGTCAGTCAATACCACCACCTGATGTCTGGCCCCCTCAAGCCAGTGACGCCACTCCTCAAAAGCCCACTTCATGGCCAAAAGCTCCCGATTCCCAATATCATAATTCCGCTCGGCGGGCGAAAATTTACGGGAAAAAAAGGCACAAGGTCTCATCACGGAGCAGTCGGAACTTCTCTGCGACAACACCGCCCCAGCTCCGATTTCAGAAGCGTCGACCTCAACCTGAAAAGGAAGAGCAACATCAGGCTGACGCAACACTGGGGCGGAAGAAAAGCGGCGCTTGAGCTCCCGAAAGGCCTCCACAGCATCAGGGGACCAATCAGCAACATCAGCACCCTTCTTAGTCAAATCAGTCAATGGTTTTACAACATCAGAAAAGCCAGCAATAAATCGACGATAAAAGTTAGCAAAGCCCAAAAATTTCTGAAGACTCTTAAGAGAAGAGGGTTGCGTCCAATCACCAATAGCCTGAACCTTGACAGGATCCATCTCGATGGAAGAGGGGGAAAAAATGTATCCCAAGAAGGAAATCTTTTGAACCCCAAAAACACACTTAGAACCCTTCACACACAAGGAATTAGACCGCAAAACCTGAAAAACCCTCCTGACCTGCTGGACATGAGAGTCCCAGTCATCCGAAAAAATCAGAATATCATCCAGATACACAATCATAAATTTATCCAAATAATCGCGGAAAATGTCATGCATAAAGGACTGGAAGACTGAAGGGGCATTTGAAAGACCAAAAGGCATCACCAAATACTCAAAATGGCCCTCGGGCGTATTAAATGCGGTTTTCCACTCATCCCCCTGCTTGATTCGCACCAAATTATACGCCCCACGGAGATCAATCTTAGAGAACCACTTGGCCCCCTTTATACGAGCAAACAAATCAGTAAGCAGTGGTAACGGATATTGATATTTAACCGTGATTTTATTCAAAAGTCGATAATCAATACACGGCCTCAAAGAGCCGTCTTTCTTAGACACAAAGAAAAAACCGGCTCCTAAGGGAGATGACGAAGGACGAATATGTCCCTTTTCCAAGGACTCCTTTATATATTCTCGCATAGCCGCGTGTTCAGGCACAGACAGATTAAATAAACGACCCTTAGGGTATTTACTACCCGGAATCAAGTCTATGGCACAATCGCACTCCCGGTGCGGAGGTAGTGAACCAACCTTGGGTTCTTCAAAAACGTCACGAAAGTCAGACAAGAATTCAGGAATCTCAGAGGGAATAGATGATGAAATGGAAACCAAAGGTACGTCCCCATGAGTTCCTTTACATCCCCAGCTTAACACAGACATAGCTCTCCAGTCGAGGACTGGGTTATGAGATTGCAGCCATGGCAATCCCAGCACCAAAACATCATGTAGATTATACAGCACCAGAAAGCGAATAACCTCCTGGTGATCCGGATTAACACGCATAGTCACTTGTGTCCAGTATTGTGGTTTATTACTAGCCAATGGGGTGGAGTCAATCCCTTTCAGAGGTATCGGAGCCTCCAATGGCTCCAAATCATACCCACAGCGTTTGGCAAAGGACCAATCCATAAGACTCAAAGCAGCGCCAGAGTCGACATAGGCGTCCGCGGTAATAGATGACAAAGAACAAATCAGGGTCACAGATAGAATAAACTTAGACTGTAAAGTGCTAATTGAAACAGACTTGTCAGGCTTCTTAGTACGCTTAAAGCATGCTGATATAACATGAGTTGAATCACCACAATAGAAGCACAACCCATTTTTTCGTCTAAAATTCTGCCGCTCGCTTCTGGACAGAATTCTATCACATTGCATATTTTCTGGCGTTTTCTCAGTAGACACCGCCAAATGGTGCACAGGTTTGCGCTCCCGCAGACGCCTATCGATCTGAATAGCCATCGTCATGGACTCATTCAGACTCGCAGGCACAGGGAACCCCACCATAACATCCTTAATGGCATCAGAGAGACCTTCTCTGAAAATCGCCGCCAGGGCGCACTCATTCCACTGAGTAAGCACAGACCATTTGCGGAATTTTTGGCAGTATATTTCAGCTTCATCTTGCCCCTGAGACAAGGACATCAAGGCCTTTTCCGCCTGAAGCTCTAAATGAGGTTCCTCATAAAGCAACCCCAAGGCCAGAAAAAACGCATCCACATTGAGCAACGCAGGATCCCCTGGTGCCAATGCAAAAGCCCAGTCCTGAGGGTCGCCCCGGAGCAAGGAAATTACAATCCTGACCTGCTGTGCAGGGTCTCCGGCAGAGCGAGACTTCAGGGACAAAAACAATTTGCAATTATTTTTAAAATTTTGAAAGTGAGATCTATTCCCCGAGAAGAATTCAGGCAAAGGAATTCTAGGCTCAGACATAGGTGCATGAACAACAAAATCTTGCAAATTTTGTACCTTTGTGGCGAGATTATTCAAACCTGTAGCTACACTCTGAAGATCCATTTGAAACAGGTGAACACAGAGCCATTCAAGGATTAGAAGGAGAGAAAGAGAGGAAGGCTGCAGCATAGGCAAACTAGCAAGTGATTCAATTAAGAGCACACTCAGAACTAGAGGGAAAAAAAAAAAAAAAATTGTAGCAGACTTCTTTTTTCTCTCCTTTCTCAGCCAGTAATTTAACCCTTTTTTCTGGCCGGTCAAACTGTCATGATTCTCAATGGCGAGAGAACATAGCCCAGCATATATGAGAACTAGCTCTTGGAAGATGGAAACTATACTGACCATGAACTAAACCTGCCGCACAACTAGAAGTGGCCGGGCAGCATGCCTACGTTTTTTATCCCTAGATGCCCAGCGCCAGCCGGAGAACTACCTAATCCTAGCAGAGGAAAAGACAGTCCTGGCTCACCTCTAGAGAAATTTTCCCAAAAGGCAGACAGAGGCCCGCACATATATTGGCGGTGATTTTAGATGAAATGACAAACGTAGTATGAAAATAGGTTTAGCAAAATCGAGGTCCGCTTACTAGATAGCATGAAGACAGAAAGGGCACTTTCATGGTCAGCAGAAAACCCTATCAAAACACCATCCAGAAATTACTTTAAGACTCTAGCATTAACTCATAACACCAGAGTGGCAATTTCCGCTCACAAGAGCTTTCCAGACACAGTAACGAAACAGCAGCTGTGAACAGGAACAAAATGCAAAAACACACAAGGACAAAAGTCCAACTTAGCTAGGAGTTGTCTAGTAGCAGGAACATGCACAGAAGGCTTCTGATTACATTGTTGACCGGCATGAAACTGACAGAGGAGCAAGGTTATATAGCGACTCCCACATCCTGATAGGAGCAGGTGAACAGAGGGGATGATGCACACAAGTACAATTCCACAAGTGGCCACCGGGGGAGCCCAGAATCCAATTTCACAACACCTGAGCTTATGCGATGTGATAGAACTTTGACCAGAACTGAACGGCAAGAACACAGACGTCAGAATAGGCTGTGTTTTTACTGTGGTGACCCCACTCATGCTATCTCTGATTGTCCTAAGCGCACTAAGCGGTTCGCTAGGTCTGTCACCATTGGTACTGTACAGCCTAAATTTCTTTTGTCTGTTACTCTGATTTGCTCTTTGTCATTCTACTCGGTTATGGCATTTGTGGATTCAGGCGCTGCCCTGAATTTGATGGACTTGGAGTTTGCCAGGCGCTGTGGTTTTTTCTTGGAGCCTTTGCAGTATCCTATTCCATTAAGGGGAATTGATGCCACGCCGTTGGCCAAGAATAAACCTCAGTACTGGACTCAGTTGACCATGTGCATGGCTCCTGCACATCAGGAAGATATTCGCTTTTTGGTGTTGCATAATTTGCATGATGTGGTCGTGTTGGGTTTGCCTTGGCAACAGGTTCATAATCCAGTATTGGATTGGAAATCAATGTCTGTGTCTAGTTGAGGTTGTCAAGGGGTACATGGCGATGTTCCGTTGGTGTCAATTTCTGCTTCCACTCCTTCTGAAGTCCCTGAGTTTCTGTCGGATTACCAGGATGTATTTGATGAGCCCAAATCCAGTGTCCTACCCCCTCATAAGGATTGTGATTGTGCTATAAATTTGATTCCTGGTAGTAAGTTTCCTAAGGGCCGACTTTTCAATTTATCTGTGCCAGAGCACGCCGCTATGCGGAGTTATATAAAGGAGTCCTTGGAGAAAGGGCATATTCACCCGTCTTCATCACCGTTGGGAGCAGGGTTCTTTTTTGTGGCCAAGAAGGATGGTTCTCTGAGACCCTGTATAGATTACCGCCTTCTCAATAAGATCACGGTCAAATTTCAGTACCCTTTGCCTCTGCTGTCTGATTTGTTTGCTCGGATTAAGGGGGCTAGTTGGTTCACCAAGATAGATCTTCGAGGGGCGTATAACCTTGTGCGTATTAAACAGGGCGATGAATGGAAAACAGCATTTAATACGCCCGAGGGCCATTTTGAGTACCTGGTAATGCCATTCGGGCTTTCAAAGGTTCCATCTGTGTTTCAGTCCTTTATGCATGACATCTTCCGAAAGTATCTGGATAGATTCATGATTGTATATTTGGATGATATTTTGGTCTTTTCGGATGATTGGGAGTCTCATGTGAAACAGGTCAGAATGGTATTCCAGGTCCTTCGTGCTAATTCCTTATTTGTGAAGGGGTCTAAATGTCTCTTCGGAGTTCAGAAGGTTTCCTTTTTGGGCTTCATTTTTTCCCATTCTACTATCGAGATGGATCCTGTTAAAATACAGGCCATTTATGATTGGAGCAGGGGCTGTTTTGTCTCAAAGAAGTTCTGATGGCTCTGTGATGAAGCCATGTGCCTTCTTTTCTAGAATATTTTCGCCTGCTGAGCGTAATTATGATGTTGGCAATCAGGAGCTGCTAGCTATGAAGTGGGCATACGAGGAGTGGCGACATTGGCTTGAGGGAGCCAAGCACCGCGTGGTGGTCTTGACGGATCACAAAAATCTGACTTATCTCGAGTCTGCCAAGCGGTTGAATCCTAGACAGGCTCGATGGTCGCTGTTTTTCTCCCGTTTTGATTTTGTGGTCTCATACCTTCCGGGTTCTAAGAATGTGAAGGCGGATGCCCTTTCTAGGAGTTTTGTGCCTGATTCTCCGGGTGTCCCTGAGCCGGCTGGTATTCTCAAAGAGGGGGTAATTCTGTCTGCCATCTCCCCTGATTTGCGGCGGGTGCTGCAGGAGTTTCAGGCTGATAGACCTGACCGTTGTCCAGCGGAGAAACTATTTGTCCCTGATAGATGGACTAGCAGAGTTATTTCTGAGGTTCATTGCTCACTGTTGGCTGGTCACCCTGGGATTTTTGGGACCAGAGATTTGGTGGCTAGGTCCTTTTGGTGGCCTTCCTTGTCTCGGGATGTGCGTTCTTTTGTGCAGTCCTGTGGGACTTGTGCTCGGGCTAAGCCCTGCTGTTCTCGTGCCAGTGGGTTGCTTTTGCCCTTGCCAGTCCCGAAAAGGCCTTGGACGCATGTTTCCATGGATTTTATTTCAGATCTTCCTATCTCTCAAAGGATGTCTGTCATCTGGGTGGTTTGTGATCGCTTTTCTAAGATGGTCCATTTGGTACCCTTGCCTAAATTACCTTCCTCCTCTGATTTGGTGCCATTATTTTTTCAACATGTGGTTCGTTTGCATGGCATTCCGGAGAACATTGTGTCGGACAGAGGTTCCCAGTTTGTCTCTAGGTTTTGGCGGTCCTTTTGTGCTAAGATGGGCATTGATTTGTCTTTTTCTTCGGCTTTCCATCCTCAAACAAATGGCCAAACCGAACGAACCAACCAGACTTTGGAAACCTATCTGAGATGCTTTGTTTCTGCTGATCAGGAAGATTGGGTGACCTTCTTGCCATTGGCTGAGTTCGCCCTTAATAATCGGGCTAGTTCGGCTACTTTGGTTTCGCCTTTTTTTTGCAATTCTGGTTTTCATCCTCGTTTTTCTTCGGGGCAGGTTGAGCCTTCTGACTGTCCTGGTGTGGATTCTGTGGTGGACAGGTTGCAGCAGATTTGGACTCACGTAGTGGACAATCTGACGTTGTCCCAGGAGAAGGCTCAACGTTTCGCTAACCGCCGTCGTTATGTTGATCCCCGACTTCGTGTTGGGGATTTGGTTTGGTTGTCTTCTCGTTATGTTCCGATGAAGGTTTCTTCTCCTAAGTTTAAGCCTCGTTTCATTGGTCCTTATAAGATTTCTGAAATTCTCAACCCTGTGTCATTTCGTTTGGTCCTTCCAGCTTCTTTTGCCATCCATAATGTGTTCCATAGGTCGTTGTTGCGGAGGTACATGGCGCCTATGGTTCCCTCCGTTGATCCTCCTGCCCCGGTGTTGGTTGAGGGGGAGTTGGAGTATGTGGTGGAAAAAATTTTGGATTCTCGTATTTCGAGACGGAAGCTTCAGTACCTGGTTAAGTGGAAGGGCTATGGTCAGGAGGATAATTCCTGGGTTGTTGCCTCCGATATCCACGCTGCCGATTTAGTTCGTGCCTTTCATTTGGCTCGTCCTGATCGGCCTGGGGGCCCTGGTGAGGGTTCGGTGACCCCTCCTCAAGGGGGGGATATTGTTGTGAATTCCGTTCTCGGACTCCCTCCTGTGGTCATGAATGGTACTTTGGTTAGTTCTGCTCTTGGACTCCCTCTGGTGGCTTTGAGCGGAACTGCTGGTCACTGAGGTTGGCTTTGTCAGCTGCTCTCGTTTATTGCTATGTTGGCTTCCCTTTTTAACTCCACTCAGATCGTTACTTCATGTCAGCTGTCAATGTTTCAGTATTGGTTCAGATCTCTCTTGGACTTCTCTGAGGACCTGTCTACTCCAGCAGAAGCTAAGTCTTTGCTAGTTCATTTGTTGTTACTGCTTCCTGAATATATTTCTTAGTACTGCCAATTTCTAGTCCAGCTTGCTATCATGATATTCCCTTGCTAGCTGGAAGCTCTGGGGTGCAGAGTGGCACCTCCACACCGTGAGTCGGTGTGTGTTGTGGATTCTGTTTTTGGGCTCCCTCTGGTGGTTACGGCTGGTACTGGGTGACTTTGGTGGGTTGCGGTCTCTGGTTTCCACCTGTCCATCAGAGGCTGGCTGTTTCCTATTTAACCTGGCTTTCCTGTCATTCCCTTGCCGGCTATCAATGTACTCAGATGTGCTCAGTTTGGTTCCTGACTACCTGCTCCCAGATCTCTCAGGATAAGCTAAGTTTTGTTTTTCAGTTGTTTGGTTTTTTTGTCCAGCTTGCTAATTATGACTCTATGCTAGCTGGTAGCTCTAGTGGGCTGAGGTTCTCCCCATGTGCCATGAGTTGGCACATGGGTTCTTGTAATCTCAGGATGGTTTTTGATTAGGGTTTTTTGCTGACCGCTCAGACCCCTTTTGTATCATTCTGCTTTCTAGTTATAGCGGGCCTCATTTTGCTAAATCTATTTTTCATCTCTATGTGCGTGCCTTCCTCTCATTTCACCGTCAATACATGTGAGGGGGCAACTATATCTTTTGGGGTTCATTCCTCTGGAGGCAAGTGAGGTCTTATTTTCTCTGCAGTACTAGTTAGCTCTTAGGCTGGTGCGTGGCGTCTAGAACCAACGTAGGCACGCTCCCTGGCTATCTCTAGTTGCGTTTGTCAGGCGTAGGGCAGCGGTAAGCCCAGGTTCCATCACCCTAGAGCTCGTCCGTAATTTCTTTGTACTTTGCTTGTCCTGTGCTATCCCTAGCCATTGGGGATTCATGACAGATCCCCTGTCAGAAACGATATTCTCCGGAATCCCATGCAAACGAACCACGTTCTGAAAAAATAAAGGGACCAACTCAGAGGAGGAAGGCAACTTAGGCAAGGGTACCAAATGAACCATCTTAGAAAAGCGGTCACACACAACCCAGATAACGGACATTTTCTGTGAGACAGGGAGATCTGAAATAAAATCCATGGAAATGTGCGTCCAAGGCCTCTTCGGGACAGGCAAGGATAACAACAACCCACTGGCCCGAGAACAGCAAGGCTTAGCCCGAGCACACACTTCACAAGACTGCACAAAGGTGCGCACATCCCTTGACAAGGAAGGCCACCAAAAAGACCTGGCCACCAAGTCTCTAGTACCAAATATTCCAGGATGACCAGCCAACACAGAAGAATGGACCTCGGAGATGACTCTACTGGTCCAATCATCCGGATACCTTTTGGGGTTCATTCCTCTGGAGGCAAGTTAGGTCTTTATTTCCTCTGCAGTGCTAGTTAGCTCTTAGGCTGGCGCGTGGCGTCTAGAATCAACGTAGGCAAGCTCCCTGGCTATTTCTAGTTGTGTTTGTCAGGAGTAGGGCAGCGGTCAGCCCAGGTTCCATCACCCTAGAGCTCGTTCGTTATTTATGTTATTTTGCTTGTCCAGTGCGATCCCCAGCCATTGGGATCCATGACTGTATAGCCGGTCCACAAAGTGTTAATTGTTTGGGCTGAAGCAGGAGAAAAAGAAGTGTTTAAGGGAAATTTTTTTTTTTTTCCCCTCAGAGTTTTGCTGCCTAGCCCTTAATTGCTGTCTAGCTGCTTCTTACCTCCTCTTAACCCTTGAATGGCTCTGACCTTAGCTGTTTAACATGGATGTCCAGAGTTTGGCTTCCAGCCTGAGTAATCTTGCTGCAAAAGTTCAAAACATACAGGATTTTGTTGTTCACACTCCCATGTCTGAACCTAGAATTCCTATTCCAGAGTTTTTTTCTGGAGATAGATCTACCTTCCTGAATTTCAGGAACAATTGCAAATTGTTTCTTTCTTTGAAATCTCGCTCCTCTGGAGACCCTGCTCAGCAGGTTAAGATTGTAATATCTTTCCTGCGGGGCGACCCTCAGAATTGGGCATTTGCATTGGCACCAGGGGATCCTGCATTGCTCAGTGTGGATGCGTTTTTTCTGGCACTGGGATTGCTCTATGAGGAACCTAACCTGGAGATTCAGGCTGAAAAGGCTTTATTAGCCCTCTCTCAGGGGCATGATGAAGCGGAAGTATATTGTCAAAAATTTCGGAAATGGTCGGTGCTTACTCAGTGGAATGAGTGCGCCCTGGCTGCAAACTTCAGAGATGGTCTTTCTGAGGCCATTAAGGATATTATGGTGGGGTTCCCTGCACCTACAGGTCTGAATGAGTCTATGGCTATGGCCATTCAGATTGATCGGCGTTTACGGGAGTGCAAACCTGTGCACCAGTTGGCGGTGTCTTCTGAACAGGCACCTGAGACTATGCAATGTGACAGAATTCAGTCCAGAAGTGAACGGCAAAATTATAGGCGGAAAAATGGATTGTGTTTTTATTGTGGTGATTCAGCTCATGTTATATCAGCATGCTCTAAACGCACAAAAAAGGTTGATAAATCTTTTGCCATTAGTACTCTGCAGTCTAAGTTCATTTTGTCTGTAACTCTGATTTGTTCACTGTCTTCCATTTCCGTCGATGCCTATGTGGATTCGGGCGCTGCCCTGAGTCTTATGGATTGGTCATTTGCCAAACGCTGCGGTTTTAGTCTGGAGCCTCTGGAAGTTCCTATTCCTTTGAAGGGAATTGACTCTACACCATTGGCTATGAATAAACCGCAGTACTGGACACAAGTGACCATGCGCATGACTCCCGTTCATCAGGAGGTGATTCGCTTCCTTGTACTGTATAATTTACATGATGTACTAGTGCTTGGTCTGCCATGGTTACAAACTCATAATCCTGTCCTGGATTGGAAAACAATGTCTGTGTTAAGCTGGGGATGTCAGGGGGTTCATGATGATGCACCTCTGATTTCAATAGCTTCATCTACTCCTTCTGAGGTCCCTGCGTTTTTGTCTAACTATCGGGATGTTTTTGAGGAGCCTAAGCTCAATTCGCTCCCTCCTCATAGGGATTGTGACTGTGCTATAGAATTAATTCCTGGCAGTAAGTTCCCTAAGGATCGTTTATTTAATCTGTCAGTGCCAGAGCATACTGCTATGCGGAATTATATTAAGGAGTCCTTGGAAAAGGGACATATTCGTCCATCTTCGTCCCCTCTGGGAGCAGGTTTTTTTTTTCGTGGCAAAAAAAGATGGTTCCCTGAGGCCTTGTATAGATTATCGCCTTCTGAATAAGATTACAGTCAAATATCAGTATCCATTGCCATTATTGACTGATTTGTTTGCTCGCATTAAGGGGGCTAGGTGGTTCACTAAGATAGATCTTCGCGGTGCGTATAATCTTGTGCGGATAAAACAGGGTGATGAGTGGAAAACCGCATTTAATACGCCTGAGGGCCATTTTGAGTAATTGGTAATGCCTTTTGGACTTTCTAATGCTCCTTCAGTCTTTCAGTCCTTTATGCACAATATTTTCCGTGAATATCTGGATAAGTTTATGATTGTGTATTTGGATGATATTTTGGTGTTTTCTGATGACTGGGAGTCTCATGTTCTACAGGTCAGGAAGGTGTTTCAAGTCCTGCGGGCCAATTCTCTGTTTGTGAAGGGCTCAAAATGTCTCTTCGGAGTCCAGAAATTTCTTTTTTGGGGTACATTTTTTCTCCTTCTACTATTGAGATGGATCCCGTCAAGGTTCAGGCGATTTGTGACTGGACACAACCTACATCTGTTAAGAGTCTTCAGAAGTTCTTGGGTTTTGCTAATTTTTATCGTCGGTTCATTACTAATTTTTCCAGTGTTGTTAAACCTTTGACTGATTTGACTAAAAAGGGTGCTGATGTTGCTAATTGGTCTCCTACGGCTGTGGAGGCCTTTCAGGAACTTAAGCGCCGGTTTTCTTCTGCTCCTGTGTTATGTCAACCAGATGTTTCACTTCCTTTTCAGGTTGAGGTTGATGCTTCCGAGATTGGAGCGGGGGCGGTTTTGTCACAGAGAAGTTCCAATGGCTCGGTGATGAAGCCATGTGCGTTCTTTTCTAGAAAATTCTCGCCCGCCGAGCGCAATTATGATGTGGGTAATCGGGAGCTTTTGGCCATGAAGTGGGCATTTGAGGAGTGGCGTCATTGGCTTGAGGGTGCTAGACATCGTGTGGGGGTCTTGACTGATCACAAAAATCTGATTTACCTTGAGTCTGCCAGGCGTCTGAATCCTAGACAGGCTCGTTGGTCGTTGTTTTTTTCTCGTTTCAATTTTGTGGTTTCATACCACAAATGTCCGTTATCTGGGTTGTGTGTGACCGCTTTTCTAAGATGGTTCATTTGGTACCCTTGCCTAAGTTGCCTTCCTCCTCTGAGTTGGTCCCTTTATTTTTTCAGAACGTGGTTCGTTTGCATGGGATTCCGGAGAATATCGTTTCTGACAGGGGATCCCAGTTTGTGTCTAGATTTTGGCGGACGTTTTGTGCTAAGATGGGCATTGATTTGTCTTTCTCGTCTGCATTCCATCCTCAGACGAATGGCCAGACGGAGCGAACTAATCAGACCTTGGAAACTTATTTAAGGTGTTTTGTTTCTGCTGATCAAGATGACTGGGTTGCCTTTTTGCCACTGGCCGAATTTGCCCTTAATAATCGGGCTAGTTCTGCTACTTTGGTCTCTCCTTTCTTTTGTAATTCGGGGTTTCATCCTCGTTTTTCCTCTGGTCAGGTGGAGCCTTCGCATTGTCCTGGAGTGGACGTGGTGGTGGACAGGCTACATCAGATTTGGAATCAGGTGGTGGACAATTTGAAGTTGTCTCAGGAGAAGACTCAGCAGTTTGCGAATCGCCGTCGCCGCGTGGGTCCCCGACTTCTTGTTGGGGACTTGGTGTGGTTGTCTTCTCGTTTTGTCCCTATGAAGGTCTCTTCTCCTAAGTTCAAGCCTCGGTTCATCGGTCCTTATAAGATCTTGGAGATTCTTAACCCTGTGTCTTTTCGTTTGGATCTCCCAGCATTGTTTGCTATTCATAATGTGTTCCATCGGTCGTTATTGCGGAGGTATGAGGTGCCCGTTGTTCCTTCGATTGAGCCTCCTGCTCCGGTGCTGGTGGAGGGAGAATTGGAGTATGTTGTTGAGAAGATCTTGGATTCTCGTGTTTCCAGACGTAAACTCCAGTATTTGGTTAAGTGGAAGGGTTATGGTCAGGAGGATAATTCCTGGGTGGTCGCCTCTGATGTTCATGCGACTGATTTGGTCCGCGCCTTCCATAGAGCTCATCCTGATCGCCCTGGGGGTTCTCGTGAGGGTTCGGTGACCCCTCCTCAAGGGGGGGGTACTGTTGTGGATTCTGTTTTTGGGCTCCCTCTGGTGGTTACGGCTGGTACTGGGTGACTTTGGTGGGTTGCGGTCTCTGGTTTCCACCTGTCCATCAGAGGCTGGCTGTTTCCTATTTAACCTGGCTTTCCTGTCATTCCCTTGCCGGCTATCAATGTACTCAGATGTGCTCAGTTTGGTTCCTGACTACCTGCTCCCAGATCTCTCAGGATAAGCTAAGTTTTGTTTTTCAGTTGTTTGGTTTTTTTGTCCAGCTTGCTAATTATGACTCTATGCTAGCTGGTAGCTCTAGTGGGCTGAGGTTCTCCCCATGTGCCATGAGTTGGCACATGGGTTCTTGTAATCTCAGGATGGTTTTTGATTAGGGTTTTTTGCTGACCGCTCAGACCCCTTTTGTATCATTCTGCTTTCTAGTTATAGCGGGCCTCATTTTGCTAAATCTATTTTTCATCTCTATGTGCGTGCCTTTCTCTCATTTCACCGTCAATACATGTGGGGGGCAACTATACCTTTTGGGGTTCATTCCTCTGGAGGCAAGTTAGGTCTTTATTTCCTCTGCAGTGCTAGTTAGCTCTTAGGCTGGCGCGTGGCGTCTAGAATCAACGTAGGCACGCTCCCTGGCTATTTCTAGTTGTGTTTGTCAGGAGTAGGGCAGCGGTCAGCCCAGGTTCCATCACCCTAGAGCTCGTCCGTTATTTATGTTATTTTGCTTGTCCAGTGCGATCCCCAGCCATTGGGATCCATGACAGGTGTGGGGAGTCTTTTTGCTTACTCTGCGTGGTTATTTGTAGTCTTTTGTGCTGACTGCATAGTTCCCTTTTCTATCCTCTGACTGTTTAGTGAAGTCTGGCCTCCTCTGCTAAAACCTGTTTCATTCCTGTGTTTGTGACTTTCCTCTTAACTCACAGTCAATATATGTGGGGGGCTGCCTTTACCTTTGGGGAATTTCTCTGAGGCAAGGTTAGGCTTCTATTTCTATCTTTAGGGGTAGTTAGCTCTTAGGCTGTGAAGAGGCTTCTAGGGAGAGTTAGGTATGCTCCACGGCTATTTCTAGTGTGTGTGTGATAGGAGTAGGGTTTGCGGTCAGCAGATTTCCCACTTTCACAGAGCTTGTTCCGATTACTAGTTTACTCATCAGGTCATTCCGGGTGCTCATAACCACCAGGTCCATAACACCGTAGACCTGGATGGTCTGTGTTGAGGACCTGGGACTGACGTGAAGTCAGTGTGAGGAGTGGAACTCCTGAGAGGTAACCCCGGACAAGGGGATCATAACACACAGCAGAGAAGCCTATCTGCTACACGAACTGTCTGATGTCTTATAATGTTTCATGGCTGTAATGAAATGGACTGTCCCCTGTCTGGTTTATGCGGAGTTTGAATAAACCATATGGACAGATTTATGAGAGGTACCGCGCCTGAGTGCTTGAATCCTATGCCAAGCGAGTGTTCCCCAAGACCCGTAGTGGGTGAAATGCTACAATTGGTGTTTCGAATGCGGGCAACGATCCAAAGAGCACATGTTGCAGCGCTGGCTGGTCTGAGCCAGAAGGGTGGACGGTCTTGACAACCGTGTGTAAAACTGACCGGGATCAGTGAGAATTGTTGGTTGGATACCTTCGAGCAGAAGAGGGTCCCAGGAACTTGTGCTGCAATAACAGGTAACGGATGGAGATCTGTGGTGTACTGACCGGGGTCAGTGGAAATTGTTGTTTGTGGGATACCTTTGAGGAGAAGAGGGATCCGGGAACCTGTGTGGCAATGACAGGTAACGGATGGAGATCTGTGGTGTACTGACTGGGGTCAGTGTGAAAGGAAAAGAGAGACATTGTGTCTGGGCACTTCTGAGGCCAAGGGGTGTCCAGGAACCCGTGAAGGTTGCCAACGGGTAACGGTCTGAAAACCGTGTATTATGCTGATCGGGATCAGTGAGAAACTATGTTTGGGCTGTGTTAAAGCCGAGTGTGTAACAGACCGGAGTCTGTGCTATACTGACCGGGGTCAGTGAGAGACTGTGTTTTTTTTTCTTAAATCAACTTGCTGTGGATCGGCGGGTCCACGAAGGTGACAAGCGGCTTGCTGTGGATCGGCGGGTCCACGAAGTCTGCGGTTGAGCCGTGCAGCGCGGTTGCAGCAAGAGGTTCCGCAGCAGCAGGAGCTACAGTGGCGGTAGCAGCAGCTTGTGATCAGCACCCGGGGGTGCCAGTGATTTGGGACTGCAGCAGGAGCTGTAGTAGTGCCAGCAAGAGCTGGTGAAGTTTTGGAAAAAAAAAAATTGTACTCCAGGTTGTGCAGACTCTTAAAGGGCCAGTGCAAGCCCAGGGACATTCTGGTGCATGGTGCGAACTGGTGCCTGAAAGTACTGTGGGGAGTCCACGGGGTGTACCCCAGGGAAGAAGTGGTGTCCCTAATAGGGTGGTGTCCCAAAAAGGGGGCAGTAACCCAAACAGGGATGGTTGTTAAAAAAGGGGTGGAGTCCCGAAAGGGGCGGTATCCCAAAAGAGCGTAGTTGCCCAAAAGGGGGTGGAGTCCCAAAAGGGGGTAGTGACCCTAAAGGGGGCAGAGTCCCAAAAAGAGGCGGCAACCCAAATAGGGGTGGCGGGAAAAAAAGAGGCGGCGGTGAATGCATCATTGGACTGTAGCCAGGGACAATGGTACTATGCATGTCCAATCTGCCATAAGAACTAACCTCCTGGTGAAAGGCTACATGGGTGTGTTCTGGAGTTAAACGCAGAGGTAGAAGAAGTATTTGGTCTGGTCGATTTGGGGAGCTCGGTGACCTTGGTAAAGTCTGCGGAAGATCAATTTGTAAGGTTTGAAAAGATCGAGGTCACCTGCATCCATGGGGACACTAAGGTTTATTCAGTGACCCGGGTGTACCTTGAGACAGTCAGGGGCTATGCAAATCTTGAGGCCGCCATAGTTCCTAACCTACCTTGTCCGGTGATAGTAGGCCGGGACTGTAAGTTATTCTCAGACTTGTGGGAGGAGGGCGTTCCTCTGCAGCACGAGGATGGAAGTCTCATTACTGTTGCAGGGGCATACGTTAAGTCAGTAATGGGTCCCAAAATTGATGGGTCAAACAACGGGGTGACCAGTGGGAAGGGTTCGTCTGCCCAACTTACCGACATGATGTCACCTGACGTGTACCCCAAAATGACTGACAGTGATCTGGTAAATAAAACCTGTGAAGCTGACACCCTGTTAGAAAGGAACTTGAGGGTTCACCGTACTGTGGGGTGTGACACAAACTCCGGGGGTGACTGTGACGTGTCATTGTCATTAGCAACCGCTAGGACTGAGTACAATGGTGTGCTGACAGAAATACTGACACAGGGGAACGACAGTGCTCCACAAGGTGACGTCAAGATTGCGGGGGCAGACATACCAGAAAATATGACCTGTGTAAGTGGCGACTGCTGGTTCCAGGATAACCAACCGGGTGGTGGTGACTCCCATTTAGACAAGGACACCAGCGGGAAAGAGTGCAGTATAGCTGACTCAAGTACAAGTGGCAAGTCTTCCTCCCGGAGACGTAAAAGAGGAAAAGGGGCTGAACAAATTGCACCTGGTGAGAAGGTTGATAAAGAGGAAGTCCAGGATCTCGCTAATGAGTTGTCTCATGAGAAGCAAAAGGTAACAGATTTACAGGCCGAGTTAAGGCATCTGAGACAAGTAGCTGAGCACCGGGTAGATGAACTGGAGAAGGAAGTCTCTGAGCTCAAACATCACCTGTCAACCTGGCAAAGTGTGAACAAATGTTTAAACACAATATGTCCAACAAACATAGAGCAATGGTACTTCTAACAAATAATATAAACAACCACAAGATGGCAGCACAATGCCTGACATCCAAAAAGAAGCCAACCATAAATAGATAAAATGTAAATTTTATTCCATAATAACACAAAATGAAAACATGTATTAAAAACTACACAATAAATTCAGGATAGTACCCCATGGGAAGGTAGAAGGAAAAAGGAAAAACACCTGCAAATGGCCACAGTACAAAATACAAAATATCACAGGACTCCCATGACCGCTAGACATAGTACACAGAAAATATACAGTGCATAACGCATCCCCCATGAATCTGTGTTTAAACTATGAAAAGACGCCCAATCCGATCCTGAAATCCTACCCAAACCTGTAAAGCTGACCGTAAGGCATACATGAACAAAGCAGAGGTGTAGAAAGGTATGGAACAACAATTACCTTGGTGGACACAAGCAGGTGTATATTCCTCCCACTGCACTTCCCAGCGCCCCAACGCGCGTTTCGCCCTTGCTTCTTCCGGGGGCGTCCCGGAAGAAGCAAGGGCGAAACGCGCGTTGGGGCGCTGGGAAGTGCAGTGGGAGGAATATACACCTGCTTGTGTCCACCAAGGTAATTGTTTTTCCATACCTTTCTACACCTCTGCTTTGTTCATGTATGCCTTACGGTCAGCTTTACAGGTTTGGGTAGGATTTCAGGATCGGATTGGGCGTCTTTTCATAGTTTAAACACAGATTCATGGGGGATGCGTTATGCACTGTATATTTTCTGTGTACTATGTCTAGCGGTCATGGGAGTCCTGTGATATTTTGTATTTTGTACTGTGGCCATTTGCAGGTGTTTTTCCTTTTTCCTTCTACCTTCCCATGGGGTACTATCCTGAATTTATTGTGTAGTTTTTAATACATGTTTTCATTTTGTGTTATTATGGAATAAAATTTACATTTTATCTATTTATGGTTGGCTTCTTTTTGGATGTCAGGCATTGTGCTGCCATCTTGTGGTTGTTTATATAAAGTGTGAACAAAGCCTTAAGGGAAGATGTGGAAGGGCTCAGAGAAGCATTAAGTGGTCTTCTGCAAGAGAAGAAGATGCTGGTCAAAGACTCACAGTGGCGGTACCAGAGTGATAATGAGGTGAAGCTGCCAGTGCCCATCCTGGCCAGGGATCTGGAAGAGTGTAAAGCGGAGGATGAATTGGCGCTAAAAGCAGAACAAGACAGTCACCCGATAGTGGCAGATGTCTTCGTGGAAAGGTTCGAGGCAAAAAGGGATCTGTATATCCATGAAGAGAGTGAGACCTTGCTCTTCAAGACTGTGATTGATGTACCCGAAGAGGTGCAAGAAGCCTGTACCGGTGAAGGTGTGCATGAGGCCTTTAGAAAAGCAGTGGAAGCGCATAGTGTGAACTGGGCACCAGAGACGAAACAGTTGGTGATACTGTCCACTAAGGAAGTCACAGTAAAGCGGGTAGCTATCCTGAAGGATATGCACCTACAATGTCTTTGCACGAAACAAATGATCCTGTTGAGGAACAAGGAAGCGGCTCGACGTTTGGAGCATGCCAGGAAAGCTCAAAGTCGGCTGGGCTTTGTGGAAGACGTCGTTCGAGTACCCAGAAATCTGGTGGGGAAAGTCATTGGTAGATTTGGAAAAGTGATGCAGGACCTGGTGAATAGATCCGGTGTGGCAAGAGTGAGGATTCCAGATGTTGGCGAAGTCCAGGTAACTGGTGAAGATGGGATGGTTCCATTTGCTGTAATTGGCTCAGTAGATAGCCTTAGGAGCAATCGAGTGCTTCTTGAATACCGGGTGACGTATCTTAAGGAGATAGAGCAGCTAAGACTGGAACGTCTGAAGATTAATAAACAGCTGCAAAATATAAGATGGCGACCATTTCCAACCCAGGGTATGGAGATATGAAAGGATACCCTAAAGAATAGAAGAGTCCAAAGAAGTGACTCCTCTGTTAGCTCAGGGCTGAATGACCGAGGTGGAAAACCTGGTAGCAGACGTAGTAGCGAAGGGTCAGACTCAGACCAGACAGTCAACTCGACTGTAAGTGGGTTGACCAAAAAGGGTCTGCTGACACAGACGGATGGTGACTCAAGGGTTGAAGCCCAGGGCCGACAAACTGACCGCTGGGGGCAGGGAAGGCCTATCAAAGGTGACGTGGGTTCCCGGTATCGGAACCCCAGGTTTATGTCGTGTGTCCACCCCGATAGGGTTGAACAAAGGGGGGAGGTATGTGGTGCAAGGGGGGAGGTATGTGGTGCAGTGACCAATGTTATAGCCAGGGGGCGCTGTGTGTGCACTTCAAGATGCACTTGGAGGCATAGTTGTAATGAAACAGTGACTGGCAGTGTTGTGAATGGCCGATATGTGTCGCAGAGGGAGTCTGCGTGGTAAGTCTGATGTAACGTGGTTGTTCTGGGACATGTAGTCCCTCAAGTGTTTGTGTAATGTTGTATAATAGATAAGGGAGACTTACTAGGCTAGTTGTGTGAGATGGGCAGGACAAACTAGCCACACAACCACACTCCCACCCATGGGAGTGGTTACAGGTAGATAATATGACCAGGGTGTGGGTCACACGGTTCCTGTGAGGTTCCTGTGTATGGAACCGTTTGTTCCTGTGCAAGGTCCTGGACGGTCAGTGTTGGAGACTCCTGGGAGTGGAGTCGTCCTGGAAGCACCTAGAGACCGTAGACCTGGACGATCTGTGTTGAGGACCTGGGACTGACGTGAAGTCAGTGTGAGGAGTGGAACTCCTGAGAGGTAACCCCGGACAAGGGGATCATAGCACACAGCAGAGAAGCCTATCTGCTACACGAACTGTCTGATGTCTTATAATGTTTTATGGCTGTAATGAAATGGACTGTCCCCTGTCTGATTTATGCGGAGTTTGAATAAACCATATGGACAGATTTATGAGAGGTACCGCGCCTGAGTGCTTGAATCCTATGCCAAGTGAGTGTTCCCCAAGACCCGTAGTGGGTGAAATGCTACAATATATATATATATATTTCATAGAGAGTTAGATAGCTGAAAAACGGGTAATTCAATTGTCAGCTTCTGCATAATCATTGCAGAACCCGAAAGGATATGAGACATGGTTTACATACAGTAAACTATTGCATATCAGTTAGATTTTTATATGTCCCTGTCCCTCACTAATCATGTTAGTAGTGTGTGTGTGTGTAAAATTTGGGAGCTGTAGGTGTTAAATTAAAGGATTAAATCACAGAAAAAACTGGCGTGGGCTCCCGCACAATTTTCTTCGCCAGAGAGGGAAAGCCAGTGACTGACGGAGGATATTAATAGCCTAAAGAGGGATCATGGTTATTGGTCCCCCTGGCTAAAAACATCTACCCCCAGCCACCACAGAAAAGGCGCATCTGTAAGATGCGCCTATTCCAGCACTTAGTCTCTCTTCCCACTGCCCTGTAGCATTAGCATATGGGGAAATAAGGGGTTAATGTCACCTTGCTATTGTAAGGTGAAATTAAGCCTGGTTAATAATGGAGAGGTGTCAATAAGACACCTATCCATTATTAATCCAATAGTATGAAAGTGTTAAACATATGGATCGCCCCCACGTCGGGGCAATGGGGTACTCGGTACCGGGTCCTTCTCGGTTCTGGGGATGTCACGGTGGCCTGACCCGGTCCGTGGCCCTTTGAGGGGCGTCCAATTAAAGGTGTAGTTTGTACGGTGTTCGTGACGTCACCTGTGGTACTCGGTCAGGGTGACCGACGCTGCTTAGGGGTCCGCTGGGGTGATGTTATAGCAGCAAGATGGTATACCTTCCCACAGGTGCAGTGTATCCCCAGGGCTTCCCAGAAGTGTAGATGGTAATGGTGGATGATGTGAGGCGCAGGGAATAACGAGGACACAAGGTTGCAGTCTCTTTACCTTTTACTGGAAGCTTCAGCATCCACAGTCCAGGGTACGGACCACAGGGTAGGCAGAGTCCGGCCGGTCCGAAGGCAAATCCAGAGTCCCCTTATCCAGGTGGAAATCAGTAGCCTTCCTACTAGCACCTGTGTGTTGTAGTCCCTCCCTGCTGGGCAACTCGGTAAGGTCCTCACAACTGTCGTGGATGTTTCTGATGTCTTCTCTCTTCCCCCAGATGGTATGGATAGGACAAACCCGTATGACTGGGATGGCCTGAGGCCTGTTTATAGGGACCCTAGAGACGCCCCGACCCCCACAATTTGCCACCGTGCCTTCTTAGGTATTAAGGTTGGGCAGCCAACTTGGAATTGACTGTCCTGCTGGTCTCTGAAGTAATGCGTAGAGTCAATTACTCCCTCGGTGTTCCGGCCACCGGCTACGCGCCTCAGAAGGAGGCTGCCTGTCTCAGGGCAGAACTCCTCCCGGTGTTTTCTCCTTGTGCTGTGACTTCGTTTCTCACTCTCTACAACACAGTTCGCTTCGTGTCCTTTCTTTGGATACTGCCGCACTGTCATGTCGGACGCTGTTCAGACTAGGTCGTCCGACAGACCGCTTTTGACCACTATTTGCTCATTGGCGTCTGCTAGATTTTGTCTAGCTGTTCCGGGGTTAATTTACCTGATCCTCGGATTGGAAGCTGAGCCATGCCCATTGCCTTTAAATAGTTCTCCTGATCATTGGGCGTCGCCGATTATAGCTTCTGTCTTGTGCTTTGTTATCTAGGTCTGGAGTGGAGAGCTGGTTGTTGGAGATTCGTTGCTGGTGGTGTATTTTCCTTAGTCTTATTTACTCCTTCCTATATTTGTATTTATTTTGCCCTGCACATTTATAGTGTATTCCTGAGTGACTGCGGCGTGGTGTATATTTTCCTTTATCCTTGTCTGTGCTAACTGTGGGTATTGGTGTATTACCTCTTCAATGGGTGGTGTGCGGAGGTTTCAGCCTAGGGTTGAAACAGGAGACAGGGTGAGGTTCGAGGCCTGGACATGCACACCATCAGTGTAAACTCCAGGGTAGAGGGTCAGTCAGGATTTCCCTAGTCTGAGGGAAATTGCAGGGGCCCGGGTTATTAGCTCTCACTCACCTAGTCTCCCCGTGACATTATAATTGGCCCAACAACAAAAAAGAAAAAAAAAAAGGGGGTTTCTTTTTTTTTCTTTTGTCATGGATCCCATGACTTCCATAAGCCGCCAGTTGGAGGCGCTGTCCCTAGAGGTCACTGAGTTGAGGGGGGCAGTTCAGCAACAGGGACTAGCAGTATCTAATCTGCAAGCTGGAGCGACAGGAAGAGTTGCTGAGCCTAAATTCCCTTTGCCTGAAAAATTTGCTGGGGAATGCAGTAAATTTGTTTCTTTTCGTGAAGCTTGCAAACTATATTTCCGTATGCGCCTGATCTCCTCGGGTAATGAGGATCAGCATGTGGGCCTGGTGTTGTCATTGTTAAGCGGGGATCCCCAAGCATGGGCGTTTTCTTTGCCATCTGATTCTGCTGCATTTGACTCTGTGGAGAGTTTTTTTTCCTCTCTTGGAAAAATCTACGATGAACCTGACAGAATGGCGCTAGCAGAATCTAAGATACGCACTATTCGCCAGTGGGAGCGAGTTGCAGAGGATTACTGTTCTGAATTTCGTCGCTGGGTGATCGATACTCAATGGAATGATCCAGCATTGCGGAGTCAGTTTATTCATGGGGTTTCTGGAAGGGTTAAAAAAGCCCTTCTGATGTACGAGACTCCTGCTTCTCTAGATTCCGCTACGAGTCTGGTTGTCCGCATTGATCGCCGTTTGCGTCAGGGGGAGCATGAGACACCGCCTTTGGGAGAGGGTTTAGGTTCACGTGAGGTTGCTGCAGGTGAGCCCACGGAGCCTATGCAAATCGCAGGGGTGTCACATGTGAAGCGTCGAGCCCCTGAGCTCAGGAAGCAGGGAGCCTGTTTTTACTGTGGTAAATCTGGTCATTTTATTAACATCTGTCCTATGCTGTCTAAGAAAAACGCAACGGCAGAAAACTTCTAAGCTCAGAGGGTGTGGAGGAGACCAATCTGAGCTTATGTATATCCTCCATGGTGGTTTCTCAATGCATGCTCCCTGCTAAGGTTTTTATCGCTGGCAGTGAGCTGCCAATTACTGTTTTTGTGGATAATGGTTCAGCCACAAATCTCATTGATGAGGAGTTTGCGCGCACAGCAGGTTTTAGGATTGAAAAACTGTCTCATCCTATCCATGTGGTCACCATCAATGCTGCTCCTCTCTCTCAGGGAGAGATTACTGAATTTGTGGCTGAGGTGAAGCTCCACATTGGGGTTCTACATTCCGAGCGGGTTACATGTAAGGTGCTCAGGAATCTTCCTGCTCAGGTGGTTTTGGGTTTTCCTTGGTTGTCCATGCACAACCCGGTAATTGACTGGAAAACTCAGGACATAATTCAGTGGAGCGAGTTCTGCCAGGAGAATTGCCTGGCCACATGTGTGGCTGCGGTGACTTCAAGCGTTCTGGAGTCACTTCTGGATTTTGTGGATGTGTTCTCTGAAAAGGTTGTTCAGAGTTGCCGCCACATCGTCCCTATGACTGTTCTATCAGGTTTAAACCAGGGGCCAAGTTGCCTAAAGCAAGGATGTTTAACATCTCCGGTCCGGAGAGACAAGTGTTAAAAGATTATATTGCTGAAAGCTTGAGCAAAGGGCACATCAGGCCGTCATCCTCGCCGGTGGCAGCAGGGTTCTTCTTCGTGAAGAAGAAAGATGGTGGATTAAGCCCCTGTTTGGATTTCACAGAGTTGAACCAGATTACGGTTTGTGATCCATACCCGATGCCACTGATACCAGATTTGTTCAACCAGGTGGCGGGTGCTAAGTGGTTTACCAAGCTTGACCTCAGGGGGGCGTACAACCTCATAAGAGTCCGTCAAGGTGATGAGTGGAAGACGGCTTTTAATACCCCTGAGGGTCATTTTGAAAATTTGGTGATGCCTTTTGGGTTGACTAACGCACCTGCAGTGTTCCAACATTTCATCAATGATGTGTTCTCGCATGTTTTGGGGAAATTCGTTATCGTGTACCTAGATGACATCCTCATATATTATTGCGACCGTGATGCTCATTTAAATCATGTCAGGCAGGTGTTACAGCTTCTGAGAGAGAATAAGCTGTATGCTAAACTTGAGAAATGTGTATTTTCTGTTCAAGAGTTGCCTTTCTTGGGTTATATTGTGTCTGCTTCTGGTTTTAAAATGGACGCCGCTAAGGTGCAAGCGGTGCTGCTTTGGGAACGTCCTGATAACCTGAAAGCACTTCAGAGGTTCCTTGGGTTTTCTAACTACTATAGGAAATTTATCAAGGATTTTTCCATCATTGCTAAACCGCTAACTGACAAGACTAAAAAGGGTACCAATTTCTCCGTTTGGCCTGAGGCTGCTGTGCGCGCATTTGAGTTTCTTAAGAACAGTTTTGTTTCAGCTCCCATTCTTGTGCAGCCAGACGTATCAAAACCCTTTGTTGTGGAAGTCGATGCGTCTGAGGTTGGTGTGGGGGCGGTACTATCTCAAGGCTCATCTTTGAGTGGTTTGCGTCCGTGCGCCTATTTCTCCAAGAAACTGTCGTCCGCTGAAAGTAACTACCATATCGGCAACAGGGAGTTGTTGGCAATCAAGTTGGCCTTTGAGGAATGGCGAAACTTCTTGGAGGGGTCGGTACATCAGGTTACTGTTATTACCGATCATAAGAATCTGCTGTATTTGGAGTCAGCCAAGCGTCTGTCCCCCAGGCAGGCACGCTGGGCATTGTTTTTCACGCGGTTCAATTTTGTTGTCACTTACAGACCGGGGTCTAAAAACACTAAGGCGGATGCTCTGTCCAGGTGTTTTCCGGGGGGTGAACCTCGGGAAGATCCAGTACCCATCATCCAAAAGGGTGTTGTGGTTTCGGCTCTCACTACCGAGGTTGAGGCTGAGATTGCCGAGGCTCAGGAGGAGGTACCATCTGAGCTTCCCATCAACAAATCTTTTGTACCGCTTCATCTCCGCTTAAAGGTTTTGGCGGAGCATCATGATGCTGTCCTGGCTGCCCACCCAGGGGTTAGAGGTACCTTGGAGTTGGTGTCACGTCGGTTTTGGTGGCCCAAGATCCAACAGGACGTGGTCTCTTACGTGTCAGCTTGTACCACGTGCGCTAGGGCTAAGACGCCCCGCTCCCGTCCTGTTGGCACACTACTTCCTCTTGAAGTACCTAGTAAGCCATGGACGGAAATCTCCATGGATTTCATCACTGATTTGCCCTCATCAGCTGGGAACACGGTCATCTTGGTGATTGTTGATCGGTTTTCTAAAATGTCGCACATTGTGTCTTTGCCTTTGTTGCCTAACGCTAAGACTCTGTCTCAGGTATTTGTGCAGGAGGTGGTCAGACTTCATGGGGTTCCGTCTAACATAGTGTCTGATAGGGGGTCTCAGTTTGTGGCAAAATTTTGGAAAGCATTTTGCTCACGGCTGGGGATCAAGTTGTCTCATTCTTCGGCGTTCCATCCTCAGTCAAATGGTCAGACTGAGCGTATGAACCAAAATTTGGAACAGTACCTACGCTGCTTTGTCTCTGATAACCAGGAGGAGTGGTCTACTTTTCTTCCTTTGGCTGAGTTTGCCATCAATAATCACCGCCAGGAGTCGTCTGGGGAGTCTCCGCTTTTTTGTGTTTATGGGCTACATCCTCAATTTTGTACCTTGAGTCAGAGGGGCTCTTCCGGCGTTTCGGAGGAGGATCAGTTAGGAGCACAATTGTCATCAGTCTGGAGGAGAGTTAAACAGCGCCTGTTGAATGTGGGTGCTAGGTACAAACGTGTGGCTGACAGTAGGCGTGTGCCAGGTCCGGACCTGAGTGTGGATGACTGGGTGTGGTTATCCACAAAAAACATAAGACTCAAAATACCATCCCTTAAATTGGGTCCACGGTTTATTGGTCCATTTAGGGTCACCGCCGTCATTAACCCAGTAGCGTACCGATTGGAGCTCCCTACGGTGTATAAGATACACAACGTGTTCCACAGGTCTCTTCTAAAGAAGGTGGTGGGTTCTACGGACGCGGTGCCTATGCCACCTCCAGTCTTGGTGGATGGTAATTTGGAGTTTGAAGTCTCCAAGGTGGTTGACTCTCGTGTAGTGCGTCGCACTTTACAGTACTTGGTACACTGGCGTGGTTATGGGCCTGAGGAGAGGTCCTGGGTACCAGCCTCGGATATTCATGTGGATCGGCTGGTCAGGTTTTTTCATCGTCGCCATCCAGACAAGCCGGGTCCTATAAGCCGTGAGGGCCCTGGGGTCCCTCGTAGAAGGCGGGGTACTGTCATGTCGGACGCTGTTCAGACCAGGTCGTTCGACAGACAGCGGTAATTCCCCTTTTGACCACTGTTTGCTCATTGGCGTCGGCTAGATTTTATCTAGCTGTTCCGGGGTTAATTTACCTGATCCTCGGATTGGAAGCTGGGCCATGCCCATTGCCTTTAAATAGTTCTCCTGATCATTGGGCGTTGCCGATTATAGCTTCTGTCTTGTGCGTTGTTATCTCGGTCTGGAGTGGAGAGCTGGTTGTTGGAGATTCGATGCTGGTGGTGTATTTTCCTTAGTCTTATTTACTCCTTCCTATATTTGTATTTATTTTGCCCTGCACATTTATATTGTATTCCTGAGTGACTGCGGCGTGGTGTATATTTTCCTTTATCCTTGTCTGTGCTAACTGTGGGTATTGGTGTATTACCTCTTCAATGGGTGGTGGGCGCAGGTTTCAGCCTAGGGTTGAAACAGGAGACAGGGTGAGGTTCGAGGCCTGGACATGCACACCATCAGTGTAAACTCCAGGTAGAGGGTCAGTCAGGATTTCCCTAGTCTGAGGGAAATTGCAGGGGCCCGGGTTATTAGCTCTCGCTCACCTAGTCTCCCCGTGACAACACTTAAACAACAGAATATAACTCCAAGTAAATCAAACTTCTGTGAAATCAAACTGTTCACTTAGGAAGCAAAACTGTTTGACAATCAATTTCACATGCTTTTGTGCAAATGGAATAGACAACAGATGGAAATTATTGACAATTATCAAGACACGCTCAATAAAGGAGTGGTTCTGCAGGTGCAGACCACAGACCACATCTCAGTACCAATGCTTTCTGGCTGATGTGTTGGTCACTTTTGAGTGTTGGTTGTGCTATCAAACTCATGGTAGCATGAGACAGACTCTACAACCCACACAAGTGGCTCAGGTAGTGCAGCTCATCCAGGATGGCATATTATTGTGAGCTGTGGCAAGAAGGTTTGCTGTGACTATCAGCGTAGTGTCCAGAGGCTGGAGACGCTACCAGGAGACAGGCCAGTACACCAGGAGACATGGAGGGGGGCCGTAGGAGGGCAACAACCCAGCAGCAGGACTGCTACCTCAGCCTTTGTTCAAGGAGGAACAGAGTCTGGAAATGCCGTGGAGAGCGATCTGCTGCCTGTACCATCCTTCAGCATGACCGGTTTGGCAGTGGGTCAGTAAGGGTGTGGGGTGGCATTTCTTTGGAGGGCCGCACAGCCCTCCATGTGCTCGCCAGAGGTAGCCTGACTGCGATTAGGGACCAAGATTAGATCCTCAGACCCCTTGTGAGACCACATGCTGGTGCGGTTGGCCCTGGGTTCTTCCTAATGCAGGACAATGCCAGACCTCATGTGGCTGGAGTGTGTCAGCAGTTCCTGCAAGATGAAGGCATTGAAGCTATGGACTAGCCTGCCTGTTCCCCTGGTTGAACACATCTGGGACATCATGTCTCGCACCATCCACCAACGTCACGTTGCACCACAGACTGTCCAGGAGTTGGCGAATGCCTTAGTCCAGGTCAGGGAGGAGATCCCTCAGGAAACCATCTGCCGCCTCATCAGGAGCATGCCCAGGCATTGTAGGGAGGTCATACAGGCACATCGAGGCAACACACACACAACTGAGCATCATTTCCTTTTCTTGAGGCATTTCCACTGAATTTGTATCATCCTGTAATTTGATTTTCCACTTTGATTTTGAGTATCATTCCAAATCCAGACCTCCATGTGATATTCATTTTGGTTTACATTGATCATTTTTATGTTTTACTAGATGGCAGCCCGATTCTAAAGAATCGGGAGTCTAGAATCCATATATACTTTATTTATTCAAATGTAAGAATAATACAACTAATAAATAATAGTAAGAAAGAACAAAAAATGGCTGCACTCACCAGCTCTTGACAATTCTTGTTATTTAAGGTACAGTTACACAGGATCCATGAACATGCTTATGAGGGGAGGAATGAAAGACATCAGACAATAACTTTGCGTGTTGTGGCAAATGCCACAACAACGGTTCTTTGCTTAAGAACAATAATGTAAATAATAAATAATATGTATCAATAACTTTGTATATTGGTATGTTCTATGACATTTTAAAATATTTCATTATTATGTGGAAAAGCTCTTAGTACCCATACTGGCGCATACTTGTGTGCCCATCAGGTATTTTCACAGTAATTTTACATCTGATGGGTTGGTATGAAACGTTTTTAATCATCTCTTGGGCTTAGCTAAGCCTTCATTTTAAATAATTCTAATAAGTACAACTTGCTGTGAGGTAAAAATTCAAAAATCACACCAAAATGGCGGGCGGAGTGTGTCACAGTACGGCACATTTCTGATTGGTCGCTCGCGGCAGGCGGCAACCAATCAGAAAATCACCACGAAGGCATATATCTTTGTCCACCCTGAGCGGGTGTAGGACGCTGGTGACGTCATTTATCTCCGGACATTATCTCCTGACAAAGCCACGGAAGTTGGCACAAATTGCCGGAAGTAGTATTCTAGGCAATTATATATTAGATTTTAATGTTATCAGTGTTTACCTTTGAAAGTTTATATTGTATTGTCCTGTCACCAGCTATGTGTACGATTATCGGCCGAAAGCCTCTCTGGAACCAATAATCACCCCATGTAAAGGTATCTTTATAAGTTAAAGATTCAGAATACTATGACTTTTATCATATCCTGAACAGTCAAGTTTTTTATGAACCGTTAAGGTTTTCTGGTTGAAGTAAAAAAAACTCTGAGTGTTTACAGTTTGAAACCATAAAATGTTGAAAAATTATGTCATTCTTGAGTATATCACTCAATGGTGCTCATAAACGTGTCAAATTTGATCTATAATATACTTTAATATACGTTACTTTAATCTTTAATATACTTAAGAACAGGGCCCCAGACATCACACAGGGGGTCTGAAACACCGCACAGTGGTCCAAAATATCGCTGTGCTCTGCCTGGGGCCCCATATGCTGCCTGGGGCCCCTGTGCTCTGCCTGGGGCCCCTGTGCTCTGCCTGGGGCCCCATGTTCTGCCTGGGGCCCCTGTGCTCTGCCTGGGGCCACTGTGCTCTGCCTGGGGCCCCATACGCTGCCTGGGGCCCCTGTGCTCTGCCTGGGGCCCCATATGCTGCCTGGGGCCCCTGTGCTCTGCCTGGGGCCCCATAGGCTGCCTGGGGCCCCTGTGCTCTACCTGGGACCACTGTGCTCTGCCTGGGGCCCCATATGCTGCCTGGGGCCCCTGTGCTCTGCCTGGGGCCCCTGTGCTCTGCCTGGGGCCCCTGTGCTCTGCCTGGGGCCCCATGTTCTGCCTGGGGCCACTGTGCTCTGCCTGTGGCCCCATAGGCTGCCTGGGGCCCCTGTGCTCTGCCTGGGACCACTGTGCTCTGCCTGGGGCCCCATATGCTGCCTGGGGCCCCTGTGCTCTGCCTGGGGCCACTGTGCTCTGCCTGGGGCCCCATATGCTGCCTGGGGCCCCTATGCTCTGCCTGGGGCCCCTGTGCTCTGCCTGGGGCCCCATGTTCTGCCTGGTGCCCCTGTGCTCTGCCTGGGGCCACTGTGCTCTGCCTGGGGCCCCATATGCTGCCCCTGTGCTCTGCCTGGGGCCCCATATGCTGCCTGGGGCCCCTGTGCTCTGCCTGGGGCCCCTGTGCTCTGCCTGGGGCCCCATGTTCTGCCTGGGGCCACTGTGCTCTGCCTGGGGCCCCATAAGCTGCCTGGGGCCCCTGTGCTCTGCCTGAGGCCACTGTGCTCTGCCTGGGGCCCCATATGCTGCCTAAGGCCCCTGTGCTCTGCCTGGGCCCCATATGCTGCCTAGGGCCCCTGTGCTCTGCCTGGGGCCCCTGTGCTCTGCCTGGGGCCCCATGTTCTGCCTGGGGCCACTGTGCTCTGCCTGGGGCCCCATATGCTGCCTGGGGCCCCTGTGCTCTGCCTGGGGCCCCATATGCTGCCTGGGGCCCCTGTGCTCTGCCTGGGGCCCCATGTTCTGCCTGGGGCCACTGTGCTCTGCCTGGGGCCCCATAGGCTGCCTGGGGCCCCTGTGCTCTGCCTGGGACCACTGTGCTCTGCCTGGGGCCCCATATGCTGCCTGGGGCCCCTGTGCTCTGCCTGGGGCCCCATAGGCTGCCTGGGGCCCCATATGCTGCCTGGGGCCCTTGTGCTCTGCCTGGGGCCACTGTGCTCTGCCTGGGGCCCCATATGCTGCCTGGGGCCCCTGTGCTCTGCCTGGGTGTAGGACACTGGTGACGTCACTTATCTCCGGACATTAGCTCCGGACATTAGCTCCGGACATTAGCTCCGGACATTAGCTCTGGACATTATCTCCGGACATTAGCTCCGGACAAAGCCACGGAAGTTGGCACAAATTGCAGGAAGTAGTATTCTAGGCAATTATATATTAGATTGTTCTCAACACATTCCAATATGTAATAAATAAAGATTTACAACTGAAATATTTCATTCAGTGATATCTAAAATGTGGTATTTTATTGTTCCCTTTATTTTTTTGAGCAGTATATATATATATATGTGTGTCTCACTGACATATACTGTATATAAAGTATATACCTATTCTTTGTGTATATATCTATTCTATCTATTCTATTCTAACATGTCAGTGTGATTTTACTGTACAACTCACATGAAATTACCGGCTTTTTAAAGGATACCGGTGCGTAAAAATCGGGCAGCACTCGCGTGGTGCAAGTGCTGTGCGGTTTTTTTTTTTTTTCCTCGCACCCTCGGCTGAGAAAAAACTCGCAAATGAGATGTCACCCATTGAATAACATTGGTCGAAGTGCAATCCGATTTTTTATCGGATTGCACTCTCCTGTTTCTCGCACACATGAGTATGAGCCTTTAGGGTATGTACCCATATGTGAGAAAAAAAGTTCCGATATCAGGACCGAAAAAATGGACGAGTGATATGCTAGTGTCAAGTGAGCGTCGTGCGAGTACAATGCGATTTTCACACTTAGCATCCGATGTACATCCGAGTGCATTGCGATTGCTATCAGATTTTACATACAGCAGTTCTCTGACGTTTACACATCGTTTTCAAAGGAAAAAAGGAAAAACTTGTCAAAATACACACACACATATATATACTATATATATATATATATATATATATATATATATATATATATATATATATATATATATATATATATATATACACTGCTGAAAAAAATAAATGGAACACTAAAATCCCACATCCTAGATATCACTGAATGAGATATTCCAGCTGTAAATCTTTATTCATTACATAGTGGAATGTGTTGAGAGCAATAAAACCTAAAAATTATCAACGTAAATCACAATTAATATCCCATGGAGGTCTGGAGTTGGAATGATGCTCAAAATCAAAGTGGAAAATGAAGTTTCATGCTGATCCAACTTCAGTGGAAATGCCTCAAGACAAGGAAATTATGCTCAGTAGTGTGTGTGGCCTCCACGTGCCTGTATGACCTCCCTACAATGCCTGGCCTGCTCGTGATGAGGCAGCGGATGGTCTCCTGAGGGATCTCCTCCCAGACTTGAACTAAAGGATCCAACTCCTGGACAGTCTGTGGTGCAACGTGACGTTGGTGGATGGAGCGAGACATGATGTCCCAGATGTGTTCAATCGGATTCAGGTCTGGGGAACGGGCAGGCCAATCCATAGCTTCAATGCCTTCATCTTGCTGGAACTGCTGACCACTGCATCCACATGAGGTCTGGCATTGTCCTGAATTAGGAGGAACCCAGGGCCAACCGCACCAGCATATGGTCTCACAAGGGGTCTGAGGATCTAATCTCGGTACCTAATGGCTGTCAGGCTACCTCTGGTGAGCACATTGAGGGCCTCCAAAGAAATGCCACCCCACACCCTTACTGACCCACTGCCCAACCGGTCATGCTGAAGGATGTTGCAGGCAGCAGATCGCTCTCCACGACATCTCCAGACTCTGTCACGTCTGTCACATGTGCTCAGTGTAAACCTGCTTTCAGCTTTGAAGAGCACAGGGCGCCAGTGGCGAAGTTGCCAATCCTGGTGTTCTGTGGCAAATGCCAAGCATCCTGTACTGTGTTGGGCTGTGAGCACAACCCCCATCTGTGGACGTCGGACACTCAGACCTTCCTCATGGAGTCGGTTTCTAACCGTTTGTGCAGACACATGCACATTTGTGGCCTGCTGGAGATCATTTTGCAGGGCTCTGGCAGTGCTCCTCCTTCATGCACAAAGGCTGAGGTAGCGTTCCTGCTGCTGGGTTGTTGCCCTCCTACAGCCCCCTCCACATCTCCTGGTGTACTGACCTGTCTCCTGGTAGTGCCTCTAGCCTCTGGACACTACGCTGACAGACACAGCAAACCTTCTTGCCACAGCTCACATTGATGTGCCACCCCAGATGAGCTGCACTGCCTGAGCCACTTGTGTGGGTTGTAGAGTCCGTCTCATGCTACCACGAGTGTGAAAGCACAATCAACATTCAAAAGTGACCAAAACATCAACCAGAAAGCATTGGTACTGAGATGTGGTCTGTGGTCCCCACCTGCAGAACCACTCCTTTATTGAGTGTCTTGATAATTGCCAATAATTTCCATCTGTTGTCTATTCCATTTGCATAACAGCATGTAAAATTGATTGTCTAACAGTGTTGCTTCCTAAGTGGACAGTTTGATTTCACAGGAGTTTGATTTACTTGGAGTTATATTCTGTTTAAGTTTTCCTTTATTTTTTTGATGCGACCATCCCGGCCAAAAACCACTGGTGAATGAGATGCTGCGAGCCCAGCTTCAGTGACTAGCAGTGACGTAACTGAGGCTGCCCTCCAAACCGGATTGAACTGCGGTGATCTCTGGACTGTGGGAAAATGCACTGGCATTTTCCCATGGTCCAGAGGTCACTGCAATTCAGGCGGTGAGGGAGCGCAGTTTCAGTGGCGTCACTGGTAGTCACTGAAGCTCCGCTCCCAGCAGCTCACTCACAGGTGGTTTTCAGCCGGGGCAGTCGCATCTTGGCACCTTCCAGGTTGAAAACTGTATATCCCCCAGATATGGATTACTGTGTGGGACACAACAACGGACAGGTATGGTATACTGTTGGTTTGTTATTTTACTTTTATTACTGGAGATCGAGGATTTCGCAGGAATTAGGTGTGGTCATAAGTATGGTTTAATTAAGAATATTAAAGGATCTGTGTCTTTATTTCAATTAAAAGATTTTTTACTGGGTGTCTGTGTTTTCTTTACAATGTGACTATGGGGTTAGTAATAGGGGCATCTTATTGACACCTCTCCAATACTAACCCCGTGGCTTGATGGTACAAAGGTGAAATCAACCCCCACAACTATTACCCCACTTGCCACCGCTACAGGGCAAGTGGGAAGAGCGAGGCTAAGTGTCAGAATTGCTGCGTCTTAGAGATGCACTTTTTCTGGGGTGGTTGAGAGCTGATGTTATATCCATGGCCCCTTCCTAGGCTATTAATATCAGTCCACAGCTGTCAGCATAGCCTTTGCTGGTTATTAATTATAGAGGTACCCCACATCATTTTGGGGGGCTCCCCTATTTTATTAGCCAGTATAGGCTAAGTATTCAGCTGTGAGCTGATATTAATAGCCTGCGAATCTCCATGGGTATTACTCCCTTCCCGCGCTATTTTGCCCCCAGTTGTTGGCTTTCCCTCTGCTGGTTATAAAAATTGCACTAGAGCCCACACCCTTTTTTTCCCCAAAGTAATCTTTCATTAATTAAATGTATGTCTAGTAATTTGCACACACACTGTACTAATTGTATTTGTGTAATAATTATAGGGGATAACTCAGGAGACTCTTTGCGTGGAACAAGACAACTACAGGACACAGTTTTATAAGTGGTAAAGTCTATATTATCACACGGTGATTCAAACAGGTGCAGAGAGAAACTCAAGTCCACAACACTTGCTGCAATTAATAAACACAGCTTAGCAGTCTATAGGAAACTTCAGAGGAGAATGCAATAAATACATCAAAAGGAGAAAAATATCTGCCTAGTTTAGTGGCAATGCTCCAAAACAATATAATCATCCAAAAAAGCAACGGAAAAGCAATATAGCCATAAAATAACAAAATTTTATTAGAGTACATATAAATACAGAAAAATGTTAAAAATATATGATGACAGTATGGGGGTAGAAACTATACAAAAAAGTAACCACCAAGAGGTAAAGTGCAGTATCAATATAGAATAATGTATTACTCAAATAACATAATTATGCGCAAAATACATGTAACAAACCAAAGAATATATAGTATAACTGCGGTATGATTATACAGAGCATAAATGCAGAGCATGTAACGCGCATAAAAAGAGAAAATATACTAGGCATGCTAATTATAGTGCCAAAAAATGGTTAAAACAAGCATGTGGAAGAAGACTATACTTATATGAATGCATGCTGATGGAAGATACAGGCATATAATAGTAATATGTATGGTACTAACACCTATGGTACTAACGCCTATGTCTGTATAGAAACCAAGTGGTTTTTAGCAAAAGATATATAGCTAACTGAAAAAGGTGGAGGTTATAACCTACCAATAGCCAGATTCCACATGCACTAAAAGTTGCAACATGACTAATATAAAGCAGCGGCCTAGATTATTACCTCACGGTGGTGGCAGCGACCCGACGCGCGTTTCGCGTAATGCTTCGTCCGGGGAAGAGTGCACTCTTCCCCGGACGAAGCATTACGCGAAACGCGCGTCGGGTCGCTGCCACCACCGTGAGGTAATAATCTAGGCCGCTGCTTTATATTAGTCATGTTGCAACTTTTAGTGCATGTGGAATCTGGCTATTGGTAGGTTATAACCTCCACCTTTTTCAGTTAGCTATATATCTTTTGCTAAAAACCACTTGGTTTCTATACAGACATAGGCGTTAGTACCATAGGTGTTAGTACCATACATATTACTATTATATGCCTGTATCTTCCATCAGCATGCATTCATATAAGTATAGTCTTCTTCCACATGCTTGTTTTAACCATTTTTTGGCACTATAATTAGCATGCCTAGTATATTTTCTCTTTTTATGCGCGTTACATGCTCTGCATTTATGCTCTGTATAATCATACCGCAGTTATACTATATATTCTTTGGTTTGTTACATGTATTTTGCGCATAATTATGTTATTTGAGTAATACATTATTCTATATTGATACTGCACTTTACCTCTTGGTGGTTACTTTTTTGTATAGTTTCTACCCCATACTGTCATCATATATTTTTAACATTTTTCTGTATTTATATGTACTCTAATAAAATTCTGTTATTTTATGGCTATATTGCTTTTCCGTTGCTTTTTTGGATGATGAGAATGCAATAAAGCAGAAAGTCTATGAAGCACAGTTATTCTTGAGGATACTTGACACGAATAAATCCTTGTCTTAGTCCAGGCACAGATAGATATGCTTATTAGGCAGTTCAAGTCATATCTTAGCTCAACCAGGGAGGCCTGGTTAATAGTCTCAGGTTATTGCAAAGCAGCAACAGCTTACATGTCCAGCAAATGTAGATGGAAGTAAACACGAGCAGCAGATGAAGGAGGATTACTGGAAACTTGTGTATGCAGCAGGAACTCAGAGCAGAGTAGCAGGATCACCACACAGGTACACAGGAGCAGGTGTATAGCCAGGGAGTAATCAGAGGTCAGGAGCTGGATGCAAGGCAGAATACTCTAGCACAGACTGAAGGCTGGGGTGGAGTTTTATAGCAGGAAGACACAGTGCACATGAGACCAAAGACGCCATCTTGGAAAATGGCAGTAATGCACAAAAGGTAAAAAATGTTCAGAGTCCTGACATTACTCCCTCCTTAGAAGCGGCCTCAGGACGATCCTGGACCTGGTTTCTCAGGGAATCTCTGATGAAAACGAGAAATCTTCTGTTGGGCATTGATGTTTTCCACAGGTTCCCAAGAGTCTTCCTCAGGGGGATATCCCTGCCATCTTATCAGATATTGGAGCCGATTCCTGCAAATCCTGGAATCAATAATTTCCTCCACCACGAATTGTTCTTGCCCATCAATCACCACAGGCTGCGGAGGTGGCACAACACGTCCCTGGAAGGTATTAGGAGATACAGGCTTTAGTAAAGATACATGAAAAACTGGGTGTACCTTCATTGTCCTAGGCAGCTTCAGCCGGCAGGCCACAGAGCTCACAATAGCGTTGATCTTGAAAGAGCCAATGAATTTCTGTCCAAGTTTTTGGGAAGGAACGTTTAACTTAAGATTCTTAGTTGCTAACCACATGGAATCTCCTACCTTGAACATGGGTGCAGGTTTACGGAATCTATCAGCCGATCTCTTATAACGTTCTTGAGCTGTGGTCAGGGATTCCTTCAGAACCTCCAGATTTTGTCTCATCGCAGTCAGCCTTTCCTCCACTGCTGGAACCGGAGAATTAATTAGAGACCTAGGTAAAATACGCAAATGATAACCCAGATTGGCAAAGAAAGGTGTAAATTTAGTGGAGGCGCTCTGAGAATTATTATATGAAAATTCGGCTAACGGCAACAACTCCAACCAATCATCCTGGAGATGGCTGACATAACATCTTAGATATTGTTCCAGCGTCTGGTTGGTACGCTCAGTCTGACAATTTGTCTGGGGATGGTAAGCAGAAGAGAGACAGACATTAATATTGAGTGCAGAGCAAAACCCCTTCCAGAATCTTGAAGTGAACTGTACTCCACGGTCAAAGATGATCTCATCTGGAACCCCGTGCAACCGAAAGACATTCTGTATAACCAAGGTCACTGTATCTTTAGCTGAGGGGAGGCCGGTGCACGGAACAAAATGAGCAACTTTAGTCAGGCGATCAACTGCCACCATGATTGTATTCATGCCCCCCGATGTAGGCAGCTCCACAATAAAGTCCATTGATATAGACCCCCAAGGGCGGGATGGAACTGGTAATGGTTGTAGAAGACCCGTAGGTGCCACATGAGGAGTCTTGTAACGGGCACATACCTCGCAAGAGAGAACATAGTCCTTGGTATCCTTCAGGCAAGTTGGCCACCAGAAGAATCGGCTCAGGAACTCTTGTGTCTTCTGTACCCCCCTGTGACCAGCCAACTTGGAGTCATGTACCAACTTGAGGATCTGCAGACGGACGACCTCAGGGATGTAGATACGTCGATCTCTGAACCACATGCCACCCTTAAAGACAAGATTAATATCCACAGGTGGGTTGGCCAGAAATACATCACCTTCATAGGCCTCCCTGCACTCCATCCACAAGTCCTGATCGTGGATAACTCCGATGAAATTAGCATCAGATAGAATGGTCTTGGACGGGGCTCCAGGTACGGAATCCGCAGCATGATTTCGGGATAAAGCATCAGCCTTCCCATTACGAGAACCTGGACGGTACGAGATAACAAAGTTAAATTGATTTAAAAATAAGTTCCAACGAGCCTGACGAGGAGAAGGACATCTAGCGGATCTAAGGAACTCTGGATTGCGATGGTCAGTTAGCACTATGATCTGTTGTGCAGCTCCTTGCAGATGATGCCTCCATTCTTTGAAAGCCGCAATAATAGCAGGCAATTCCTTGTCTCCCACGTCGTAATTCTTCTCTGCTGAGGTTAGTCTAAGGGAAAAGAAAGAACAAGGATGTAGCAGACCCTTCTCTCCAGTTCTTTGGGAGAGAATAGCCCCCAAAGCATTATCAGAAGCGTCCACCTCCACAATGAAAGGAAGTGTTGGATCTGGGTGTATCAACAGCGGTGCTGATGTGCAACAGATCTTAAGCCGATCAAAAGCTTCTTGAGCCTGTGATGACCACTTAAAGGGCTTTTCCTTCTTTGTCAAGGAAGTAATGGGACGGACAATATCAGAAAAATTTCGAATGAAGCGTCTGTAGAAATTTGCAAAATCAATAAAACGTTGGACCTCCTTAACGTTCTTGGGTACCGGCCAGTCAAGGATAGCCTGAATCTTACCAGATTCTATGTTCAGCCCCTGGGGAGAGATGATATAACCTAAGAACTGTATCTCAGAACGATGGAACTCGCATTTCTCCGGCTTAATATACAGATGGTTCTCTTTCAGATGTCTTAAAACAGTTTTGCATTGTTCTTCATGTTCCTGTAGAGAGTCAGAAAAGATTAGTATATCGTCCAAATAGATCACTACAAACCGGTCCAAAAAATTTCTGAAAATGTCATTAGCAAGGTGTTGAAATGTTGCAGGGGCGTTACAAAGCCCGAAGGGCATCACAAGAGATTCAAAGTGTCCATACCGGCATCTGAATGCTGTCTTCCACTCCTTCCCTTGATGAATACACACCAAATTATAAGTTTAGAGTTTAGAGAACACCTTAGCATGGCGGACTCTTTCCAGTAATTTGGGAATCAGAGGCAAAGGGTAACGGTTTTGTATGGTTACCTTATTGAGTTCTCGATAGTCAACACAGGGTCTCAGGGTCCCATCCCTCTTCTTTACAAAAAAGATAGGTGCCCCTGCTGGTGAGGAAGAAGGACGTATGAAGCCTTTGGCCAGATTTTTATCAATATACTCTTTTAAGGCTTGAAGCTCAGGTGCCGCCAAAGGGTATATGTTACCAAAAGGAATGGCTGCCCCGGGAAGCAGCTCAATGGGACAGTCATAATGCCTGTGTGGAGGAAGCTGATCTGCATTCTTCTTGTCACAGATGTCAGAGAACTCTTTATAAGCTGGAGGTAAAGAAAATACCTGTACATGTGGTTCCGTAGCCGTGGACTCAGGAACAGCTTCTGTTAACGCTGAGTTGCTCCTTGTTGGGAAGATAATCTCCTTGGTCTCCCAGGTGATAATTGGGTTCTGAGAACGCAACCAAGGAATGCCTAAAATCACAGGAAAATGAGGAGAAGAAATTAGCAAGAAAGAAAGTTGCTCCTGATGATTAGGCTCCAACAAAATTTCAAGGGGTGCGGTCTCCTGATTCATAGGCCCAGAGATTAAAGGTGACCCATCCACTCTTTTCATGGTAATTGGAGAGGCTCTTTGCTGAATTTTAATACCATGTTCCTTGGCAAACGCGATATTCATGAAATTGCCACCTGCACCAGAGTCAATCATAGCTGAACTGGAAATCCACTGTCCTGAACACAGGATCTTAATAGGGAGAGAACAGTGAGAGTTCTTTTCCTTCAGCTCCTTGGGGGGTGAAGTCATAGAAAGTGAATGGAATACAGCGTTTAATGGCAGGCTACATTCAGAGATGTCAGATTCATCATCACAGTTGTCATACTCCCCTACTGCTGCTAGCACCTTGTTAGGCCATCTAGGACACTTAGGACAATTGATCAAGAAGTGGTCAGACTGGCCGCAGTAGAAACATAGACTTTCACGAAGGCGATGCTCTCGGCACTCATTGATCTCACGCCTCTGAACGGAATCAATTTGCATGGGCACCTCCTCCACTTCCCGAGAGATTTTACCTGCAGGCTCTTTGGAAGGAAGGGAAAAGTTAGAAACACGGTTATATACAGCAAATTTCTCCTGCCTACGCTCAGTAAGGTGAATGTCTATGCGCACACAATGCTGTATAAATGTCTCTAGCTCTTGTGGTGACTCAGAGCGGGCTAGTTCATCTTTTACAATACTAGACAGACACCTTTTAAAAATAGGCAATTGTGCATAACTGTCCCAATTGGTATCTACCGCCAATTGTCACGGGGAGACTAGGTGAGTGAGAGCTAATAACCCAGGCCCCTGCAATTTCTCTCAGACTAGGGAAATCCTGACTGACCCTCTACCTGGAGTTTACACTGATGCTGTGCATGTCCAGGCCTCGACCCTTGCCCTGTTTCCTGTTTCAACCCTAGGCTGAAACCAACCGCGCACCACCCAGTGAAGAGGTAATACACCAATACCCACAGTTAGCACAGACAAGAATAAAGGAAAATATACACCACGCCGCAGTCACTCAGGAATACACTATAAATGTGCAGGGCAAAATAAATACAAATATAGGAAGGAGTAAATAAGACTAAGGGAAATACACCACCAGCAACGAATATCCAACAACCAGCTCTCCACTCCGGACTGAGATAACAACGCACAAGACAGAAGCTATAATCAGCGACGCCCAATGATCAGGAGAACTATTTAAAGGCAATGGGCATGGCCCAGCTTCCAATCCGAGGATCAGGTAAATTAACCCCGGAACAGCTAGATAAAATCTTGCCGACGCCAATGAGCAAATAGTGGTCAAAAGCGGAATTACCGCTGTCTGTCTAACGACCTGGTCTGAACAGCATCCGACATGACAGTACCCCGCCTTCTACGAGGGACCCCAGGGCCCTCACGGCTTATAGGACCCGGCTTGTCTGGATGGCGACGATGAAAAAACTTGACCAGCCGATCCGCATGAATATCCGAGGCTGGTACCCAGGACCTCTCCTCAGGCCATAACCACGCCAGTGTACCAAGTACTGTAAAATGCGACGCACTACACGAGAGTCAACCACCTTGGAGACTTCAAACTCCAAATTACCATCCACCAAGACTGGAGGTGGCATAGGCGCCGCGTCCACAGAACCCACCACCTTCTTTAGAAGAGACCTGTGGAACACGTTGTGTATCTTATACACCGTAGGGAGCTCCAATCGGTACGCTACTGGGTTAATGACGGCGGTGACCCTAAATGGACCAATAAACCGTGGACCCAATTTAAAGGATGGTATTTTGAGTCTTATGTTTTTTGTGGATAACCACACCCAGTCATCCACACTCAGGTCCGGACCTGGCACACGCCTACTGTCAGCCACACGTTTGTACCTAGCACTCACACTCAACAGGCGCTGTTTAACTCTCCTCCAGACTGATGACAATTGTGCTCCTAACTGATCCTCCTCCGGAACGCCGGAAGAGCCCCCCTGACTCAAGGTACAAAATTGAGGATGTAGCCCGTAAACACAAAAAAACGGAGACTCCCCAGACGACTCCTGGCGGTGATTATTGATGGCAAACTCAGCAGCGTAAGTACCGTTCCAAATTTTGGTTCATACGCTCAGTCTGACCATTTGACTGAGGATGGAACGCCGAAGAATGAGACAACTTGATCCCCAGCCGTGAGCAAAATGCTTTCCAAAATTTTGCCACAAACTGAGACCCCCTATCAGACACGATGTCAGACGGAACCCCATGAAGTCTGACCACCTCCTGCACAAATACCTGAGACAGAGTCTTAGCGTTAGGCAACGAAGGCAAAGACACAAAGTGCGACATTTTAGAAAACCGATCAACAATCACCAAGATGACCGTGTTCCCAGCTGATGAGGGCAAATCAGTGATGAAATCCATGGAGATTTCCGTCCATGGCTTACTAGGTACTTCAAGAGGAAGTAGTGTGCCAACAGGACGGGAGCGGGGCGTCTTAGCCCTAGCGCACGTGGTACAAGCTGACACGTATGAGACCACGTCCTGTCGGATCTTGGGTCACCAAAACTGACGTGACACCAACTCCAAGGTACCTCTAACCCCTGGGTGGCCAGCCAGGACAGCATCATGATGCTCCGCCAAAACCTTTAAGCGGAGATGAAGCGGTACAAAAGATTTGTTGATGGGAAGCTCAGATGGTACCTCCTCCTGAGCCTCGGCAATCTCAGCCTCAACCTCGGTAGTGAGAGCCGAAACTACAACACCCTTTTGGAGGATGGGTACTGGATCTTCCCGAGGTTCACGCCCCGGAAAACACCTGGACAGAGCATCCGCTTTAGTGTTTTTAGACCCCGGTCTGTAAGTGACAACAAAATTAAACCGCATGAAAAACAATGCCCAGCGAGCCTGCCTGGGGGACAGACACTTGGCTGACTCCAAATACAGCAGATTCTTATGATTGGTAATAACAGTAACCTGATGTACCGACCCCTCCAAGAAGTGTCGCCATTCCTCAAAGGCCAACTTGATTGCCAACAACTCCCTGTTGCCGATATTGTAGTTACGTTCAGCGGACGACAGTTTCTTGGAGAAATAGGCGCACGGACGCAAACCACTCAAAGATAAGCCTTGAGATAGTACCGCCCCCACACCAACCTCAGACGCATCGACTTCCACAACAAAGGGTTTTGATACGTCTGGCTGCACAAGAATGGGGGCTGAAACAAAACTGTTCTTAAGAAATTCAAATGCGCGCACAGCAGCCTCAGGCCAAACGGAGAAATTGGTACCCTTTTTAGTCATGTCAGTAAGCGGTTTAGCAATGATGGAAAAATCCTTGATAAATTTCCTATAGTAGTTAGAAAACCCAAGGAACCGCTGAAGTGCTTTCAGGTTATCAGGACGTTCCCAATGCAGCACCGCTTGCACCTTAGCGGCGTCCATTTTAAAACCAGAAGCAGACACAATATAACCCAAGAAAGGCAACTCTTGAACAGAAAATACACATTTCTCAAGTTTAGCATACAGCTTATTCTCTCTCAGAAGCTGTAACACCTGCCTGACATGATTTAAATGAGCATCACGGTCGCAAGAATATATGAGGATGTCATCTAGGTACACGATAACGAATTTCCCCAAAACATGCGAGAACACATCATTGATGAAATGTTGGAACACTGCAGGTGCGTTAGTCAACCCAAAAGGCATCACCAAATTTTCAAAATGACCCTCAGGGGTATTAAAAGCCGTCTTCCACTCATCACCTTGACGGACTCTTATGAGGTTGTACGCCCCCCTGAGGTCAAGCTTAGTAAACCACTTAGCACCCGCCACCTGGTTGAACAAATCTAGTATCAGTGGCATCGGGTATGGATCACAAACCGTAATCTGGTTCAACTCCCTGAAATCCAAACATGGGCGTAATCCGCCATCTTTCTTCTTCACGAAGAAGAACCCTGCTGCCACCGGCGAGGATGACGGCCTGATGTGCCCTTTGCTCAAGCTTTCAGCAATATAATCTTTTAACGCTTGTCTCTCCGGACCGGAGATGTTAAACATCCTTGCTTTAGGCAACTTGGCCCCTGGTTTAAACCTGATAGAACAGTCATAGGGACGATGTGGCGGCAACTCTGAACAACCTTTTCAGAGAACACATCCACAAAATCCAGAAGTGACTCCAGAACGCTTGAAGTCACCGCAGCCACACATGTGGCCAGGCAATTCTCCTGGCAGAACTCGCTCCACTGAATTATGTCCTGAGTTTTCCAGTCAATTACCGGGTTGTGCATGGACAACCAAGGAAAACCCAAAACCACCTGAGCAGGAAGATTCCTGGGCACCTTACATGTAACCCGCTCGGAATGTAGAACCCCAATGTGGAGTTTCACCTCAGCCACAAATTCAGTAATCTCCCCCTGAGAGAGAGGAGCAGCATTGATGGTGACCACATGGATAGGATGAGACAGTTGTTCAATCCTAAAACCTGCTGTGCGCGCAAACTCCTCATCAATGAGATATGTGGCTGAACCACTATCCACAAAAACAGTAATTGGCAGCTCACTGCCAGCAATAAAAACCTTAGCAGGGAGCATGCATTGAGAAACCACCATGGAGGATATACATAAGCTCAGATTGGTCTCCTCCACACCCTCTGAGCATAGAAGTTTTCGGCCGTTGTGTTTTTCTTAGACAGCAGAGGTCAGATGTTAATAAAATGACCAGTTTTACCACAGTAAAAACAGGCTCCCTGCTTCTTGAGCTCAGGGGCTCGATTCTTAACATGTGATACCCCTGCGATTTGCATAGGTTCTGTGGGCTCACCTGCAGCAACCTCATGTGAACTTAAACCCTCTCCCACAGGCGGTGTCTCATGCTCCCCCTGACGCAAACGGCGATCAATGCGGACAACCAGACTCATAGCGGAATCTAGAGAAGCAGGAGTCTCGTACATCAGAAGGGCTTTTTTAACCCTTCCAGAAACCCCATGAATAAACTGACTCCGCAATGCTGGATCATTCCATTGTGTATTGATCGCCCAGCGACGAAATTCAGAACAGTAATCCTCTGCAACTCGCTCCCCCTGGCGAATAGTGCGCATCTTAGATTCTGCTAGAGCCATTCTGTCAGGTTCATCGTAGATTTTCCCAAGAGAAGAAAAAAAAACTCTCCACAGAGTCAAATGCAACAGAATCAGATGGCAAAGAAAACACCCATGCTTGGGGATCCCCGCTTAACAATGACAACACCAGGCCCACATGCTGAGCCTCATTACCCGAGGAGATCGGGCACATACGGAAATATAGTTTCCAAGCTTCACGGAAAGAAACAAATTTACTGCGTTCCCCAGCAAATTTTTCAGGCAAAGGGAATTTAGGCTCAGCAACTCTTCCTGTCGCTCCAGCTTGCACATTAGATACTGCTAGTCCCTGTTGCTGAACTGCCCCCCTCAACTCAGTGAAATTCAAGGGAAAAGAAAGCGGTCACTGGGGAGCGCTGTGAGGGTCACAGTTAAAATTAAAATTAAAAGCAAAGAGTCCACCGCAGCTCCAGCCGTTAGCCTTCTAGGAGGAAACAAAATGCAGTAAAAAATAGTAATAACGGTCCTAGGACCGTTATTACTATTTTTTACCCCTCAACTCAGTGACCTGTAGGGACAGCGCCTCCAACTGGTGGGTTATGGAAGTCATGGGATCCATGACAAGAGAGAAAAAAAAAAGAAACCTTTTTTTTTTTTTGTTGGGCCGATTATAATGTCACGGGGAGACTAGGTGAGCGAGAGCTAATAACCCGGGCCCCTGCAATTTCCCTCAGACTAGGGAAATCCTGACTGACCCTAGGCTGAAACCAACCGCCCACCACCCAGTGAAGAGGTAATACACCAATACCCACAGTTGGCACAGACAAGGATAAAGGAAAATATACACCACGCCGCAGTCACTCAGGAATACACTATAAATGTGCAGGGCAAAATAAATACAAATATAGGAAGGAGTAAATAAGACTAAGGAAAATACACCACCAGCAACGAATCTCCAACAACCAGCTCTCCACTCCGGACCGAGATAACAACGCACAAGACAGAAGCTATAATCGGCGACGCCCAATGATCAGGAGAACTATTTAAAGGCAATGGGCATGGCCCAGCTTCCAATCCGAGGATCAGGTAAATTAACCCTGGAACAGCTAGATAAAATCTAGCCGACTCCAATGAGCAAATAGTGGTCAAAAGCGGAATTACCGCTGTCTGTCGAACGATCTGGTCTGAACAGCATCCGACATGACACCAATCTCCTGAATTCAGTGGCATACTCAATAACAGAACGTTTAGCCTGGTGTAAAGACAACAAAGCAGATTCAGCAGTTGCACGGCGATTAGGGTCATCAAACATTAATGCCATAGCGGCCAAGAAATCATCCAAGTCATTTAACCGTTGGTCACGAGACTCAATCATCGGATTCGCCCAGGCGAGCGCTCGTGAGGTCAGTAGCATTATTACACACAATACTTTGGATCTATCAGTAGGAAAACGGTCAGCATGCACATCAAAATATAGCATACATTGGTTCACAAAGCCACGAAATTTGTCGCGATCACCATTAAATCTGAATGGGGGCAACTTAGGTAGGCCAGCTGGTGGCGGTTGCCCAGGGGGTAAAGTCACTTGTGCAGCTATTTGCGTGCTTATGTCCTGAAGAGCCCGTCCATACTGGGACTCTATGCCAGCACCAGCAAGTTTGTTTTCCTGGGCTGCCATGTGGTTGCTCAAGTCCTGCAAAGTTTGTCCAAACACTTGATGATTGTGTTCAAAGCTTCCAAACTTCTTTTGCAGAACTTCCACATCTTTCTGCAGTGATCTAATTATGGAAAACACCTGCTCTAATCTGCTTTCTGCAGTCATTGTTCCAGCAGTCTCCTTTTTTTTTTTTTTTTTTTGGCTAGAGTATCCTATAGGGGATAACTCAGGAGACTCTTTGCGTGGAACAAGACAACTACAGGACACAGTTTTATAAGTGGTAAAGTCTATATTATCACACGGTGATTCAAACAGGTGCAGAGAGAAACTCAAGCCCACAACACTTGGTGCAAATAATAAACACAGCTTAGCAGCCTATAGGAAACTTCAGAGGAGAATGCAATAAAGCAGAAAGTCTATGAAGCAGTTATTCTTGAGGATACTTGACACGAATAAATCCTTGTCTTAGTCCAGGCACAGATAGATATGCTTATTAGGCAGTTCAAATCATATCTTAGCTCAACCAGGGAGGCCTGGTTAATAGTCTCAGGTTATTGCAAAGCAGCAACAGCTTACATGTCCAGCAAATGTAGATGGAAGTAAACACGAGCAGCAGATGAAGGAGGATTACTGGAAACTTGTGTATGCAGCAGGAACTCAGAGCAGAGTAGCAGGATCACCACACAGGTACACAGGAGCAGGTATATAGCCAGGGAGTAATCAGAGTTCAGGAGCTGGATGCAAGGCAGAATACTCTAGCACAGACTGAAGGCTGGGGTGGAGTTTTATAGCAGGAAGACACAGTGCACATGAGACCAAAGACGCCATCTTGGAAAAGGGCAGTAATGCACAAAAGGTAAAAAATGTTCAGAGTCCTGACATTTTGTTACTGAAATCTATATATTTATCTATTTAATTTGTATTTACTGTATGTAACCCATCTCTTCTATCCTGTTGGTTCCTGCAGTGATTTTACAGAAGCCGGCAGATAAATTACCAGCTTTCCTTCTATCTATCTATCTATCTATCTATCTATCTATCTATCTATACCTATGTAATATAAATACATATTTTGTGGCATGGCGACTGGTCATGTGATTAATGGGCGGTATGTATCGCAGAGGTGGGTGGCCCTGTGATGGAAGCCTGGGCATGTTTTGCTCAGCAGATCTACTGCTGAGGGATTTGTTTTTCATTGGGAAGGCTTCCAGGTGATTGGAAAGATGGGTGGGTCCAGTCACCTACAAACCCACCCAAAGGGATGTGTCTGAATACCCAAGATGAAGCCTGTATGTGATTGTGTGTTTGAGGACCTGCGGTGATGTCGCTGTCACCTGACTAGCCATGTGATAGGTACCTGAGAGTGGTTAGGGCTATGTAATGGAGGTGTGTTTGACATATGGGAGTGAGTGCTGGCTAGTCTGAGCCAGAGCAAGGAGGTCTCTGATAACCATGAGAGATACTGACCGGTGTCAGTTAGAGACGTCTGTGGGATACCTCTGAGGATAAGAGGTATTCTGGAACCTGTGTAGTCGGCACCAACAGTTAATGGAAAGGGATCCGTGTTATACTGACCAGGATCAGAGAGAGAGACTATATTTTTTCTATGGGATGCCTCTAAGGATAAGAGGCATCTGGGAACCTGTGTGATGGTCACCAACAGGTCACGGACTGTAATCCTTGTTATGCTGACCGGGGTCAGTGAGGGACTGTGGTTCCACTGTAAAGCTGAATATGTACAGACGGTGTTCAGGCTGTTGCATGCTACCAGTTCCGGAGGTTGCGGTTTATGCTGTTGTGGAAATAAACCTAAGAGACTGTTTTTGTAAGAAAATCGCGCCTGAGTACGTTTATCCCGTTGCCAAGTGAGTGTCCCCCAAGACACGCAGTAAGCGCTATCTCACAATATACAGTGGGGCAAAAAAGTATTTAGTCAGTCAGCAATAGTGCAAGTTCCACCACTTAAAAAGATGAGAGCCGTCTGTAATTTACATCATAGGTAGACCTCAACTATGGGAGACAAACTGAGAAAAAAAAATCCAGAAAATCACATTTTCTGTTTTTTTATCATTTTATTTGCATATTATGGTGGAAAATAAGTATTTGGTCAGAAACAAAGAATCAAGATTTCTGGCTCTCACAGACCTGTAACTTCTTCTTTAAGAGTCTCCTCTTTCCTCCACTCATTACCTGTAGTAATGGCACCTGTTTAAACTTGTTATCAGTATAAAAAGACACCTGTGCACACCCTCAAACAGTCTGACTCCAAACTCCACTATGGTGAAGACCAAAGAGCTGTCAAAGGACACCAGAAACAAAATTGTAGCCCTGCACCAGGCTGGGAAGACTGAATCTGCAATAGCCAACCAGCTTAGAGTGAAGAAATCAACAGTGGGAGCAATAATTAGAAAATGGAAGACATTCAAGACCACTGATAATCTCCCTCGATCTGGGGCTCCACGCAAAATCCCACCCCGTGGGGTCAGAATGATCACAAGAACGGTGAGCAAAAATCCCAGAACCACGCGGGGGGACCTAGTGAATGAACTGCAGAGAGCTGGGACCAATGTAACAAGGCCTACCATAAGTAACACACTACGCCACCATGGACTCAGATCCGGCAGTGCCAGACGTGTCCCACTGCTTAAGCCAGTACATGTCCGGGCCCGTCTGAAGTTTGCTAGAGAGCATTTGGATGATCCAGAGGAGTTTTGGGAGAATGTCCTGTGGTCTGATGAAACCAAACTGGAACTGTTTGGTAGAAGCACAACTTGTCGTGTTTGGAGGAAAAAGAATACTGAGTTGCATCCATCCAACACCATACCTACTGTAAAGCATGGTGGTGGAAACATCATGCTTTGGGGCTGTTTCTCTGCAAAGGGGCCAGGACGACTGATCCGGGTACATGAAAGAATGAATGGGGCCATGTATCGTGAGATTTTGAGTGCAAACCTCCTTCCATCAGCAAGGGCATTGAAGATGAAACGTGGCTGGGTCTTTCAACATGACAATGATCCAAAGCACACCGCCAGGGCAACGAAGGAGTGGCTTCGTAAGAAGCATTTCAAGGTCCTGGAGTGGCCTAGCCAGTCTCCAGATCTCAACCCTATAGAAAACCTTTGGAGGGAGTTGAAAGTCCATGTTGCCAAGCGAAAAGCCAAAAACATCACTGCTCTAGAGATGATCTGCATGGAGGAATGGGCCAACATACCAACAACAGTGTGTGGCAACCTTGTGAAGACTTACAGAAAACGTTTGACCTCTGTCATTGCCAACAAAGGATATATTACAAAGTATTGAGATGAAATTTTGTTTCTGACCAAATACTTATTTTCCACCATAATATGCAAATAAAATGATAAAAAAACAGAAAATGTGATTTTCTGGATTTTTTTTTCTCAGTTTGTCTCCCATAGTTGAGGTCTACCTATGATGTAAATTACAGACGCCTCTCATCTTTTTAAGTGGTGGAACTTGCACTATTGCTGAATGACTAAATACTTTTTTGCCCCACTGTATATGTGTGTGTCACTGACATCTATATATAAATTTATTTTATGTGTATATACCTATTATATTCTATTCTATTCTAACCTGTCAGTGTGATATTACTGTATGAAGCACATGAATTGCTGGCTTTTCACCGGACACCGGTGCATAAAAATCAGACATCACTCACATGGAATGAGTGCTGTGTGATTTTTTTTCTCGCATCCATTGACTTGCATTGATTTTTTATCTTATTCCACTAGTCTGTTTTTCTCGCATTTGGGTATGTAAGCTAAGAAAGGTCGGGGATCACTGTTGTGAAACATATCTAGTGAAACCCAGGTAAAGTGGCAGTCTACTACTTTGATAATGATGACCTATCCTGGGTCAATCAATGTCAGATTGCTGGGGGTCTTAAACCTGGCACCCCAAGTACAGTGTTAATGGCTCCAATGCTGGCTGGATGTAAACAGTGTATAGAGTCAGAACAGCACAGCTCGGTACACTTGTCATGAATCGAGGGTGTTTGGTTGCCCCGAGTTCCTTTCTGAAGGGGATTTATTTATACTCCACTTCCCAGTTCCGGTTTGGATCTCACAGCTCTCTGGCACCCCCGTTACCCTCAGGCCAGACAGGGAACTGCACCTAGGATAATTAGTCACCAGAAAGGCTGTCTTGCTATGTACTGGCTACTGGGCACACTGCAGCGAGGGTGATATGACTACTCCCACTCAGCCGGGAAAAATAATTATCAACGCCGTCTGTCGCTGCCAGTTTCCCCAAAAGCTCAGGACACTTCTGCTGCCACCAGCTCCTATTTCTAATTTAATCACGGTTCAGGAGCCAACCTTAGGTCAGAGACTTTAGGGTAAGTTTTAGAGCAAGGAAAACAATGCTAGTAAATATTATAACTTTTACTCCAAAAAAGGTTAGGCAGTGTTTACAAAAGTATGTAAAAAGATATTATAAAAGTAGACCATTATCGTATATACAGACAATTACAAAATATAAAAGGATTAAAGATGAAAACACACTTACAGTTGCTTCATTTCCTGGCAGACCATGCGGTGTGGGGGAGGGGTGATACATCAAAATGCGTCTCTCGGCTAGCTCCGTGGACAAAGACTAGTTCAAAATGACCTCCCACTACCTTATACCTGTGCCCAAAACCAAGGCACTCCCCCTGTGCTGACCTCATTGGGTGACTGAATACTCCCCTTTTTGAAAGTTATGAAATCCTGCTATTAACCATATCTCTTAGGGTGAACCTCGTAGACAAAAGACAAAATTATCATTAGGCTCAGCATGACATGGGGGTTCATTTAAGTATAAGCATGAAGTAGATACATGACCTGCTTATGGAGAAATCCGTTCCTTGGGTTTCATTGGGTTTGGATCCTAGAGATTTCAGTGGGTCATACATCTAATGGTGGACATTCGGAATATGTAACTTTTATATCTCTATTACTACCTGGGGTCAAATTATTTCATGTAGAATAACTGACACAAACCAGAAAGCACATGGCTGCAAACAAAAGAGCTGAATTCTGTTAATTAACACGTTCCTGATGGGGGGGGGGGAGGGGAAGCAGTATAGGATTACACACACAGGCAGAGTGAGGAGGAAACCTGAGAGGGAAGAAAGGGAGGTCGAATCTGCTGTGTGTGTGTGTGTGTGTGTGTGTGTGTGTGTGTGTGTGTGTGTGTGTGTGTGTGTGTGTCATGGAACTTTCTAGAAGTATACTCAGAATATGGCATATTTATATTATCGTGACAACACTGCTTGGCAGCGGTTGTGTATTGCAGCTCAACTCTTTTCAAGTGAATTCAAGCTAAATATTCAAGTGAACAGGATTGAGCTGAAGAACTGAGGAAGAGGCAGTAAGAAGTGTTCAGAGCTATGCAGTTCTGGCTCTGTACACCGTTTACATGCCCGGATTTGGACACCCACTGATCTGAAATTGATAACCTTTCCAAAGATAGTCATGAATGGCAAAGAAGTAGATTCCTGTCATTAGGAGTACATAGGGCAAGTAGATGGATAAGCAGTTTTTATACATCTATAGAAGAATTTATCACGGAGTCAAAAGAATGAACAGTACCATGCTATCCTTAATTTTCTGGCTTTTATTCATAAAACTTAAAAATATCTACAGTAGTCACAGATGTTGGGAGATAACTTCCACTACCCTCTTTTCCAACCTCTACTATTTTTATTGCTATTTTCTTTCTTTCCACTGTCTACAAATAATTCTCTACTTTATCTCCTTTTTTGGTTGAAGACATTCATATTCAGAACTTCACAGCATGTGTTACTTTCTCCTTAGTAATTATTTGTGACTTTTTCTTATGATTCATGTGAGTGATTATGTATAATTCTCATTTTTCAAACACTAATCATAAATATTTTAGTTGCCAAATACTTTTTTAATTTTTTTTTGTACATCATGCTTTATATTGAAAATTCAGTCAATACAGAATGAACATACATAGGACAAATTGAATCCCACAGTAAATAGAAGGAGATCCAGCATCTCATCTATTAGAGAAAAATGGCTACAAACATTGCCTCTTACTCTAGAGCAGTGTTCCCCACCTCCGGTCCTCAAAAGCCACCAACAGGTCATGTTTTCAGGATTTCCTTAGTATTGCACAGGTGATGGAATTATTGCCTGTGCACGTGATGCAATTATCACCTGTGCAATACTAAGGAAATGCTGAAAACATGAAAACATGACCTCTTGATGGCTCTTGAGGACTGGAGTTGGGGAACACTGCTCTAGAGGATGCTTTATACAGACAGCCCAATATTTTTTCGAGGCATTGTGGAATACTTCACATTTCCTGTGGTGGTACTGCAGGATATTGAACACTTCCACTACTAGATTCCCCAACAGATTATCGGTAATCAGAATATTTTTCGAGGATGTTTCTAACAGCAAGAAAACCTTGTACACAGCAGTAAATCCCTTTCCATATCTAGGTCAATGACAGAACAATTGTAGAAGATTGACAGTTAAGAGTGGATACAATTTTGTTATAGAGAAAAACATTTTCTAAATGCTATCTTTATTCCCTGGTTTCTGAAGCTGTATATTATAGGGTTAAATAAGGGGGTGATTAAAGTATGTAATAGGGAAACAACCTTGTTAATAATCAAGGAATGTCCGACAGATGGAATCATATATTTAGCTATTAACGTTCCATAAAATGCCCCCACAACAATAAGATGAGGACTGCAGGTAGAAAAGGTTTTTTGTTTGCCAGTTGTGGATGGGATTTTAGCTATAGTGAGGAAGATATACACATAGGTTCCAATTATAAAACCACAAGGAAGGATAAATATTGGCATAGAAAATAAAAAGACTTCCAGTTCTACAAAAGAAGTGTCCGAGCAAGAGAGCCTCTGAAGAGGGAATAGGTCACAGTAGACATGGTCAATGATATTGTCATGGCAAAAATTAAACTTTGAAACGGGTATGATTCCCGTAAGATTAAGCGTAAAACCAAACAACCATGGCCATAGTGAAAGACAGTTTTGAAATTTAAGATCCATGATACTAGAGTATCTTAAGGGGTTACAGATAGCCAGGTAGCGATCATAGGACATCACTGAAAGAAGAAAACACTCTGTGATAATTGTACCACTGAAGAAGTAAAATTGGATGATGCAAGCGATGTAAGTCATTGTTTTACTTCCATACAGAATGGCACCAAGCATGTTGGGGGCAATGTTCGTGCTAATCACAATGTCAGTAAAGGAAAGATGACACAGAAAGTAATACATGGGAAATTGGAGCTTACTGTTGACTAAAACAAGGACAATGATCATAAGGTTTCCCATTACTGTGAAAACAAAGATGATCAAGAAAAGAATGAAGAATAAAATATTGAAACCTTGAATGTTTACGAAACCCAAAAGAATAAATTCTGTAACTTTTGTTTGGTTCATTACAATGTTATGTTTAGACGATTGATATGCCATGTATTCTAGATAGAGAGAAAACATAATAACTCATACAGTTCATGGAAAAAGTGTTGCTTGAAAGTTATTGTTGAACCACCCAAGGAAATTAAAATATCGGGTATAGGCAGGTTAGTAAAGGGAAGACACACAAGAAGTTCGGCTTTGGAGAGAATGAGGTGAAGAGAATATTTCCTGTCAGAATTTCAGATAGGGTTCAGCATTCAACAGAAGCATAAATATGGTCTGACTAGACAGCAGAGCCGCATGACATGACGTGAGTGAAGACCAAAGCAGAGGATAGCAAGATCCAGAAAAGAGAGGAGGAAAAGCGACAGAAAGACAGAGTGAAGCACTGGATACAGGTTCTGAGACAGGATGCTTAGCCTAACAGTACGGCACTGTGTATGAAGATGGAGCAGGTAACGTGAGACAAAGAGAGTGCCCCATTTGGGAGTTCTAAAGTGTCAGCAAGCAGTTAAGCTATGTAACGACCATAGTGGTAAACTAGCTCCCCTAGGGGGAAAAAGTATGACTGTTGAGGACAGTACTCTCAGTTACTGAACTGTAGTACCGTGTTGGGTTGTGGTGAAGGCAGAGAAACTTGGGGACAGAAACAATCAAGCTTGGAAAAGGTATAGAGACTGCATTTGGAGATGCTTCATGTTGTGAGGTTTTGCACTTGCTACCTATTGTACATAATTCACACCATGTTACTGTTCAGTAGGCAAATGTTTATTACTGACTGGTGGTCTCCCTCATTGAAACTCTCAATATCTAGCCCTAGCCAGTGATGAGGCAGTGACCCAGCAAAGTTCAAAGCAAAAGTCTCTTTAATGTTCAACTCACAGCATTAGGCCGAGGTCACACTTAGCGTAGGGAAATACGGTCCGTTTTTTAGAGGCGTAATACGCAGAAATGTTCCATAAACAGTAATCCATATGTCATCCGTAGGCAGGGTGTGGCTGCGTATTTTACGCATGTCATCCTCCATATGTAATCCGTATGGCATCCGTATGGCGTTTTTTTCTCGCAGCCATGCAAAATGGACATATAATGGATCCATGGGCTCAAATATTCGTGAAAACATATATACAGTCTATATATATATATATATATATATATATATATATATATATATATATATAACACTGAGACACATATATATATATATTTATATTTCATACAGCGCTAGATAGCAGAAAAGCCGGTAATTCAATTGCCGGCTTTTGCTATCTCCTTATCAAACCCGACAGGATATGAGACATGGTTTACATACAGTAAACCATTTCATATCCCTTATATTTTTACATATTCCTCACTACTAATAGAAGTGTCTGGCTCTAGCTGTTAAAATAAAGGGTTAAATCACGAAAAAAAACTGGCGTGGGCTCCCGTGCAATTTTCTCCACCAGAGTGGGAAAGCCAGTGACTGAGGGCAGATATTAATAGCCTAGAGAGGGACCATGGTTATTGGCCCCCCCTGGCTAAAAACATCTGCCCCCAGCCACCCCAGAAAAAGGCACATCTGTAAGATGTGCCTATTCTGGCACTTAGCCTCTATCTTCCCACACCCGAGTAGCGGTGGGATTTGGGGTAATAAAGGGTTAATGTCACCTTGCTATTGTAAGGTGACATTAAGCCTGGTAAATAATGGAGAGATGTCAATAAGACACCTATCCATTATTAATCCAATAGTAGTGAAGGGTTACTAATACACACACACTATGAATAAAGTATTTTAATGAAATAAATACACACATGGGTTTTAAAATCTTTATTGTATGCTAAATCTACCTGAAGACCCTCGTTCTGTGAAAAAAATAAAATAAAAAGGCAATAATATCCCATACCTTTCCGGCGACCAGTCATGTCCTATGCTGTAAATCCATCTGAAGGGGTTAAATAATTTTACAACCAGGAGCCTGCTAATACAGCTGTTGCTCCTGGTTGTAAAAACTGGGGAATGAATGGAATGCAGGGGAAAGTAGCATCGTAGACTTGCGGTGCTGCGCCCCCTGCTGGCATAAACTCATATGAACTCTAGTGTGGGAAAAGCTGAATTTTTTTCAGCTTTATGGTAAATTTGTCTATGCCATTCACAGTTGATTTTTGTCTTCTTATGTATCAACTGGAGCTTTAAACATGATGCTCTCTTTTCAGCCCACCAACTACGTAACTAAACAGTGTTGAGGTACTGTAGGTGGAAAATCACAACATTACTAATGCTTTATTGATAGACAGAAGTTGTTATCTTCACCTGTGAAGGTTCCCCCAAGTGCACCCAGTGAAATTAGACTGTAATTTCATTTCAGATTCCCCCATGGAAATCTCTGAATAAGGCCAGTTTAACACATCCGACTTTCAAGTTCTGGGTATGGACCTTCATGTCTGAGCTGGCCTTGGGTCTCCTGACCTGAACTCAATGGCATCATATGAGCTTATGAGGCTCTTGAGAGTGGGTAAAAAAACTTCATCTGAACTGGACATCACAGTCAGCAGGTAGTGTAATAATTATAGGGGATAAGTCAGGAGACTCTTTGCGTGGAAAAAGACAACTACAGGACAGTTTTATGAGTGGTAAACTCTATATTATCACACAGTGATTCAAACAGGTGCAGAGAGAAACTCAAGTCCACAACACTTGGTGCAAATATCAAATGCAGATCAGCAGTCTATAGGAAACCAGAGGAAAATGCAATCATGCAGAAAGTCTATGAAGCACAGTTATTCTTGAGGATAGTTGACACGAATAAATCATTGTCTTAGTCCAAACACAGATAGATAAGCTTATAAGGCAGTTCAAATCATATCTTAGCTCAACCAGGGAGGCCTGGTTAATAGTCTCAGGTTCTTGTAGAGCAGAAACAGCTTGCATGTCCAGCAAATGAGATGGAAGTAAACACGAGCAGCAGATGAAGGAGGATTACTGGAAACTGGTGTATGCAGCAGGAAGTCAGAGCAGAGTAGCAGGATCACCACACAGGTTCACAAGAGCAGGTATATAGCCAGGGGGTAATCAGAGGTCAGGAGCTGGATGCAAGGCAGACTACACTAGCACAGACTGAAGGCTGGGGTGGAGTTTTATAGCAGGAAGACACAGTGCACATGAGACCAAAGACACCATCTTGGAAAAGGGCAGTAATGCACAAAAGGTAAAAAATGTTCACAGTCCTGACAGGTGGACACTTGCTTTAGTGGATTTGAGTCAAAGGTCAGAACTAGTGTTTGAAATCTCAATGACATATTTGAAGATATTTCAAGTGTTCTTCTGCTGCCACAAAAATATGTTTCCCTTATCCTTTACAACAAAGTGAAATTTATTTTTATTCACATACCAGTGTAATATGTCCAGTAATTGATTCAATTCTCGTGCTATTTAATTTGTCATCCACTCTTTATAATATTCTGTCAACACTATGTGCTGGACTTCCTTTCTGTCAATTCCCAACATGCTCTGCTCCTGGGAATGGCTTTCCTGCCCTGAACTGAAAGCCTGTCTATGCAGTTTGAGTGGGACAATGGGAGAAGAGACAAACTCTACAACAGCAAGTTAGATAAAACATAGACAAGTAGTGACGGGTATTCTGGAGTGATTTGTCTGAGATAACACAACATCATTTTTACTGGTAGTGGTTAGAAGTTTTATTTATTGACATAACTTATCAAATGAAATCAAGTTTTTCTGAAAGTGACTGAATGTGTCCTACATAATATCTACAGTTATCACCCACTTAGGTCAGCTTATTAAAGGGATTTAATTTTTCAGTCATTCCGTTTCTGTATCTTGTATCAAAACATACTAAGTTAATAGAAAAAGCTCTTTAAAATCAGTTATTCAGTCTATAAGACATAGCCAAGAGTGATGACCAGCAAAGGTACCTGCTTTGAAGGACCAATTGTTTAGTAGGTGCTCTTCTGTACTTTGTAAAATGGGGATGTTAAAAGCGATTTCTTCTGCACTAATATAAGTGTAATATAGTCGCACTAATTTTTTATATATTTCAGAAAGACATTTCAGCCTCCTTCTCTATAATCTATGTGACTGTTTAGGGTCTAGGCTGAATCCACATGATAAATAAGAACTATCAAATCCGGATAGCTCTTGTACAGATTTAGATAGCTGAGGATAGCTGGTACAAACATATCTACAAAAATAAAAGCGATTTTAAAATGTATACAATTAGTATGAATTCCGATAAGACAATGTATTGCTATACTTACAGTGTAGTAATAATTTTGGTATGCAGTTGTGTACAAATATTAGTGTGCAGTATATTTATGTGAATGTGCATAATTTCTGTTATTGCTGTTCTGAATATCTAGGGATCATTTATTATATTCCCATGTGGAACGAAAGAAACATTTTATTTTCAAATTTGTTCTGCAATTATTATCCAAATAACAATTCACTAGAGACTCATTACCACTTTAGTATATAATAGAATAAAAGATCAGAAAATGGCTCCTATAGCATTTATTGTATTTCCCAGACCCCTGAAAAATGGCAACTAAACCCATCAAATGGTTTTCTCACAATAACAATAACTCAGTCATTAGGGCCATGAATTTCATAGAACTTTCTGGGCTTTTACCATATCTTAACGTACCAGAACAGAGAGCCTTGCATAGACTCACTCTGACAGTCCATTGATTACTTGGTCAGGTATTGCTAACATTTAAGGGCCAATGCAAACATTACTTTCCATTTTGTCTGATTTTTTTAAGATGATCTGTTTTTTTCCTTCCATCATTCTGATCCACAGAAATAGATGAGAACATGACATGCAATAAGGTTAACAGAACAGACACAAGTATTTGTAATAAAAACTGGTGTCTGAAAATTCCCATTAAACTCTATCCTCACATATGTACATACATTAGCTGAGCCTGCATGTAGTGTGAATGGAGAGAGGGGAGTAAGGCTCTAATGGACATCTCTGGTTATGGCTCATCTCACCTTGAAAACAAAATATAGGGCACCTTAAAATGTAACATTCCTAGAGGTTGTGCCTGGAGACTACGTGAAATGGTTGCTTCAGTTGAGTGCTCCAGATCCCACCACCTTTATAGAGAGCTATCAGCAAAACAACCTGGTAACACGGTAACAACCTGGTAACATGGTAACAACCTGGTAAAAAAGGGCATACATGGAGGTTAAAACTTCCATGGCCTTCAGGCGGAAAAACCTATTCAGCTGGAATGGTGTCTCAGGAGGAAAACTCTGTCAAGCACTCCCTCTCTAAGGTGGCAAATGTTCTTAAAAAGATAATGCTCCATTTCTACCATTGTGTTCAGCCGAGTGAGACGATCTACCACAGACTGTATACCTGCTATCACTTGTACATAACCCTTATAAACTTCAATAAAGTCCCTGTGTTTGAATGGAAGTATCCTTTATTGATCTGTGGAATTCATGGTCCTGGCTATACAACACTATCAGCTAAAGACGACCTGCACGGGTGCAAGGTCCACACTGCTAACACCAACGCCCACCAGAACCCACTCTCTCATGTACTGCACCAGGGCATGACAGGAGAAGACGAGAGTAGTAAGCTACAATATTTTTTCAGAACTTTCCACATTTCACCATTCCTTGAATTGTAAGTTAAAATAAACCTGACCACATAATTCTCTTTTGGTCCTTTGTGTTGGTATAAAAGATCAGATCTCTAAGAAAAATTAGTCCTGCGGTAGCCTTTTTGAATAGTCTCATTTGTGTATCGACGATTGAACATTTTTCTCTTAACCCCTTTATGACTGGAGGTATTTTCGTTTTTGCGTTTTTGTTTTTTGCTCCCCGTCGTATTCCCAGAGCCATAACTTTTTTATTTTTCAGTCTAAATGGCCATGTGAGGGCTTATTTTCTGTGGGACAAGTTGTACTTTTGAATGACATCATTGGTTTTGACATATTGTGTACTAGAAAATGGGAAAAGAATTCCAAGTGTGGCGAAATTGCAAAAAAAGTGCAATTCCACAGTTGTTTTTTTTAATCATATTCACTAAATGCTAAAACTGACCTGTGATTATGATTCTCCAGGGCGTTAGTTGTTCATAAACACCAAACATATCTAGGTTATTTTTTATTTAAATGGTGAAAAAAAAATCCAAACTTTGGTAAAAAAAAAAAATGGTGTCAGGACTCTGAACATTTTTTATTACCTTTTTGTGCATTACTGCCCTTTTCCAAGATGGTGTCTTTGGTCTCATGTGCACTGTGTCTTCCTGCTATAAAACTCCACCCCAGCCTTCAGTCTCTGCTAGAGTATTCTGCCTTGCATCCAGCTCCTGACCTCTGGTGACTCCCTGGCTATATACCTTCTCCTGTGAACCTGTGGGATTATCCTGCTACTCTGCTTTGAGTTCCTGCTGCATACATCAGTTCCAGTAATCCTCCTTCATCTGCTGCTCGTGTTTACTTCCATCTGCATTTGCTGGACATGTAAGCTGTTTGCTGCTCTGCAAGAACCTGAGTCTATTACCCAGACCTCTCTGGTTGAGCTAAGATATGATTTGAACTGCCTTATAAGCATATCTATCTGTGTTGTGGACTAAGCAAGGACTTATTCGTGTCAAGAATCCTCAAGAATAATTGTGCTTCATAGACTTTCTGCGTGATTGCATTTTCCTCTGAAGTTTCCTATAGACTGCTGATCTGCATTTGATATTTGCACCAAGTGTTGTGGACTTGAGTTTCTCTCTGCACCTGTTTGAATCACTGTGTGATAATATAGACTTTACAACTTATAAAACTTAGATCACTGCAGAAAGTTGTGGAAGGTCTGCAAAAGAAGTTTGGAAGCTTTGAACACAATCAACAAGTGTTTGGACAGACTTTGCAGGACTTAGGCACCCGCATGGCAGCCCAGGAAAACAAACTTGCTGGCATAGAGTCCCAGTATGGATGGGCTTTTCAGGACATAAGCACGCAAATAGCTGCACAAGCGACTTTTCCCTCTGGGCAACCGCCACCAGCTAGCCCACCTAAGTTGCCCCCATTCAGATTTAATGGTGATCGCGACAAATTTCATGGCTTTGTGAATCAATGTATGCTATATTTTGATGTGCATGCTGTCCGTTTTCCTAATGACAGATCCAAAGTATTGTGTGTAATAACGCTCGCCTGGGTGAATCCGATGATTGAGTCTCGTGACCCACGGTTAAATAACTTGAATGATTTCTTGGCCGCTATGGCATTAATGTCTGATGAGCCTAATCGCCGTGCAACCGCTGAATCTGCTTTATTGTCTTTACGCAAGGCAAAACGTTCTGTTATTGAGTATGCTACTGAATTCAGGAGATTAGAGGTAGATACCAATTGGGACAGTTATGCACAATTGCCTATTTTTAAAAGGGGTCTGTCTAGTATTGTAAAAGATGAACTAGCTCGCTCTGAGTCACCACAAGAGCTAGAGACATTTATACAGCATTGTGTGCGCATTGACATTCGCCTTACTGAGCGTAGGCAGGAGAAGTTTGCTGCATATAACCGTATTTCTAACTTTTCCCTTCCTTCCAAAGAGCCTGCAGGTAAAACCTCTCGGGAGGTGGAGGAGGTGCCCATGCAAATTGATTCCGTTCAGAGGCGCGAGATCAATGAGCGCCGGGAGCATCGCCTTCGTGAAAGTCTATGTTTCTACTGCGGCCAGTCTGACCACTTCTTGATCAATTGTCCTAAGGGTCCTAGATGGCCTAACAAGGTGCTAGCAGCAGTAGGGGAGTATGACAACTGTGATGATGAATATGACATCTCTGAATGTAGCCTGCCTTTAAACACTGTATTCCATTCACTTTCTATGACTTCACCCCCCAAGGGGCTTATGGAAAAGAACTCTCACTGTTCTCTCCCTATTAAGATCCTGTGTTCAAGACAGTGGATTTCCAGTGTAGCTATGATTGACTCTGGTGCAGGTGGCAATTTCATGGATATCGCATTTGCCAAGAAACATGGTTTTGAAATTCAGCAAAGAGCCTCTCCAATTACCATGGAAACAGTGGATGGGTCACCTTTAATCTCTGGGCCTGTGGATCAGGAGACCGTACCCCTTGAAATTTTGTTGGAGCCTAATCAACAGAAGCAACTTTCTATCTTGCTAATTTCTTCTCCTCATTTTCCTGTGATTTTAGGCATTCCTTGGTTGCATTCTCAGAACCCAATTATCAACTGGGAGACCAAGGAGATTATCTTTCCAACAAGGAGCAACTCAGCGTTAACAGAAGCTGTCCCTGAGTCCACGGCTACGGAACCACATGTACAGGTATTTTCTTTACCTCCAGTGTTATGAGCCCAATGGCAGAGGGTCTCTGCAATAAATACCAAGTCTGCAAACACCAAAAAACCAGCTCATAGGGCAGTGGTAACTGGGCTGACCATATATCTAATCCTAGCACCACAAATAGCAGCAGCCGGGGAACGTGCCTACGTTGGTTCTAGACGTCTCGCGCCAGCCGGAGAACTAACTAACCCTAAAAGGGAAAAGATAGACCTTTCTTGCCTCCAGAGAAAAGACCCCAAAAGTTGGATACAAGCCCCCAACAAATAATAACGGTGAGGTAAGAAGAAAAGACAAACGTAAGAATGAACTAGGTATTTAGCAAAGAGAGGCCCACTGACTAATAGCAGAATATAGTAAGATGACTTATACGGTCAGCAAAAACCCTATCAAAAATATCCACGCTGGATATTCAAGAACCCCCGAACCGTCTAACGGCCCAGGGGGAGAATACCAGCCCCCTAGAGCTTCCAGCAAAATCAGGAATCACATTTAGTACAAGCTGGACAAAAAATAAGAACAATACAAATAACCAAAAAACAAGGAAGCAGGACTTAGCTTAATTTTGCATGAACCAGGACCAGCAGACAGGAGCAAACAGAAAGGACTGATTACAACGATGCCAGGCACCAGACTAAGAATTCAGGAAGTTCATATAGCAACACCCCTGGACTAACGACCAAGGTGGGTGCCAAACAAGGGAAAGACAATCTCAGAGTCATACCACTAGTGACCACAAGAGGGAGCCAAAAAGGTCTAATTCACAACAGTACCCCCCCTTTAAGGAGGGGTCACCGAACCCTCACCAAGACCACCAGGGCGATCAGGATGAGCAGCGTGAAAGGAACGAACTAAATCGGCCGCATGCACATCAGAGGCAACCACCCAGGAATTATCCTCCTGACCATAGCCCTTCCACTTGACCAGATACTGAAGCCTCCGTCTGGAGAGACGAGAATCCAAGATTTTCTCCACCACGTACTCCAACTCGCCCTCAACCAACACCGGAGCAGGAGGCTCAACAGAGGGAACCACAGGTACAACGTACCGCCGCAACAAAGACCTATGGAACATGTTGTGAATGGCAAACGACACCGGAAGATCCAAGCGAAAGGACACAGGATTAAGGATTTCCAATATCTTGTAAGGACCGATGAAGCGAGGCTTGAATTTAGGAGAGGAGACCTTCATAGGAACAAATCGAGAAGACAGCCATACCAAATCCCCAACACGAAGTCGGGGACCCACACCGCGGCGGCAGTTGGCAAAACGCTGAGCCTTCTCCTGTGACAACTTCAAGTTGTCCACCACATGATTCCAAATCTGCTGCAACCTATCCACCACAGAATCTACCCCAGGACAGTCAGAAGGCTCCACGTGTCCCGAGGAAAAACGAGGATGGAAACCAGAGTTGCAGAAAAATGGTGAGACCAAAGTAGCGGAACTAGCCCGATTATTAAGGGCAAACTCAGCCAACGGCAAGAAGGTCACCCAATCATCCTGATCCGCAGAAACAAAAAATGGTACTTATCAGTCAGTTGCCCATCCTATCCCGACGCGTTTCCCCCAGGAAAATAAACCGGGGTTCATCAGGGGACCAAAAACGGGGGGCTATTTTTCGGACCAGGGGCTGCTACAATGCGCCGCACCGTCCTGAGCGGTCAGGCGTCGGGATAGGATGGGCAACTGACTGATAAGTACCATTTTTTGTACTGTCCTTCTTTATGACCACTATCAAACTATGGATTATTTATATCCCTGCAAATCTTTTTCAATATATGATTTATAACTTGAATTCTTATAAGGGTCACTTGCGAGCATGATTGTGCCTTTACATCTGTCAATATACAGCGGATGCTGTCATTTGATAACTTGAGCATAGAGTAAAAAACAGTGCTATTATCTCTTTGGTTATCCTTTTTGTGATATGCTGTACACTGTGGCAGAAACTAAGTGTCCATACAATACTGTTATTTATGGTATATCTGATTGCCAACAAAAATTAGTCACTACCTTTTTTACTTATATTTTTTTGTGACTTCCTGTGTGTTATACTGCTGATACTTATCAGCCAGTGTTTAGAAAACCTTATCTTCCTTATTAAGTGCTAATATTAGAGCTTAAGGTACGGCATATATAGATTAATCATTGTTAAGAGTTATCTTAATCTCTGCTCACAGACGCACCTTAGCTATAAGGCACTAGGACTCCCATCTTTTGGAGCCCTAGGACTCTGAAAAAGTGGTATATGAAATATTGATATTTACCTATGCAGGTGTTATTTTTAAGCACTTTTTAAAAGCACATTAGCACTTTAAAAATATTGGTGTTGGTGATGGTGTTTCTTTGTTAGTCCCCCTTAGGGTCTTAAGGGAGAGCCGTCGTTGAGTGGGGGCGCCATGTCGAACTTAGGGTGCCAACCTCCGCGGTAAGGTAGGGTGAGTAAGGGAGAGAGCACCCCCTCACCTAATATACCTCTATCCTTTTAGTGTTAAGTTTATATTGTTAAATTAACCATTGTCTCCTGACCCATAAGGTCATTTTTACCTTATTTAATTAAAAGTTATATTTTAGGGGCATTTCTGGTTTCTCTTGGTTTAATATACAGACATTGCCTTCCAATCCAAGACTGGATTATGGGTCTGTAACCATGGCAGACCCAAAACGACCAAATCATGCATTTTATGCAGAACAAGAAAACGAATCACCTCCCGATGTTCAGGAGTCATGCACATGGTTACCTGTGTCCAAAACTGCGGTTTATTTTCCGCCAATGGCGTAGCATCAATACCTCTAAGAGGGATAGGATTTACCAATGGCTCAAGAACAAAACCACAGCGCTTGGCAAACGACAGATCCATAAGACTCAGGGCAGCACCTGAATCCACAAACGCCATAACAGGGTAGGAAGACAATGAGCAAATTAAAGTCACAGACAAAATAAATTTAGGTTGCAAATTACCAATGGCGACAGGGCTAACAACCCTTGTAAGGCGTTTAGAGCATGCTGATATAACATGTGTAGAATCACCACAGTAAAAACACAACCCATTCTGCCGTCTATGATTTTTCCGTTCATTTCTAGTCTGAATTCTATCACATTGCATTAAATCAGGTGTTTGTTCAGACAACACCACCAGAGGATTAGCAGTTTTGCGCTCCCGCAAACGCCGGTCAATTTGAATAGCCAGCGCCATGGAATCATTCAGACTTGTAGGAATGGAGAAACCCACCATCACATTCTTAATGGCTTCAGAAAGGCCATTTCTGAAATTTGCGGCCAGAGCACACTCATTCCACTGAGTAAGCACGGACCATTTCTGAAATTTTTGGCAATACACTTCAGCTTCATCCTGGCCCTGAGAAATAGCCAGCAAGGCTTTTTCTGCCTGAATTTCAAGATTGGGTTCCTCGTAAAGCAATCCGAGCGCCAGAAAAAACGCATCAATATTCGCCTGGCGAATGGATCTCCTAGCGCTAGCGAGAAAGCCCAATCCTGAGGGTCGCCCCGCAAGAAAGAGATAACAATTTTAACTTGCTGAGCTGAGTCTCCAGACGAACGGGGTCTCAGAGAAAGAAACAATTTACAATTATTCCTGAAATTCCTAAACTTAAATCGATCTCCAGAGAACAGTTCAGGAATAGGTATTTTAGGTTCAGACATAGGACTACTGGTAACAAAATCTTGTATGCCCTGCACACGAGCAGCAAGCTGATCCACACTTGTAATCAGAGTCTGGACATTCATGTCTGCAGCAAGCTTAAGCCACTCAGAGGTAAAGGGGAGGAAGAAAGAGAGGAAAAAAAAAAAAAAAAACTCAGAATTTCCTTTCTTATTATCCCACTTCTGCAATGCATTGAACATTCAACTTTGGCCTGGCATACTGTTATGACCCCAATGATGTCTGGCTGTGGCTGCTGATCCCACTCGGGAGACAGGAACACCAGGATTGGTGCGGGCATCAGGCAGGACTGGCAGAAGAGCACGGCTGAAACTCAGACGAGTAGGCTGGCACGGGTGAGACGCAGGGCTGGCAGAGACACGACAGAGAACACAGGGCTGGCAGAGACACAGCAGAGAACACAGGGCTGGCAGAGACACGACAGAGAACACAGGGCTGGAAGGCACAGCAGGAACGGCAGGACTGGCAGGAACACTGGATTGGAAGGCACGACAGAGAACACAGGACTGGTTGATGTGGCGTATGAAGGAACAGGTAAGGACCTGTTCACACTGGAGGTGCAGGTATGGATATGTAGTATGGGGGAACAGGTAGGGACCTGTTCACACAGGAGGTGCTGGTACGGATATGTAGTTTGGAGGAACAGGTAGGGACCTGTTCACACTGGAGGTGCAGGAACAGATATGAAATATGAAAGAACAGGTAGGGACCTGTTCACACAGGAGGTGCTGGTACGGATATGTAGTTTGGAGGAACAGGTAGGGACCTGTTCACACTGGAGGTGCAGGAACAGATATGAAATATGAAAGAACAGGTAGGGACCTGTTCACACAGGAGGTGCAGGAAAGGAAACAAGCAGAAAGAAATGAGGTATGAAGGAACAGGTTGGGACCTGTTCACAAAGGAAATGCAGGTACGGAAAGAAGCCAGAAGGAAAGGAGAATGAAGGAACAGGTTGGGACCTGTTCACACAGGAAGAGAACCGCAAGGCTGCGGATAGGAATGGTAGAGCAGCAAAAGATAGTGTAGCAACAGAAGCTAAGCAGAGCGGAACCGCAAGTAATGCGGAGAGGAGCTGCAGCAAGAGATTTCTGCAGAAGCCAAGCAGAGCGGAGCCACAAGGAATGTGGAGAGGAGCTGCAGCAAATGATAACTGCAGCAGCAGAGCAGAGCAGAACCGCAAGGAATGCGGAGAGGAGCTGCAGCAAGAGATTACGGCAGCTACAGAAGCTAAGCAGAGTAGAAAGGAGCAGAACCGAAAGAGTGCGGAGCAGAGGCAAATCCGCAAAGGTACAGAGCAGGCAGAGCCGCAAGAGTGCGGAATGTAAGCAGTCTGAGAACATGAGGAAAGACACAGCAGGGAAGGAAGCCACAGACAAGGAGACCGAGATAAGACTAAGTTGAGACAAGGAAAAGGAACAAGACAAGAAACAAGGACAAAGACACAGGGACCAGGATATTCTGCCTCCTGGAGGGCGGACAACAAGACCAAGGCAATAGCACAGAGAAAAGCCTCCAGAGAGGGAGTAACAGAGCAAGGCCTGGCAAACTCAGCAGCAAAACACAAACTGAGCTAACACATTGCACAGGCCCAGACCACTGGGTGGAGCTGCACTATATACTGGAGGCCTCTTGGTAATTGGTCAGGAACAGATTAGACAGATGCACCTGATTCCTATAAGAACCAGAGAGTTCAGGCGCCGGTCCCCTATGCACACAGCCAGGAAGCATGCAGAGAGCAGAGAGACAGAATATGCAGCTGGCATGAAACAGAAACCACATCATGGCCTGGAGCAGTGGGTAAGATAGTGTGAGAGATGAGAGGCCATGCCGTGATGCCAGCAGAGTTGTTACAGTACCCCCCCCTTTACGGCCCCTCTTCTTCAAGCCCGCCAGAATAACTTGTAGAAGAAGGATAGGAGCACACATAGTCAGAGCCTTCACAACATTCCTCTGGTAGAATGAGGTAGATGAGACATTAGAGATCTCAGGTTGCCCAGTCTCTTTGAGTCCAGTAAGATCAGATTCCCACACAGAAGATGCAAGAGACAGGACGTCTTTCACCTGGTTAACTGAAAGCAGGGACTTGGAAGCTTCTGATTTGACCACAACATAATCTGATTCTTTGGACACTGAAGACACCTTCACTGGATCCAACTTAAGCCCATCATCACAAGAAAATTGAACCTCCTCCTTTAGACTGGTGGAAAGCAGAGATGAGAACGCTTCAGTCTTGAGATCTTCACCAGATAGCCAGATGGAAACTGGAGGCATACATATAGGAAACATCTTCAGCCTGGTACCCTGAAAAAATTGGACCTCCTCTTCTAGATTAGAGGATGAGTATGTCTCTGTCTTAGTATTATCAGCAAGTAGCCACTTGGAAGCAGAGGACATACATTTAGCAAGCCCCATCAGCCAGTTACTCTGACAAAACTGGACCATTTCTTCCTCCGGATTGGTGAAGAACAGAGATGCAAGAGCTTCAGCTTCAACTTCTTCATCCACCTGCCACATGGAATCTGAAGGCATCATTACAGGAAGCATCTTCTTCCCAAAGTTCAGAGAAAATTTTTTAAGAGACAGGGATGTTCCTGGGAACTGGTCACTGGTATTGTCACTGGAGGTGTGCGGAGAGGATGCCACTGCTTTCTTTACTTCAGTGAGGTCAGCACACCGTGACTCAATAGCCAGCTGATTAGGTGGCGAAGATATCAACACTGTAGATTGACCTTGCAGTTTAGGAACAAGAAACTTCTGGAGACTTGATAGTTCCAAGCGCAGAACCACGCTGGGTCTTCGGACTGGAACAGGCAGCAGAGTATCCAGTTCAGAACGACCGACGGGCAGACTGGTCAACAAGTGGAAAACAAATTTCTTCGCATATAATGCTCCGATTTGGAGCTGTAGTTGTCCCTTTGACACTGGACTGTTCATAAGTAGGACTTGGCCATCACCAAACACCTTCACAGGATTCAGGAGCAGTGGAACAGGAACCACACTTAGACTCCATCTGGTTTGCAGCTTGAACACATCTGCAGGACCGAAGCTCCCACAAGGCACCGGAACAGACACAGACTTTAGCAGAAGGGAGTTATTCTCACCAAGGGCAGTCTCTCCTACTGGCCCAAGGTTTTGGAGCTTTAGATCCCCTGGACAGAGGCTATCCAGGTGTTCCTCACAACAGCAGCGACATAGTAAGCCCTTCTTATGACTGGTCTTAGACTGGTGCTTTGCCAGTCCACTCTTGACAGTCTTTTTGGGTTCTATTTGAGTAGCTGCTTTAACGGGTAGAGGAACTGGGGGGTCACAGATGGTCATGGCTTGACGTGGAGGTTTCTTCACGGGTTTCGCCCGTCTGGAGCACCTCTCGGATCTAGATGGGGAAGACTTCACAGGAGAAGCAGGACGAGGCTTGTCAAAGACTTTACGGAAGGCCACCAGGAAGGCCCCAAGACTCATGACGATAGGATCCCCTGCTTCCCAGAGGGGACAATTCCATAATAAAGCATCTCCTGCTAGGTAGGACATGATGTAGCCCACCTTAATCTGGTCAGAGGGAAAACAAGCTGCATTCTGCAGGATGTAGTGCAAGCACTGTTCCAGGAAGCTTTGGCATTCTTCTGGATTCCCATAGAACCTAGGCGGGTCTGCTGGGTTGTGCTCTTCCTCATAGGCCAGAAGTTGATTGTAGAGAGCGTCTAAAATTATGATTGGGCCCGAGGTCTCCTCAATTGGAACGACACAGGGCGGAACAAATTCTTCAGCTTGCTCATATGGGTAGAGAGAAAGTTCATCATGCTCTGCGAGCGGTAGGACATGGGATACAGCGGAGGCCATTGCCTGTGCAAACTGTCATGCTCACGCCCTGGCTGGTAGGTGTGAGCTCAGGGGGTTTGTGGCCCCCACTGGGCCACAAACCAGACTTCCCTGGAAGGGGCGTGACTATGACAGCTGTTCACACAGGAGGTGCAGGTACACATATGTAGTATGGGGGAACAGGTAGGGACCTGTTCACACTGGAGGTGCAGGAACGGATATGAAATATGAAGGAACAGGTAGGGACCTGTTCACACAGGAGGTGCAGGAAAGGAAACAAGCAGAAAGGAATGAGGTATGAAGGAACAGGTTGGGACCTGTTCACACAGGAGATGCAGGTACGGAAACAAGCCCGAAGGAAAGGAGAATGAAGGAAAAGGTTGGGACCTGTTCACACAGTAAGAGAACTGCAAGGCTGCGGATAGGAATGGTAGAGCAGCAAGAGATAGTGTAGCAACAGAAGCTAAGCAGAGCGGAACCGCAAGGAATGCAGAGAGGAGCTGCAGCAAGAGATTTCTGCAGAAGCTAAGCAGAGCGGAGCCACAAGGAATGTGGAGAGGAGCTGCCACAAGGGATAACTGCAGCAGTAGAAGCTAAGCAGAGCGGAGCCACAAGGAATGTGGAGAGGAGCTGCAGCAAGGGATAACTGCAGCAGCAGAGCAGAACCGCAAGGAATGCGGAGAGGAGCTGCAGCAAGATTACGGCAGCTACAGAAGCTAAGCAGAGTAGAAAGGAGCAGAACCACAGGAGTGCGGAGCAGAGGTAAAGCCACAAAAATACAGAGCAGGCAGAGCCGCAAGAGTGCGGAATGTAAGTAGACTGAGAATACGAGGAAAGACACAGCAGGGAAGGAAGCCACAGACAAGGAGACTGAGATAAGACTAAAGGTACCGTTACACTAAGCGACGCTCCAGCGATATAGACAACGATCCGACCTAAACTAGATCGCTGGAGCGTTTCTGTTAGGTCGCTGTAGAGACGTCAAACACAGCAGCTCCAGAACAATGCAGGAACGATCCAGTGACGTAACGGCGACTCACTTATCGTTCACGCTCCATGTAAAAACATTGCTGACATCGTTGCTTTTGCTGTCAAACATGACGATACACGCCAATCTAGTGACCAAATAAAGTTCTGGACTTCTAGCTCCGACCAGCGATATAACAGCGGGATCCAGATCGCTGCTGCGTGTCAAACTCAACGCGATCGCTATCCAGGACGCTACAACATCACGGATCGTTGTTGTTCTCGTTGGAAAGTTGTTTAGTGTGAAGGTACTTTAAGTTCAGACAAGGAAAAGGAACAAGACAAGAAACAAGGACAAAGACACAGGGACCAGGATATTCTGCCTCCTGGAGGGCGGACAACAAGACCAAGGCAATAGCACAGAGTAAAGCCTCCAGAGAGGGAGTAACACAGAGCAAGGCCTGGCAAACTCAGCAGCAAACACAAACTGAGCTAACACATTGCACAGGCCCAGACCACTGGGTGGAGCTGCACTATATACTGGAGGCCTCTTGGTAATTGGTCAGGAACAGATTAGACAGATGCACCTGATTCCTATAAGAACCAGAGAGTTCAGGTGCCGGCCCCCTATGCACACAGCCAGGAAGCATGCAGAGAGCAGAGAGACAGAATATGCAGCTGGCATGAAACAGAAACCACATCATGGCCTGGAGCTGTGGGTAAGATAGTGTGAGATATGAGTGGCCATGCCATGATGCCAGCAGAGTTGTTACAAGTATATTGATGAAAATCTGGCCAAAGGCTTCATACGTCCTTCTTCCTCTCCAGCAGGGGCACCTATCTTTTTTGTAAAGAAGAAGGATGGGACCCTGAGACCCTGTGTTGACTATCGAGAACTCAATAAGGTAACCGTACGAAACCGTTACCCTTTGCCTCTGATTCCCGAATTACTGGAAAGAGTCCACCATGCTAAGGTGTTCTCTAAACTGGATCTTCGTGGGGCTTATAATTTGGTTCGTATTCGTCCAGGGGATGAGTGGAAGACAGCATTCAGATGCCGGTATGGACACTTTGAATCTCTTGTGATGCCCTTTGGGCTTTGTAACGCCCCTGCAACGTTTCAACACCTTGCTTATGACATTTTCAGAGATTTGTTGGACCTGTTTGTAGTGATCTATTTGGACGATATACTAATCTTTTCTGACTCTCTACAGGAACATGAAGAACATGTCAAAACTGTTTTAAGACATCTGAAAGAGAACCATCTGTATATTAAGCCGGAGAAATGCGAGTTCCATCGTTCTGAGATACAGTTCTTAGGTTATATCATCTCTCCCCAGGGGCTGAACATGGAATCTGGTAAGATTCAGGCTATCCTTGACTGGCCGGTACCCAAAAACGTTAAGGAGGTCCAATGTTTTATTGGTTTTGCAAATTTCTACAGACGCTTCATTTGAAATTTTTCTGATATTGTCCGTCCCATTACTTCCTTGACAAAGAAAGAAAAGCCCTTTAAGTGGTCATCACAGGCTCAAGAAGCTTTTGATCAGCTTAAGATCTGTTTCACATCAGCACCGCTGTTGATACACCCAGATCCAACACTTTCTTTCATTGTGAAGGTGGACGCTTCTGATAATGCTTTGGGGGCTATTCTCTCCCAAAGAACCGGAGAGAAGCGTCTGCTACATCCTTGTGCTTTCTTTTCCCATAGACTAACCTCAGCAGAGAAGAATTATGATGTGGGAGACAAGGAATTGCTGGCTATTATTGCGGCTTTCAAAGAATGGAGGCATCATCTGCAAGGAGCTGCACAACAGATCATAGTGCTAACTGACCATCGCAATTTAGAGTTCCTTAGATCCGCTAGATGTCTTTCTCCTTGTCAGGCTCGTTGGAACTTATTTTTAAATCAATTTAACTTTGTTATCTCGTACCATCCAGGTTCTCGTAATGGGAAGGCTGATGCTTTATCCTGATTCCATGCTGCGGATTCCGTACCTGGAGCCCCATCCAAGACCATTCTATCTGATGCCAATTTCATTGGAGTTATCCACGATCAGGACTTGTGGAAGGAGTGCAAGGAGGCCTATGACGGTGATATATTTCTGGCCAACCCACCTGTGGATATTAATCTTGTCTTTAAGGGTGGCATGTGGTTCAGAGATCGACGTATCTACGTCCCTGAGGTCGTCCGTCTGCAGATCCTCAAGTTGGTACATGACTCCAAGTTGGCTGGTCACAGGGGGGTACAGAAGACACAAGATTTCCTGAGCCAATTCTTCTGGTGGCCAACTTGCCTGAAGGATACCAAGGACTATGTTCTCTCTTGCAAGGTATGTGCCCGTTACAAGACTCCTCATGTGGCACCTACGGGTCTTCTACAACCATTACCTGTTCCGTCCCGCCTTTGGGGGTCTATATCAATGGACTTTATTGTGGAGCTGCCTACATCGGGGGACATGAATACAATCATGGTGGTAGTTGATCGCCTGACTAAAGCTGCTCATTTTGTTCCGTGCACCGGCCTCCCCTCAGCTAAAGATACAGTGAACTTGGTTATACAGAATGTCTTTCGGTTGCATTGGGTTCCGGATGAGATCATCTCTGACCGTGGAGTGCAGTTCACTTCAAGATTCTGGAAGGGGTTTTGCTCTGCACTCAATATTAATGTCTGTCTCTCTTCCACTTACCATCCCCAGACAAATGGTCAGACTGAGCGTACCAACCAGACGCTGGAACAATATCTAAGATGCTATGTCAGCCATCTCCAGGATGATTGGTTGGAGTTGCTGCCATTAGCCGAATTTTCATATAACAATTCTCAGAGCGCCTCCACTAAATTTACACCTTTCTTTGCCAATCTGGGTTATCATCCGTGTATCTTACCTAGGTCTCCAATTAATTCTCCGGTTCCGGCAGTGGAGGAAAGGCTGACTGCGATGAGGCAAAATCTGGAGGTTCTGAAGGAATCCCTGACCACAGCTCAAGAACGTTATAAGAGATCGGCTAATAGATTCCGTAAACCTGCACCCATGTTCAAGGTAGGAGATTCCGTGTGGTTAACAACTAAGAATCTGAAGCTAAATGTTCCTTCACAAAAACTTGGACAGAAATTCATTGGCCCTTTCAAGATTAACGGTATTGTGAGCTCTGTGGCCTGCCGGCTGAAGCTGCCTAGGACTATGAAGGTACACCCAGTTTTTCATGTATCTTTACTAAAGCCTGTATCTCCTAATACCTTCCAGGGACGTGTTGTGCCACCTCTGCAGCCTGTGGTGATTGATGGGCAAGAACAATTTGTGGAGGAGGAAATTGTTGATTCCAGGATTCGCAGGAATCGGCTCCAATATCTGATAAGATGGCAGGGATATCCCCCTGAGGAAGACTCTTGGGAACCTGCGGAAAACATCAATGCCCAACAGAAGATTTCTCGTTTTCATCAGAGATTCCCTGAGAAACCAGGTCCAGGATCGTCCTGAGGCCGCTTCTAAGGAGGGAGTAATGTCAGGACTCTGAACATTTTTTAATTACCTTTTTGTGCATTACTGCCCTTTTCCAAGATGGCGTCTTTGGTCTCATGTGCACTGTGTCTTACTGCTATAAAACTCCACCCCGGCCTTTAGTCAGTGCTAGAGTATTCTGCCTTGCATCCAGCTCCTGACCTCTGGTGACTCCCTGGCTATATACCTGCTCCTGTGAACCTGTGGGGTTATCCTTCTACTCTGCCCTGAGTTCCTGCTGCATACACCAGTTCCAGTAATCCTCCTTCATCTGCTGCTCGTGTTTACTTCAATCTGCATTTGCTGGACATGTAAGCTGTTGCTGCTCTGCAAGACCCTGAGACTATTACCCAGACCTCCCTGGTTGAGCTAAGATATTATTTGAACTGCCTTATAAGCATATCTATCTGTGTTTTGGACTAAGCAAGGACTTATTCGTGTCAAGTATCCTCAAGAATAATTGTGCTTCATAGACTTTCTGCGTGATTGCATTTTCCTCTGAAGTTTCCTATAGACTGCTGAGCTGCATTTGATATTTGCACCAAGTGTTGTGGACTTGAGTTTCTCTCTGCACCTGTTTGAATCACCGTGTGATAATATAGACTTTACCACTTATAAAATTGTGTCCTGTAGTTGTCTTGTTCCACGCAAAGAGTCTCCTGAGTTATCCCCTATAATTATTACACACTGCTTTGTCAATTTTACCACACGTGGAATGGTATAAACGCCCACCCCAAAAGAAATTCATGAATTGCTGTTTTTTGATCATTCTCCCTCCCAAAAATCAGAATAAAAACAATCATAAAATGTCATGTGCACGAACATGGTACCAGTAAAAACGTCATCTCGTCCTGCAAAAAACAAGACCTCACATGACTCTGTGGGCCAAAATATGGAAAAATTATAGCTCTCAAAATGTGGTGGTGCAAAAACTTTTTTTGCAATAAAAAGTGTCTTTTAGTGTGTGACAGCTGCCAAACATAAAACCCCAATAGAAAAACCCACTATAAATTGTAAATCAAACCCTCCTTTATCACCCCCTTAGTTGTGGAAAAATAATAAAATAGAAAAATGTATTTATTTCCATTTTACATTTAGGGTTAGGGTTGGTGCTAAAGTTAGGGTTAGGGTTGGTGCTAAAGTTAGGGTTAGGTTTGGGGATAAAGTTAGGGGTGTGTTAGGGTTAGGTTTGTGGTTAGGGTTATGGTTAGGGTTGGGATTAGGGTTAGGGTTGTGTTGGTGTTAGGGTTGGAGTTAGAATTGGGGGGTTTCCACTGTTTAGGTACATCAGAGGCTCTCCAAACGCAACATGTGTCTGATCTCAATTCCAGCCAATTCTGCATTGAAAAAGTCAAACGTTACTCCTTCCCTTCTGAGCTCTGCCATGCGCCCCAACAGTGGTTTACCCCCACATATGGGGTATCAGCATACTCAGAACAAATTGAAAAACAACTTTTGGGGTCCAATTTCTTCTGTTACCCTTGGAAAATTAAATAATTGGGGACAAAAAATCATTTTTGTGAAAAAGATGATTTTTTTTACGGCTCTACATTATAAACTTCTGTGAAGTACTTGTTGGTTCAAAATGCCCACCATACATCTAGATAAGTCCCTTAGGGGGTCTACTTTCCAAAATGGTGTCACTTGTGGGGGTTTCCACTGTTTAGGCACATCAGGGGCCCTCCAAACGCGACATGGCGTCTGATCTTAATTCCAGCCAATTTTGCATTGAAAAGTCAAACGGCACTCCTCCTCTTCTGAGCTCTGTAATGTGCCCAAACAGTGGTTTACCTGCATATGTAGGGTATCAGCATACTCAGGACAAATTTTAAAACAACTTTTGGGGTCCAATTTCTCCTGTTACCCTTGGTAAAATAAAACAAATTGGATCCGAATTCAATTTTTTGCAAAAAAAAAGTTAAATGTTTATTTTATTTAAACATTCCAAAAATTCCTGAGAAGCACCTGAAGGGTTAATAAACTTCTTGATTGTACACCCTTGAGGGGTGCAGTTTTTAGAATGGTGTCACTTTTGGGTATTTTCTATCATATAGACCCCTGAAAGTGACTTTAAATGTGATGTGGTCCCTAAAAAATAATGGTGTTGTAAAAATGAGAAATCACTGGTTAACTTTTAACCCTTATAACTTCCTAACAAAAAAAATTTTGGTTCAAAAATTGTGCTGATATAAAGTACACATGTGGGAAATGTTACTTAATGAGTATTTTGTGTGATATATCTCTGTGATTTAAGGGCATGAGAATTCAAAGTTGGAAAATTGCGAAATGTTCCAAATTTTTGACAAATTTCCATTTTTTTCACAAATAAACACACATCATATCAAAGAAATTTTACCACTAGCATGAAGTAGTATATGTCACTAGAAAATAATGTCAGAATCACCAGGATCCATGAAAGTGTTTCAGAGTTACTACCTCATAAAGGGACAGTGGTCAGAATTGTAAAAATTGACCTGGTCATTAACATGCAAACCACCCTCGGGGGGTAAAGGGGTTAAAATAGTAAAGGTTTTTTCTGAGATTAACTTTTAATTGCCCATAGGCTTTCACAACTAATAAGCAGCACAACTATTCTCACCAGGGTTGCCAACTTGACTTTTTAGTTTTTCTAGACAGCTTATTAAAAAAACATGGACAGACAATGTTTTTATAGATACATTGTAAAATTACAATAAATCAATCATTAAATAATTATGATCATTAGTGATACATGTCTGTGGAGACACGGGGTCGGCGGGCGCCCAGGTCTGCTAGCGGAAAATGCATGGACCAGGGATCATTCCACCGAACGCACCCTCTCCTTTTAACATGGGCATAACGCTACTCACACAACACAGGGTTAGTGTAAAACAGTGTGGCAATGCTTTATTGAACCACAAAACAGGCAGATAATATGTAGAACAGTCCCAGCAAAATACCCCAAGATGGTGCACATTACAGAGTCTCAGCCTTCCGCTGACTCGTCGGTATAATAGCAGCTGTTACATCAGGTGTTCCAGAGCTGATTACCCCAACTGTGACATGCACACAGAGAGGAGGTAGCGACAAGCATAGGAAGATGACTGTCCATTCAGGTACAAGGCCAGTTGATCCAAGGGTCACAACCTGGCTTCTCCGAACATCTCCATGGAGCCAGGCGACTGGCGGGTCCCAATCTTGGCATTCTCCAAATGTATCCATTGGGCAGCGATGATCAATGGAGCAGATCAGTATTCTTCCAACATGTGCCATGGTCTCTTAGGTTGTTTCCTGTAGAATGATAGATCCTTGTCCCTCATGACCGGGCCATGATGTATTGTCAGCAGTCAAGTAGGGTCATCTGGATGTTTGTGATGTCTTGTAACCTATTTTTATATTTAACAAGTGTCCATGAGTCCAGCATCACAGATAAGGGGAAGAATGGTGACAACCAAGTCACCTTGTTTGATTATGTAATCTATTTGCATAGATTTTCCTTCTCTGTTTTAAAAATCAACAAACTATCTGGGCTACCCAATGCATAATTAGCATATCATTAGTCATCAAGGATTAGAGCATACTATGTTATAACACATATCAGCTTGCAAGTCAATATTCCAGGCTTACACAAACAAAAGTCTGTTTTCTTGACCAGTAAGAAAGAAATGCTTAAATTCAAAAGCCAACATACAGATAACAGCCTATTCTTCTTGGTTTGCTAAAAATAGTCATCTGAGTAATTAAGATACAATGATGTGTCTCCACAATGTCTACCGCTCATAATTGTGATTTGAAGACAACAGCTGCATTCGCTTTTAACTGCAAAATGAGGATAATTATGGTCAAAATGATCTGTAAAAGTTTATTCTGCTTCACAAAAATCACAGATTTTTTTATAGACAGGGAAAATACAGTACCCTATTTTTATGGACTGTCCTGGAATTTCTGGACCTGTTGGCAACCCAGATTCTCATCCGCTGGAGGTACAGCGCTGCTTCTTCCTCTTTGCTCTGCTCTTTATAGACAAGATACAGCGGAGATGACACAACTACAGTGCATATGAATGTAGACATGAAATTACCACTGAAGCCTGTCAACAAAGTCAAGGGCAGTAACGGAGAAGCAGTGCTGGACCTGCAGAGAGTGATTATCGCTAATTTTATTATTTTGTATCTCTCCAGGTCTATTGCTGAATAAAAGTTGATCCTACAACATCCCTTTTACATCATTTGTATGCTGCTGTTTAACTGATCCACAAACATACTGTTCTTCTCATAATCTTACTAATTTGTCATTTACAAATAATATCCATCTAGAGAAATAGGAATATCTATGTAAATTAATAAATGTTCAATAATAATAATAAACCATAATTTATTATTTAATTTCTAAACCAAAGCTGCATAACATTTTCCAATAAACAGTGTGTAGTACAAGACAGATTAAAGCATGATGAAGACTCTAGTAAGCTCCACCAGACTTGTCACAACATAATTGATAAAACTACCGTATATGTTCATGGTGAAATAGGATAGGCTTTTAATTACATTAGCAAAATATAGAAGAATGCACAATGAAATAAAAGTTCTCATTATTGTTTAGCAACTTTTTTAAGCGTTATCCTTATATCTTGATTTCTGAGGCTATATATTATCGGGTTAAACAGAGGAGTAAATACAGTGTGTAACAAGGAGACAATCTTATTAACAAGCAAGGAATTTCCTTTAGATGGGATCATGTATTTAGCTATTAGTGTCCCATAAAATGTCACCACAACAATAAGATGAGAACTGCAGGTAGAAAAGGTTTTTTGCTTGCCAGTTGTGGATGGGATATTTGCTATAGTGAGGAAGATATACACATAGGTTCCAATGATAAAACCACAAGGAAGGATAAATATTGGCATAGAAAATAGAAAGACTTCCAGCTCTACGAGAGAAGTGTCCGAGCAAGAAAGCTTCTGAAGAGGGAAAAGGTCACAGTAGAAGTGGTTAATGATATTGTCATGGCAAAAATTAAAATTTGATATGGGCATAACTGCGATAAGATTGAGAGTAAGACCCAGCAACCATGGCCATAGTGAAAGATAGACCTGGCACCTAAAGTCCATGATGCTAGAGTACCGTAAGGGACTGCAGATGGCCACGTATCGATCATAGGACATCACTGATAGAAGAAAACACTCTGCGATGGTTGTACCACTGAAGAAATAAAATTGTGTGATACACCCTACAAAAGTCATTATTGTCCCTCTGAACAGAGAGGTGCCGAGCATATTGGGAACAATATTCATGGAAATCACAAGGTCAGAAAAGGAAAGATGACAAAGAAAGTAATACATTGGGGATTGGAGGTATGCATTGGCACAAACCAGTATGATGATAAGAAGGTTTCCCATAACTGTAAAAAGAAAGACTAGCAAGAAAAGAATGAAGAATACAATGTTGAAGCTGTGAAGATTTCCGAAACCCAATCGAATGAATTCAGTAACTCTTGTTTGGTTCATTATGAATTATCAGATTTTCCTGAAACATTAAAGTAAATATATTTCTAACTTGAGTGAAGAAAATGTAGTTTTTAGAAAATGGAATAAAAAAACATCTTTCATGTGCTGGCCACTTTTAGGTACATCTTTTCAGTACAGAAGTTGCTTTTCTTAGTAATGTACATTGGCAGTGCATGAAGCCTCTGTTATGTTTAGGAAACCAACTTAGGTTGATGTGCAATGAGTTACTTGGAACGTATCCTGTTGCTCATATTAGAAGATAGACTATAGCCAGGATGTCCAAGGTCAACCACTATGTTCAAGGATACTGTGATCATTAAACAATTCATGTCATCATAACATTGCTTATCTTACTAGTACGTTGTTTACAACTTGAACTAGCACCAATGAGTTTATTGGCTAGCAGCTCATTTTTTCACTCCCAAGATGCCACATGAGGTACAAAGACAACTACAATCAGTCTTTATAAGACATGGACATAATCATGTATGTATTTTAGCCTAAAAAAATAATATTTGCAACACGGTTTCATTAAGTATGTTGAATCGTTTAATCCCTACAAAATTTAAAATACATCAAGCTTCTGTGGCACCACCCTACTGCATACATGACCAGTGACCATGACTTATCTTACAGTCCCTGCATAGTGCATTCATCATCATTATCATCATCATCATTAATATTACCCTCTTCCGGCACATCTACTGCAGTTCTATGGCGCAGGCTCAGTAGCGTGTTATACATCTGGCACCTGCCTCTAACAGCAGGGATTAGATTAAACTCCGTTTGCTGTTGTGGAACCTCTTAAATGCTGCCATGAATCTCTGACACTAGTATTTAGCGCCCATCTTCCCTCGTACAATACCTATCTTGTCTTCTCTTTGCATTCCTGTAAAAGTCCAGTCTGCATCTTCCGTTTACAGGAGTTCATAATTTAATAATGATAAAGTAGTGCAGTATATGACAAAGGTGATTAAACAACCGTCCTTAAAAATATCACAAAATTAAGAAAAGAAAACAAACTTTGAATCATCCCCTATTCCAAATGCAAAAAATAATGAAACAAAATAAGCATATTCCAAATCTCTATGTTCACAAAAGTCTATGTTCATAAAAGTGGCAAACACTGTAAAGTAAAAAAAATGAAGCATTTCCAGCATTACTTATTTTCACTTGCCACACTTAAAATAAAAAGAATGAAAATCAATCAAAGCATTATACATACTCCAAAATTATACCAATGAAACAGCTTGGAATTAGTGATGAGCAAATATACTCGTTACTTGAGATTTCTAGAGCATGCTCGGGGGTCCTCCGAGTATTTTTTAGTGCTTGGAGATTTAGTTTTTCTTGCGGCAGCTGGATGATTTACATCTGTTAGCCAGCATAAGTACATGTGGGGGTTTCCTGGTTGCTAGGGAATCCCCACATGTAGTCAAGCTGGCTAACAGATGTAAATCATTCAGCTGCGGCAAGAAAAACTAAATCTCCAAGCACTAAAAAATACTCGGAGGACCCCCGAGCATGATTGAGAAATCTCGAGTAACGAGTATATTCACTACTTGGAATCAATAAATAAGCCTTCACTAAAGTCTGTCCACAAATTTTTTTTTTGCAAATTTTCTTTTACAATTATTTTACAAAGTTCTGAGTTTTTTAAATCAATACAATATATATATATATATATATATATATATATATATATATATATATATATATATATATATATATATATATATAACAAAACTAGACAAATTTGGAATCAATGCAATCATACTGACCTGAAGAATCATGTTACCAAGTCAATTTGACAGCATAATGAGGACTGTAAAATTAAAACAAAGCAAAAAAAAACAGTGGCAAAATTGCATTTTTTTCACTCTTTCACCGCACTTGGAATTATTTTTCTCATTTTTCATAATAGCGTAAAGTAAAATAAATTGTCATTCAAAACTACAAATCATCTGCCAAAAAAGAGTGACAGTTTTTATATCTCGCCTGATGCCACTGCGGCATTTGCTGTGCAATGTTAGTAATTAGAATTATCTTCAATAGCATAAAAAAAATCATGGACACATTACATTTTGGTACCTGGACAGTGACAAAAACTGCCTTGTACGTTCGTTAACATAGTGTTTAGGAACCTACTGATGGTTGGCCACCGTGGCAGAATCTGACCACTGACCAGGAAAGATTCTCATGAAAGTAGATGATGAAGATTTCTATTGAATGACAGTAAGCACAGATCTTAAAATTGTCATAGAAATAACATTTCAAAATAAAAATAATTTTAAGACTTTTTTTCCTGAATCTAAAATATCTTTTAATTAATACAGGTCTAGAGAGAGAAGATGATATCATTATACAATGTAAGGTTTTCCAAGCAATCATTGATCTACTAAGAATGAGCTACTTACAATGTGACTGTCACAGGAAAGATACCGTATATATCTTGGTACCGTGTTAGCCAGTAAATAGAAAAATATTTAGAATTGAGAGTCCTCAGTGGTTGATAACTTTTAATGGCTAACTGAAAAGATGGTAACAAATTGCAAGCTTTCGAGACTACACAGGTCTCATCATTAGGCTCAGATGTGACTGTCAGGCATCAACAATATATCAGTGTCATCATCTTTTATATTTTTATTTCATTGCTTGTGGCTGGATGTCTAGGGAGAGATTTATTCCCAGTACCCACAGGAATAAACTTTACTTTTAATTTATACATATAATTTTTATGCAACTGACTGAAGTTGCTTAATTCCATTAAAAGAAAAAAATCCTTATATTTTTAAGGATACACTTTTATTTTCTGCAGGCACATACCACATTCAGTACTGTTTATTTAATGATTTATTTTTTTTAATGATTATAATCACTTTCCCCCAAAAAATGTATATATATATTTTTTTGTGAAAAGTATTATTATAATAAGTTTTTGCTTTAAATGTGCTTTCTACATACCGTATTTTGCAGATTGTAAGATGCACTGAATTATAAGATGTACCGCAAATTTTGAGGAGAAAAATAGGAAAAAAAATCTTTTTAATAAAATGGTGGTGCTTCTTATAATCCATGCATCTTATTGCTTACCGGGGGTGGTGGCTGCAGTGAAGTGGGGCCCCAGGGTCACCGTTGGAGGAGGCAAGAGCGGAGCATTGTTGCAGGCCGCAGGCTGGGATGAGGGGGTGTTCGGATGTGCCGTGCAGCTTACCGCTGCGGGTATTCGGTGCTGCGGGTGTCTAGTGCTGCGGATCTTGGTGCCAAGATCTCCATCTGCGCATGCGCCGCCCCGGTTGGTAGCCACTTTCCCGGAGTCCAGTCCACCGCATAGGAAACCATGTTACTACGGGGACTCTGGACTTTCACATGATGTCGGCAGAGCCCTCACAGCACCAGACATCCGCAGCAACAGACACCGGCAGCACCAGACACCCACAGCACCAGACACACGCAGCACTGAACACTGGCAGCTGTGCGCCGCACCGCACATCCGAACACCCCCTCATCCCAGCCTGCGGGCGGTAAGGTATATCCGCATTTTAAGATGCACCCCAATTTTCTCCCCAAATTTGGGGGGGAAAATGCATCTTACAATCCGAAAAATATGGTACTTCATACTGGACTGTTGTTTCTCCAACTATTCGTGTTTTCTTAAGAGACAACTAATTTTATACTTTGGTATTTTTAATTGCTTTAATATATACATATTAATTGGTGTTAGGTGGTTTATGGTTACTCCATTTCTGGTGGTTTCACAAGTTTTATGTGCACAAGATGCTAGTGCATTGTTGTGGTACTTAAGTTGGATTTCTTGTGTTCCTCCTTCTTTATCAGCCCCTGATGTACCTGTGTATCCCTTTTGGGACTTGTCATATCATGCTATGATTCATAAAGTAGATAGTTCGTGGCAACCATTAAGAGGCCCCTAAGACAAATAAGAGCTGGTTACTGACTGGTTATTGTGCTTTTCATTTTGTGTTAGTCTATGCTAAATCTTTTCCTTTTGACTTATTAAAGGGAAGGTACCGCATTTGTAGATCATTAATAAATTAATGTAATGTGGCATAACATGCTGTTATAACCAAGTTTTGAATGCATTTCAAACATATTTTGTGTGTTACAGGAGTTTAAAGACAGCACTGGGGCTGACATCTTGTTTTCACAGCAGCAGCACGACACTATCAGTGTCATAATATGGCACCCCATGGTCATAGGAGATAACTGACTGCTGACCCTATCTCTAACATTGCAGCCGCATTAGCAGTGAGTTGGGCATGCCTCGGCGGGCTGCACAATTCACAGTAGTGGGAGTGATCTGCTGCCATATTCATGGAGCCCTCGAATCTGCTAACTAAACATAAACAGCACTGCTTCCAACAGAACAGATCCTATATTGAGGGCTAACAGTTGTAAAATGCAGGAGAAAAGCCTGGCAGAATTGCAGAGACATCAAGGAGGAACAGTGTACAATTAGCATTATAGGAGCAGGAGCTGTCAGCTGCACTGCAGGAGTTGTGATTCATCCCTTCCTAAGATAAGGAGCTGAAGTGAATGGCCAGGCTTTGTGGAGGGAGGTGAGAGAATCATGTCATCTGGGTGAGAGAGACTGATGGGAGAGAGAAAAATAGTAACTGCTGGTGATAGCAGATCACAGAGCAGTCTCCCACAAAATGGCACTGCCCTGTGATGCTACTCTTCATTCTGCCCCAGGGATACTAGAACACCCAAAAAGGGAGGGAAATGGTGATGTCAGCAGTTACTGCCCCAATTTTCCAGCTAGCAGTAAAGCTGGTAAGTCTTACTATAGCTGCTTGAGGTCTAAAATGGAAAATGATCCCCCTAGTGGTAAATATATATATTTGTCAGAAAATATATAATATTTTTAATATAGAAATGTTTGCAAACAGTGCAAATATTGCATTAATACATTTGAATGACTATTTTAAGCTTAATTTCACAAAAAAAAAAAACTACAAGGAAACTGGTGGCACCTTCCCTTTAACTTTTCATCAAGAAACGTGCATAGAGCCAATTTCTGGTGAGCATTACATCTTTGCCATTCTTGGAAATGCACCACAGGCCTCTAATAACAGGTGGTGCTCTATTTTAAGACCTTACTGTCAAAGTAATTATGCTAGAAATTAATTATCTCCATTCAGGAGTGTAGCGACCCAGTCGGCGGGATCCGTCTCAAGGATACTGGGTGATCGGGCCCCATATGGCCGCAGGCATTCCCCTGTTTCCAGCAATCTCACTTACCTTGTCCGGGCTCCCCTGATGTTCCCTCAGGCTGCGGTGTCTTCCCGACATGTCGCCTCCGTCTCCTCTCTTCCGGGTCGCAGGGGAGCAAGCATAGGGCATGCACGCGCCGCTGTCAAATGATTTAAAGGGCCAGTGCACCTTTTTCCTGTAATCACCTCTCAACTAATCACTGAGAGGCTTGCCTATACTTAAGTTCATCACTTCCTTTGGGAGGTGCCTGGGCAACTTTGTGCATTGTTTTAAGTTGCTGTTCTCAGGTCCCAGACAAGCGCCTGCTTGCTCAGCCTTGTCTTGCCTTGTTCTAATTCCCAGTGTTTTCTTCTAGTACTGGTGCCCTGCCTACCTACCATCTACCCGTGGACTTTGGCGGTACCCTCTGGACCTTCCGGTTCACCTTCTCCAGTTCCCAGGACCTCTCGCTCTCCTCCCCTCGGTTCCATTGTTCCTCTTGGGTCTGATCCTCTGGTCTTGGAGCTGTTGCACTTGAGCCTCCTTGGTTGTTCTGGGTCAATCCCTGTTAAGGGGTTCGCTCTCCGCAGCTCACTCGGGGGATTTCAGTGTTTTGGTCCAGGGGGTCCTCCCGTGTGGGTGCTCCTGTTTCAGAGTCTAAATGGAGCCTTGCAATTCATCTGACATCCTTGTCTGGCTGGTTCCTAGGGACCAATTTCCACAGTGACCTCTGTGGTCAAGTGGATTCACTAACCTCACTCCGCCTGCCTTGGTGTGACAGATTTGGCCCAGGCCATGGATCCGGCTGATACCTAATTCTCCTTCCAAAGGGAACTAGCTGGTCTTCGATAAAATCAAGACAATCTGGTGACTTTCATGCAGACCCTTGATCAGGGCCGGACTGGGACAAAAAAGCAGCCCTGCCACACAAACCTCACGGGCCCACATACTATAACACTCATCAGCCCCGATCAGTGAATTTTTGCTATAATTTGTCGTCCCCTCATCACTCTCTTAAAGGAGTTATTTGAAGAGCCACATGTGAATGGCGCCACAGTGCGTATGGTTGACCACAGCTCCATTACATGGTGCTCTTCAAAGCTTCATTTCCTAGGATCAAGGGGGTCCCAGAGGTCAGATCCATAGCAAACAAAGTCATCCCCTATCCAGAAGATAGGGGTGAACTTCCAAATTTGTATAACCCTCCAAACAGTATTATGGGCACCACATAGTCCTCCAGACAGTGTTATAGGCACCACATAGTCCTCCATATAGTGTTATCGGTACCACATAGTCATCTTTATAGTATTATGGGCACCATATAATTCTCCATACAGTATTATGGGCACCACATAGTCCACCATATAGTATTATGGGCACCACATAGTCCTCCATACAGTATTATGGGCACCATATAGTTCTCCATACAGTATTATGGGCACCACATAATGCTCTATACTGTATAATGAGCCCACATAATGCTCCATACAGTCTTATGGCCCCATATATTACTGCATACAGTATTATGGGCCCCACATAATGCTCCATACAGTATAATGGGCCCCATATATTAATTCATACAGTATAATGGGCCCCATATATTACTTCATACAGAATAATGGGCCCCATATATTAGTTCATACAGTATAATGGGCATAATAAATTACTTCATACAGTATAATGTGCCCCATATATTACTTCATGCAGTATAATGGGCCCCATATATTACTTCATACAGTATAATGGGCCCCATATATTACTTCATACAGTATAATGGGCCCCATATGATACTTCTCTGTTGTGAATCCGCTTTTTGGGCTCCCCTGGTGGTTGCTGGTGGTACTGGTGACTTGTGTGTGCTTTGCTGTCCCAGTTCACCTGCTCCCATCAGTGTTTGGGAGTTTCCTATTTAGCCTTGCTCTCCAGTCATTTCCTTGCCGGTCATCATTGTAACCAGAGCCTTCGGTTGCATGTTCCTGCTACTAGTCTGCTGATCAGCTAAGTGGACTTTGTCCTTTTGTTTTGTATCTTTTGTCCAGTTTGCAGTTTTTGTTATTCTCTGTAGCTGGAAGCTCTTGCGGGCTGAAATTGCCACTCCTGTGTCATGAGTTGACACAGGAGTCTTAAAGTAATTTCAGGATGGTTTTTTGAAAGGGTTTTCAGTTGACCGTGAAGTCCTCTTTTGTATCCTTCTGCTATCTAGTAAGTGGACCTCTCTTTGCTAAATCTACTTTCATACTGTGTATGTCTTTTCCTCTTAACTCACCCTTATTACATGTGGGGGGCTGCTATCATCTTTTGGGGTATTTCCCTAGAGGTAAGCCAGGTCTGTTCCTTCCTCTACCAGGCGTAGTTAGTCCTCCGGCTGGCGCGTGGCATCTAGGAAGTCGTAGGTATGCTCCCTGGCTACTATTAGTTGTGTGGTAGATTTAGCTCACGGTCAGCTCGAGATTCCATCACCCAGAGCTCGTCCGTTATTTTTGTGTTCTGATGTTTCCCTGCCATTGGGAATCATGACAGTATGACCGGCCAATGTTAAAGTTATTGGCAGAAGAAAGGAGAGAAAAAAAGAAGTCTGTAGATTTTTTTTTTTTTCCCCCCCTATGCTTGCTCCATAGTTGGATCAGTTGTATTTCAGCTCTAATTACAGCCTTTGCCTTTCTCTCCTTCTAATCCTTGAATGGCTCTGATCTCACCTGTTTAAAGATGGACCCTCAGAGTTTGGCTGTAGGTTTAAATAATCTTGCTACCAAGGTTCAAAATTTACAAGATTTTGTTATACATACTCCGATGTCTGAACCTAAAATTCCTACACCAGAGGTGTTTTCCGGAGATAGATCTCGGTTCCTGAATTTCAAATATAATTGTAAATTGTTCCTTTCTCTCAGACCTCACTCCTCTGGAGATCCTGTCCAGCAGGTTAAGATTGTAATCTCTTTGCTGAGAGGTGACCCTCAAAATTGGGCATTTTCATTGACACCAGGGGATCCTGCGTTGCTCAATGTGGATGCGTTTTTTCTGGCTTTAGGGTTGCTTTATGAGGAACCTAATTTGGAGATTCAAGCTGAAAAAGCTTTGATAGCCCTATCTCAAGGGCAAGATGAAGCTGAGATATACTGCCAAAAATTTCGTAGATGGTCTGTGCTTACTCAGTGGAATGAGTGCGCCCTAGCGGCAAATTTCAGAGAGGGCCTTTCTGATGCCGTTAAAGATGTTATGGTCGGGTTCCCTGTGCCCACAGGTCTGAATGAGTCCATGACAATGGCTATTCAGATTGATCGGCGTTTGCGGGAGCGCAAACCCGTGCACCATTTGGCAGTATCTTCTGAAGATACGCCAGAGAAAATGCAATGTGACAGAATTCTGTCCAGAAGCGAGCGGCAGAATTATAGGCGTAAAAATGGGTTATGCTTCTATTGTGGTGATTCTGCTCATGTTATATCAGCATGCTCTAAACGTACAAGGAAGGTTGACAAGTCTATTTCAATTGGCACTTTACAGTCTAAATTTATTCTGTCTGTAACCTTGATTTGTTCATTATCAGTTATTACCATGGATGCCTATGTGGACTCTGGCGCCGCTCTGAGTCTTATGGACTGGTCCTTTGCCAGGCGCTGTGGGTTTGATTTAGAGCCTCTGGAAGTCCCTATACCTCTGAAGGGTATTGATTCTACGCCTTTGGCTTGTAATAAACCACAATTCTGGACGCAAGTGACTATGCGTATGACTCCAGACCATCAGGAGGTGATTCGCTTCCTTGTGTTGTACAATTTGCATGATGTTTTGGTGCTTGGATTACCATGGTTACAATCTCATAACCCAGTCCTTGACTGGAAAACAATGTCTGTGTTAAGCTGGGGATGTCGGGGGGCTCATGGGGACATACCTTTGGTTTCCATTTCGTCATCTATTCCCTCTGAGATTCCGGCATTTTTGTCTGATTATCGTGATATTTTTGAGGAGCCTAAAATTGGTTCACTCCCTCCCCCACAGAGATTGTGATTGCGCCATAGATCTGATTCCTGGCAGTAAATTTCCAAAGGGTCATTTGTTTAACTTATCTGTACCTGAACATGTTGCTATGCGAGAGTATATTAAGGAGTCCCTGGAAAAGGGACATATTCATCCTTCTTCATCTCCTTTAGGAGCTGGTTTTTTCTTTGTATCTAAAGAGGATGGCTCTCTGAGGCCTTGTATTGATTATGGACTCCTGAATAAAATTACAGTCAAATATCAGTATCCGTTGCCTTTGCTCACTGATTTGTTTGCTCGCATAAGGGGGGCTAAGTGGTTCTCTAAGATTGATCTTCGTGGGGCGTATAATTTGGTGCGAATTAAGCAGGGGGATGAGTGGAAAACCGCATTTAATACGCCTGAGGGCCATTTTGAGTATTTAGTAATGCCTTTCGGCCTTTCTAATGCACCTTCAGTCTTTCAGTCCTTAATGCATGATATTTTCCGTGAATATTTGGATAAATTTATGATTGTGTATTTGGATGATATTTTGATTTTTTCTGATGACTGGGAGTCTCATGTTCAACAGGTCAGGAGGGTTTTTCAGGTTTTGCGGGAGAATTCTTTGTGTGTAAAGGGTTCAAAGTGTGTTTTTGGGGTTCAAAAGATTTCCTTTTTGGGGTACATTTTTTCCCCTTCTTCTATTGAGATGGACCCTGTCAAGGTTCGGGCTATTTGTGACTGGACGCAGCCTACTTCTCTTAAGAGTCTTCAGAAATTCTTGGGCTTTGCTAATTTTTATCGTCGATTTATAACTGGTTTTTCTGGCGTTGCTAAACCTCTGACGGATTTGACCAAAAAGGGTGCTGATGTTGCCAATTGGTCCCCTGCTGCTGTGGAGGCCTTTCGGGAGCTTAAGCGCCGCTTTTTGTCTGCCCCTGTGTTGCGCCAGCCTGATGTTTCTCTTCCCTTTCAGGTTGAGGTCGATGCTTCCGAGATCGGAGCGGGGGCGGTTTTGTCGCAGAAAAGTTCCGACTGCTCAGTGATGAGACTTTGTGCGTTCTTTTCTCGAAAATTTTCGTCCGCCGAGCGAAACTATGATGTTGGTAATCGGGAGCTTTTGGCCATGAAGTGGGCATTTGAGGAGTGGCGTCATTGGCTTGAGGGTGCCAGACATCAGGTGGTAGTTTTGACTGATCACAAGAATCTGATTTATCTAGAGTCTGCCAGGCGCCTGAATCCTAGACAGGCACGATGGTCGTTGTTTTTTTCTCGGTTTAATTTTGTGGTTTCATACTTACCGGGTTCTAAAAATGTTAAGGCAGATGCTCTTTCTAGGAGTTTTGAGCCTGACTCTCCTGGGGATTCTGAACCTGCTCGTGTCCTTAAGGATGGGGTGGTTTTGTCTGCTGTCTCCCCAGATCTGCGACGTGCTTTGCAAGAATTTCAGGCGGATAGACCTGATCGTTGTCCGCCTGGTAGACTGTTTGTTCCTGATGATTGGACCAGTAGAGTCATCTCGGAAGTTCATTCTTCTTCGCTGGCAGGTCATCCTGGAATTTTTGGTACCAGAGATTTGGTGGCTAGATCCTTCTGGTGGCCCTCCCTGTCTCGGGATGTGCGTGTTTTTGTGCAGTCTTGTGATGTGTGTGCTCGGGCCAAGCCTTGTTGTTCTAGGGCTAGTGGGTTATTGTTGCCCTTGCCTGTTCCGAAGAGGCCTTGGACGCACATCTCTATGGACTTTATTTCTGATCTCCCTGTTTCTCAGAAGATGTCTGTCATCTGGGTGGTGTGTGACCGTTTTTCTAAAATGGTTCATTTGGTACCATTGCCTAAGTTGCCTTCCTCATCTGAGTTGGTCCCTCTATTTTTTCAAAATGTGGTTCGCTTGCATGGTATTCCGGAAAACATCGTTTCTGACAGGGGAACCCAGTTCGTGTCTACATTTTGGCGGGCATTCTGTGCCAGGTTGGGCATTGATTTGTCTTTTTCGTCTGCATTCCATCCTCAGACTAATGGCCAGACGGAGCGAACTAATCAAACTTTGGAGACTTATTTGAGGTGTTTTGTGTCTGCGGATCAGGATGACTGGGTTGCCTTTTTGCCGTTGGCAGAATTTGCTCTTAATAATCGGGCTAGTTCTGCCACTTTGGTTTCTCCTTTCTTTTGCAATTCAGGGTTTCATCCTCGTTTTTCATCTGGTCAGGTGGAATCTTCGGATTGTCCTGGAGTGGATGCGGTGGTGGATCGGTTGCATCAGATTTGGGGACAAGTGGTGGACAATTTGAAGTTGTCCCAGGAGAGGACTCAGCAGTTTGCTAACCGCCGTCATCGTGTTGGTCCTCGCCTTCGTGTTGGGGACTTGGTGTGGTTGTCTTCCCGTTTTGTCCCTATGAGGGTTTCTTCTCCTAAGTTTAAGCCTCGGTTCATCGGTCCTTATAGGATTTTGGAGATACTTAACCCTGTGTCCTTTCGTTTGGACCTCCCGGCATCTTTCGCTATCCATAATGTATTCCATCGGTCGTTGTTGCGGAGATATGAGGATATGAGGTACCGGTGGTTCCTTTTACTGAACCTCCTGCTCCTGTGCTGGTGGAGGGTGAATTGGAGTATGTTGTAGAGAAGATCTTGGATTCCCGTATTTCCAGACGGAGACTTCAATATCTGGTTAAATGGAAGGGCTATGGTCAGGAAGATAATTCTTGGGTAACTGCCTCTGATGTTCATGCCTCGGATTTGGTTCGTGCCTTTCATAGGGCTCATCCAGATCGCCCTGGAGGTTCTCGTGAGGGTTCGGTGCCCCCTCCTTAAGGGGGGGGTACTGTTGTGAATCCGCTTTTTGGGCTCCCCTGGTGGTTGCTGGTGGTACTGGTGACTTGTGTGTGCTTTGCTGTCCCAGTTCACCTGCTCCCATCAGTGTTTGGGAGTTTCCTATTTAGCCTTGCTCTCCAGTCATTTCCTTGCCGGTCATCATTGTAACCAGAGCCTTCGGTTGCATGTTCCTGCTACTAGTCTGCTGATCAGCTAAGTGGACTTTGTCCTTTTGTTTTGTATCTTTTGTCCAGTTTGCAGTTTTTGTTATTCTCTGTAGCTGGAAGCTCTTGCGGGCTGAAATTGCCACTCCTGTGTCATGAGTTGACACAGGAGTCTTAAAGTAATTTCAGGATGGTTTTTTGAAAGGGTTTTCAGTTGACCGTGAAGTCCTCTTTTGTATCCTTCTGCTATCTAGTAAGTGGACCTCTCTTTGCTAAATCTACTTTCATACTGTGTATGTCTTTTCCTCTTAACTCGCCGTTATTACATGCGGGGGGCTGCTATCATCTTTTGGGGTATTTCCCTAGAGGTAAGCCAGGTCTGTTCCTTCCTCTACCAGGCGTAGTTAGTCCTCCGGCTGGCGCGTGGCATCTAGGAAGTCGTAGGTATGCTCCCTGGCTACTATTAGTTGTGTGGTAGATTTAGCTCACGGTCAGCTCGAGATTCCATCACCCAGAGCTCGTCCGTTATTTTTGTGTTCTGATGTTTCCCTGCCATTGGGAATCATGACACTTCTCCCTGTTCCCCTCTGCTCTGGTCTCCTCAGTGTATTCTGATCCTTCACACTGCTTGGCACAGAGGATGCGCTGTAGTGATGTCAGTGCGCCCTCTGCGCTAAGACAAAGCACAAAGCTCAGACGCAGAGGAGGAATGATGAGAGAGGGAGCATTAGCGGATGACTCCCTCACTCATCATTGTTTTCAACTGTGTCAGCATTGGCACCGGAGCCCCACTACTTACGAGCACCATAGCATGCCATGTCACCGATGGCTTGTGGACCCGGCACTTGCCCGCTTGTGCCGGGTGGTGATGTCGGCCTTGATATATGCGTCAAAACTGAGCACCACCAAATATTAACCAGTCGGTGAAATGCTTTTAGGACACACACCTGTCATGGTTCCCAATGGCAAGGGAACGTAAGAAACATATAAATAACGAACGAGCTCTCGGGTGATGGAAACTCGAGTTGACCGTGAGCTAAATCTACCACACAACTAATAGTAGCCAGGGAGCATACCTACGGCTTCCTATATGCCACGCGCCAGCCGGAGGACTAACTACGCCTGGTAGAGGAAGAAACAGACCTGGCTTACCTCTAGGGAAATACCCCAAAAGATGATAGCAGCCCCCCACATGTAATAACGGTGAATTAAGAGGAAAAGACATACACAGTATGAAAGTAGATTTAGCAAAGAGAGGTCCACTTACTAGATAGCAGAAGGATACAAAAGAGGACTTCACGGTCAGCTGAAAACCCTTTCAAAATACCATCCTGAAATTACTTTAAGACTCCTGTGTCAACTCATGACACAGGAGTGGCAATTTCAGCCCGCAAACGCTTCCAGCTACAGAGAATTACAAAAACTGCAAACTGGACAAAAGGTACAAAACAAAAGGACAAAGTCCACTTAGCTGATCAGCAGACTAGTAGCAGGAACATGCAACCGAAGGCTCTGGTTACAATGATGACCGGCAAGGAAATGACTGGAGAGCAAGGCTAAATAGGAAACTCCCAAACGCTGATGGAAGCAGGTGAACAGAAGCAGCAAAGTGCAAACAAGTCACCAGTACCACCAGCAACCACCAGGGGAGCCCAAATAAGCGGATACACAACAGTACCCTCCCCTTAAGGAGGGGGCACCGAACCCTCACAAGAACCACCAGGGCGATCTGGATGAGCCCTATGAAAGGCACGAACCAAATCCGAGGCATGAACATCAGAGGCAGTTACCCAAGAATTATCTTCCTGACCATAGCCCTTCCATTTAACCAGATATTGAAGTCTCCGTCTGGAAATACGGGAGTCCAAGATCTTTTCTACCACGTACTCCAATTCACCCTCCACCAGCACAGGAGCAGGAGGTTCAGTAGAAGGAACCACCGGTACCTCATATCTCCGCAACAACGACCGATGGAACACATTATGGATAGCGAAAGATGCCGGGAGGTCCAAACGAAAGGAAACAGGGTTAAGAATCTCCAAAATCCTATAAGGACCGATGAACCGAGGCTTAAATTTAGGAGAAGAAACCCTCATAGGGACAAAACGGGAAGACAACCACACCAAGTCCCCAACACGAAGGTGGGGGCCAACACGACGACGGTGGTTAGCAAACTGCTGAGTCCTCTCCTGGGACAATTCCAAATTATCCACCACTTGTCCCCAAATCTGATGCAACCGATCCACTACGGCATCCACTCCAGGACAATCCGAAGATTCAACCTGACCAGATGAAAAACGCGGATGAAACCCAGAATTGCAAAAGAAAGGAGAAACCAAAGTGGCAGAACTAGCCCGATTATTAAGAGCAAACTCCGCCAACGGCAGAAAGGCAACCCAATCATCCTGATCCGCAGACACAAAACACCTCAAATAAGTCTCCAAAGTTTGATTAGTTCATTCCGTCTGGCCATTGGTCTGAGGATGGAATGCAGACGAAAAAGACAAATCAATGCCCAACCTGGCACAGAATGCCCGCCAAAATCTAGACACGAACTGGGTACCCCTGTCAGAAATGATGTTTTCCGGAATACCATGCAAGCGAACCACATTTTGAAAAAACAGAGGGACCAACTCAGATGAGGAAGGCAACTTAGGCAATGGCACCAAATGAACCATTTTAGAAAAACGGTCACACACCACCCAGATGACAGACATCTTCTGAGAAACAGGGAGGTCCGAGATAAAGTCCATAGAGATGTGCGTCCAAGGCCTCTTCGGAATAGGCAAGGGCAACAACAACCCACTAGCCCTAGAACAACAAGGCTTGGCCCGAGCACACACATCGCAAGACTGCACAAAAACACGCACATCTCGAGACAGGGAAGGCCACCAGAAGGATCTAGCCACCAAATCTCTGGTGCCAAAAATTCCCGGATGACCTGCCAGAGTAGAAGAATGAACTTCCGAGATGACTCTAGTGGTCCACTCGTCAGGAACAAACAGTCTACCAGACGGACAACGATCAGGTCTATCCGCCTGAAATTCTTGCAAAGCACGTCGCAAATCTGGAGAGACAGCAGACAAAACCACTCCATCCTTAAGGACACCAGCAGGTTCAGAATTCCCAGGAGAGTCAGGCTCAAAACTCCTAGAAAGAGCATCTGCCTTCACATTCCTAGAACCCGGTAAATACGAGACCACAAAATTAAACCGGGAAAAGAACAACGACCAACGTGCCTGTCTAGGATTCAGGCGCCTGGCAGACTCCAAATAAATTAAATTCTTGTGATCAGTCAAAACTACCACCTGATGTCTGGCACCCTCAAGCCAATGACGCCACTCCTCAAATGCCCACTTCATGGCCAAAAGCTCCCGATTACCAACATCATAGTTTCGCTCGGTGGCCGAAAATTTTCGCGAAAAGAACGCACAAGGTCTCATCACCGAGCAGTCGGAACTTTTCTGCGACAAAACCGCCCCCGCTCCGATCTCGGAAGCATCGACCTCAACCTGAAAGGGAAGAGAAACATCAGGCTGGCGCAACACAGGGGCAGACAAAAAGCGGCGCTTAAGCTCCCGAAAGGCCTCCACGGCAGCAGGGGACCAATTGGCAACATCAGCACCCTTTTTAGTCAAATCCATCAGAGGTTTAGCAACGCCAGAAAAACCAGCCATAAATCGACGATAAAAATTAGCAAAGCCCAAGAATTTCTGGAGACTCTTCAGAGAAGTAGGCTACGTCCAGTCGTAAATAGCCCGAACCTTGACAGGGTCCATCTCAATAGAAGAAGGGGAAAAAATGTACCCCAAAAAGGAAATTTTTTGAACCCCAAAAACACACTTTGAACCCTTTACACACAAAGAATTCTCCCGCAAAACCTGAAAAACCCTCCTGACCTGCTGAACATGAGACTCCCAGTCATCAGAAAAAATCAAAATATCATCCAAGTAAACAATCAAAAATTTATCCAAATATTCACGGAAAATATCATGCATTAAGGACTGAAAGACCGAAGGAGCATTAGAAAGGCCGAAAGGCATTACCAAATACTCAAAATGGCCCTCAGGCGTATTAAATGCGGTTTTCCACTCATCCCCCTGCTTAATTCGCACCAAATTATACGCCCCACGAAGATCAATCTTAGAGAACCACTTAGCCCCCCTTATGTGAGCAAACAAATCAGTCAGCAAAGGCAATGGATACTGATATTTGACTGTAATTTTATTCAGGAGTCGATAATCAATACAAGGCCTCAGAGAGCCATCCTTTTTAGAGACAAAGAAAAAACCGGCTCCTAAAGGTGATGAAGAAGGACGAATATGTCCCTTTTCCAGGGACTCCTTAATATACTCGCGCATAGCAGCATGTTCAGGTACAGATAGGTTAAACAAACGACCCTTTGGAAATTTACTGCCAGGAATCAGATCTATGGCGCAATCACAATCCCTGTGAGGAGGGAGTGAACCAATCTTAGGCTCTTCAAAAATATCACGATAATTAGACAAAAATGCCGGAATCTCAGATGGAATAGATGACGAAATGGACACCATAGGAGTGTCCCCATGAGCCCCCCGACATCCCCAGCTTAACACAGACATAGCTTTCCAGTCAAGGACTGGGTTATGAGACTGTAACCATGGTAATCCAAGCACCAAAACATCATGTAAATTGTACAACACAAGGAAGCGAATCACCTCCTGATGGTCTGGAGTCATACGCATAGTCACTTGCGTCCAGAACTGTGGTTTATTACAAGCCAAAGGTGTAGAATCAATACCCTTCAGAGGTATAGGGACTTCCAGAGGCTCTAAATCAAACCCACAGCGCCTGGCAAAGGACCAGTCCATAAGACTCAGAGCGGCGCCAGAGTCCACATAGGCATCCACGGTAATAACTGATAATGAACAAATCAAGGTTACAGACAAAATAAATTTGGACTGTAAAGTGCCAATTGAAATGGACTTGCCAACCTTCCTAGTACGTTTAGAGCATGCTGATATAACATGAGCAGAATCACCACAATAGAAGCATAACCCATTTTTACGCCTATAATTCTGCCGCTCGCTTCTGGACATAACTCTGTCACATTGCATTTTCTCTGGCGTCTCTTCAGAAGATACCGCCAAATGGTGCACGGGTTTGCGCTCCCGCAAACGCCGATCAATCTGAATTGCCATTGTCATGGACTCATTCAGACCTGTAGGCGCAGGGAACCCGACCATAACATCTTTAACGGCATCAGAAAGACCCTCTCTGAAATTTGCCGCCAAGGCGCACTCATTCCACTGAGTAAGCACAGACCATCTACGAAATTTTTGGCAGTACATCTCCGCTTCATCTTGCCCTTGAGATAGGGCTATCAAAGCTTTTTCAGCTTGAATCTCCAAATTAGGTTCCTCATAAAGCAACCCCAAAGCCAGGAAAAACGCATCCACATTGAGCAACGCAGGATCCCCTGGTGCCATTGAAAATGCCCAATTTTGAGGGTCACCTCGCAGCAAAGAGATTACAATCTTAACCTGCTGGACAGGATCTCCTGAGGAGTGAGGTCTGAGAGAAAGGAATAATTTACAATTATATTTGAAATTCAAAAACCGAGATCTATCTCCGGAAAACACCTCTGGTGTAGGGATTTTAGGTTCAGAAATAGGAGTATGCATAACAAAATCTTATAAATTTTGAACCTTCGTAGCAAGATTATTTAAACCTGCAGCCAAACTCTGAGGATCCATCTTTAAACAGGTGAGCTCAGAGCCATTCAAGGATTATAAGGAGAGAAAGGCAAAGGCTGTAATTAGAGCTGAAATAAAACTGATCCAACTATGGAGCAAGCATAGGGGAAAAAGAGGGAAAAAAAAAAAATTTACAGACTTCTTTTTTCTCTCCTTTCTTCTGCCAATAAGTTTAACACTGGCCGGTCATACTGTCATGGTTCCCAATGGCAAGGGAACGTAAGAAACATATAAATAACGAACGAGCTCTCGGGTGATGGAAACTCGAGTTGACCGTGAGCTAAATCTACCACACAACTAATAGTAGCCAGGGAGCATACCTACGGCTTCCTATATGCCACGCGCCAGCCGGAGGACTAACTACGCCTGGTAGAGGAAGAAACAGACCTGGCTTACCTCTAGGGAAATACCCCAAAAGATGATAGCAGCCCCCCACATGTAATAACGGTGAATTAAGAGGAAAAGACATACACAGTATGAAAGTAGATTTAGCAAAGAGAGGTCCACTTACTAGATAGCAGAAGGATACAAAAGAGGACTTCACGGTCAGCTGAAAACCCTTTCAAAATACCATCCTGAAATTACTTTAAGACTCCTGTGTCAACTCATGACACAGGAGTGGCAATTTCAGCCCGCAAGAGCTTCCAGCTACAGAGAATTACAAAAACTGCAAACTGGACAAAAGGTACAAAACAAAAGGACAAAGTCCACTTAGCTGATCAGCAGACTAGTAGCAGGAACATGCAACCGAAGGCTCTGGTTACAATGATGACCGGCAAGGAAATGACTGGAGAGCAAAGATAAATAGGAAACTCCCAAACGCTGATGGAAGCAGGTGAACAGAAGCAGCAAAGTGCAAACAAGTCACCAGTACCACCAGCAACCACCAGGGGAGCCCAAAAAGCGGATACACAACACACACCCTTAAATCAAAGGGATTTATAAAAAGAAAATAATCAGCACACCGATTAAATAAGAGAAAAGTGAAGGACTCTTTATTAGCTCATGTGGTAATATTTCAATTCCATAGCCGAGAAATGATCTGTTATGGATCCAAAACGTTGTCACTTGGGCTAATAAAGAGTCCTCCACTTTGCACAATTGGAATGCCTCTTATTTTCATATATATACACACACACACTTAGAGCGGATACTTATATTTACATCATGTATACAGGACAGGAGGAGTATACACAATGTACACAGCTCCACACTATATACTATGGTAAGGAATATAGAGTGGAGCTATGTATATACTATATAGTGTAGAGATGTGCCAGTGTATATAGTGTGGATTCCATACTATATACACAGCACTCTACTATATGAAAAGCTCTACACTATATATACGCAATTCTACATTATAATTAAGACAGTCTTACACTATATTATGAGCATACGTCACATAGGTGACACACATAAATATCATATAGGAGACACCGCAAGTGCTGAATATATATCACATTGAGACTACTGTATATACATTATATAGGTGATACTGCAACTGCTATGTATAGTCACAGTATCACTTAAATAATGTATGTACAGCATTATCACCTATAATGTATATACAACAATAGCAGTATCACCTATATATTGTATATAGAGCAGTCTGTATACAATATGTAGGTGATACTGCTACTGATTTATATAATTGCAGTATCACCTATATGATGTATGCAGACTGCTCTCTATACATTGTGTAGGTCATACTGCTACTTCTCTATATATTATAGTTAATAGAAGAGAACAAAGGAAGCTTTCTCAAATATATAAAAGCGATAAATTTATTAGTTACAAAAAATACTCATACAAAAAAGACCAATAAAATAGACATGATACAAAAACACATGAACACGTTATCTGTAAATACCCGTGTACAGAACACAAGAGTGTAAAGAAAGACACCAGGATTAATAGAGGAGCGTACCACATAAACCATTAGCTGTACATGTTCTTAATGTGGACCATAACTAAGGTGCTACCAAGCCAAAATCTCCATGTGTAACTATGAATAAAATACTATGTCTATCACCCTCTGTGTGTCCTATGCCATATGGACACGAGTGGTGAAAGAGCTATAGACCATGCGTTATGTGCACCCTAAGGTCCTAGACACAAAAACCTTGTGGACCCTGGAAACGCTAGTGGTCCTGAAAAAACGGTTATCATATTGAACACATGGGAGGCTGGTCTCACCTGGTATGCGGACGCTCCAGCACGCACGCGTGGCTGTGGTGAGTGCGGGCGGCTGCTCGTGGCTGTGGTGAGTGCGGGCGGCTGCGCGTGGCACTGCTGAGTGCGGGCGGCTGCGCGTCACGGTGGTGAGTGCAGGCGGCTGCGCGTGGCGGTGGTGAGTGCTGGCGGCTGTGCGTGGCGGTGCTGAGTGCGGGCGGCTGTGCGTGGCTGTGGTGAGTGCGGGCGGCTGTGCGTGGCGGTGGTGAGTGCGGGCGGCTGTGCGTGGCGGAGGTGAGTGCGGGCGGCTGTGCGTGGCGGAGGTGAGTGCGGGCGGCTGTGCGTGGCTGTGGTGAGTGCGGGCGGCTGTGCGTGGCGGTGCTGAGTGTGGGCGGCTGTGCGTGGCGGTGCTGAGTGCGGGCGGCTGCACGTGGCTGTGGTGAGTGCGGGCGGCTGCTTGTGGCTGTGGTGAGTGCGGGCGGCTGCTCGTGGCTGTGGTGAGTGCGGGCAGCTGCGCGTGGCGGTGCTGAGTGCGGGCGGCTGCGCGTGGCTGTGGTGAGTGCGGGCGGCTGCGCGTGGCTGTGGTGAGTGCAGGCGGCTGCGCATGGCGGTGGTGAGTGTGGGCAGCTTTGCGTGGCTGTGGTGAGTGCGGGCGGCTGTGCGTGGCGGTGGTGAGTGCGGGCGGCTGTGCGTGGCGTGTTATGACCCCAATGGCGAGGGTCTCAGAGGAACGTGGAAGTCTGCAGAATACAAAAATCCAGCTCATAGGGCAGTGGTAACTGGGTTGACCATATATCTACTCCTAACGCCAACACTAGAAGTAGCCGGGGATCATTCCTACGTTGATTCTAGATGACACGCGCCAGCCGGAGAATCTAACTACCCCTAGTAGAGGAAAACAAAGACCTTTCTTGCCTCCAGAGAAGGGGACCCCAAAGCTGGATAGAAGCCCCCCACAAATAATGACGGTGAGGTAAGAGGAAATGACAAACACAGAAATGAACCAGGTTTAGCACAGAGAGGCCCGCTTACTGATAGCAGAATAAAGAAAGGTAACTTATATGGTCAACAAAAACCCTATCAAAAACCACACTGGAAATTCAAGAACCCCCGAACCGTCTAACGGTCCGGGGGGAGAACACCAGCCCGCTAGAGCTTCCAGCAAAGGTCAGGATATAGATATGAAACAAGCTGGACAAAAATACAAAACCAAAACAAATAGCAAAAAGCAAAAGGCAGACTTAGCTGATATAACTGGAACCAGGATCAGTAGACAAGAGCACAGCAGACTAGCTCTGATAACTACATTGCCAGGCATTGAACTGAAGGTCCAGGGAGCTTATATAGCAACACCCCTAACTAACGACCCAGGTGCGGATAAAAGGAATGACAGAAAAACCAGAGTCAAAAAACTAGTAACCACTAGAGGGAGCAAAAAGCAAATTCACAACAGTACCCCCCCCTTAGTGAGGGGTCGCCGACCCCTCACCACGACCACCAGGGCGATCAGGATGAGCGGCATGAAAGGCACGAACTAAATCGGCCGCATGAACATCAGAGGCGACCACCCAGGAATTATCCTCCTGACCATAGCCCTTCCACTTGACCAGGTACTGAAGCCTCCGCCTGGAGAGGCGAGAATCCAAGATCTTCTCCACCACGTACTCCAACTCGCCCTCAACCAACACCGGAGCAGGAGGCTCAGCAGAAGGAACTACAGGCACAATGTACCGCCGCAACAAGGACCTATGAAATACATTGTGAATAGCAAACGACACAGGAAGATCCAGACGAAAAGATACAGGATTAAGGATTTCCAATATCTTGTAAGGCCCAATAAAACGAGGTTTAAATTTGGGAGAGGAGACCTTCATAGGAACAAAGCGGGAAGAAAGCCACACCAAATCCCCAACGCGTAGTCGGGGACCCACACCGCGGCGGCGGTTGGCAAAGCGCTGAGCCTTCTCCTGTGACAACTTCAAGTTGTCCACCACATGATTCCAGATCTGCTGCAACCTATCCACCACAGAATCCACCCCAGGACAGTCAGAAGGCTCCACATGACCCGAAGAAAAGCGAGGATGGAAACCAGAGTTGCAGAAAAAAGGCGAAACCAAGGTGGCGGAACTAGCCCGATTATTAAGGGCAAACTCAGCCAACGGCAAGAATGTCACCCAATCGTCCTGATCAGCAGAGACAAAACACCTCAAATAAGCCTCCAAAGTCTGATTGGTTCGCTCCGTCTGTCCATTAGTCTGAGGATGGAAAGCAGACGAAAACGACAAATCAATGCCCATCCTACTACAAAAGGATCGCCAGAACCTGGAAACGAACTGGGATCCTCTGTCTGACACAATATTCTCAGGGATGCCGTGCAAACGAACCACGTTCTGGAAAAACACAGGAACCAGATCGGAAGAGGAAGGCAGCTTAGGCAAAGGAACCAAATGGACCATCTTGGAGAAGCGATCACATATCACCCAGATAACGGACATGCCCTGAGATAGCGGAAGATCAGAAATGAAATCCATGGAGATACGTGTCCAAGGTCTCTTCGGGACAGGCAAGGGCAAGAGCAAACCGCTGGCACGAGAACAGCAAGGCTTAGCTCGAGCACAAGTCCCACAGGACTGCACAAATGACCGCACATCCCTTGACAAGGAAGGCCACCAAAAGGACCTGGCCACCAGATCTCTGGTGCCAAAAATTCCCGGGTGACCTGCCAACACCGAGGAATGAACCTCGGAAATGACTCTGCTGGTCCACTTATCCGGGACAAACAGTCTGTCAGGTGGACAAGACTCAGGCCTATCAGCCTGAAATCTCTGCAACACACGTCGCAGATCCGGAGAAATAGCTGACAAGATAACTCCATCTTTAAGAATACCAACAGGATCAGCGACTCCAGGAGCATCAGGCACAAAGCTCCTAGAAAGAGCATCGGCCTTCACATTCTTTGAACCTGGTAAATACGAGACAACAAAATCAAAGCGGGAGAAAAACAATGACCAGCGGGCCTGTCTCGGATTAAGGCGTTTAGCAGACTCAAGATACATCAGATTTTTGTGATCAGTCAAGACCACCACACGATGCTTAGCACCCTCGAGCCAATGACGCCACTCCTCAAATGCCCATTTCATGGCCAACAACTCCCGATTGCCCACATCATAATTTCGCTCGGCAGGCGAAAATTTCCTAGAGAAAAAGGCACAAGGCTTCATAACAGAGCAACCAGGGCCTCTCTGCGACAAAACGGCCCCTGCCCCAATCTCCGAAGCATCCACCTCAACCTGAAAGGGAAGTGAGACGTCAGGCTGGCACAAAACAGGCGCCGAAGTAAACCGGCGTTTCAACTCCTGGAAAGCCTCCACGGCAGCAGGAGCCCAGTTAGCTACATCGGAGCCCTTCTTGGTCATATCCGTCAAAGGTTTCACAATGCTAGAAAAATTAGCGATAAAACGACGGTAGAAGTTAGCGAAGCCCAAGAACTTCTGAAGACTCTTAACTGACGAGGGCTGAGTCCAATCAAGAATAGCTCGGACCTTGACTGGGTCCATCTCCACAGCAGAAGGGGAAAAAATGAACCCCAAAAAGGGAACCTTCTGTACACCAAAGAGACACTTTGAGCCCTTGACAAACAAAGAATTTTCACGCAAAATTTTAAAGACCAACCTGACCTGCTCCACATGCGAATCCCAATTATCAGAAAAAAACAAAATATCATCCAGATAAACAATCAAAAATTTATCCAGATACTTCCGGAAAATGTCATGCATAAAGGACTGAAAAACTGAAGGCGCATTGGAGAGCCCAAAAGGCATCACCAAGTACTCAAAATGACCTTCGGGCGTATTGAATGCGGTTTTCCATTCATCACCTTGCTTAATGCGCACAAGGTTGTACGCACCACGAAGGTCTATCTTGGTGAACCACTTGGCACCCTTAATCCGGGCAAACAAGTCAGACAACAGCGGTAAAGGATACTGAAATTTGACAGTGATCTTATTTAAAAGCCGATAATCAATACAAGGTCTCAAAGATCCGTCCTTTTTTGCCACAAAAAAGAATCCCGCACCAAGAGGGGAAGAAGACGGACGAATATGTCCTTTTTCCAGAGACTCCTTGATATATGAACGCATAGCGGTATGTTCTGGTACCGACAGATTAAACAGTCTTCCCTTAGGAAATTTACTGCCTGGGATCAAATCTATAGCACAGTCACAGTCCCTATGAGGAGGCAGTGCACTGGACTCAGACTCACTGAAGACATCCTGATAATCAGACAAATACTCCGGAACTTCCGAAGGCGTAGAAGAAGCAATAGACACAGGCAGGGAATCCTCATGAATACCACGACAGCCCCAACTTGAGACTGACATAGCCTTCCAGTCCAGGACTGGATTATGGGTCTGTAACCATGGCAGCCCTAAAACGACCAAATCATGCATTTTATGTAAAACCAGGAAACGTATCACCTCGCGGTGTTCAGGAGTCATGCACATGGTAACCTGAGTCCAATACTGCGGTTTATTTGCTGCCAATGGTGTAGCATCAATACCCCTAAGAGGAATAGGATTTTCTAATGGTTCAAGAGTAAATCCACAGCGCTTAGCAAATGAGAGATCCATGAGACTCAGGGCAGCACCTGAATCTACAAACGCCATGACAGGATAAGATGACAGTGAGCAAATCAAAGTTACAGACAGAATAAATTTAGGTTGCAAATTACCAACGGTGACAGGACTAACAACCTTAGCTATACGTTTAGAGCATGCTGAGATAACATGTGTAGAATCACCACAGTAGTAGCACAAGCCATTCCGGCGTCTATGAATTTTCCGCTCATTTCTAGTCAGGATTCTATCACATTGCATTAAATCAGGTGTCTGTTCAGACAACACCATGAGGGAATTTGCGGTTTTTCTATCACATTGCACCGAATTAGGTGTCTGTTCAGACAACACCATGAGGGAATTTGCGGTTTTGCGCTCCCGCAACCGCCGGTCAATTTGAATAGCCAGTGCCATAGTATCATTCAGACCTGTGGGAATGGGAAAACCCACCATAACATTCTTAATGGCTTCAGAAAGGCCATTTCTAAAATTAGCGGCCAGTGCACACTCGTTCCAATGTGCCAGCACGGACCATTTCCGAAATTTTTGGCAATACTCTTCAGCCTCGTCCTGCCCCTGAGACATAGACAGCAAGGCCTTTTCTGCCTGAATCTCAAGATTGGGTTCCTCATAAAGTAAACCGAGCGCCAGAAAAAACGCATCAAGATCAGCCAATGCCGGATCTCCTGGCGCCAGCGAAAAAGCCCAATCCTGAGGGTCGCCCCGTAAGAACGATATAACAATTTTTACTTGCTGAGCAGAATCTCCTGATGAACAGGGTCTCAGGGACAAAAACAATTTACAATTATTCACGAAATTCCTAAACTTAAACCTGTCTCCGGAAAACAGTTCAGGAATCGGTATTTTAGGTTCTGACCTAGGATTTCTGATAACATAGTCTTGTATGCCCTGCACACGAGTAGCCAGCTGGTCCACACTTGTAATCAAGGTCTGGACATTCATGTCTGCAGCAAGCATAGCCACTCTGAGGTAAAGGGGAAGGAGAAAAAAAAAACTCAGAATCTTCTTTCTTATAATCCCTCTTCTGCAATGCATTAAACATTTAATACTCGCCTGGCAAACTGTTATGACCCCAATGGCGAGGGTCTCAGAGGAACGTGGAAGTCTGCAGAATACAAAAATCCAGCTCATAGGGCAGTGGTAACTGGGTTGACCATATATCTACTCCTAACGCCAACACTAGAAGTAGCCGGGGATCATTCCTACGTTGATTCTAGATGACACGCGCCAGCCGGAGAATCTAACTACCCCTAGTAGAGGAAAACAAAGACCTTTCTTGCCTCCAGAGAAGGGGACCCCAAAGCTGGATAGAAGCCCCCCACAAATAATGACGGTGAGGTAAGAGGAAATGACAAACACAGAAATGAACCAGGTTTAGCACAGAGAGGCCCGCTTACTGATAGCAGAATAAAGAAAGGTAACTTATATGGTCAACAAAAACCCTATCAAAAACCACACTGGAAATTCAAGAACCCCCGAACCGTCTAACGGTCCGGGGGGAGAACACCAGCCCGCTAGAGCTTCCAGCAAAGGTCAGGATATAGATATGGAACAAGCTGGACAAAAATACAAAACCAAAACAAATAGCAAAAAGCAAAAGGCAGACTTAGCTGATATAACTGGAACCAGGATCAGTAGACAAGAGCACAGCAGACTAGCTCTGATAACTACGTTGCCAGGCATTGAACTGAAGGTCCAGGGAGCTTAAATAGCAACACCCCTAACTAACGACCCAGGTGCGGATAAAAGGAATGACAGAAAAACCAGAGTCAAAAAACTAGTAACCACTAGAGGGAGCAAAAAGCAAATTCACAACAGTGGCGGTGCTGAGTGTGGGCAGCTTTGCGTGGCTGTGGTGAGTGCGGGCGGCTGTGCGTGGCGGTGGTGAGTGCGGGCGGCTGTGCGTGGCGGAGGTGAGTGCGGGCGGCTGTGCGTGGTGGTGGTGAGTGCGGGCGGCTGTGTGTGGCTGCGGTGAGTGCGGGCGGCTGTGCGTGGCTGCGGTGAGTGCGGGCGGCTGTGCGTGGCTGCGGTGAGTGCGGGCGGCTGCGCGTGGCTGTGGTGAGTGCAGGCGGCTGCGCGTGGCGGTGGTGAGTGCTGGCGGCTGTGCGTGGCGGTGCTGAGTGTGGGCAGCTTTGCGTGGCTGCGGTGAGTGCGGGCGGCTGTGCGTGGCTGCGGTGAGTGCGGGCGGCTGTGCGTGGCTGCGGTGAGTGCGGGCGGCTGCGCGTGGCTGTGGTGAGTGCAGGTGGCTGCGCGTGGCGGTGGTGAGTGCTGGCGGCTGTGCGTGGCGGTGCTGAGTGTGGGCAGCTTTGCGTGGCTGTGGTGAGTGCGGGCGGCTGTGCGTGGCGGTGGTGAGTGCGGGCGGCTGTGCGTGGCGGAGGTGAGTGCGGGCGGCTGTGCGTGGTGGTGGTGAGTGCGGGCGGCTGTGTGTGGCTGCGGTGAGTGCGGGCGGCTCTGCGTGGCTGCGGTGAGTGCGGGCGGCTGTGCGTGGCGGTGGTGAGTGCGGGCGGCTGTGCATGGCGGTGGTGAGTGCGGGCGGCTGTGCGTGGCTGCGGTGAGTGCGGGAGGCTGTGCGTGGCTGCGGTGAGTGCGGGAGGCTGTGCGTGGCTGCGGTGAGTGCGGGCGGCTGTGCGTGGCGTCACTCTGTGGGGTCCAGACTGCGCCGGCGCTTGCGCTTGCGCAGTCTATAAAGGCTTCGGACAGAGTGACGCTCCCAGCGTTATATTATAGATAGGTGATGCTGCTCTATATACATTATATAGGTGATACTGCACAGTTTCCTATATATTGTATATACAGGAGTATCACCTATATATTTTATATACAGCATTCTGTACACATTATACAGGCGATACTGCAATTATACAAAGCAGTTGCTGTAATATATAGATAGACTGTTTGGTATAATTGCAGTGTCACCTACATGACATATATACAACAGTCACAGTATCACCTATATAATTTACAGTATATACCGTATTTTCCGGCGTATAAGACGACTTTTTAACCCCTGAAAATCATCTTAAAAGTCGGGGGTCGTCTTATACGCCGGGTATCGCATTGCCGGGTGTATATGGTGGGTGGGGGGGGAGTGGGCCTGATGACGACGAGGGGGCGTCTCACAGGAAAGTGAGTATCCCCCATTACCTCATTGTATCATTGCAGCGTGGGGTCTCTGCTGGGAGCGGCGGCGGCTGCTGTGCTGTGCGTGGGGCGGCGGCTCCTCTTCTTCAGTGTGGGGCCTCAATGCTGCTGGGCGGCGGCGGCGGCTTATCTTCAGGCAGTCGGGGCTCCTCCGGTATCTCCTTAAAGCCCGGAGGCCCTGCCGGCAACTCCATCGGTGCAATGCAGTGGCCTCCGGGAACATGGCCGCTGCTCAGATTCAGAGATCTGAATCTGAGCATGCGCAGCCCCCAGCGGCCGGGCCACCGCATAGCAGCAATGGAGCTGTCTCCGGGAAAATGGCCGCTGCTCAGATTCAGATCTCGTCTCCCGAGATCTCGGGACGAGATCTGAATCTGAGCAGCGGCCATGTTCCTGAAGGCCACTGCATTGCACCGATGGAGTTGCCGGCAGGGCCTCCGGGCTTTAAGGAGATACCGGAGGAGCCCCGACTGCCTGAAGATAAGCCGCCGCCGCCGCCGCCCAGCTGCACAGAGGCCCCACACTGAAGAAGAGGAGCCGCCACAGCACAGCACCCACGCTGCACAATGAGGAGCAGCAGCCGCCGCTCCCAGCAGAGACCCCACGCTGCAGCGATACAATGAGGTAATGGGGGATACTCACTTTCCTGTGAGACGCCCCCTCGTCATCATCAGGCCCACTCCCCCCCCCCCAAAAGGCACATTAGTTACCGGTCCTATAAGACGACACGGTTTATAAGAAGACCCCCGACTTTTAAGGAGATTTTACATTTTAACTGGAAAAGTTGGGGGGTCGTCTTATACGCCCAGTCGTCTTATACGCCGGAAAATACGGTACACCAATCTATATGCATTATATAGGTGATACTGCTGTAAATACATTATATAAGTGATACTGAGACTACACACAGCAGTTGCAGTATCATCTATATATTATAGTAGCTGAAGAGCCTGGCATTGCCTGGGCATAGTAAATATCTGTAGTTAGTTATAGCACCTCACTTCTCTTATTTTCCCATCACGCCTCTCATTTTCTCCCTCCCATCTCTCATTTTCTCCCTTACACCTCTCATTTTCCCCCTCACTCCTCTCATTCCCCCCTCACTCCTCTCATTCCCCCCTAACACTTGTCATTTCGACCTCACATCTGTCATTTTCCGATCACTCCTCTATTTTCCCTCACTTCTCTCATTTTGCACTCACACCTTTTCATTTTCACCTCACACCCCTCATTTTCACCTCGCACCTCTCATTTTCCCCTCAGTATATACATGTTTGTCATCTCCCTTATATATAGTATACACCTGTATGTCATCTCCTGTATATAGTATATACCTGTATGTCATCTCCCCTGTAAATAGTATATACCTGCTGTATGTCATCTCCTCCTGTATATTGTAAATACCTATGTGTCATCTCCTCCTGTATATAGTATATACCTGTATGTCATCTCTTCTGTATATACCATATACAGTGTACCTATATGTCATCTCCTCCTATATATAGTATATACCTGTATGTCATCTCCTGTATATAGTATATACCTGTATGTCATCTCCCCTGTATATAGTATATACGTGTGTCATCTCCTCCTGTATACAGTATATACCTGTAAGCCATCTCCTCCTGTATATAGTATATACCTGTGTGTCATCTGCTCCTGTATATAGTATATACCTGTGTATCATCTCCTTCTGTATATAGTATGTACCTGTATGTCATCTCCTCCTGTATATAGTATATACCTGTGTGTCATCTCCTCCTGTATATAGTATATACATGTGTCATCTCCTCCTGTATATAGTGTATACCTGTAAGTCATCTCCTCCTGTATATAGTATATACCTGTGTGTCAACTGCTCCTGTATATAGTATATACCCGTGTGTCATCTGCTCCTGTATATAGTATATACCTGTGTGTCATCTTCTGTATATAGTATGTACCTGTATGTCATCTCCTCCTGTATATAGTATATACCTGTGTGTCATCTCCTCCTATATATAGTATATACATGTGTCATCTCCTGTATATAGTATATACCTGTGTGTCATCTCCTCCTGTATATAGTATATACCTGTTTATCATCTCCTCCTGTATATAGTATATACCTGTGTGTCATCTCCCCTGTATATAGTATATACTTGTGTGTCATCTCCCCTGTATATGGTATATACCTGTGTGTCATCTCCCCTGTATATAGTATATACCAGTGTGTCATCTCCCCTGTATATAGCATGTACCTGTATGTCATCTCCTCCTGTATATAGTATGTACCTGTATGTCATCTCCTCCTGTATATAGTATATACCTGTGTGTCATCTCTGTTGTGAATTCTATTTTTGGGCTCCCTCTAGTGGTCACAAGCGGTACTGTGTAGTGTTGTCTTTCTGCAGGTTGGCTGCATCAGCTGGTTAGTTATCCTTGGTTGGTTTCCTATTTAGCTCACCTGGAGACTCAGTTCCTTGCCTGCTATCAATGTATTCAGTGCTCTTCAGATTCCTTGTGTCTACCTTGCTCCCAGTCTCTCCAAGACAAGCTAAGTTTTTGTTTGATCATTTTTTGATTATCAGTGTTCATTATGTTTTTTTGTCCAGCTCGCTAAAATGTGATTTCCTCGCTTGCTGGTTGCTCTAGGGGACTGAGTTTCTCCCCCCACACCGTTAGTTGGTGTGGGGGTTCTTGAAATCTCAGAGTGGATAATTTGTAAGGGTTTTTTACTGACCGCATAGATTCTCTTTTCTATTTTCTGCTATCTAGTATTAGTGGACCTCATTTGCTGAATCTGCTTTCACCCCTGTGTATGTGCCTTCCTCTTACCTCACCGTTATTATCTGTTGGGGGCTTCTATATCTTTGGGGATTATTTCTCTGGAGGCAAGAGAGGTCTTTCTTTCTCTCTAGGGGTAGTTAGTTCCTCAGGCTGGCTCGAGACGTCTAGGATTTTTAGGCACGTTCAACGGCTACTTCTAGTGTGTTTGGATAGGTTCAGATTTGCGGTCAGTCCAGTTTGCCACCTCCCTAGAGCTTGTCCTGTTTGTTACTTAGCTGGAGTAATTTGTGATCCTCAACCACTAAGGATCATAACAGTATAGCAGGCCAAAAAGTGTTTAATGCATCGCAGAAGTGGGATAAAAAGAAGACCTGAGTACATTTTTTTTTTTCTCCTCTCGCTTTTCCTTTGCTGCAGTCTGTTTAGCTTCTTTCATCCCCTTGAACTCTGGGTGGTTTTGAGCTCAGCTGCAGACATGAATGTTCAGACTCTGACTTCTAGTGTGGATCATCTTACTGCACGGGTGCAAAGTATTCAGGATTTTGTTATTCATAGCCATATGTCAGAACCAAAGATACCCATTCCTGAGTTGTTTTCTGGAGATAGATCTAGGTTTCTAAATTTTAAGAATAATTGTATGTTATTTCTATCTCTGAGACCTCGTTCCTCTGGTGATTCCGCTCAGCAAGTTAAAATTGTTATCTCCTTGTTGCGTGGCGACCCTCAAGATTGGGCTTTCTCTCTGGCGCCAGGGGATCCTGCTTTGCTTAATGTAGATGCATTTTTTCTGGCTCTTGGACTGCTTTATGAGGAGCCTAATCTTGAGAATCAGGCAGAAAAAGCGTTGCTGGCTATCTCTCATGAAGCAGAGGTGTATTGTCAAAAATTTCGGAAATGGTCGGTGCTTACTCAATGGAATGAGTGTGCCCTGGCTGCAAATTTCAGAGAAGGTCTTTCTGAGGCCGTTAAGAATGTTATGGTGGAGTTTCCCACCCCTGCAAGTCTGAGTGATTCTATGGCTTTAGCCATTCAGGTTGATCGGCGTTTGCGGGAGCGCAAATCTGCTGATCCTTTGGCGGTATTTTCCAAACAGAGACCTGAGTCTATGCAATGTGACCGAACTCTGACCAGAATTGAGCGTCAAAGTCATAGACGTCAAAATGGGTTGTGCTTTTACTGTGGTGATTCTACTCATGTTATCTCAGCATGCTCTAAACGCTTAAAAAAAATCGCTAAACCTGTCACCATTGGTACTATACAGCCTAAATTTATTTTGTCTGTTACTTTGATTTGTTCTTTGTCGTCCTACCCGGTTATGGCTTTTGTGGATTCGGGTGCGGCCCTGAATCTGATGGATTTGTCGTTTGCCAGGCGCTGTGGTTTTGTCCTGGAGCCTTTGGAATTTCCTATTCCTCTGAGGGGAATTGATGCTACGCCATGGGCTGAGAATAAGCCTCAGTATTGGATGCAAATGACCATGTGCATGACTCCCGTACATCAGGAGGTGATTCACTTTCTTGTTCTGCATAATTTGCATGATGTTGTCGTTTTGGGTCTGCCATGGCTGCAAGCTCATAATCCAGTTTTAGATTGGAAAGCTATGTCTGTGTCAAGTTGGGGTTGTCAGGGAATTCATGGCGATACTCCGTTGGTGTCTATTGCTTCTTCCACTCCTTCTGAGGTCCCTGAGTTTTTGTCTGACTACCAGGATGTATTTGATGAGCCCAGGTCCTGTGCCCTGCCTCCTCATAGGGATTGTGACTGTGCTATAAATTTAATTCCTGGTAGTAAATTCCCTAAGGGACGACTTTTTAATTTGTCTATACCAGAGCATGCCGCGGAGTTATATAAAGGAGTCTTTGGAGAAGGGACATATTCGCCCATCCTCTTCCCCTCTTGGTGCAGGATTTTTTTTTATGGCCAAGAAGGACGGTTCTTTGAGACCTTGTATAGATTATCGTCTTCTGAATAAAATCACAGTCAAATTTCAGTATCCTTTGCCACTATTGTCTGATTTGTTTGCTCGGATTAAGGGTGCCAGTTGGTTCACCAAGATAGATCTCCGTGGTGCGTATAACCTTGTGCGCATTAAGCAGGGAGATGAATGGAAAACAGCATTTGATACGCCCGAAGGCCATTTTGAGTACTTGGTGATGCCTTTTGGACTCTCTAATGCTCCTTCTGTGTTTCAGTCCTTCATGCATGACATCTTCCGAGATTATCTGGATAAATTTATGATTGTTTATCTGGATGACATTTTGGTCTTTTCTGATGATTGGGAGTCCCATGTGAAGCAGGTCAGGATGGTGTTTCAGGTCCTGCATGCTAATGCTTTATTTGTGAAGGGCTCAAAATGCCTCTTCGGAGTACAGAAGGTCTCCTTTTTGGGTTTTATTTTTTCTCCTTCTATTGTGGAGATGGACCCAGTCAAGGTCCAGGCTATTCATGACTGGACTCAGCCCACGTCTGTTAAGAGTCTTCAGAAGTTCTTGGGTTTTGCTAATTTTTACCGTCGTTTCATCGCTAATTTTTCTAGCGTGGTTAAACCTTTGACGGATTTGACCAAGAAGGGTTCTGATGTGACTAATTGGTCTCCTGCGGCCGTGGAGGCCTTTCGGGAGCTGAAGCACCGGTTTTCTTCAGCTCCAGTCTTATGTCAGCCAGATGTCTCTCTCCCCTTCCAGGTCGAGGTTGATGCTTCTGAGATTGGAGCAGGGGCTGTTTTGTCACAGAGAAGCTCTGATGGCTCTGTGATGAAGCCATGTGCTTTCTTTTGAAGAAGGTTTTCGCCTGCCGAGCGGAATTATGATGTTGGTAATCGGGAGTTGTTGGCTATGAAGTGGGCATTTGTGGAGTGGCGACATTGGCTCGAAGGAGCTAAACATCGTGTGGTGGTCTTGACTGATCACAAAAATCTGATTTACCTTGAATCTGCCAAGCGCCTGAATCCTAGACAGGCTCGTTGGTCGTTGTTTTTCTCCCGTTTCAACTTCGTGGTCTCATACCTGCCTGGTTCGAAGAACGTGAAAGCTGATGCACTTTCTAGGAGTTTTGTGCCTGACTCTCCGGGAGTTTCTGAGCCGGCTGGTATTCTCAGAGAGGGAGTGATTTTGTCTGCCATTTCCCCAGATTTGCGACGAGTGCTGCAGAAATTTCAGGCGGATAGACCTGACCGTTGTCCACCAGAGAGACTGTTTGTCCCGGATAGATGGACCAGCAAAGTTATTTCCGAGGTTCATTCTTCGGTGTTGGCGGGTCATCCTGGGATTTTTGGTACCAGAGATTTGGTGGCTAGGTCCTTCTGGTGGCCTTCCTTGTCGTGGGATGTGCGTTCCTTTGTGCAGTCTTGTGGGATTTGTGCTCGGGCTAAAGGTACCTTCACACGAAACGACATCGCTAGCGATCCGTGACGTTGCAGCGTCCTCGCTAGCGATATCGTTTCGTTTGACACGCAGCAGTGATCAGGATCCTGCTGTGATGTCGCTGGTCACTGAATAAAGTCCAGAACTTTATTTGGTCGTCCGATCGCTGTGTATCGTTGTGTTTGAAAGCAAAAGCAACGATACCAGCGATGTTTTACACTGGTAACCAGGGTAAACATCGGGTTACCAAGCGCAGGGCCGCGCTTAGTAACCCGATGTTTACCCTGGTTACCAGCGTAAAAGTAAAAAAACAAACAGTACATGCTCACCTGCGCGTCCCACAGCGTCTGCTTCCTGACACTTACTGAGCGCCGGCCCTAAAGTGAAAGTGAAAGCACAGCGGTGACGTCACCGCTGTGCTGTTAGGGCCGGAGCTCAGTCAGTGTCAGGAAGCAGACGCTGGGGGACGCGCAGGTGAGCATGTACTGTTTGTTTTTTTACTTTTACGCTGGTAACCAGGGTAAACATCGGGTTACTAAGCGCGGCCCTGCGCTTAGCAACCCGTTGTTTACCCTGGTTACCCGGGGACCTCGGCATCGTTGGTCGCTGGAGAGCGGTCTGTGTGACAGCTCTCCAGCGATCAAACAGCGACGCTGCAGCGATCGGCATCGTTGTCGCTATTGCTGCAGCGTCGCTTCGTGTGAAGGTACCTTAAGCCTTGCTGTTCTTGTGCCAGCGGTTTGCTTTTGCCTTTGCCTGTTCCGAAAAGGCCTTGGACGCACATTTCCATGGATTTTATTTCGGATCTTCCAGTATCTCAGAAAATGTCTGTCATCTGGGTGGTGTGTGATTGTTTTTCCAAGATGGTCCATTTGGTGCCCTTGCCTAAGTTGCCTTCTTCCTCCGATTTGGTTCCTCTATTTTTTCAGAATGTGGTTCGCTTGCACGGCATTCCTGAAAATATTGTGTCTGATAGAGGATCCCAGTTTGTGTCCAGGTTTTGGCGGACTTTTTGTGCTAAGATGGGCATTGATTTGTCTTTTTCGTCGGCCTTCCATCCTCAGACTAATGGCCAAACCGAGCGAACTAATCAGACGTTGGAAACTTATTTGAGATGTTTTGTTTCTGCTGATCAGGATGATTGGGTGACTTTTTTGCCATTGGCCGAGTTTGCCCTTAATAATCAGGCTAGTTCTGCTACTTTGGTTTCGCCTTTTTTCTGCAATTCTGGTTTCCATCCTCGTTTTTCCTCGGGTCAGGTTGAGCCTTCTGACTGTCCTGGGGTGGATTCTGTGGTGGATAGGTTGCAGCAGATTTGGAACCATGTGGTGGACAATTTGAGGTTGTCACAGGAGAAGGCTCAGCGCTTTGCCAACCGCCGCCGCGGTGTGGGTCCCCGACTTCGTGTTGGGGATTTGGTGTGGCTGTCTTCTCGGTATGTTCCTATGAAGGTCTCCTCTCCTAAATTCAAGCCTCGCTTCATCGGTCCTTATAAGATCTTGGAAATCCTTAACCCGGTGTCTTTTCGTTTGGATCTCCCAGCATCGTTTGCCATTCATAATGTGTTCCATAGGTCTTTGTTGCGGAGGTATGTGGTACCTGTGGTTCCTTCTGTTGAGCCTCCTGCTCCGGTGCTGGTCGAGGGCGAATTGGAGTACGTGGTGGAGAAGATTTTGGATTCTCGTATCTCTAGATGGAGGCTTCAGTATTTGGTTAAGTGGAAGGGCTATGGTCAGGAGGATAATTCCTGGGTTGTCGCCTCTGATGTTCATGCGGCCGATTTGGTTCGTGCCTTCCACGTGGCTCATCCTGATCGCCCTGGGGGTCTTGATGAGGGTTCGGTGACCCCTCCTCAAGGGGGGGGTACTGTTGTGAATTCTATTTTTGGGCTCCCTCTAGTGGTCACAAGCGGTACTGTGTAGTGTTGTCTTTCTGCAGGTTGGCTGCATCAGCTGGTTCGTTATCCTTGGTTGGTTTCCTATTTAGCTCACCTGGAGACTCAGTTCCTTGCCTGCTATCAATGTATTCAGTGCTCTTCAGATTCCTTGTGTCTACCTTGCTCCCAGTCTCTCCAAGACAAGCTAAGTTTTTGTTTGATCATTTTTTGATTATCAGTGTTCATTATGTTTTTTTGTCCAGCTCGCTAAAATGTGATTTCCTCGCTTGCTGGTTGCTCTAGGTGTTATGATCCCAATGGCAGAGGATCTCAGAGATTTCAGCAAAGTCTGCAAACATAAATACCAGCTCATAGGGAAGTGGTAACTAGGCTGACCGTATATCTGATCCTAGCACAACCAACTAACAGTAGCCGGGGAACGTACCTACGTTGATCCTAGACGTCTCGCGCCAGCCGGAGAACTAACTAACCCTGTCAGGGAAAATAAGACCTCTCTTGCCTCAAGAAGAAAGACCCCAAAGTTATAGTACAAGCCCCCAACAAATAATAACGGTGAGGTAAGAAGAAAAGACAAACGTAAGAATGAACTAGATTTTAGCAAAGAGAGGCCCACTGACTAATAGCAGAAGATAGTAAGATGACTTATACGGTCAGCAAAAAACCCTGCAAAATATCCACGCTGAATATCCAAGAACCCCCGAACCGACTAACGGTGAGGGGGGAGAATATCAGCCCCCTAGAGCTTCCAGCGAAATCAGGAATCACATATTGTACAAGCTGGACAAAAATAAGAAAAATGCAAATAAACAAAAATAAGAAAGCAGGACTTAGCTTATCTTGAAAGGAACCAGGACCTGAAGACAGGAGCAAACAGAAATGAACTGATTACAACGATGCCAGGCACTGGACTGAGAATCCAGGAAGTTTAAATAGCAACACCCCAGGCCTAACGAACCAGGTGAGTACCAACCTGGGGAAAGACAATCCAAGTGCCAACCACTAGTGACCACAAGAGGGAGCCAAGAAGTATAGTTCACAACAGTACCCCCCCTTTAAGGAGGGGTCACCGAACCCTCACCAAGACCACCAGGGCGATCAGGATGAGCAGCATGGAAGGCACGAACCAAATCGGCCGCATGAACATCAGAAGCGACCACCCAGGAATTATCCTCCTGACCATAGCCCTTCCATTTGACCAGATACTGAAGCCACCGTCTAGAGAGACGAGAATCCAAGATCTTCTCCACCACGTACTCCAACTCGCCCTCAACCAACACTGGAGCAGGAGGCTCAACAGCAGGAACCACAGGCACAACGTACCGCCGCAACAAAGACCTATGGAACACGTTGTGAATGGCAAACGACACCGGAATATCCAAACAAAATGATACTGGATTAAGAACTTCCAAAATTTTATAAGGACCAATAAAGCGAGGCTTAAACTTAGGAGAGGAAACCTTCAGAGGGACATACCGAGAAGACAACCAAACCAACTCCCCCACACGAAGTCGGGGACCCTGTTGTGAATTTGGTTTCTGGGCTCCCCCGGTGGTTTCTGGTGGTACTGCACTTGTGTGCTTCTTCTCCTCTGTTCACCTGTTTTCCATCAGTATGTGGGAGTTTTCTATTTAGCCTTGCTCCTCAGTCATTTCTATGCCGGCCAACAATGTTACCAGAAGCCTTTCTGTTGCATGTTCCTGCTCCTAGACTACTATCAGCTAAGTTGGACTTGTTGTCCTAAGTTTGTTTTGCATTTTTGTTCCAGTTCTCTGTGATTGTATATTTCTGAGGCTGGAAGCTCTTGTGAGCTGAAATTGCCACTCTGGTGTCATGAGTTGATGTTAGAGTCTTAAAGTAATTTCAGGATGGTATTTTGAAAGGGTTTTCAGCTGACCGTGAAGTTCCCTTTCCTGTCTTCCTACTATCTAGTAAGCGGACCTCAATTTGCTAAACCTATCTTCATACTTCGTATGTCATTTTCCTCTAAAATCACCGCCAATATATGTGGGGGCTACTGTCTGCCTTTTGGGGAAAATTTCTCTAGAGGTAAGCCAGGTCTGTATTTTCCTCTGCTAGGGTCAGTCAGTTCTCCGGCTGGCGCTGGGCGTCTAGGGATAAAACGTAGGCACGCTACCCGGCCACTGTTAGTTGTGCGGTAGGTTTAGCTCATGGTCAGCTCGAGTTCCCATCTTCCAAGAGCTAGTCCTTTTGTATGCTTAATTACGTTCTCTTGCCATTGAGAACCATGACAGTTTGGCCGGACCAAGGGTTAAAATAATTGGCAGAAGAAAGGAGAGAAAAGAAGTCTGCAGAGAATTTTTATTTTTTATTTTTTTTCTGAGTTTGCTCATTAGTTGATTCACTAGCATCTCTGCTTACTGCAGCCTTCGTCTCTCTCTCCTTCTAATCCTTGAATGGTTCTGATTTCACCTGATTAATATGGATCCACAGAGTTTAGCTACAGGTTTGAATAATCTCGCTATGAAGGTTCAAAGCTTACAGGATTTCGTTATTCATGCTCCTACATCTGAACCTAGAATTCCTTTACCTGAATTTTTCTCTGGGGATAGATCTCGCTTCCAGAATTTCAAACATAATTGTAAATTATTTTTGTCTCTGAGATCTCGCTCCGCTGGAGATCCTGCACAGCAGGTCAGGATTGTAATTTCCTTGCTCCGGGGCGACCCTCAGGATTGGGCATTTGCTTTGGCACCAGGGGATCCTGCGTTGCTCAATGTGGATGCGTTTTTCCTGGCTTTGGGGTTGCTTTATGAGGAACCTCATTTAGAGATTCAGGCTGAAAAAGCCTTAATGGCCCTGTCTCAAGGGCAAGATGAGGCTGAAATATACTGCCAAAAATTTTGTAAGTGGTCTGTGCTTACTCAGTGGAATGAGTGCGCCCTGGCGGCGAAATTCAGAGAGGGTCTCTCTGATGCCATTAAAGATGTTATGGTGGGTTTCCCTGTGCCTACAGGTCTGAATGAGTCCATGACAATGGCTATTCAGATTGATCGGCGTTTGCGGGAGCGCAAACCTGTGCACCATTTGGCGGTGTCTACTGAGAAGGCGCCAGAGATTATGCAATGTGATAGAATTCTGTCCAGAAGCGAACGACAGAATTTTAGGCGAAAAAATGGGTTATGCTTCTATTGTGGTGATTCAACTCATGTTATATCAGCATGCTCTAAACGTACTAAGAAAGTTGATAAGTCTGTTTCAATTGGCACTTTACAGTCTAAGTTTATTCTATCTGTGACCCTGATTTGCTCTTTATCGTCTATTACCGCGGACGCCTATGTCGACTCTGGCGCCGCTTTGAGTCTTATGGATTGGTCCTTTGCCAAACGCTGTGGGTTTGATTTAGAGCCTCTGGAAGTTCCTATACCTCTGAAGGGTATTGACTTCACGCCATTGGCTAGTAACAAACCACAATACTGGACACAAGTAACTATGCGTATTAATCCGGATCACCAGGAGATTATTCGCTTCCTTGTGTTGTATAATCTACATGATGTGTTGGTGCTTGGATTGCCATGGCTGCAATCTCATAACCCAGTCCTCGACTGGAAAGCAATGTCTGTGTTAAGCTGGGGATGTCAGGGGACTCATGGGGACGTACCTTTGGTTTCCATTTCGTCATCTATTCCCTCTGAGATTCCGGAATTTTTATCTGATTATCGTGACATTTTTGAGGAGCCTAAACTTGGTTCACTACCTCCGCACAGAGATTGCGATTGTACTATAGATCTGATTCCGGGCAGTAAGTTTCCAAAGGGTCGTTTATTTAATCTATCTGTGCCTGAACATGCTGCTATGCGGGAATATATTAAGGAGTCCTTGGAAAAGGGACATATTCGTCCTTCGTCATCTCCCTTAGGAGCCGGTTTTTTCTTTGTATCTAAAAAAGATGGCTCTTTGAGGCCGTGTATTGATTATCGGCTTTTGAATAAAATCACGGTTAAATATCAGTATCCTTTGCCACTGCTTACTGATTTGTTTGCTCGAATAAAGGGGGCCAAGTGGTTCTCTAAGATTGATCTTCGTGGGGCGTATAATTTGGTGCGAACTAAGCAGGGGGATGAGTGGAAAACCGCATTTAATACGCCTGATGTTGTGAATTTACTTTTTGCTCCCTCTAGTGGTTACTAGTTTTTTGACTCTGGTTTTTCTGTCATTCCTTTTATCCGCACCTGGGTCGTTAGTTAAGGGTGTTGCTATTTAAGCTCCCTGGACCTTCAGTTCAATGCCTGGCAACGTGTTATCAGAGCTAGTCTGCTGTGCTCTTGTCTACTGATCCTGGTTCCAGTTATATCAGCTAAGTCCGCTTTTTGCTTTTTGCTATTTTGTTTTGGTTTTGTATTTTTGTCCAGCTTGTTCCAAATATATATCCTGACCTTTGCTGGAAGCTCTAGGGGGCTGGTGTTCTCCCCCCGGACCGTTAGACGGTTCGGGGATTCTTGAATTTCCAGTGTGGATTTTGATAGGGTTTTTGTTGACCATATAAGTTACCTTTCTTTATTCTGCTATCAGTAAGCGGGCCTCTCTGTGCTAAACCTGGTTCATTTCTGTGTTTGTCATTTCCTCTTACCTCACCGTTATTATTTGTGGGGGGCTTCTATCCAGCTTTGGGGTCCCCTTCTCTGGAGGCAAGAAAGGTCTTTTGTTTTCCTCTACTAGGGGTAGCTAGATTCTCCGGCTGGAGCGTGTCATCTAGAATCAACGTAGGAATGATCCCCGGCTACTTCTAGTGTTGGCGTTAGGAGTAGATATATGGTCAACCCAGCTACCACTGCCCTATGAGCTGGATTTTTGTATTCTGCAGACTTCCACGTTCCTCTGAGACCCTCGCCATTGGGGTCATAACAGCCTGAGGGCCATTTTGAGTATTTAGTAATGCCTTTTGGTCTTTCAAATGCCCCTTCAGTCTTTCAGTCCTTTATGCATGACATTTTCCGTGATTATTTGGATAAATTTTTGATTGTGTATCTTGATGATATTTTGATTTTTTCGGATGACTGGGACTCTCATGTCCAACAGGTCAGGAGGGTTTTTCAGGTTTTGCGCTCTAATTCCATGTGTGTAAAGGGTTCTAAGTGCGTTTTTGGGGTTCAAAAGATTTCGTTTTTGGGGTACATTTTTTCCCCCTCTTCCATTGAGATGGACCCTGTCAAGGTTCAGGCTATTTGTGATTGGACGCAACCCTCTTCTCTTAAGAGCCTTCAGAAGTTTTTGGGCTTTGCTAATTTTTATCGTCGATTTATAACTGGTTTTTCTGATGTTGCTAAACCGTTGACTGATTTGACTAAGAAGGGTGCTGATGTTGCTGATTGGTCCCCTGCTGCTGTGGAGGCCTTTCGGGAGCTTAAGCGCCGCTTTTCTTCCGCCCCTGTGTTGCGTCAGCCTGATGTTACTCTTCCTTTTCAGGTTGAGGTTGACGCTTCAGAAATCTGAGCTGGGACGGTTTTGTCGCAGAAAAGTTCCGACTGCTCCGTGATGAGACCTTGTGCGTTCTTTTCTCGTAAATTTTCGCCCGCTGAGCGAAATTATGATATTGGTAATCGGGAGCTCTTGGCTATGAAGTGGGCTTTTGAGGAGTGGCGTCATTGGCTTGAGGGGGCTAGACATCAGGTGGTGGTATTGACCGACCACAAGAATTTGATTTATCTTGAGTCTGCCAGGCGCCTGAATCCTAGACAGGCGCGCTGGTCGTTATTTTTCTCTCGGTTTGATTTTGTGGTTTCTTACCTACCAGGTTCTAAAAATGTGAAGGCGGATGCCCTTTCTAGGAGTTTTGAGCCTGATTCCCCTGGTAATTCTGAACCTACAGGTATCCTTAAGGATGGAGTGATATTATCTGCTGTTTCCCCAGACTTGCGACGGGTCTTGCAGGAGTTTCAGGCGAATAGACCTGATCGTTGCCCGCCTGGTAGAATGTTTGTTCCTGATGATTGGACCAGTAGAGTCATCTCGGAGGTCCATTCTTCTGCATTGGCAGGTCATCCTGGAATCTTTGGTACCAGGAATTTGGTGGCTAGGTCCTTCTGGTGGCCTTCCCTGTCGCGAGATGTGCGAGGTTTTGTGCAGTCTTGTGATGTTTGTGCTCGGGCCAAGCCTTGTTGTTCTCGGGCTAGTGGATTGTTGTTATCTTTGCCTATTCCGAAGAGGCCTTGGACTCACATCTCCATGGATTTTATTTCTGGTCTCCCTGTTTCTCAGAAGATGTCTGTCATCTGGGTGGTGTGTGACCGTTTCTCTAAGATGGTCCATTTGGTTCCCTTGCCCAAATTGCCTTCCTCATCCGAGCTGGTTCCTCTGTTTTTTCAAAATGTGGTGCGCTTGCATGGTATTCCGGAGAATATCGTTTCTGACAGGGGAACCCAATTCGTGTCTAGATTTTGGCGAGCGTTCTGTGCTAGGATGGGCATTGATTTGTCTTTTTCGTCTGCTTTCCATCCTCAGACTAATGGCCAGACCGAGCGAACTAATCAGACCTTGGAGACTTATTTGAGGTGTTTTGTGTCTGCGGATCAGGATGATTGGGTTGCCTTTTTGCCCTTGGCGGAGTTTGCCCTCAATAATCGGGCTAATTCTGCCACCTTGGTTTCTCCTTTCTTCTGTAATTCGGGGTTTCATCCTCGTTTCTCTTCCGGTCAGGTGGAGTCTTCGGATTGTCCTGGAGTGGATGCTGTGGTGGAGAGGTTGCATCAGATTTGGGGGCATGTGGTGGACAATTTGAAGTTGTCCCAGGAGAAGACTCAGCATTTTGCCAACCGCCGTCGTCGTGTTGGTCCTCGTCTTTGTGTTGGGGACTTGGTGTGGTTATCTTCTCGTTTTGTCCCTATGAAGGTTTCTTCTCCTAAGTTTAAGCCTCGGTTCATCGGCCCGTACAAGATATTGGAGATTCTTAACCCTGTGTCCTTTCGTTTGGACCTCCCTGCATCTTTTTCTATTCATAATGTCTTCCATCGGTCATTGTTGCGCAGGTATGAGGTACCGGTTGTGCCTTCCGTTGAGCCTCCTGCTCCGGTGTTGGTTGAGGGTGAGTTGGAGTACGTTGTCGAGAAGATCTTGGACTCCCGTGTTTCCAGACGGAGACTTCAGTATCTGGTCAAGTGGAAGGGCTACGGTCAGGAGGATAACTCTTGGGTGACAGCCTCTGATGTTCATGCCTCCGATTTGGTCCGTGCCTTTCGTAGGGCTCATCCTGATCGCCCTGGTGGTTCTGGTGAGGGTTCAGTGCCCCCTCCTTGAGGGGGGGGTACTGTTGTGAATTTGGTTTCTGGGCTCCCCCGGTGGTTTCTGGTGGTACTGCACTTGTGTGCTTCTTCTCCTCTGTTCACCTGTTTTCCATCAGTATGTGGGAGTTTTCTATTTAGCCTTGCTCCTCAGTCATTTCTATGCCGGCCAACAATGTTACCAGAAGCCTTTCTGTTGCATGTTCCTGCTCCTAGACTACTATCAGCTAAGTTGGACTTGTTGTCCTAAGTTTGTTTTGCATTTTTGTTCCAGTTCTCTGTGATTGTATATTTCTGAGGCTGGAAGCTCTTGTGAGCTGAAATTGCCACTCTGGTGTCATGAGTTGATGTTAGAGTCTTAAAGTAATTTCAGGATGGTATTTTGAAAGGGTTTTCAGCTGACCGTGAAGTTCCCTTTCCTGTCTTCCTACTATCTAGTAAGCGGACCTCAATTTGCTAAACCTATCTTCATACTTCGTATGTCATTTTCCTCTAAAATCACCGCCAATATATGTGGGGGCTACTGTCTGCCTTTTGGGGAAAATTTCTCTAGAGGTAAGCCAGGTCTGTATTTTCCTCTGCTAGGGTCAGTCAGTTCTCCGGCTGGCGCTGGGCGTCTAGGGATAAAACGTAGGCACGCTACCCGGCCACTGTTAGTTGTGCGGTAGGTTTAGCTCATGGTCAGCTCGAGTTCCCATCTTCCAAGAGCTAGTCCTTTTGTATGCTTAATTACGTTCTCTTGCCATTGAGAACCATGACAGGACCCACACCGCGGCGGCGGTTGGCAAAACGCTGAGCCTTCTCCTGTGACAACTTCAAGTTGTCCACCACATGATTCCAAATCCGCTGCAGCCTATCCACCACGGAATCCACCCCAGGACAGTCAGAAGGCTCAACATGACCCGAGGAAAAACGAGGATGAAAACCAGAGTTGCAGAAAAATAGCGAAACCAAAGTAGCGGAACTAGCCCGATTATTAAGGGCAAACTCAGCCAATGGCAAGAAGGTCACCCAATCATCCTGGTCCGCAGAAACAAAACATCTCAAATAAGCCTCCAGTGTCTGATTAGTTCGCTCCGTTTGGCCATTAGTCTGAGGATGAAAGGCAGATGAAAATGACAAATCAATGCCCATTTTAGCACAAAAAGATCGCCAGAATCTGGACACAAACTGGGATCCTCTGTCGGACACGATATTCTCAGGAATGCCGTGTAAACGAACCACATTCTGAAAAAACAAAGGAGCCAGATCGGAAGAGGAAGGCAACTTAGGCAAGGGCACCAAATGGACCATCTTGGAAAAACGATCACACACCACCCAGATGACAGACATTCCTTGAGACACCGGAAGATCAGAAATGAGATCCATGGAAATGTGTGTCCAAGGCCTCTTCGGGATGGGCAAGGGCAAAAGCAACCCGCTAGCACGAGAACAACAAGACTTAGCCCGAGCACAAGTCCCACAGGACTGCACAAATGACCGCACATCCCGTGACAAGGAAGGCCACCAAAAGGACCTGTCCACCAAATCTCGGGTACCAAAAATCCCCGGATGCCCTGCCAACACCGAGGAATGAACCTCGGAAACAACTCTGATGGTCCATCTATCAGGAACAAACAGTCTGTCGGGTGGACAAGAGTCAGGTCTACCAGCCTGAAATCTCTGCAACACACGTCGCAAATCAGGAGATATGGCCGACACGATTACTCCCTCTTTAAGAATACCAGCTGGCTCCGAGACTCCAGGAGAGTCAGGCACAAAGCTCCTAGAAAGAGCATCAGCCTTCACATTCTTCGACCCAGGCAGGTACGAGACCACAAAGTCAAAACGAGAGAAAAACAATGACCAACGAGCCTGTCTAGGATTCAGGCGCTTAGCAGACTTGAGATACATCAGATTTTTGTGATCAGTCAAGACCACCACACGATGCTTAGCACCCTCAAGCCAATGACGCCACTCCTCAAATGCCCACTTCATGGCCAACAACTCCCGATTACCAACATCATAGTTCCGCTCAGCAGGCGAAAACTTCCTAGAGAAAAAAGCACATGGTCTCATCACAGAGCAACCAGAGCCTCTCTGTGACAAAACAGCCCCAGCACCGATCTCAGAAGCATCCACTTCAACCTGAAAGGGAAGTGAGACATCAGGCTGGCACAAAACAGGCGCCGAAGTAAACCGGCGCTTCAGCTCCTGGAAGGCCTCCACGGCTGCAGGAGCCCAATTAGCCACATCAGAACCTTTCTTGGTCATATGCGTCAAAGGTTTAACAACGCTAGAAAAGTTAGCGATAAAATGACGGTAGAAATTAGCAAACCCCAAGAACTTCTGAAGACTCTTAACAGACGTGGGTTGAGTCCAATCATGAATAGCTCGGACCTTAACTGGGTCCATCTCCACAGCAGAAGGGGAGAAAATAAAACCCAAAAAGGAAACCTTCTGCACTCCAAAGAGACACTTTGAGCCCTTCACAAACAAAGCATTATCACGCAAAACCTGAAACACCATCCTGACCTGCTTTACATGAGAATCCCAATCATCAGAAAAAACCAGAATATCATCCAGATAAACAATCATAAATTTATCTAGATACTTCCGGAAGATATCATGCATAAAGGACTGAAACACTGAAGGAGCATTAGAGAGCCCAAAGGGCATCACCAAGTACTCGAAATGACCTTCGGGCGTATTAAATGCAGTTTTCCATTCATCTCCCTGCCTAATGCGCACAAGGTTGTACGCACCACGAAGATCTATCTTGGTGAACCACTTGGCACCCTTAATCCGAGCAAACAAGTCCGACAATAGTGGCAAAGGATACTGAAATTTAACAGTGATTTTATTCAGAAGCCGATAGTCTATACAAGGTCTCAAAGACCCGTCTTTCTTGGCCACAAAAAAGAATCCCGCACCAAGAGGGGAAGAGGATGGACGAATATGCCCCTTCTCCAAAGACTCCTTGACATAAGAACGCATTGCGGCATGCTCGGGTACAGACAAATTAAATAATCGTCCCTTAGGAAATTTACTACCAGGAATCAAATCTATAGCGCAGTCACAGTCCCTATGAGGAGGAAGAGCACTGGACCTGGACTCACTGAATACATCCTGATAGTCACACAAATACTCAGGAACTTCTGAAGGAGTAGAGGAAGCAATAGACACCGGCGGAGAATCGCAATGAATTCCCTGACAACCCCAACTCGACACAGACATAGCCTTCCAATCCAAAACTGGATTATGGGTCTGTAACCATGGCAGACCTAAAACGACCAAATCATTCATTTTATGCAGAACAAGAAAACGAATCACCTCCCGATGTTCAGGAGTCATGCACATGGTCACTTGTGTCCAATACTGCGGTTTATTTTCCGCCAGTGGCGTAGCATCAATTCCTCTAAGAGGAATAGGAATTTTTAAAGGCTCCAGGACAAAACCACAGCACTTCGCAAACGACAAGTCCATAAGACTCAGGGCAGCACCTGAATCCACAAACGCCATAACAGGGTAGGAAGACAATGAGCAAATTAAGGTCACAGACAAAATAAATTTAGGCTGCAAATTACCAATGGTGACAGGACTGACAACCTTTGTTAGGCGTTTAGAGCATGCTGATATAACATGTGTAGAATCACCACAGTAAAAACACAGCCCATTCTGACGTCTATGATTTTGTCGTTCAGTTCTAGTCAGGATTCTATCACATTGCATTGAGACAGGTGTCTGTTCAGACAACACCGCCAGAGGATTAGCGGATTTGCGCTCCCGCAAACGCCGATCAATCTGAATAGCCAGTGCCATAGAATCATTCAGACTTGTAGGAATGGAGAAACCCACCATCACATTCTTAATAGCTTCAGAAAGGCCATTTCTGAAATTTGCGGCCAGAGCACACTCATTCCATTGAGTAAGCACGGACCATTTCCGAAATTTTTGGCAATACACTTCAACTTCATCTTGGCCCTGAGAGATAGCCAGTAAAGCTTTTTCTGCCTGAATTTCAAGATTAGGCTCCTCATAAAGCAATCCGAGCGCCAGAAAAAACGCATCAATATTTGCCAATGCCGGATCTCCTGGTGCCAACGAGAAAGCCCAATCCTGAGAGTCGCCACGCAAGAAGGAGATAACAATTTTAACTTGCTGAGCTGAATCTCCAGACGAACAAGGTTTCAAAGATAGAAACAATTTACAATTATTCCTAAAATTCCTGAATTTAAATCGATCTCCAGAGAACAGCTCAGGAATAGGTATCTTAGGCTCTGACATAGGACTGCTAACAACAAAATCCTGAATGCCCTGCACTCGTGCAGCAAGCTGATCCACCCTAGTAATCAAGGTCTGAACATTCATGTCTGCAGCAAAGCTTCAAGCCACTCAGAGAAAAAGGGGAAGGAAGAAAGAAAAAAAAACAAAAAAAACCTCAGAACTTCTTTTCTTTTAATCCCGCTTCTGCAATGCATTAACTATTCACTGGGCCTGGCATACTGTTATGATCCCAATGGCAGAGGATCTCAGAGATTTCAGCAAAGTCTGCAAACATAAATACCAGCTCATAGGGAAGTGGTAACTAGGCTGACCGTATATCTGATCCTAGCACAACCAACTAACAGTAGCCGGGGAACGTACCTACGTTGATCCTAGACGTCTCGCGCCAGCCGGAGAACTAACTAACCCTGTCAGGGAAAATAAGACCTCTCTTGCCTCAAGAAGAAAGACCCCAAAGTTATAGTACAAGCCCCCAACAAATAATAACGGTGAGGTAAGAAGAAAAGACAAACGTAAGAATGAACTAGATTTTAGCAAAGAGAGGCCCACTGACTAATAGCAGAAGATAGTAAGATGACTTATACGGTCAGCAAAAAACCCTGCAAAATATCCACGCTGAATATCCAAGAACCCCCGAACCGACTAACGGTGAGGGGGGAGAATATCAGCCCCCTAGAGCTTCCAGCGAAATCAGGAATCACATATTGTACAAGCTGGACAAAAATAAGAAAAATGCAAATAAACAAAAATAAGAAACCAGGACTTAGCTTATCTTGAAAGGAACCAGGACCTGAAGACAGGAGCAAACAGAAATGAACTGATTACAACGATGCCAGGCACTGGACTGAGAATCCAGGAAGTTTAAATAGCAACACCCCAGGCCTAACGAACCAGGTGAGTACCAACCTGGGGAAAGACAATCCAAGTGCCAACCACTAGTGACCACAAGAGGGAGCCAAGAAGTATAGTTCACAACACTAGGGGACTGAGTTTCTCCCCCCACACCGTTAGTTGGTGTGGGGGTTCTTGAAATCTCAGAGTGGATATTTTGTAAGGGATTTTTACTGACCGCATAGATTCTCTTTTCTATTTTCTGCTATCTAGTATTAGTGGGCCTCATTTGCTGAATCTGCTTTCACCCCTGTGTATGTGCCTTCCTCTTACCTCACCGTTATTATCTGTTGGGGGCTTCTATATCTTTGGGGATTATTTCTCTGGAGGCAAGAGAGGTCTTTCTTTCTCTCTAGGGGTAGTTAGTTCCTCAGGCTGGCTCGAGACGTCTAGGATTTTTAGGCACGTTCACCGGCTACTTCTAGTCTGTTTGGATAGGTTCAGATTTGCGGTCAGTCCAGTTTGCCACCTCCCTAGAGCTTGTCCTATGTTTGTTACTTAGCTGGAGTAATTTGTGATCCTCAACCACTAAGGATCATAACACATCTCCTCCTGTATATAGTGTATATACCTGTGTGTCATCTCCCCTGTATATAGTATATACCTGTGTGTCATCTCCCCTGTATATAGTATATACCTGTGTGTCATCTCCCCTGTATATAGTATGTACCTGTATGTCATCTCCCCTGTATATAGTATATACCAGTGTGTCATCTCCTCCTGTATATAGTATATACCTGTGTCATCTCTCCTGTATATAGTATGTATGTGTGTGTCATGTCCTCCTGTATATAGTATATACCTGTATGTCATCCCCTCCTGTATATAGTATATACCTGTGTGTCATCTCCCCTGTATATAGTATATATGTGTGTCATCTCCCCTGTATATAGTAAATACCTGTGTGTCATCTCCTCCTGTATATAGTATATATCTGTGTGTCATTTGCTCCTGTATTAGACCTCGTTCACACGTGATTTTACTCAGTATTTTTACCTCAGTATTTGTAAGCTAAATTGGCAGCCTGATAAATCCCCAGCCAACAGGAAGCCCTCCCCCCTGGCAGTATATTTTAGCTCACACATACACATAATAGACAGGACATGTGACTGACAGCTGCCATATTTCCTATATGGTACAGTTGTTGCTCTTGTAGTTTGTCTGCTTATTAATCAGATTTTTATTTTTGAAGGATAATACCAGACTTGTGTGTGTTTTGGGGCGAGTTTCATGTGTCAAGTTTTGTGTGTTGAGTTGCGTGTGGCGACATGCATGTAGAGACTTTTGTGAGATGAGTTTTGTGTGGCAACATGCATGTAGCAACTTTTTGTGTGTCGAGTTGCATGTGACAGGTTAGTGTAGCAAGTTGTGTGCAGCAAGTTTTGCGCATGGTGAGTTTTGTGCGTGGCGAGTTTTATGTGTGGTGCGCTTTGGGTATGTGCAAGTTTTGTGTGAGGCAACTTTTGCATGTGTTGCAACTTTTGTGCATGTGGCAATTTTTCCGCGTGTGCAAGTTTGCGTGTGGCGAGTTTTCCATGAGGTGAGTTTTGCACGTGTGGCGAGTTTTGCATGAGCCTAGTTTTGCATGTGGCGAGTTTTGCACATGGCGAGTTTTGAGCGGCGACTTTTGTGTTTCGACTTTTATGTGGCGAGGTTGGTGTATGTGTGGTGAAATGTGTGCTGAGTAGTGTTGAGCGATACCGTCCGATACTTGAAAGTATCGGTATCGGATAGTATCGGCCGATACCTGAAAAATATCGGATATCGCCGATACCGATACCCGATACCAATGCATTTCAATGGGACGCAAAGTATCGGAATGGTTCCCAGGGTCTGAAGGAGAGGAAACTCTCCTTCAGGCCCTGGGATCCATATTCATGTGTAAAATAAATAATTAAAATAAAAAATATGGATATACTCACTTCTCCGGTGGCCCCTGGATCTTACCGCTGTAACCGGGAGCCTCCGTTCCTAAGAATGAGCGCGTGAAGGGCCTTCGATGACGTCGCGGCTTCTGATTGGTCGCGTGACCGCTCATGTGACCGCTCACGCGACCAATCAGAAGCCGCGACGTCAGCCGCGATGTCATCGAAGGTCCTTCACGGGCTCATTCTTAGGAACGAAGGCCCCCGGTTACAGCGGTAAGGTCCAGGGGCTGCCGGGGAGGTGAGTATATGGATATATATGGATATACTCACCTCTCCGGTGGCCCCTGGATCTTACCGCTGTAACCGGGAGCCTCCGTTCCTAAGAATGAGCCCGTGAAGGACCTTCGATGACGTCGTGGCTGACGTCGTGGCTTCTGATTGGTCGCGTGAGCGGTCACATGAGCGGTCACGCGACCAATCAGAAGCCGCGACGTCATCGAAGGCCCTTCACGCGCTCATTCTTAGGAACGGAGGCTCCCGGTTACAGCGGTAAGATCCATGGGCCACCGGAGAGGTGAGTATATCCATATTTTTTATTTTAATTCTTTATTTTACACATGAATATGGTTCCGATACCGATTCCCGATACCACAAAAGTATCGGAACTCGGTATCGGAATTCCGATACCGCAAGTATCGGCCGATACCCGATACTTGCGGTATCGGAATGCTCAACACTAGTGCTGAGGGTGATATGTGTTCAAGCACATGGTAGTGTGTGGCGCATTTTGTGTGTGTGTTCATATCCCCGTGTGTGGTGAGTATCCCATGTTGGGGCCCCACCTTAGCAACTGTACAGTATATACTCTTTGGCGCAATCGCTCTCACTCTTTAAGTCCCCCTTGTTCACATCTGGCAGCTGTCAATTTGCCTCCAACATTTTTCCTTTCACTTTTTCCCTATTATGTAGATAGGGGCAAAATTGTTTGGTGAATTGGAACGCGCGGGGTTAAAATTTTGCCTCAGAACATAGCCTATGATGCTCTCAGGGTCCAGACGTGTGACTGTGCAAAATTTTGTGGCTGTAGCTGCGACGGTGCAGATGCCAATCCCGGACATACACACATACACACTCACATTCAGCTGTATATATTAGATATACCTGTAAGTCATCTCCCCTGTATATAGTATATACCTGTATTTCATCTCCTCCTGTATATAATATATAGCTGTATATTATCTCCCCTGTATATAGCATATACCTGTATGCCATCTCCTCCTGACTGTCAATTTGCCTCCAACACTTTTCCTTTCACTTTTTCCCCATTATGTACATAGGGGCAAAATTGTTTGGTGAATTGGAACGCGCGGGGGTTAAAATTTCACCTCACAACATAGCCTATGATGCTCTCAGGGTCCAGACATGTGACTGTGCAAAATTTTGTGGCTGTAGCTGCGACGGTGCAGATGCCAATCCCGGACATACACACATACACACATACATACACACACACATTCAGCTTTATATATTAGATATACAGTAGTCTCAATGTGATATATTGTTAGGGTGGTCTGCAAGTCAGACCCTCAGGGATATTGGATGGCTGCCAGGAATCAGGATGCTCGAGCATTGATGGACAGAGACAGACATAATCTGTTTCAGATGCCATAAATTTACTGGAAACGGACAGTCAGTTATATATACTTTTGAGTAGGCGTATACATTATGTTCGTGCGCGAATCAGCTGTTTATTACATGAGACCATCATTAATTAGGTGATTTCCACATTAACAGGTAAGGCTACTTTCACACTAGCGTCGTGCACTGCACGTCGCAATGCGACGTGCCGACGCTATGCGACGTGCCGACGCAACGACGCTAGCGTTGAAAGCGCCGCACAATGGGGGCAGCGGATGCAGTTTTTCAACGCATCCGCTGCCCCATTGTGAGGTGCGGGGAGGAGGGGGCAGAGTTCCGGTCACGCATGCACGGTCGGAAATGGCGGACACATCGCACAAAAAAAGTTACATGTAGCGTTTTTTGTGCCAACGGTCCGCCAAAGCACGACGCATCCGTCGCATGACGGATGCGACGTGTGGCAATCTGTCGCAATGCGTCGCTAATGCAAGTCAATGGAGAAAAAACGCATCCTGCAAGCACTTTTGCAGGATGCGTTTTTTCACCAAAATGACGCATTGCGACGGAGGCCAAACGACGCTAGTGTGAAAGTAGCCTTACCTGTGAACAGGCACGTACTGTCTTAAAGTTCATCTGATTAACCTCACCCGTGTCAGCAATTCTAAATGATAATAAATAGTCAGCAGAATGACTTAGCAAAGCTAGGCATGTCTGGGCATATTCTGTTAGACTAAGAAATATATACATGTGAATTATAAGAATATATCAAGGTGGTCCCTGATTTCCCCATCAATATATTCAGCACATGCGGTGTCTTCTATCACATTCAGACTACTGTATATACATTACATAGGTGATACTGCAACTGCTGTGTATAGTCGCAGTATCACTTCTACTATATAATTGTCTAAGGGTCACTTCCGTCTGTCCTTCTGTCTGTCGCGGTTATTCGTTCGCTGATTGGTCTCGCCAGCTGCCTGTCATGGCTGCCGCGACCAATCAGCGACGTGCACAGTCCGTAAAAAAATGGCCGCTCCTTACTCCCCGCACTCACTGCCCGGCGCCCGCATACACCCCTCCGGTCAGCGCTCACACAGGGTTAATGCCGGCGGTAACGGACCGCGTTCGCCGCGGGTAACGCACTCCGTTACCGCCGCTATTAACCCTGTGTGACCAAGTTTTCACTATTGACGCAGCCTATGCAGCGTCAATAGTGAAAACATCTAATGTTAAAAATAATTTTAAAAAAATTAAAAATCATTATATACTCACCTTCCGCCGCCTTTCCCCCTCCTCGCGATGCTCCGGCCGGTCCATGTAAGCGGAACGATCCAGGCCCAAGGATGGTCTGCCAGAAGGACCTTCCATGACGTCACGGTCATGTGACCGCGACGTGATCACAGGCCCTGCGAGAAGGACCTTCCATGACGTCGCTGTCACATGACCGTGACGTCATGAAAGGTCCTTCTCGCAGGGCCTGTGATCACGTCGCGGTCACATGACCGTCACGTCATCGAAGGTCCTTCTGGCATACCATATTGGGACCGGAAGTTGCCGCCTGCGGTCGTCACGGTCATGTGACCGCGACGTCATCACAGGTCCTGCGCAAGAAGGACCTGCCATGACGTCACGGTCATGTAACCGCGACGTCATCACACCCTGGGACTGGAATCTGACGCCTGCACCACGCACAAGGCCAGGACTTCAACGGGCCTTCGGAGGGTGAGTATATGTTTATTTTTTATTTTAACTCTGTATACTACATGGGTCTGTGCTGTATACTCCGTTCCTGGGCAATATACTACGTGGCTGGGCAATAACTACGTACGTGGCTGGCCAATATACTACAAGGTACGTGGCTGGGTAATATACTACGTGGCTGGGCAATATACTACGTCACTGGGCAATATACTACATCACTGGGCAATATACTACGTGGCTGGCAATATACTACGTCACTGAGCAATATACTACATCACTCGGCAATATACTATGTGGGCTGTGCAATATACTACATCGCTGTGTAATATACTACGTGGCTGTGCAATATACTACGTGGCTTGTTGTGAATTTGGATTCTGGGCTCCCCCGGTGGCCGCTTGTGGAATTGGACCTGTCATCCTCTTTCCTGTTTCACCTGATTCCATCAGTAGTGGGTGTCGCTATTTAAGCTCATTTCTCTGGTGGTTTCTTGCCGGTCAACAATGTTATCTGATGCCTCTCAGTGCTTGTTCCTGCTTCTAGACTACTACTAGATAAGTTGGACTTTTGTCCATGTTTTGTTTTGCCTATTTGTTCCAGTTCACAGCTGAAGTTTTGTTACTGTGTCTGGAAAGCTCTCGTTGATCAGGGATTGCTACTCTGGCGTTATGAGTTAATGCCAGAGTTTAAGGTAATCTCTGGATGGTGTTTTGTTAGTGTTTTTCTGCTGACCATGAAAGTATACTATCTGTCTTCTGCTATCTAGTAAGCGGACCTCAAATTTGCTAAGACTATTTTCCTGCTGCGTTTGTTGTTTCATCTGAACTCACCGTCATTATATGTGGGGGGCTACTGTCTTCTTTGGAATATTTCTCTAGAGGTGAGCCAGGTCTTATATTTCCCTCTGCTAGCTATTTAGGTCTTAGGCCAGAGCTGGGCATCTAGCGATAAATAGGAAATGCTACCTGGCTATTTCTAGTTGCGCGGCAGGCTTAGTTCATGGTCAGTATAGTTCCATCTTCCGAGAGCTTGTCCCTCTATAGGCTTGCTATGATCTCTGCCTGCAGAGATCATGACAGTTTGACCGGCCAGTAAAGTGTTAAAGACCCAGGTTGAGAAAGGAGAGTTATAAGAAGTCTGCTGAAATTTTTTTTTTTTTTTTTTCTCCTCCAGTCTGCCTTGCTGCAGTCTTTTCTCTCTCTCTCCTCCTAATCTCTGTATGCTCTGTGTGCACCTGACAATAATGGATCTCCAGAGTGTAACTGCGGGTTTGAATAATCTCATCACGAAAGTACAAAATTTACAAGATTTTGTGGTACATGCTCCGGTATCTGAGCCGAGAATTCCTTTGCCGGAGTTCTTCACAGGGAATAGAGCTAGCTTCCAGAATTTCCAAAATAATTGTAAGCTTTATTTGTCCCTGAAGTCTCGTTCAGCTGGAGACCCTGCTCAGCAGGTTAGGATTGTGATTTCCTTGCTCAGGGGTGACCCTCAAGATTGGGCCTTCTCATTGCCAGCAGGGGATCCTGCGTTACGCGATGTGGATGCGTTTTTTCTGGCTTTGGGCTTGCTTTATGAGGAACCTCATTTGGAACTTCAGGCAGAAAAAACTTTGATGGCACTATCTCAGGGGCAAGACGAAGCTGAAGTTTTCTGCCAAAAATTCCGTAAATGGTCTGTGCTTACTCAGTGGAATGAGTGCGCCTTGGCGGCAACTTTCAGAGAAGGTCTCTCTGATGCCGTTAAGGATGTTATGGTGGGGTTCCCTTTGCCTGCAGGTCTGAATGAGTCCATGACAATGGCTATTCAGATTGATAGGCGTCTGCGGGAGCGCAAACCGGTGCACCATCTGGCGGTGTCTATGGAAAAGACGCCAGAAAGTATGCAGTGTGATAGAATTCTGTCCAGGAGCGAGCGACAGAATTTTAGACGGAAGAATGGATTGTGTTTCTATTGTGGGGATTCTACTCATGTTATATCAGCATGCTCTAGGCGTACAAAGAAGCTTGATAAGTCTGTTTCCATTAGCACCATTCAGTCTAAGTTTATTTTGTCTGTAACCCTGATTTGCTCTTTGTCATCCATTGCCACGGACGCCTATGTTGACTCTGGCGCCGCTCTGAGTCTTATGGATTGGTCCTTTGCCAATCGTTGTGGTTTTGATTTAGAGCCTTTGGAGACTCTTATTCCTCTGAAGGGGATTGACTCCACCCCATTGGCTAATAATAAACCACAATACTGGACACAAGTAACCATGCGTATCTATCCGGATCACCAGGAGATTATTCGTTTCCTGGTGCTGTATAATTTACATGACGATTTGGTACTGGGATTGCCATGGTTGCAGTCTCACAACCCAGTCTTGGACTGGAGAGCAATGTCTGTGTTGAGCTGGGGATGTAAGGGTATTCATGGGGACGTACCTTTGGTTTCTATTTCGTCGTCCATTCCCTCTGAAGTCCCTGAGTTCCTCTCTGATTATCAAGACGTCTTTGACGAACCCAAGCTTGGGTCGTTACCTCCGCACCGTGAGTGCGATTGTGCCATAGATTTGATACCGGGTTGTAAATATCCAAAGGGTCGTTTGTTTAATTTGTCTGTGCCGGAACATGCTGCTATGCGGGAATATATAAAGGAGTCTTTGGAAAAGGGACATATTCGTCCATCCTCTTCTCCCTTGGGAGCTGGGTTTTTCTTTGTCTCAAAAAAAGACGGCTCTTTGAGACCATGTATTGATTATCGGCTTCTGAATAAGATCACTGTTAAGTATCAATACCCATTGCCATTGCTTACTGATTTGTTTGCTCGTATAGAGGGTGCTAAGTGGTTCTCTAAAATTGATCTTCGTGGGGCGTATAATTTGGTGCGGATCAGGCAGGGGGATGAGTGGAAGACCGCATTTAATACGCCCGAGGGCCACTTTGAGTATTTGGTCATGCCTTTTGGTCTTTCTAATGCCCCTTCAGTTTTCCAGTCTTTTATGCATGATATTTTCCGCGATTTTCTGGATAAATTTATGATAATATATCTGGATGATATTCTGATTTTTTCTGATGACTGGGACTCTCATGTCCAGCAGGTCAGGAGAGTTTTTCAGGTTCTGCGGTCTAATTCTTTATGTGTGAAGGGGTCTAAGTGCGTTTTTGGGGTCCAGAAAATTTCCTTTTTGGGGTATATTTTTTCTCCCTCTTCCATTGAGATGGATCCCGTTAAGGTGCAAGCTATTTGTGACTGGACTCAGCCCTCCTCTCTTAAGGGTCTTCAGAGATTTTTGGGCTTTGCCAACTTTTACCGCCGATTTATTGCTGGTTTTTCGGATGTCGTTAAACCACTGACTGATTTGACCAGACAAGGCGCTGATGTTGCTAATTGGTCCCCTCATGCTGTAGAGGCCTTTCAGGAGCTTAAGCGCCGTTTTGCCTCTGCCCCTGTGTTGCGTCAGCCTGATGTGAATCTGCCTTTTCAGGTTGAGGTTGACGCTTCGGAGATCGGAGCTGGGGCAGTGTTGTCGCAGAAAGGTTCCGACTGCTCCGTCATTAGGCCTTGTGCCTTCTTTTCTCGCAAATTTTCGCCCGCAGAGCGGAATTATGATGTTGGGAATCGGGAGCTTTTGGCCATGAAGTGGGCGTTTGAGGAGTGGCGCCATTGGCTCGAGGGGGCTAGACATCAGGTGGTGGTATTGACTGACCACAAAAATTTGATTTATCTTGAGACTGCCAGACGCCTGAATCCTAGACAGGCGCGCTGGTCTTTATTTTTTTCTCGCTTTAATTTTGTGGTGTCATACCTACCGGGTTCTAAGAATGTTAAGGCAGATGCCCTTTCTAGGAGTTTTGACCCGGACTCTCCTGGTAATTCTGAACCCACAGGTATCCTTAGGGAGGGAGTAATTTTGTCGGCCGTTTCTCCTGATCTGCGGCGGTCCTTGCAAGAGTTTCAGGCGGATAGACCGGATCGTTGTCCGCCTGATAGACTGTTTGTTCCGGATGATTGGACCAGCAGAGTCATCTCTGAGGTACATTCTTCTGCATTGGTAGGTCATCCCGGAATTTTTGGTACCAGGGATTTGGTGGCAAGATCCTTCTGGTGGCCTTCTCTGTCACGAGATGTGCGAGTCTTTGTACAGTCATGTGACGTTTGTGCTCGGGCCAAGTCTTGTAGTTCTCGGGCTAGCGGACTGCTGTTGCCCTTGCCTATTCCTAAGAGGCCTTGGACACACATCTCGATGGATTTTATTTCAGATCTGCCTGTTTCCCAGAAGATGTCTGTCATCTGGGTGGTCTGTGACCGTTTCTCTAAAATGGTCCATTTGGTTCCTCTGCCCAAGTTGCCTTCTTCTTCTGAGTTGGTTCCTCTGTTTTTTCAGAATGTTGTCCGATTGCACGGTATTCCTGAGAATATTGTTTCTGACAGAGGTACCCAATTTGTGTCTAGATTTTGGCGGGCATTCTGTGCTAGGATGGGCATAGATTTGTCTTTTTCGTCTGCTTTTCACCCTCAGACTAATGGCCAGACCGAGCGGACTAATCAGACCCTTGAGACATATCTGAGGTGTTTTGTCTCTGCTGACCAGGATGATTGGGTTGCTTTTTTGCCATTGGCAGAGTTCGCCCTCAATAATCGGGCCAGTTCTTCCACCTTGGTGTCCCCGTTTTTCTGTAATTCGGGGTTTCACCCTCGATTTTCCTCCGGTCAGGTGGAATCCTCGGATTGTCCTGGAGTGGATGCGGTGGTTGAGAGATTGCATCACATTTGGGGGCAGGTTATGGACAATTTGAAGTTGTCCCAGGAGAAGACTCAGCGTTTTGCCAACCGTCATCGTCGTGTTGGTTCTCGGCTTTGTGTTGGAGATTTAGTGTGGTTGTCTTCTCGTTTTGTCCCTATGAGGGTCTCTTCTCCTAAGTTTAAACCTCGGTTCATCGGCCCTTATAGAATATTGGAGATTCTTAATCCTGTTTCTTTCCGTTTGGACCTCCCTGCGTCCTTTTCCATTCATAACGTTTTTCATCGGTCGTTATTGCGCAGGTATGAGGTACCTGTTGTACCTTCAGTTGAGCCTCCTGCTCCGGTGTTGGTTGAGGGTGAGTTGGAGTACGTTGTGGAGAAAATTTTGGACTCTCGTGTTTCCAGACGGAAACTCCAGTATCTGGTCAACTGGAAGGGTTACGGCCAGGAGGATAATTCTTGGGTCAATGCATCTGATGTTCATGCTTCTGATCTTGTTCGTGCCTTCCATAGGGCTCATCCTGGTCGCCCTGGTGGATCTGGTGAGGGTTCGGTGCCCCCTCCTTGAGGGGGGGGTACTGTTGTGAATTTGGATTCTGGGCTCCCCCGGTGGCCGCTTGTGGAATTGGACCTGTCATCCTCTTTCCTGTTTCACCTGATTCCATCAGTAGTGGGTGTCGCTATTTAAGCTCATTTCTCTGGTGGTTTCTTGCCGGTCAACAATGTTATCTGATGCCTCTCAGTGCTTGTTCCTGCTTCTAGACTACTACTAGATAAGTTGGACTTTTGTCCATGTTTTGTTTTGCCTATTTGTTCCAGTTCACAGCTGAAGTTTTGTTACTGTGTCTGGAAAGCTCTCGTTGATCAGGGATTGCTACTCTGGCGTTATGAGTTAATGCCAGAGTTTAAGGTAATCTCTGGATGGTGTTTTGTTAGTGTTTTTCTGCTGACCATGAAAGTATACTATCTGTCTTCTGCTATCTAGTAAGCGGACCTCAAATTTGCTAAGACTATTTTCCTGCTGCGTTTGTTGTTTCATCTGAACTCACCGTCATTATATGTGGGGGGCTACTGTCTTCTTTGGAATATTTCTCTAGAGGTGAGCCAGGTCTTATATTTCCCTCTGCTAGCTATTTAGGTCTTAGGCCAGAGCTGGGCATCTAGCGATAAATAGGAAATGCTACCTGGCTATTTCTAGTTGCGCGGCAGGCTTAGTTCATGGTCAGTATAGTTCCATCTTCCGAGAGCTTGTCCCTCTATAGGCTTGCTATGATCTCTGCCTGCAGAGATCATGACAGTGGCTGGGCAATATACTACGTGGGCTGTACAATATACTATGTGGCTGTGCAATATATTACGTGGCTGGGCAATATACTACGTGGGCTGTGCTGTATACTACGTGGCTGGGCAATATACTAAGTGGGCTGTGCAATATACTACGTGGCTGTGCAATATACTACATGGCTGGGCAATATACTATGTGGGCTGTGCAATATACTATGTGGCTGTGCAATATACTACGTAGCTGGGCAATATACTACGTGGGCTGTGCTGTATACTACGTGGCTGGGCAATATGCAACGTGGCTGGGCAATATACTACGTGGCTGGGCAATATACTACGTCGCTGAGCAATATACTACATCACTCAGCAATATACTACGTGGGCTGTACAATATACTACGTGGCTATGCAATATACTACGTGGCTGGGCAATATACTATGTGGACATGCATATTCTAGAATACCCGATGCATTAGAATCGGGCCACCATCTAGTATATAATAAATATACAGCAGTATCACCTATATAATGTATATAGATTGGTGTATATACATTATATAGGTGATACTGTGACTGCTGTTTATATGTTATACAAGCAAACGAAAGATGGCCTAGCTATTAGTGGCACTTCCACAATTAAACATACAACTACAAACATATGGAAGCTAATGCCAAATATTTTTTTTTTTTAAATGGGGTGAGTCCTAAATTATCAAGTGTATACATAGTGCTAAGGTGCATGGTCATGATAACTGACCCCCAAATGGAGAAGCTAACGCGAAACTCGCGTCGGGGTGCTACTCAGAAACAAAAGGTATACATGACCTGGTTGCAAAGAGCTTTCCTTTCTCCCTTACCATCTACCTTACTGGTTAGCACTAGGGTTGAGCGAAACGGATCGGTCATTTTCATAAGTCGCCGACTTTTGGCAAAGTCGGGTTTCATGAAACCCGGCCCGATCCCTGTGTGGGGTCGGCCACGCGGTACGCGACTTTCGCGCCAAAGTCGTGTTTCAATGACGCTAAAAGTGCCATTTCTCAGCCAATGAAGGTGGACGCAGAGTGTGGGCAGCGTGATGACATAGATCTCAGTCCCCACCATCTTAGAGAAGGGCATTGCAGTGATTGGCTTGCTTTCTGCGGCGTCACAGGGGCTATAAAGGGGCGTTCCCGCCGACCGCCATCTTACTGCTGCTGATCTGAGCATAGGGAGAGGTTGATGCCGCTTCTTCAGAAGCAGGGATAGCGTTAGGCAGGGTACATTAACCCCCAAACCGCTTGTGCTGTAGCGATTTCCACTGTCCAACACCACCTTTTGTTTGCAGGGACAGTGGAGGCTACTTTTTTTTTTTTCCTCAGCGCTGTAGCTCATTGGGCTTCCCTAGAAGGCTCCCTGATAGCTGCATTGCTCTTTGTACGCCGCTGTGCAAACCAACTGCTTTTTTCAAAGCACAAATCCTGTTGCTCCTTCCTTTCTGCACAGCTATCTTGTTTGTTTGTCCACACTTTTTTTTTTTTTGTGCAGCTGTCCACTCCTTCTTATTGCTGCCTGCCATACCTTGCTGAGATTACTGCAGGGAGATAGTAATTGTAGGACAGTCCCTTTTTTTTTTTTCTCCCTGAAAAAAAAAAAATTGTGGGAGATTAAGATTGGCATTTCTGCTTGAGTGCCGGTCCTGTGTGTGCCATCTGTCTCAAATTATTGGGGCACAGAAAACCTAGTATGTCATACTGGGAAACATTTTTTTTTTTTTTTAAATTCTCCTTAAAAAAAAAGAAATAGTGGGAAATTAAGATTGGCATTTCTGCTTGAGTGCCGGTCCTGTGTGTGCCATCTGTCTCAAATTATTGGGGCACAGAAAACCTAGTGTGTCATACTGAGAATTTTTTTTTTTTTCTTTATTGTCCCTGAAAAAAAAAAATAGTGGGAGATTAAGATTGGCATTTCTGCTTGAGTGCCGTTCCTGTGTGTGCCATCTGTCTCAAAGTATTGGGGCACATAAAACCTAGTGTGTCATATTGGGAAATTTTTTATTTTTTTTTAAATTCTCCCTGAAAAAAAAAATAGTGGGAGATTAAGATTGGCATTTCTGCTTGAGTGCCGGTCCTGTGTGTGCCATATGTCTCAAATTATTGGGGCACAGAAAACCTAGTGTGTAACATTGGGCCTGATTTTCCTTTCATTGTCAGCCACCTATAAAGGTATATATACACTCACCGGCCACTTTATTAGGTACACCTGTCCAACTTCTTGTTAACACTTAATTTCTAATCAGCCAATCACATGGCGGCAACTCAGTGCATTTAGGCATGTAGACATGGTCAAGACAATCTCCTGCAGTTCAAACCAAGCATCAGTATGGGGAAGAAAGGTGATTTGAGTGCCTTTGAACGTGGCATGGTTGTTGGTGCCAGAAGGGCTGGTCTGAGTATTTCAGAAACTGCTGATCTACTGGGATTTTCACGCACAACCATCTCTAGGGTTTACAGAGAATGGTCCGAAAAAGAAAAAAAATCCAGTGAGCGGCAGTTCTGTGGGCGGAAATGCCTTGTTGATGCCAGAGGTCAGAGGAGAATGGGCAGACTGGTTCGAGCTGATAGAAAGGCAACAGTGACTCAAATCGCCACCCGTTACAACCAAGGTAGGCCTAAGAGCATCTCTGAACGCACAGTGCGTCGAACTTTGAGGCAGATGGGCTACAGCAGCAGAAGACCACACCGGGTACCACTCCTTTCAGCTAAGAACAGGAAACTGAGGCTACAATTTGTACAAGCTCATCGAAATTGGACAGTAGAAGATTGGAAAAACGTTGCTTGGTCTGATGAGTCTCGATTTCTGCTGCGACATTCGGATGGTAGGGTCCGAATTTGGCGTAAACAACATGAAAGCATGGATCCATCCTGCCTTGTATGGAGCATCTTTGGGATGTGCAGCCGACAAATCTGCGGAAACTGTGTGATGCCATCATGTCAATATGGACCAAAATCTCTGAGGAATGCTTCCAGCACCTTGTTGAATCTATGCCACGAAGAATTGAGGCAGTTCTGAAGGCAAAAGGGGGTCCAACCCGTTACTAGCATGGTGTACCTAATAAAGTGGCCGGTGAGTTTGAGTTCACCTTATAAGTTGTTTTACAGTAACAGATACCGTTACTTTGGTTACGTTTTGCAAACAATGAGGAAGTCTGGTGGAAGAGGTCGTGGCCGTGGGCGGTCATTGTCAGCTGGTAATGATGGTAGTGGTGGTGGAGCATCAGGTGGTCATGGTAAAAGCAATACAGCACCTAAGTCTCGAGTTGTTGAGCCAGGTTCGTCATCTGGCTACACAAGGCCTCGAACGCTCCCTTTTCTGGGAGTAGGAAAACCGTTTTTAAAGCCGGAGCAGCAAGAACAAGTTTTGGCTTTCCTTGCTGACTCAGCCTCTAGCTCTTTTGCCTCCTCTTCTGAAAGTGCTAAATGTAAAAGCAGCGCGTCGTTAGTGGATGTTCACGGTCAGGGACAAGTCGCTTCCTTGTCTTCTTCACCCAGAACAAGAGAGAAGGATGCGTCAGGCGACACAACGGGTTACTCCATGGAGCTCTTTACACATACCGTTCCTGGGTTAGACAGTGAAACAGTTAACAGGCCATGCCCATTAGAAGTTGAATCGGACATGGAGTGCACTGATGCACAGCCACAGCCAGATTACTATGCTGTTCCTTTGACTCAGACCAGAACATTGCCCTCGCAGTGTACTGAGCCAGAATCAAACCCAGCTGAGACTATGGTGCCCCGTCACGAACGCTATACCACCGGCTTACACGGTGACACAGACGAAGTTGCACACGAGATAGAAGAGGAGGTCATAGATGACCCAGTTGTTGACCCCGATTGGCAGCCATTGGGGGAACAGGGTGCAGGCGGCAGTAGTTCTGAAGCGGAGGAGGAGGAGCCGCAGCAGGCATCAACATCACAACAGGTTCCATCTGCCGGGCCCGTATCTTGCCAAAAACACGTGGCGGACAGCGTGGCCATCCGGTTAAAGAAGCTCAGTCTGCAATGCCTGAAAAGGTATCCGACAGTAGAAAGAGTGCAGTCTGGCATTTTTTTAAACATCAAAATGATCAGCGCAAAGTCATCTGTCAAAAATGTTCAACTACCTTAAGCAGAGGTCAGAATCTTAAAAGTCTAAATACAAGTTGCATGCATAGACATTTAACCACCATGCATTTGCAAGCCTGGACTAACTACCAAACGTCCCTAAAGGTTGCAGCACCCTCGGCCAATGAAGCTAGTCAGCAACGCTACATCCCTTCCCTCACTGTGAGCCCACCATTTCCCGCACCACCTGCAGTATCTGTGCAGCTTTCGTCGCCAGGCCAAAGCAGTCAGGGAATCACCAGGTTCGTAGTAGGAAACACTGCATGTAGGGCACCGGCAAGAATACCATCTCCAACCCTCTCTCAGTCTGCCATGTCCACCGGCACCATCACTAGTTCCACGATCTCCAGCTCTCCAGTCCAGCTCACCCTACATGAGACTCTTGTTAGGAAAAGGAAGTACTCATCCTCGCATCCGCGTACACAGGGTTTGAACGCCCACATTGCTAGCCTAATCTCATTAGAGATGATGCCCTACCGGTTAGTTGAAAGCGAAGCTTTCAAAGCGCTGATGGACTACGCTGTACCATGCTACGAGCTACCCAGTCGACACTTCTTTTCTAGAAAAGCCATCCCAGCCCTCCAACAGCATGTTAAAGACCGCATCGTCCATGCACTCAGGCAATCTGTGAGTACAAAGGTGCACCTGACAACAGATGCATGGACCAGTAGGCATGGGCAGGGACGTTACGTGTCCATCACGGCACACTGGGTTAATGTGGTGGATGCAGGGTCCACAGGGGACAGCAATATTGGGACACTTCTGCCTAGCCCATGGTCTAGGAAACAGTTGGCTGTTGGCGTTCGCCCCCCCTCCTCATCCTCCTCTTCGTCCTCCTGCAGAAGCGATAGCTCGTCCACAGACCGCAGTCGCACAATCAGTCCATCCGCAGCTGCCCCTGTTGCACACCAGGTGTCCCATTATGGGACAGCTAGTGGCAAGCGTCAGCAGGCTGTATTGGAAATGAAGTGTTTGGGTGACAGACACACCGCGGAAGTTCTGTCCGAGTACTTGCAGAAGAAACTCAGTCATGGCTGGGCACTGTACATCTTGAGGCAGGCAAGGTAGTGAGTGATAACGGAAGGAATTTCATGGCTGCCATAGCCCTTTCCCAACTGAAACACATTCCTTGCCTGGCTCACACCTTAAACCTGGTGGTGCAGTGCTTCCTGAAAAGTTATCCGGGGTTACCCGACCTGCTCCTCAAAGTGCACAGACTTTGCTCGCATATCCGCCGTTCGCCCGTACACTCCAGCCATATGCAGAACTATCAGCGGTCTTTGAACCTTCCCCAGCATCGCCTAATCATCGACGTTGCAACAAGGTGGAACTCCACACTGCACATGCTTCAGAGACTGTGCGAACAGAGGCATGCTGTTATGTATTTGTGGGAGGATACACATACACGGGCAGGCAGTTGGATGGCAGACATGGAGTTGTCAGGTGTGCAGTGGTCGAAGCTACAAGACCTGTGTCAAGTCCTTCAGTGTTTTGAGGAATGCACACGGCTGGTTAGTGCAGACAACGCCATAATAAGCATGAGCATCCCCTAATGCATCTGCTGATGCAAAGTTTGACGCACATAAAGGAGCAGGCGTCTGCAGCCGAGGAAGAGGAAAGCCTTGATGACAGTCAGCCATTGTCTGGTCAGAGCAGTGTAGAGGACGCGGTAGCGGGCAAAGAGGAGGAGGAGGACGAGGAGGATGATGGGGATGAGTATTTTTTTAATGAGGAAGCTTCTCCTGGGCCAATAGAAATTAGTGGCGTTGCAAGGCCGGGTTCTGGTTTTTTGAGGGAGACAGGTGACGTAGATTTGCCTGTAACTGCCCCTCAATCCAGCACAACTGCAGATTTGACAACTGGAACTTTGGCCCACATGGCGGATTATGCCTTACGTATCCTCAAAAGGGACCCACGCATTATTAAAATGATGACCGATGACGATTACTGGTTGCCTGCATCCTTGACCCTCGCTATAAAGGCAGATTGCAAAATATTATGCCACATGAGAACCTCGAACAAATATTAGCAACCAAACAAGCAACTCTTGTAGACCGTTTGATTCAGGCATTCCCAGCACACAGCGCCGGTGATGGTTCTCACACGAGCTGCAGGGGGCTACAGGGCAGAAGTGTTAGAGGTGCACAAATCAGAAGTGGCGTTGGACAGAGGGGTTTTCTGACCAGGTTGTGGAGTGATTTCGCAATGACCGCAGACAGGACAGGTACTGCAGCATCTATTCAAAGTGACAGGAGACAACATTTGTCCAGTATGGTTACTAACTATTTTTCATCCCTTATCGATGTTCTCCCTCAACCGTCATTCCCATTTGATTACTGGGCATCCAAATTAGACACCTGGCCTGAATTGGCAGAATATGCATTGCAGGAGCTTGCTTGCCCAGCAGCTAGTGTGCTATCAGAAAGAGTATTCAGTGCTGCTGCTGGTTCAATATTAACCGAAAAAAGGACTCGTCTGGCTACCCAAAATGTTGATGATCTAACCTTCATTAAAATGAACCACTCCTGGATTTCAAATTATTTTGCCCCACCTTTCCCGGCTGACACCTAGCTTTCCTATAAAAAGGTCTTGCTTGTGGACTGGTCTTACTGAGTGTTCCAATCTCTTAATTTGCAGCAGCTGTTTGTCCAGCATACGACATGTTTACACCTCCCTAAATGGCCTAATTCCCCCCACGGGGCCGTGGTCTCGCCCGTTTGTCTGAAGAGGTGGGTGTGCCCGCTTTTGGTCGACGGCACTGCCACTGGGTCCCTCATAGTACAATAAAGTGTCTCTGGCGGTGGTGGCGCGCAACCAACGTCAGACACACCATTGTAACATGAGGGGCCCTGGGACGGTACCGCCGGCCACAAGAGAGTTCACCCCCCCAGCTCAAACTGTGCTCTACCACGTGCAAAATTATCTCTCACAGCTCCAACAATGTTTAGTCTATGCGCTGACATCATTCAATGCCTGGCACTGACAATACCAATTTGTTGACATGTATGATGCTAGATAAAATAGTCAGGGTCAGTGTCCTATATTGACACCAGTAAATATTAGTGCCAAATTACTATGTCTGAAACTCAGCAGAGGAGCCCACCCATGTACCTAAGTATGCCACACTTTTGTTTTTTTGTTTTGTTGTTTTGCGAGACATTAACATCTATTCATTTTTTGGGAGTACTAAGGGTACTGTCACACAGTGCAATTTTGATCGATACGACGGCACGATCCGTGACGTCGCAGCGTCGTATGATTATCGCTCCAGCGTCGTAGACTGCGGTCACACGTTGCAATCACGGCGCTGGAGCGATGCCGAAGTCCCCGGGTAACCAGGGTAAACATCGGGTTACTAAGCGCAGGGCCGCGCTTAGTAACCCGATGTTTACCGTGGTTACCAGCGTAAACGTAAAAAAAACAAACCGTACATACTTACATTCCGGTGTCTGTCCCCCGGCGTTCTGCTTCTCTCCACTGTGTAAGCACCATAGCCGGAAAGCACAGCGGTGACGTCACGGCGTCACCGCTGTGCTCGCTTTCCGGCCAGCAGGCGCTCACAGTGCAGAGAAGCTGAGACGCCGGAGGACAGACACCGGAATGTAAGTATGTACTGTTTGTTTTTTTTACGTTTACGCTGGTAACCAGGGTAAACATCGGGTTACTAAGCGTGGCCCTGCGCTTAGTTACCCGATGTTTACCCTGGTTACAAGCGAACACATCGCTGGATCGGTGTCACACACAACGATCCAGCGATGTCAGCGGGTGATCAAGCGACGAAAGAAAGTTCCAAACGATCTGCTACGACGTACGATTCTCAGCAGGGTCCCTGATCGCTGCTGCGTGTCAGACATTGCGATATCGTAACGATATCGCTAGAACGTCACGAATCGTACCGTCGTAGCGATCAAAATTGCACTGTGTGACAGTACCCTAACTGTGTCAGACACTCCTTGCAATCGTCCTCCGCTGACCACACCAATGCTGCCTGTGTACCCATGTAACCTATTTAAAACTGCATAGAGCCTGCTTTTTTATTTTAGGCCTAGTAAGTCTGTCTGCGGTCCCTCCTTGCAATTGTCCTCCGCTGACCACACCAATGATGCCTGTGTACCCCTGCGAGATAACTCTAAGTGCCTTGAGCCTATTTTTATTTATTTTAGGCCTAGTAAGCCTGTCTGCGGTCCCTCCTTGCAATCCTCCTCCGCTGACCACACCAATGCTGCCTGTGTACCCCTGCGAGATAACTCTAAGTGCCTTGAGCCTATTTTTATTTATTTTAGGCCTAGTAAGCCTGTCTGCGGTCCCTCCTTGCAATCCTCCTCCGCTGACCACACCACTGCTGCCTGTGTACCCATGTAACCTATTTAAAACTGCATAGAGCCTATTTTTATTTATTTTAGGCCTAGTAAGTCTGTCTGCGGTCCCTCCTTGCAATCGTCCTCCGCTGACCACACCAATGCTGTCTGTGTACCTCTGTAACCTATTTAAAACTGCATAGAGCCTATTTTTATTTATTTTGGGCCTAGTAAGTCTGTCTGCGGTCCCTCCTTGCAATAGTCCTACGCTGACCACACCAATGCTGCCTGTGTACCCCTGCGAGATAACTCTAAGTGCCTTGAGCCTATTTTTATTTATTTTAGGCCTAGTAAGCCTGTCTGCGGTCCCTCCTTGCAATCCTCCTCCGCCAACCACACCAATGCTGCCTGTGTACCCATGTAACCTATTTAAAACTGCATAGAGCCTATTTTTATTTATTTTAGGCCTAGTAAGCCTGTCTGCGGTCCCTCCTTGCAATCCTCCTCCGCTGACCACACCAATGCTGCCTGTGTACCCAGGTAACCTATTTAAAACTGCATAGAGCCTATTTTTATTTATTTTATGCCAAGTAAGTCTGTCTGCGGTCCCTCCTTGCAATCGTCCTCCGCTGACCACACCAATGCTGCCTGTGTACCTCTGTAACCTATTTAAAATTGCATAGAGCCTATTTTTATTTATTTTAGGCCTAGTAAGTCTGCTGCGGTCCCTCCTTGCAATTGTCCTCCGCTGACCACACCAATGCTGCCTGTGTACCCCTGTGAAATAACTCTAAGTGCCTTGAGCCTATTTTTATTTATTTTAGGCCTAGTAAGCCTGTCTGCGGTCCCTCCTTGCAATCCTCCTCCGCTGACCACACCAATGCTGCCTGTGTATCCATGTAACCTTTTTAAAACTGCATAGAGCCTATTTTTATTTATTTTAGGCCTAGTAAGCCTGTCTGCGGTCCCTCCTTGCAATCGTCCTCCGCTGACCACACCAATGCTGCCTGTGTACCCCTGCGAGATAACTCTAAGTGCCTTGAGCCTATTTTTATTTATTTTAGGCCTAGTAAGTCTGTCTGCGGTCCCTCCTTGCAATCGTCCTACGCTGACCACACCAATGCTGCCTGTGTACCCATGTAACCTATTTAAAACTGCATAGAGCCTGCTTTTTTATTTTAGGCCTAGTAAGTCTGTCTGCGGTCCCTCCTTGCAATCGTCCTCCGCTGACCACACCAATGCTGCCTGTGTACCCAGGTAACCTATTTAAAACTGCATAGAGCCTATTTTTATTTATTTTATGCCAAGTAAGTCTGTCTGCGGTCCCTCCTTGCAATCGTCCTCCGCTGACCACACCAATGCTACCTGTGTACCTCTGTAACCTATTTAAAATTGCATAGAGCCTATTTTTATTTATTTTAGGCCTAGTAAGTCTGCTGCGGTCCCTCCTTGCAATCGTCCTCCGCTGACCACACCAATGCTGCCTGTGTACCCCTGTGAGATAACTCTAAGTGCCTTGAGCCTATTTTTATTTATTTTAGGCCTAGTAAGCCTGTCTGCGGTCCCTCCTTGCAATCCTCCTCCGCTGACCACACCAATGCTGCCTGTGTATCCATGTAACCTTTTTAAAACTGCATAGAGCCTATTTTTATTTATTTTAGGCATAGTAAGCCTGTCTGCGGTCCCTCCTTGCAATCGTCCTCCACTGACCACACCAATGCTGCCTGTGTACCCCTGCGAGATAACTCTAAGTGCCTTGAGCCCTATTTTTATTTATTTTAGGCCTAGTAAGCCTGTCTGCGGTCCCTCCTTGCAATCCTCCTCTGCTGACCACACCAATGCTGCCTGTGTACCCATGTAACCTATTTAAAACTGCATGGAGCCTATTTTTATTTATTTTAGGCCTAGTAAGCCTGTCTGAGGTCCCTCCTTGCAATCGTCCTCCGCTGACCACACCAATGCTGCCTGTGTACCCCTGCGAGATAACTCTAAGTGCCTTGAGCCTATTTTTATTTATTTTAGGCCTAGTAAGTCTGTCTGCGGTCCCTCCTTGCAATCGTCCTACGCTGACCACACCAATGCTGCCTGTGTACCCATGTAACCTATTTAAAACTGCATAGAGCCTGCTTTTTTATTTTAGGCCTAGTAAGTCTGTCTGCGGTCCCTCCTTGCAATCGTCCTCCGCTGACCACACCAATGCTGCCTGTGTACCCAGGTAACCTATTTAAAACTGCATAGAGCCTATTTTTATTTATTTTATGCCAAGTAAGTCTGTCTGCGGTCCCTCCTTGCAATCGTCCTCCGCTGACCACACCAATGCTACCTGTGTACCTCTGTAACCTATTTAAAATTGCATAGAGCCTATTTTTATTTATTTTAGGCCTAGTAAGTCTGCTGCGGTCCCTCCTTGCAATCGTCCTCCGCTGACCACACCAATGCTGCCTGTGTACCCCTGTGAGATAACTCTAAGTGCCTTGAGCCTATTTTTATTTATTTTAGGCCTAGTAAGCCTGTCTGCGGTCCCTCCTTGCAATCCTCCTCCGCTGACCACACCAATGCTGCCTGTGTATCCATGTAACCTTTTTAAAACTGCATAGAGCCTATTTTTATTTATTTTAGGCATAGTAAGCCTGTCTGCGGTCCCTCCTTGCAATCGTCCTCCACTGACCACACCAATGCTGCCTGTGTACCCCTGCGAGATAACTCTAAGTGCCTTGAGCCCTATTTTTATTTATTTTAGGCCTAGTAAGCCTGTCTGCGGTCCCTCCTTGCAATCCTCCTCTGCTGACCACACCAATGCTGCCTGTGTACCCATGTAACCTATTTAAAACTGCATGGAGCCTATTTTTATTTATTTTAGGCCTAGTAAGCCTGTCTGAGGTCCCTCCTTGCAATCGTCCTCCGCTGACCACACCAATGCTGCCTGTGTACCCCTGCGAGATAACTCTAAGTGCCTTGAGCCTATTTTTATTTATTTTAGGCCTAGTAAGTCTGTCTGCGGTCCCTCCTTGCAATCGTCCTACGCTAACCACACCAATGCTGCCTGTGTACCCATGTAACCTATTTAAAACTGCATAGAGCCTGCTTTTTTATTTTAGGCCTAGTAAGTCTGTCTGCGGTCCCTCCTTGCAATCGTCCTCCGCTGACCACACCAATGCTGCCTGTGTACGCCTGCGAGATAACTCTAAGTGCCTTGAGCCTATTTTTATTTATTTTAGGCCTAGTAAGCCTGTCTGCAGTCCCTCCTTGCAATCCTCCTCCGCTGACCACACCAATGCTGCCTGTGTACCCATGTAACCTATTTAAAACTGCATAGAGCCTATTTTTATTTATTTTAGGCCTAGCAAGCCTGTCTGCGGTCCCTCCTTGCAATCATCCTCCGCTGACCACACCAATGGTGCCTGTGTACCCATGTAACCTATTTAAAACTGCATAGAGCCTATTTTTATTTATTTTAGGCCTAGTAAGTCTGTCTGCGGTCCCTCCTTGCAATCGTCCTACGCTGACCACACCAATGCTGCCTGTGTACCCATGTAACCTATTTAAAACTGCATAGAGCCAGCTTTTTTATTTTAGGCCTAGTAAGTCTGCGCCACTCCTTCCAATTGTCCTCCGCTGACAACACCAATGCTGCCTGTGTACCCCTGCGAGATAACTCTTAGTGCCTTGAGCCTATTTTTATTTATTTTAGGCCTAGTAAGTCTGACTGCGGTCCCTCCTTGCAATCGTCCTCCGCTGACCACACCAATGCTGCCTGTGTACCCCTGCGAGATAACTCTAAGTGCCTTGAGCCTATTTTTATTTATTTTAGGCCTAGTAAGCCTGTCTGCGGTCCCTCCTTGCAATCGTCCTCGGCTGACCACACCAATGCTGCCTGTGTACCCCTGCGAGATAACTCTAAGTGCCTTGAGCCTATTTTTATTTATTTTAGGCCTAGTAAGTCTGTCTGCGGTCCCTCCTTGCAATCGTCCTACGCTAACCACACCAATGCTGCCTGTGTACCCATGTAACCTATTTAAAACTGCATAGAGCCTGCTTTTTTATTTTAGGCCTAGTAAGTCTGTCTGCGGTCCCTCCTTGCAATCGTCCTCCGCTGACCACACCAATGCTGCCTGTGTACCCCTGCGAGATAACTCTAAGTGCCTTGAGCCTATTTTTATTTATTTTAGGCCTAGTAAGCCTGTCTGCGGTCCCTCCTTGCAATCCTCCTCCGCTGACCACACCAATGCTGCCTGTGTACCCATGTAACCTATTTAAAACTGCATAGAGCCTATTTTTATTTATTTTAGGCCTAGCAAGCCTGTCTGCGGTCCCTCCTTGCAATCATCCTCCGCTGACCACACCAATGGTGCCTGTGTACCCATGTAACCTATTTAAAACTGCATAGAGCCTATTTTTATTTATTTTAGGCCTAGTAAGTCTGTCTGCGGTCCCTCCTTGCAATCGTCCTACGCTGACCACACCAATGCTGCCTGTGTACCCATGTAACCTATTTAAAACTGCATAGAGCCAGCTTTTTTATTTTAGGCCTAGTAAGTCTGCGCCACTCCTTCCAACTGTCCTCCGCTGACAACACCAATGCTGCCTGTGTACCCCTGCGAGATAACTCTTAGTGCCTTGAGCCTATTTTTATTTATTTTAGGCCTAGTAAGTCTGACTGCGGTCCCTCCTTGCAATCGTCCTCCGCTGACCACACCAATGCTGCCTGTGTACCCCTACGAGATAACTCTAAGTGCCTTGAGCCTATTTTTATTTATTTTAGGCCTAGTAAGCCTGTCTGCGGTCCCTCCTTGCAATCCTCCTCCGCTGACCACACCAATGCTGCCTGTGTACCCAGGTAACCTATTTAAAACTGCATAGAGCCTATTTTTATTTATTTTATGCCAAGTAAGTCTGTCTGCGGTCCCTCCTTGCAATCGTCCTCCGCTGACCACACCAATGCTGCCTGTGTACCTCTGTAACCTATTTAAAATTGCATAGAGCCTATTTTTATTTATTTTAGGCCTAGTAAGTCTGCTGCGGTCCCTCCTTGCAATTGTCCTCCGCTGACCACACCAATGCTGCCTGTGTACCCCTGTGAAATAACTCTAAGTGCCTTGAGCCTATTTTTATTTATTTTAGGCCTAGTAAGCCTGTCTGCGGTCCCTCCTTGCAATCCTCCTCCGCTGACCACACCAATGCTGCCTGTGTATCCATGTAACCTTTTTAAAACTGCATAGAGCCTATTTTTATTTATTTTAGGCATAGTAAGCCTGTCTGCGGTCCCTCCTTGCAATCGTCCTCCACTGACCACACCAATGCTGCCTGTGTACCCCTGCGAGATAACTCTAAGTGCCTTGAGCCCTATTTTTATTTATTTTAGGCCTAGTAAGCCTGTCTGCGGTCCCTCCTTGCAATCCTCCTCTGCTGACCACACCAATGCTGCCTGTGTACCCATGTAACCTATTTAAAACTGCATGGAGCCTATTTTTATTTATTTTAGGCCTAGTAAGCCTGTCTGAGGTCCCTCCTTGCAATCGTCCTCCGCTGACCACACCAATGCTGCCTGTGTACCCCTGCGAGATAACTCTAAGTGCCTTGAGCCTATTTTTATTTATTTTAGGCCTAGTAAGCCTGTCTGCGGTCCCTCCTTGCAATCGTCCTACGCTAACCACACCAATGCTGCCTGTGTACCCATGTAACCTATTTAAAACTGCATAGAGCCTGCTTTTTTATTTTAGGCCTAGTAAGTCTGTCTGCGGTCCCTCCTTGCAATCGTCCTCCGCTGACCACACCAATGCTGCCTGTGTACCCCTGCGAGATAACTCTAAGTGCCTTGAGCCTATTTTTATTTATTTTAGGCCTAGTAAGCCTGTCTGCGGTCCCTCCTTGCAATCCTCCTCCGCTGACCACACCAATGCTGCCTGTGTACCCATGTAACCTATTTAAAACTGCATAGAGCCTATTTTTATTTATTTTAGGCCTAGCAAGCCTGTCTGCGGTCCCTCCTTGCAATCATCCTCCGCTGACCACACCAATGGTGCCTGTGTACCCATGTAACCTATTTAAAACTGCATAGAGCCTATTTTTATTTATTTTAGGCCTAGTAAGTCTGTCTGCGGTCCCTCCTTGCAATCGTCCTACGCTGACCACACCAATGCTGCCTGTGTACCCATGTAACCTATTTAAAACTGCATAGAGCCAGCTTTTTTATTTTAGGCCTAGTAAGTCTGCGCCACTCCTTCCAATTGTCCTCCGCTGACAACACCAATGCTGCCTGTGTACCCCTGCGAGATAACTCTTAGTGCCTTGAGCCTATTTTTATTTATTTTAGGCCTAGTAAGTCTGACTGCGGTCCCTCCTTGCAATCGTCCTACGCTGACCACACCAATGCTGCCTGTGTACCCCTGCGAGATAACTCTAAGTGCCTTGAGCCTATTTTTATTTATTTTAGGCCTAGTAAGCCTGTCTGCGGTCCCTCCTTGCAATCGTCCTCGGCTGACCACACCAATGCTGCCTGTGTACCCCTGCGAGATAACTCTAAGTGCCTTGAGCCTATTTTTATTTATTTTAGGCCTAGTAAGCCTGTCTGCGGTCCCTCCTTGCAATCCTCCTCCGCTGACCACACCAATGCTGCTTGTGTACTCATGTAACCTATTTAAAACTGCATAGAGCCAGCTTTTTTATTTTAGGCCTAGTAAGTCTGCACCACTCCTTCCAATTGTCCTCTGCTGACCACACCAATGCTGCCTGTGTACCCCTGCAAGATAACTCTAAGTGCCTTGAGCCTATTTTTATTTATTTTAGGCCTAGTAAGTCTGTCTGCGGTCCCTCCTTGCAATCGTCCTCCGCTGACCACACCAATGCTGCCTGTGTACCCATGTAACCTATTTAAAACTGCATAGCGCCTGCTTTTTTATTTTAGGCCTAGTAAGTCTGTCTGCTGTCCCTCCTTGCAATCGTCCTCCGCTGACCACACCAATGCTGCCCGTGTACCCCTGGAACCTATTTTAAAGTGCATATAGCCACTTTTTTTAATTGTAGGCGTACTAAGTCTGTCTGCGGTCCCTCCTTCCAATAGTCCTCCACTGACCACACTAATGCTGCCCGTGTACCCCTGGAACCTATTTTAAAGTTCATAGAGCCTATTTTTTTATTTTATTTAATATTAATAAAGCCATGATGGACTATGCTGTACCACACTACGAGCTACCCAGTCGATACTTCTTTTGCGAGAAAAGCCATCCCAGCCCTCCACCAGCATGTAAAAGACCGCATTGTCCATGCACTCTGGCAATCTGTGAGTACAAAGGTGCTCCTGACAACAGACGCATGGACCTGTAGGCATGGCCACGGAAGGTTACGTGTCCGTTACGGCGCAATGGGTTAATGTGGTGGATGCATGGTCCACAGGGGACAGCCTACTAAGTCTGTCTGCAGTTCCTAATTCAAATTGTCCTCCACTGACCACACCAATGCTGCCCGTGTACCCCTGGAACCTATTTTAAAGCGCAAAAAGCCTCCTTTTTTTATTTTAGGCCTACTAAGTCTGTCTGCGGTCCCTAATTCTAATTGTCCTCCACTGACCACACCAATGCTGCCCGTGTACCCCTGGGACCTATTTTAAAGTGCATAGAACCTCCTTTTTTTATTTTAGGCCTACTAAGTCTGTCTGCGGTCCATAATTCTAATTGTCCTCTACTGACCACACCAATGCTGCCCGTGTACCCCTGGAACCTATTTTAAAGTGCATAGAGCCTCCTTTTTTTATTTTAGGCCTACTAAGTCTGTCTGCGGTACATAATTCTAATTGTCCTCCACTGACCACACCAATGCTGCCCGTGTACCCCTGGAACCTATTTTAAAGTGCATAAAGCCTCCTTTTTTTATTTTAGGCCTACTAAGTCTTTTTGCAGTCTCTAATTCAAATTGTCCTCCGCTGACCACACAAATGCTGCCTGTGTACCCCTGTAACCTTTTTTAAACTACATTGAGCCAACTTTTTTGTTTAAGGCCTACTACCTGTGTCTGTCTGTGCCACTCAATAAAGCTGTCCTCCTCTGAAAAAAGCTGAGCTTCAATTGTCAGGTTTTCAGCCTATAGGAATTTGAAAACTGCAATGGGGCTACTAGTTTGGTTGGGCCTACTAACGGTGTCTGCCGCTCCTGGGTGTTCTCCTCCTCCTGGGTGTTCTCCTCCTCCTGGGTGTTCCCCTCCAGGTTTCCTTGTCTGAGCTTCAACCTTCAGGCTCTCATTAAGTATTTGTTTTGAAAAAATTGGTGGTTGGGGCCTACTAACGGTGTGTGCCGCTCCCTGGTGTTGTCCTCCACTGTATAAAGCTGAGCTTCAATCTTAAGGCTCTCATTAAGTAGTTGTTTTTAAAAATTGGTGGTTGGGGCCTACTAACGGTGTCTGACGCTCCTGGGTGTTCTCCTCCTCCTGGGTGTTCTCCTCCAGGTTTCCTTGTCTGAGCTTCAACCTTCAGGCTCTCATTAAGTATTTGTTTGTAAAAAATGGTGGTTGGGGCCTACTAACGGTGTGTGCCGCTCCCTGGTGTTGTCCTCCACTGTATAAAGCTGAGCTTCAACCTTAAGGCTCTCATTAAGTAGTTGTTTTTAAAAATTGGTGGTTGGGGCCTACTAACGGTGTGTGCCGCTCCCTGGTGTTGTCCTCCACTGTATAAAACTGAGCTTCAACCTTAAGGCTCTCATTAAGTAGTTGTTTTTAAAAATTGGTGGTTGGGGCCTACTAACGGTGTCTGACGCTCCTGGGTGTTCTCCTCCTCCTGGGTGTTCTCCTCCAGGTTTCCTTGTCTGAGCTTCAACCTTCAGGCTCTCATTAAATATTTGTTTGTATAAATTGGTGGTTGGGGCCTACTAACGGTGTGTGCCGCTCCCTGGTGTTGTCCTCCACTGTATAAAGCTGAGCTTCAATCTTAAGGCTCTCGTTAAGTAGTTGTTTTTAAAATGTGTGGTTGGGCCCTTAAAACGGTGTCTGACGCTACTGGGTTTTCTCCTGTTTTGTTGTCCCGACCTTCAATGTTCAGGCTTTCGGCTTACAATTTAAATAATTAAACTGCAGTTGGCCTACTACTTTGGTTGGGCCTAGTAACGGTGTGTGCCGCACCTTGGTGTTGTCCTGTGTTATTTTCCTGACCTTTAATCTTCAGGCTTTCGGCCTTCATTTGTAATATTAAACTGCATAGGGCCTACTAGTGTGGTTCAGCCCTACTAACGGTGTCTGCCGCTCCTGGGTTTTCTACTCCACTGAACTAAGCAATGCCACCTGGTTAGTCCTGTTATCAATTTTGAACTGCATTTTACCCACTTTATTATTTGGGCCTATATTAGTGTTTCCTCCTCATCCTGCCCATTGCCCAGCCGGTGCTAGATGAGTCTTGTGGTACTGTGACCCAGACCACTACATTCCCCTTGCACGCTACTCAGCCACAATCTGACCCTGCTGAAAGTCAGGTTCCCCTTCCCGCATACTATACCACCTTACACAGGGACAAAGAGGAAGGTGCAGATGAAAGTGCAGGTTTCTTCAACAGGTAGGGGGGCATACTCGTTGGCGATGTCACAGGCACAGGGCCCCTCAGAGTACGCAAAAGTGTCGCTGCCGGTGGGAGGCGCCCCCGCCGTGCTAACACACCGCCGTACTTTGAGGGGCCCTGTGCCAGTGCCAATGCGAACGAGTGGGCCTCCCTGCTTGCTCAGGATCACAGCACTTGCAAAGTTGAAATACTTACCTCTCACTGCTCCACCGCCATGACGTAGTCCACGTTTCCTGGGCCCACTAAAACCTTGAACCAGCCCTACCCCCCACAACTTTTGCCAAATGACCCCCAATTTCCAATGCCCAACTATTATTATAAAGTTAATTAAGATTGACAAGCTTCAGAAACAAGAATGGATGTTTTTGGCATTAAAATGGGCACTGTAGGTGTTTTCCTGGCCTCCACTCACTGCCGACTATGCTTCCCCATTGACTTGCATTGGGTTTCATGTTTCGGTCGATCCCAGACTTTTCGCGATAATCGGCCGACTTCACTCGACTCGACTTTGGACAAAGTCGGGTTTCGCAAAACCCGACTCGATCTTAAAAAAATGAAAGTCGCTCAACCCTAGTTAGCACTTATAGTGGCACCATGCACCTTAGCAATATGTATACACTTGATACTATGAGACTCATCCCAGATAGCATTTACTGCCATTAAGGCTACGTTCACATTTGCGGTCGGCGCCGCAGCGTCGGGCGCCGCAGCGTCGCCGCATGCGTCATGTGCCCCTATATTTAACATGGGGGCGCATGGACATGCGTCGCACTTGCGTTTTGCGCCGTATGCGTCCCTGTGGCGCCCGCGTCCGGGCGCAGAGGACGCAGCAAGTTGCATTTTTGCTGCATCCAAAATCAATGAAAAAAAGGACGCATGCGGCGCAAAACGCAGCGTTGTGCATGCGTTTTGCTGCGTTTTTGTTTGCGTTGTGCGTTGCGGCGCCGACGCTGCGGCGCACAACGCAAATGTGAATGTAGCCTAACTTCATTTGGAATCTTTGAGCATTGTAAATTGTACCTTCTAGTATAGTTTACCTATTGGATGTGTAAGGTCCGTGTGCATTACTTTCAGTGAGGATCAGGTTGCTCTATACATCAATTTTATGAGCACTAACCGCGATATCAAATATGTCTGATTGAATACCCATTTTTATTTCCCGGTGTTGAATTTCACACTAGTGTCCTCTCTAAATTAGACCTCCGAATTATTGCACTCAATTTGTGTCCATTAGGATATATACTAACTGCTGTTCAACATATAGCAATCTTTGGACTTCCAATGACTGCTATTAGGCCCTAAAAATTGAATCCGGCCTAAATAAATAAATTGGTCTAATTATACTTGGACTTACTACTATCAGAAAATCTCTTTTTTTCTTGCACTTGGTTTTTGTACGTTGACTCTCACAAGCACTAACCGAGCACATCTATGTCCTGAGAAAGTCTAACCCCTTTTCTTGATGTAATGAATATGGGTTAAATTCACGTAAGGGAAATACTTTTTTGCTCATTTTTTACCACCTTTTCATCCTGTATATACAAAGAATTTTAATTACTTTTAAAGGTGATACCTAACATACCATATACTTTAGGTATAGCTACCCCTGTGTTTGCAGAGCCATTTTGTAACTGGTGTTTCCCATTGAAATTTTACATTTTATGTAATTTTTTTTGTTCAATAAAGATTTATCTATTTTTTTTTAAATATTTGGCATTTGCTTCTGTTTGTTGTAGGTATATGTATATATATTATGTAGGCAACACTGTAATTATACACAGCAGTCCAACTATATTACAGCAACTGCTGTGTATAATTGTAGAATTGCCTATATAATGTATACAGAATGCTGTATATACAATATATAGGAAATACTATGCAGTATCACCTATATAATGTATATAGAGCAGTATCACCTACATAATGTATGTAGAGCAGTCTGTATACATCATATAGATGATACTGCAACGTTTATATATACAATATATAGGTGATACTGCAATTATATAAATCAGCAGCAGTATCACCTACATATTGTATACAGGCTGATCTATATACAATATATAGGTGATACTGCTACTGCAGTATATACCGTATTTTTCGGACTATAAGACGCACCGGACCATAAGACGCACCCCAAATTTGGGGTGAAAATTGCAGAAAAAAAGATTTTTTTATAAGATGGAGGTCCGTCTTATTGTCCGAATTTACAGTACCTTTCCTGAGGGCTGGCAGTGGCAGAGCAGGGTCACAGGAGGCCTGGTGTCGGCAGAGGTGGGGTGATGCGGTACGGTGTGCACCTGAGCAGGGTCCCTTCCTGCTTAGGTGGGCGATGCCACGGCCTGGTGTCCATGGGGGGGTTGCAGCAGTGGTATGGAGACGGCAGAGGTGCGGGGATAATGAGCGGTATGGCGTGAGCAGGGTCCCTTCAACAGGTGAGGTGACGCAGCGGCCAGGTATGCAATGTGAGCAGCAGAGCCGGGTTAATCACCAGTTTATCGGTGGCGGCGGCCATCTTCCTGAGGCCGCGCATGCACAGATGGAGTGCTCTGCTTCCTGGGGCTTCAGGAAAATGGCCGCGTGTGCGCAGATGGAGATCACGGTGGCCATTTTCCTGAAGCCGAGATCTAAATCTGCGAACTCGGCTTCAGGAAAAAGGCCGCCGCGATCTCCATCTGCGCACGCGCGGCCTCCTGCGGCCATTTTCCTGAAGCCCCGGGAAGCAGAGCACTCCATCTCCGCACGCGCGGCCTCAGGAAGATAGCCGCCACCACTGATAATCCGGTGATTAACCCGGCTCTGCTGCTCACATTGCATTCCGGGCCACTGCGTCACCTCACCTGTGGAAGGGACCCTGCGCACGCCATACCGCACCTCTGCCGCCGCACCTCTGCCACTGCCACCACACCACTGTGGGTAAGCCTGCATTACGACTATAAGACACATCCCCGATTTTCCCCCCCTTTTTGGGAGGGAAAAAGTGCGTCTTGTAGTCCGAAAAATACAGTACATTATATAGGTTACACTGCTACTACAGCATCACCTACTTAACATATATACAGCACTAGAAGTATTACATATATTATCTACATGGACACATTGATCTTTGCTGGGACTTACCCAGATCCTTGTGCTGAGGGGGAAAGCAATAAGGGGCTGCAGCACGTGCAACGTCGGACATGCAGAGGAGAGGAGGCTGAAGTGGATCCTGAATTTTGCCGGTGACGGTGAGCAGGAAAAAAACTTTTGCATAAAGCCCCTGTGTGCGCCATCCACGCTGAGTGCCGTGCAGTCGCGGCCGCCGTGCACGCGTCACGACAAGTGCCGTCACAGCTGCCATGCATGTGTCATCAACAGGGGCCGGCGCGGACGCTGTGCACGGGAGGGCCGCAGCACGGCCATGTCAGAGCATGCATGCGAGACAGCGCTCGCTGACCGGCTTCTTCAAAAGTTTTAAAGGGCCCGCAGCCACTTTGCAATTCAGAGCTGCCGGCCCACGGGGCAAATGCCCACCTGGGCAGATTATCATTCCAGGCCTGCCCTTGATACCCGTCTCAGTTCTCTTCAGGCTGCCAAACCCACCAGTACTATACAACTTGCAGATTTACATCAGGAACTTGACCGGTAACGTGAGATGCAAACCCGGATGTTGAATTACATGACTTCTGTGGATGAACGCCTAACCAGCATGCAAATGACAGCCGCTCCTCCTCCTGTACCGATACCAGTGCTCGATCTGGGGGTTGCCGCGGCATCCGGGCCTTCTTCTCGTCTCTGCAAACCCACTCGATACTCTGGTGATCCCAAGTTGTGCCCGGGGTTTCTTAACCAGTGTCAGCTGCATTTTCGGTTGTTGCCCCATCAGTATCCGATGGACATAGCTAAAGTGGCATTCCTTGCTTCCCACTTGGAGGGAGAGGCCTTAGGCTATGTGCACAGGCTGCGGATTTTGCTGCTGATCCGCAGCGTTTCCGCAGCTGCGGGTCCGCAGCGGTTTCCCATGCGTTTACAGTACAATGTAAACCTATGGGAAACGCAATCCGCAGTGCACATGCTGCGGAAAAAAACAAGCGAAAACGCAGCGGTTTACATTCCGCAGCATGTCAATTCTTTGTGCGGAATCCGCAGCGGTTTTACACCTGCTCCATAATAGAAAACAGCAGGTGTAAAACCGTAGTGGAATCTGCACAAAAACCGCTGTAAATCCGCAGGAAAAATGCACAGTTTTTGCCCTGCGGATTTATCAAATCCGCTGCAGAAAAATCCTCAGAGGATCATTCTACGTGTGCACATACTCTTACCATGGTTTAATCCCTTACTGGAGCGGAACGATCCCATTGCATCCCATCTCCAAAATTTCCTGGATACCTTCCGCAAGATCTTTGACAAGCCAGGACAAGTGGCGTCATCGATGGAAGCTTTCTTTAATCTACAGCAAGGTTCTTTCTCGGTCGGTCAGTATGCCATCCAGTTCCGTACTCTGGCTTCTGAGTTACAATGGTCGAACGAACCCTTGATTGGAGTTTTGCGACCTGGGTTATCTGGGCGACTTAAGGATGAATTGACGGTTCGGGATTTACCCAATACCCTGGATAACTTCATCTCTCTCGCCTTCTGAATCAATCTCTGCCTTCAGGAACGGACCAAGGAAAGATCCAATGAGAAGCAATTTCCCCATTTAGCTCCATGTTTCCAAAGACCTCTCATCTCATCTGATCCAGCTCCCACCTCGGTTTCCGAGCCTATGGAGGTCAACCGCATCAAGTTGGGTGAATGAGAATGTAAGGAAAGGTTTGCTAGGAGGCTCTGTCTTTATTGTGGGAGTGCTACCCATTTTCGCCGCCGATGTCCCAAGAGGCTGGAAAATTTATCCCCCTAGGTCTGGAAAGAGAGGCCTTCCTAGGTGAAAGTTAATCCTCTCTACCCCTTACTGTGTCTATACAGGTGTTGGCTGGTGGCAGGTGATTTACTGAGATGGCGTACTTGGATTCTGGTTCAGCAGGTTACTTTGTGCAGCAAGCTGTGGTTCATCAGTTTGGGATTTCTCTTGTTCCTTTGCAGCATCCTCGTCTCATCACCTCAGTGGACTGGAGACCCTTGCAAGATTCCATCTTAGGCATCACAGAGGAGGTGGAACTTCAGACTGGGGCTCTCCATAAAGAGAATATCTCCTTCTATGTACTACCAAACCTTTCTCCTCCATTTCTGTTAGGCCTTCCTTGGCTTCATACCCATGAACCGTCCTGAATTGGTGGACAGGAGATATCTTTTGTTAGGGTCAGTCGTGTCATCATCACTGTCTCACACCTGTGCAACCAGGTCACTCTCCGCGACCTCCTTGAGCTCTGCCCGGGTTACCATCGGCCTACTGGTTCTTTGCGGATGTGTTCGACAAACGTGAGGCAGAGACTCTACCACCACTCAGGTCATATGACTGCCCCATTGATCTCATTCCAGGATCTACTCCTCCCAGTGGCCGGATTTACCCTCTGTCGCCTGTAGAGACCCAAGCTATGTCCAACTACATCAAGGAAAACCTGGCTCAGGGGTTCATACAGAAATCCTCCTTCCCAGCTTTTGTGGGGTTCTTCTTTTTGAAAAAGAAGGATGGGTGTTTGCATCCATGTATCGGTCTCAATGCTATCACGGTGAAGAATAAGTATCTTCTGCCTCTTATTCCAGAGCTCTTCAATTGCCTTCATGGATCCAGGATCTTCACCAAATTGGACCTCTGAGGAGCCTACAATCTCATTAGGATTCATTCCGGGGACAAGTGGAAGACTGCCTTTTGGGCTAAGTAATGAGCAAGCGGTATTTCATGAGTTCGTCAATGACGTCTTCAGTGACCTTCTCTATGTCTGTGTAGTTGTATATCTGGATGATATCCTGGTGTTTTCTCTGGACCTTCCTACTCATCGAAGAAATGTCCCCAAGGGGCTCCAAAGGTTGAGAGAGAATCATCTGTATGCCAAATTCGAGAAGTGCCTCTTTGAGCGGAGCTCTCTGCCCTTCCTAGGTTACATAATCTCTGACACGGGTTTCGAAGTGGATCCTGAAAAGGTACCTGCCACTCTCAAGTGGCTACGTCCTGTTGGAGTCAAGACTATTCAGCGATTCCTAGGGATTGCCAACTACTAACTGTAGTTTATCCCACACTTCTTGGATCTGACCAAGCCTCTCACTGCTCTGACTTGAAAGGGATCCAATCCTAAGGAGTGGCCTCAAGAAGTGGAGTCTTACTTTTGGCCCAGAAATGGCAACTAGACCGCTAATGGCAATTATTTATTTCCCAGACGACTAAAAACACACAGCAGTCCTGGAAAATTTCTTTGGCCTACTAATGGCAATGAGATGGCTGACATCAATTATTTATTTATCTGAATACTAGAAAACGGACAGTGGCTTAAAGGAACAGTACTCCCACAGACAAGAGGGTGCATAGTATACACAGTGGCTAAAAGAAACATTACTCCCACAGGCGGGGGGGTGCAGATTACAGACAGCGGCTTAAAGGAATATTACTCCCACAGGTAGGTTGGTGCAGAATACACACAGGTGCTTAAAGGAACAGTACTCCCACAGGCAGGGGATTTACAGAGTACAAAAAGTGGCTTAAAGGAACATTGCTCCAACAGTCGAGGGGGGTGAAGAGTACACACAACGGCTTAAAGGATCAGTACTCCCACAGGCAGCAGGGTGTAGAGTAAAGACAGCAGCTTAAAGGAATAGTACTCCTACAGGCGAGGGGGTGCAAAGTACACACAGTGGTTTAATGGAACATTACTCCCACAGGCCGTCAGATGCAGAGTACACACAGTGGCCTCAAGGAACAGTACTGCCACATGTTAACAGAGTACATACAGCGGATTATAGCACAGTACTCTTACAGATGGGTTTACAAAGTACACACAGCGGCTTTTACCTGAGTACTACCACAAATATGGGTTGCAAAGTACACATAGCATTTTTTTTGCAAAGTGCACAGTCAGAATCTGTCTCTCTCTTCAGCTGCGTCCTATCCCTACACTAATAAGAGCAGAATGGCATCAGCACTCGTGATTCAGCCTTTATGCAGTACTTGGCATGGCCGTGATGGCTCCAGACATGCCCACAGTCTAAGAGCATTTTGATTAGCTGCGCTGCAGCCTTTCAAAAAGCTTTATTAGACTGGCGAACCGGAACAGGAAACTGGACCTACAGTAAAAAGTTGGTGTTCGGAAGTTCGGTACTGGACACTAGGTGTCCAGTATGAACCCTGAACTTTCCTGTTCACTTATCCCTACTTATTATAATAATAGACATTCACAATAGGTGACATCACAACTCCCCCTGTGCCATGTACCTTCACAATGACCTTTGCACAGGCTCATTAGATGCTTTTGTAATCATAGAATCATAGCATGTTAGAGTTGGAAGGGACCTCGAGAGTCATCATGTCCAACTCCATGCTCAATGCAGGATTCACTAAACCATCTCAGACAGATGTCTGTCCAACCTCTGTTTGAAGACTTCCATTGAAGGAGAACTCACCACCTCTTATGGCAGCCTGTTCCACTCATTGATCACCCGCACTGTCAAAAAGTTTTTTTCTAATATCTAATCTATACCTGCTCCCTTTCAGTTTCATTCTATTGCTTCTCATGTTTCCATGTGCAAAAGAAAATAAGGATGATCACTCTACATTGTGACAGCCCTTCAGATATTCATAAACAACTATTAAGTCTCCTCTTAGTCTTCATTCTTGTAAGATAAATATTCCAGATCCTTTAACCGTTCCTTGTAAGATATACTTTGCAGTCCGCTCACCATCCTGGTAGCTCTTCTCTGAACTTGCTCCAGTTTTTAAATGTCCTTTTTAAAATGTGCCCTGAACTGGACACAGTATTCCAGATGAGACCTGACCAAGGAGGAGTAGAGGGGGATAATTCCTTCACGTGATCTAGACTCTATGCTTCACTTAATACAGCCTAGAACTGTGTTTGCCGTTTTGCTGCTGCATCATACTGACTCATGCAGTCTATGATCTATTACTGTATTTAAGTCTTTTTCACACATGCTGTTGCTTAGTTCTTTTCCTCCCATTCTGTAGATGTAACTTTCATTTTTCTTGCCCAGATGTAGAATCTTGCATTTCTCACTGTTAAATACCATTTTATTAGTTACTGCCCATGGTTCAAGCTTATCTTGATCCTTTTGAGTGGACAGGTCCAACACCCTCCCTGATGACTTCTATGTAAAATGATAACACATACACTGCTGCATTGTTTTATTCTGAATTATTATGCAATGTCTCCCATAAAAGCTGTAGTAGATAAGACAGTGGGTACAGACAGTTAACCAGCCCGCAGAAGGAGGGGATTATTTGGGAGCAAGAGGAGAGTTACTTCTTGATTAGAGTGTGTCTGCAACTTTGCATAATAATGAATTAAAGCCAGTGATAGGGAGTGTGACTAGTGTTGAGCGATACCGTCCGATACTTGATACTTGAAAGTATTGGTATCGGATAGTATCGGCCGATACCCGAAAAGTATTGGATATCGCCGATACCGATACCAATACAAGTCAATGGGACACCAAGTATCGGAAGGTATCCTGTATGGTTCCCAGGGTCTGAAGGAGAGGAAACTCTCCTTCAGGCCCTGGGATCCATATTAATGTGTAAAATAAAGAATAAAAATAAAAAATATTGATATACTCACCTCTCCGACGCAGCCTGGACCTCACCGATGTAACGTGTCGGTCACGTGACCGCTCACGCGACCAATCACAAGCCGCCACGTCATCTAAGGTCTTTCAAGCGCTCATTCTTAGGAACGGAAGCTGCCGGTTACATCAGTAAGGTCCAGGCTGCGTCGGAGAGGTGAGTATATCAATATTTTTTATTTTTATTCTTTATTTTACACATTAATATCGATCCCGATACCGATTCCCGATATCACAAAAGTATCAGATCTCGGTATCGGAATTCCGATACCGCAAATATCGGCCGATACCCGATACTTGCGGTATCGGAATGCTCAACACTAAGTGTGACAGACTAGGCCGCATAGTGACAAGTGTGTGAAAGAAAATAGAAGAACACAGAGATCACAAGATTCTGTAATTGGATCAAGTGTGTTGTGAATTCCGTTCTCGGACTCCCTCCTGTGGTCATGAATGGTACTTTGGTTAGTTCTGCTCTTTGACTCCCTCTGGTGGCTTTGAGCGGAACTGCTGGTCACTGAGGTTGGCTTTGTCAGCTGCTCTCGTTTATTGCTTGCTGGCTTCCTTATTTAACTCCACTCAGATCGTTACTTGATGCCAGCTGTCGTTGTTTCAGTATTGGTTCAGATCTCTCTTGGACTTCTCTGAGGACCTGTCTACTCCAGCAGAAGCTAAGTCTTTGCTAGTTCATTTTTTGTTACTGCTCCCTGAATATATTTCTTAGTACTGCTATTTCTACTCCAGCTTGCTATTATGATATTCCCTTGCTAGCTGGAAGCTCTGGGGTGCAGAGTGGCACCTCCACACCGTGAGTCGGTGTGGGGAGTCTTTTTGCTTACTCTGCGTGGCTTTTTGTAGTCTTTTGTGCTGACCGCATAGATCCCTTTTCTATCCTCTGACTAAATTAGTGAAGTCTGGCCTCCTTTGCTAAAACCTGTTTCATTCCTGTGTTTGTGACTTTCCTCTTAACTCACAGTCAATATATGTGGGGGGCTGCCTTTACCTTTGGGGAATTTCTCTGAGGCAAGGTTAGGCTTCTATTTCTATCTTTAGGGGTAGTTAGCTCTTAGGCTGTGAAGAGGCGTCTAGGGAGAGTTAGGTACGCTCCACGGCTATTTCTAGTGTGTGTGATAGGAGTAGTGTTTGCGGTCAGCAGATTTCCCACTTTCCCAGAGCTTGTTCTGATTTCTAGTTTACTCATCAGGTCATTCCAGGTGCTCCTAACCACCAGGTTCATAACAGTACAGCTGGCCTTCAAAGTGTTAATGCATCTCAAAAGAGGGATAAGAGAAGTTCTGAGCCCATTTTTTTTTTCTTTGCAGTGTGTTTTGTCTCTCTTTTCCCCTTAATCTCTGGGTGGTTCAGGACTCAGGTGTAGATATGGATATTCAAGGTCTGTCCTCTTGTGTGGATCATCTCACTGCAAGAGTACAAAGCATTCAAGATTATGTAGTTCAGAATCCGATGTTAGAGCCTAGAATTCCAATTCCTGATTTGTTTTCTGGGGATAGATCTAAGTTTCTGAATTTCAAAAATAATTGTAAACTGTTTCTTGCTTTGAGACCCCGCTCCTCTGGCGACCCTCAAGACTGGGCATTCTCCCTTGCGCCAGGAGATCCTGCATTGCTTAATGTAGATGCGTTTTTTCTGGCGCTTGGATTGCTTTATGACGAACCGAATTCAGTGGATCAGGCAGAGAAAATCTTGCTAGCTTTGTGTCAGGGTCAGGATGAAGCGGAGATATATTGTCAGAAGTTTAGAAAATGGTCTGTGCTTACTCAATGGAATGAGTGTGCCCTGGCAGCAATTTTTAGAAAGGGTCTTTCTGAAGCCCTTAAGGATCTTATGGTGGGATTCCCCATGCCTGCTGGTCTGAATGAATCAATGTCCTTGGCCATCCAAATTGATCGGCGTTTGCGTGAGCGCAAAATTGTGCACCATTTGGCGGTGTCCTCTGAGCAGAGGCCTGAGCTTATGCAATGTGATAGAACTTTGACCAGAACTGAACGGCAAGAACACAGACGTCAGAATAGGCTGTGTTTTTACTGTGGTGACCCCACTCATGCTGTCTCTGATTGTCCTAAGTGCACTAAGCGGTTCGCTAGGTCTGTCACCATTGGTACTGTACAGCCTAAATTTCTTTTGTCTGTTACTCTGATTTGCTCTTTGTCATCCTACCCGGTTATGGCATTTGTGGATTCAGGCGCTGCCCTGAATTTGATGGACTTGGAGTTTGCCAGGCGCTGTGGTTTTTTCTTGGAGCCTTGGCAGTATCCTATTCCATTAAGGGGAATTGATGCCACGCCGTTGGCCAAGAATAAACCTCAGTACTGGACTCAGTTGACCATGTGCATGGCTCCTGCACATCAGGAAGTTATTCGCTTTTTGGTGTTGCATAATTTGCATGATGTGGTCGTGTTGGGTTTGCCATGGCTACAGGTTCATAATCCAGTATTGGATTGGAAATCAATGTCTGTGTCTAGCTGGGGTTGTCAAGGGGTACATGGCGATGTTCCATTGGTGTCAATTTCTGCTTCCACTCCTTCTGAAGTCTCTGAGTTTCTGTCGGATTACCAGGATGTATTTGATGAGCCCAAATCCAGTTTCCTACCCCCTCATAGGGATTGTGATTGTGCTATAAATTTGATTCCTGGTAGTAAGTTTCCTAAGGGCCGACTTTTCAATTTATCTGTGCCAGAGCACGCCGCTATGCGGAGTTATATAAAGGAGTCCTTGGAGAAAGGGCATATTCGCCCATCTTCATCACCGTTGGGAGCAGGGTTCTTTTTTGTGGCCAAGAAGGATGGTTCTCTGAGACCCTGTATAGATTACCGCCTTCTCAATAAAATCACGGTCAAATTTCAGTACCCTTTGCCTCTGCTGTCTGATTTGTTTGCTCGGATTAAGGGGGCTAGTTGGTTCACCAAGATAGATCTTCGAGGGGCGTATAACCTTGTGCGTATTAAACAGGGCGATGAATGGAAAACAGCATTTAATACGCCCGAGGGCCATTTTGAGTACCTGGTAATGCCATTCGGGCTTTCAAATCCTCCATCTGTGTTTCAGTCCTTTATGCATGACATCTTCCGAAAGTATCTGGATAGATTCATGATTGTATATTTGGATGATATTTTGGTCTTTTTGGATGATTGGGAGTCTCATGTGAAACAGGTCAGAATGGTATTCCAGGTCCTTCGTGCTAATTCCTTGTTTGTGAAGGGGTCTAAATGTCTCTTCGGAGTTCAGAAGGTTTCCTTTTTGGGCTTCATTTTTTCCCCTTCTTCTATCGAGATGGACCCTGTTAAAGTTCAGGCCATTTATGATTGGACTCAACCTACATCTGTGAAGAGCCTCCAGAAATTCCTGGGCTTTGCTAATTTTTACCGTCGCTTCATCGCTAATTTTTCTAGTGTTGTTAAACCTTTGACTGATTTGACAAAGAAAGGTGCTGATGTGGTGAATTGGTCCTCTGCGGCCGTTGAGGCTTTTCAGGAGCTGAAACGCCGTTTTTCTTCGGCCCCTGTGTTGCATCAGCCAGATGTTTCGCTCCCTTTTCAGGTCGAGGTTGATGCTTCTGAGATTGGAGCAGGGGCTGTTTTGTCTCAAAGAAGTTCTGATGGCTCTGTGATGAAGCCATGTGCCTTCTTTTCTAGAAAGTTTTCGCCTGCTGAGCGTAATTATGATGTTGGCAATCGGGAGCTGCTGGCTATGAAGTGGGCATTCGAGGAGTGGCGACATTGGCTTGAGGGAGCCAAGCACCACGTGGTGGTCTTGACGGATCACAAAAATCTGACTTATCTCGAGTCTGCCAAGCGGTTGAATCCTAGACAGGCTCGATGGTCGCTGTTTTTCTCCCGTTTCGATTTTGTGGTCTCATACCTTCCAGGTTCTAAGAATGTGAAGGCGGATGCCCTTTCTAGGAGTTTTGTGCCTGATTCTCCGGGAGTCCCTGAGCCGGCTGGTATCCTCAAAGAGGGGGTAATTCTGTCTGCCATCTCCCCTGATTTGCGGCGGGTGCTGCAGGAGTTTCAGGCTGATAGACCTGACCGTTGTCCAGCGGAGAAACTGTTTGTCCCTGATAGATGGACTAGCAGAGTTATTTCTGAGGTTCATTGCTCAGTGTTGGCTGGTCATCCTGGGATTTTTGGGACCAGAGATTTGGTGGCTAGGTCCTTTTGGTGGCCTTCCTTGTCACGGGATGTGCGTTCTTTTGTGCAGTCCTGTGGGACTTGTGCTCGGGCTAAGCCCTGCTGTTCTCGTGCCAGTGTGTTGCTTTTGCCCTTGCCAGTCCCGAAGAGGCCTTGGACGCATGTTTCCATGGATTTTATTTCAGATCTTCCTGTCTCTCAAAGGATGTCTGTCATCTGGGTGGTTTGTGATCGCTTTTCTAAGATGGTCCATTTTGTACCCTTGCCTAAATTACCTTCCTCCTCTGATTTGGTGCCATTGGTTTTTCAACATGTGGTTCGTTTGCATGGCATTCCGGAGAACATTGTGTCGGACAGAGGTTCCCAGTTTGTCTCTAGGTTTTGGCGGTCCTTTTGTGCTAAGATGGGCATTGATTTGTCTTTTTCTTCGGCTTTCCATCCTCAAACAAATGGCCAAACCGAACGAACCAACCAGACTTTGGAAACCTATCTGAGATGCTTTGTTTCTGCTGATCAGGATGATTGGGTGACCTTCTTGCCATTGGCTGAGTTCGCCCTTAATAATCGGGCTAGTTCGGCTACTTTGGTTTCGCCTTTTTTCTGCAATTCTGGTTTTCATCCTCGTTTTTCTTCAGGGCAGGTTGAGCCTTCTGACTGTCCTGGTGTGGATTCTGTGGTCAGGACAGGTTGCAGCAAATTTGGACTCACGGGGTGGACAATCTGACGTTGTCCCAGGAGAAGGCTCAACGTTTCGCTAACCGCCGTCGTTGTGTTGGTCCTCGACTTCGTGTTGGGGATTTGGTTTGGTTGTCTTCTCGTTATGTTCCTATGAAGGTTTCTTCTCCTAAGTTTAAGCCTCGTTTCATTGGTCCTTATAAGATTTCTGAAATTCTCAACCCTGTGTCATTTCGTTTGGTCCTTCCAGCTTCTTTTGCCATCCATAATGTGTTCCATAGGTCGTTGTTGCGGAGGTACGTGGCGCCTATGGCTCCCTCCGTTGATCCTCCTGCTCCGGTGTTGGTTGAGGGGGAGTTGGAGTATGTGGTGGAAAAAATTTTGGATTCTCGTATTTCGAGACGGAAGCTTCAGTACCTGGTTAAGTGGAAGGGCTATGGTCAGGAGGATAAATCCTGGGTTGTTGCCTCCGATGTCCACGCTGCCGATTTAGTTCGTGCCTTTCATTTGGCTCGTCCTGATCGGCCTGGGGGCCCTGGTGAGGGTTCGGTGACCCCTCCTCAAGGGGGGGGTACTGTTGTGAATTCCGTTCTCGGACTCCCTCCTGTGGTCATGAATGGTACTTTGGTTAGTTCTGCTCTTGGACTCCCTCTGGTGGCTTTGAGCGGAACTGCTGGTCACTGAGGTTGGCTTTGTCAGCTGCTCTCGTTTATTGCTTGCTGGCTTCCTTATTTAACTCCACTCAGATCGTTACTTGATGCCAGCTGTCGTTGTTTCAGTATTGGTTCAGATCTCTCTTGGACTTCTCTGAGGACCTGTCTACTCCAGCAGAAGCTAAGTCTTTGCTAGTTCATTTTTTGTTACTGCTCCCTGAATATATTTCTTAGTACTGCTATTTCTACTCCAGCTTGCTATTATGATATTCCCTTGCTAGCTGGAAGCTCTGGGGTGCAGAGTGGCACCTCCACACCGTGAGTCGGTGTGGGGAGTCTTTTTGCTTACTCTGCGTGGCTTTTTGTAGTCTTTTGTGCTGACCGCATAGATCCCTTTTCTATCCTCTGACTAAATTAGTGAAGTCTGGCCTCCTTTGCTAAAACCTGTTTCATTCCTGTGTTTGTGACTTTCCTCTTAACTCACAGTCAATATATGTGGGGGGCTGCCTTTACCTTTGGGGAATTTCTCTGAGGCAAGGTTAGGCTTCTATTTCTATCTTTAGGGGTAGTTAGCTCTTAGGCTGTGAAGAGGCGTCTAGGGAGAGTTAGGTACGCTCCACGGCTATTTCTAGTGTGTGTGATAGGAGTAGTGTTTGCGGTCAGCAGAGTTCCCACTTTCCCAGAGCTTCTTCCGATTTCTAGTTTACTCATCAGGTCATTCCAGGTGCTCCTAACCACCAGGTCCATAACACAAGTGGCAGTATAATATGGATGAAGGATCCTGGACCATGTGTGGTGAAGTGTATTAGAGACTAAAACAATGCTCATCTGTACTGGATACAGCCAGAAGTTGAGAGAAGGCAGAACTGTGAGTTAGCAAGTGAGTCGCCCTGCCAGGGCCATGGGGTACTCGGACCCGGGTAATGAGTTCACAGGGGGATGTCACGGTGGCGACCCGGTCCATGGCCCTGGGTGCCCATGTAAAAGGGGAAGATCTTTAAAGGAAATAAAGTTTATGTTCGTGACGCCACCTGTGGTGTTCGGTCAGTGGGGACTGACGCTGCTTTAAGGGGTCCTCTGGGGTGATGTTATGGCAGCTAGATGGTATAACTTAACCACAGGTGAAGTGTATCCCCAGGGCTCCCGGTATGTAGATGGTAAGGGCGCAGTAAAGAACAAGGACACCGCTTTGCAGTCTCTTTACCTTGTTTACTGAAGACTTCAGGCAGCCACTGTCCAGGGCACCAGATCACAGGGCAGGCAGGGTCCGGCCGGCTTGGAGGCAAATCCAGAGTCCCCTTTACCAGGTGGAGTTAAAACCTTCCTCTAGTGCAGTGGTGTTGTAGTCCATTACTGACTATGGCTTCAGATAAGGTCCTCACAGTTCTTCTCTCTGTCCCCCATATAGGATAGGACAATACCTGTATGACAGGTAACTCGAGACTTTTTACAGGAATACTATCATGCCCCAGGCTCTATGTGTTACTGTGTCTTCAGGTGTGTGTGGCGGACAGGTAACTTGCAATTCAACTGTCCTTCTGGTTTCTGATGTAAGTCTTAGAGTCCCTTATAACCTACCGGTTATCAGCGCTTTGCCAGGGAGACTGTCTGCTCGCTGCTGTCCCCCCCTGGTGTCCTCACCTGTGCCTCGCTCTCCTTCACTCTCACTGAATGATGTCCTTTCCTTCTGTATCTCTATCCAGGAGCTGCAGCACTTTCTCGTGGCTGCACGACTCCTCATACGTTCTTCCTGCCTCAGACAGCTCCAGTCTGCTTCCTGGCACTTTCTGGCTGACTTTCCCTCCAAACCACAATATATATAGGAGATTCACCTAGGAATAGGATCAAAAGCTCCCCTTTGTGGCCTGGAGTGTGAACATGTTGTGTGTATGGTGATTACCTGATAAAAGATATCCTTCATCTTTTCCAAGCGTAACATCACTCTCCCCGTGAGGAAAGCAATGCTGCTGAGAACAGTGATCTTTGTTTCGGCATAAACAATCCAATCACTCCATAAGCAGGCAGCATTTTGCTTGCTTAATATAATACACCTCATAGTCCTCCATATAGTATGATACACACCCCATAGTCCTCCATATTGTATAATGCGCACTACATAGTGAACAACATAGTATAACAAACCCCCATAGTCCTCCATACAGTATAATAAACACCCCATAGTGCTCGATACAGTATAATACACCCTATAGTCCGCCACATATTATAATGCACCCTATAGTCCTCCATATATTATAGTGTGCACCACAGTCCTCCTTGTTATATAATGCACACCCTATAGTCCTCCATATAGTATAATACTGTATGTCCCATAGTCCTACATATAGTGTAATGTGCCTCATACTCTTCCATATAGTATAATGCACCTTATAGTCCTCTATGTAGTACAATGCACACCCCATAGTATAATGCACCCCATAGTTCTTCATATAGTGTAATGCAATCGCCATAGTTCTCAATACGGTATACTGCAGGTCCCATATAGTACATATAGTATAATGCACTGCCCATAGTCTGATAGAATAGAATGCAGTCTCCCATATAGTAAAGAGACAGCAAACCTGTGTCCTCGTTCTTTACTGTGCCATTCACCATCTTCCATCTACACCCCGGGAGCCCCGGGCATATACTTCACTTGTGGGAAGTTATACCATCTAGCTGCCATAACATCACCCCAGAGGACCCCTTAAAGCAGTGTCGGCCCCCACTGACCGAATAAAACAGGTGGCGTCACGAACATAAACTTTATTCAATTTCCCCTTTTACATGGGCGCCTAGGGCCATGGACCAGGTCGCCACCGTGACATCCCCCTGTGAACACCGGACCCGGTACCGGGTGCCCCACGGCCCTGGCGGGCGACTCACATAGACTCTCTAAGAGCCTTTACAACAGATAAAGGATATTTTGAGTATGTGCAAAACAAAAGAAAATCCTGTATCTCAAGTCAAATTATGTAAAGACGAAATGTTGAAGTTTGCACATGAGCAATTAGTTTAGGTTTTTTTTCTATGTGTTCTGTTATATTTATCCTAATGGTGTGCACAATGTAATGAGGTACTTTTAAAAATATAATTTAATTCCCCAAGGCATTTATCTTTATGGAATTATTAGCTGCCAAGCTGCAAACCAATGAGACTTTATAAACAGCCGCGAACATATCAGACAATGAACATGATTTCTGCATGTGCATCAGTGTGTTTGATCAGAAGCCTAAATACTTACACAAACTGTAAATGCGGTTATCATAGTCTTGGTAAGTAGAATGATGAATGATTACATGGTACACTAAATTTATTTATATGCTAGGTAGGTACAGATAGATAAGTAGATTTTCTGGGACAACTAATACATTTTGCAACATATTTAAATGGCTTCTCTCTTGCTTCCTCTGCCATTTACTTTCTCAAGCCACCACAACACTTTTAGTTGTTCTATGTATACTAATATATGCCCCATAATAAAGAGTAAAGAAGCAGAAGAAAATATGAAAAGTTAAGCTAATAGTTAAAGTTTTTTGGGGGGCTGAACATACATTGCTGTAGTCATTCTACGTGATTGTAGATTGCCAGATCCTGACATTGTACAATATTCAGTGTCAGGATTACCTTCTATTGTCAGCGGTCTTCATGTTTCCGCAAATATGCGATTTGCATAGTTGCCATTATGTGTTGATTAGCCTCTCATCTGCTTCTGTAAGATAAACATTGAGAGAAGCAGGTAGAGAAAGTAGTCGGCATATGACCGTATATGTTAAAATCACATACAGTAGGGCTCAAAAGTTTACACACCACAGCATAATTTTTGCTTTCTTGGCCTTTTTTCAGACAATATGAATTATAATGTCAAAAGTTTTTCTCCACTCATGGTTAGTGTTTGGGTGAAGCCATTTATTTTTTAAGTCATAATGACAACCCAAAAACATCCAAATGACCCTGATCAAAAGTTCACCCTGGTACCCTGGTGATTTTGGCCTGATAACATGCACAGAAGTTGACAAAAATGGGTTTGAATGGCTACTAAAGGTAACATCCTAACCTGTGAACTGTTTGCTTGTAATCAGTGTGTGCATAAAAGCTGGGTGAATTTCTGAGATCCAGACAGACTCTTTCATTTTTCATCCAGTCACTGACGTTTCTGTATTGTGAGTCATGGGGAAAGCCAAAGAATTGTCAATGCATCTAAGGGAAAAGGTAGTTGAACTGTATAAAACAGGAAAGGGATACAAATAGATATCTAAGGAATTGATAATGCCAGTCAGCAGCGTTCAAAGTGTGATTAACAAATGGAAAATCAGAGGCTCTGTGAAAACAAGACAACGGTCAGGCAGACAAACAAAAATGTCATCTACAACTGAAAGGAAAATTGTTCAGGATGCAAAGAAAAACCCACAAATAACGTCAGCTGAAATACAGGACTCACTGAAAACTAGCGGTGTGGCTGTTTCAAGATGCACAATAAGGAGGCACTTGAAGAAAAAGAGGCTGTATACTCGAGTTACCAGAAGAAAACCATCACTGCACAAATGCCACAAAGTATCTTGCTTACAATACGCAAAACAGCACAGAGACAAATCTCAAAACTTATGGAACAAGGTCATTTGGAGTGATGAGAATGAGAACAAAATTCAACTTTTTGGCCACAACCATAAACGTTACATTTGGAGAGAGGTCAACAAGGCCTATGATGAAAGGAACACCATTCCTAATGTACAGCATGGAGGTGGATCGCTGATGTTTTGTGGATGTGTGAGCTACGAAGGCACAGGAAACTTGGTCAAAGTTGAAGGAAAGATGAATGCAGCATGTTATCAGCAAATACTGGAGGCAAATTTGCACTCATCAACCCCGAAGCTGCGCATGGAACGTACTTGGACTTTCGAACATGACAACGACCCAAAATACAAGGTCAAGTCAGCCTGTCATTGGCTACAGCAAAACAAAGTGAAGGCTCTGGAGTGGCCATCTCAGACTCCTGACCTCAATATCATTGAGCCACTCTGGGGAGATCCCAAGCTCGCAGTTCATGCTAGACAGCCCAGGAATTTACAGGAACTGGAGGCTTTTTGTCAAGAAGAGTGGGCAGCTTTACCATTTGAGAAAATAAAGAACCTCATACACAACGACCACAAAATACTTCAAGCTGTCATTGATGTAAGAGGGGGCTATACACAGTATTAAGAAATGGGGTATGTGAACTTTTGATCAGGGTCATTTGGATGTTTTGGGTTGTCATTATGATTTAAAAAGAGAAAACACAGTAGTTTGACAATAAATGGCTTCACCCAACCACTAACCATGAGTGGAGAAAAAGTTTTGGTGTTATCATTCATATTCTCTGAAAAAGGCCAAGAAAGCAAACATTCTGCTGGGGTATGTAAACTTTTGAGCACAACTGTACTTGTGGGCATATGATGACCACTGGCATTGGAGGTGAGTATTCACGCTGTCAGGATTTGGCAATTTGTAGCTACCGTACTTAGAGTGGTTTCAGAAATATATTTTCAGACAAAAAAATAAATAAATATATATTTTTTGTGTCCATCTATCACCTTTGTGTCCATCTGTCGTCTATCTAGCTCCCATCTCTTTACACTATCTTTACTTTTCCTTCTGAATTTCATATCTATGTGTAGTAGCAACACATTAGGTGGCAATTCCTGATTGCAGTTAGAATGTCACTACAAAAATCACAATTTTGACAATATTTCGTGACTGCTGTTAAAAGTGTTAACAGTGAAACAACACACAATGCACATCACTTTACAGACATCATCATCACTGTCCCCATTGGGGCTTACAATCTAAATTTTCTGCTATGTCTTTTGAGTGAGGGTGGAATCCCATGAAAACATGGCGAGTATATATCAACTCCTTGTAGATGTTGCCCATGGTGGGATTTGAACCAGAACACCAGCAAAGCAACAGTGCTAACCACTGAGCCATAATGCTGCCCAGGTCAAGTGGTTTCCTATGTATAGTTGAAACCAGAAGTTTACAAAAACTATCTAAAAAGACCCATATGCTTGTTTTTCTCAATATCTGACATGAAATCAGATTAAACCTTTTCCGTTTTAGGTCAATTAGGTGTCACGCAGTTACCGCGACAGAGCAGTGCCAGAAGATTGCAGCGTCTGATGGCTCCTGCTTTGCCGCTGAGAAGAAGCACTTCTCTGGTGTTTTAAATGTGTTTGTTTTCTTTCAGCAGGACAGGGGTTAATCAGCCATCTGGAAATCCATGTATTCAGCTAAGCTCGGTTAGCCACTCCTCTCTCTTATAAAAGCTAGGCCTTCTGGCCAGATCCTTGTCTGAGTTAGCACTTGCTAGATAGATCTGGAAAGTGAGGAGCTGGTGTCTGGAGAGCTGGAGGAGTTTATTGTGTGACTGTTGCTTGGTTTGTAGGTTTGGAAATTCCTCATCCTTACCTGCCTTATTTTCTTCCCCTGTCCTTCACACCCTGGTGAATACCTCTTTTATTTGTGAGAGTATATTTGTATGAGTGGAATTTTCTTTTACCCTTGTCTTTGTTCCCCTGTCTGTCGGGTTGGTGTACTGCGGTACACGGTAGCACCTTTCTTCCTCGGTTGGGGGAAGGGAACAGATACAGGGCTGCAGCTAGGAGACATAGCAAGGGCAGAGGCCCCGACATCTTTGCCATCTGAGGTATTCCGGGGAACAGGGTGAGCTAGGGCGCCCCTAGTGCTAGGGCCTGGAAAGGTGCCCCTGGTCCCAGTTTACTCGCCAGTCCTATCTTGACATTAGGATTACCATAATTATTAATATTTGCCAAATGCCAGAATCATGAGATAGAAGTTTTTTAAGGCATTTCTATTACTTACGGCAAAGTCAAAAGTTTTACATACATTTCGCTAGTATTTGGTACCATTGCCCTTAAACTGAATGACTTGGGTCAAATGTTTGGGATATCCTTCCACAAGCTTCTCACAATAGTTGGTTGGAACTTGGGCCCATTCCTCCTGACAAAACTGGTGTAACTAATCCAGGTTTGTAGGTCACCTTGCTCGTACCTGCGTTTTCAGCTTTGCCCAAAAATTTTCAATAGGACTGATATCAGGGCTTTGTGATGGCCACTCCAAAACATTGACTTTGTTATCCTTAAGCCACTTTGTTACCATTTTGACAGTAAGCTTCAGGTCATTGTCCATTTGGAAGACCCATTTGCTTTCAAGCTTTAACTTCCTGGCTGATGTCTTGAGATGTTGCTTCAGTATTGCCACATAATCTTCTTTTCTCATGATGCCATCTATTTTGTGAGGAGCACCAGTCCCTCCTGCAGCAAAATGACCCCCCAACATGATGCTGCCATCCCCATGTTTCACAGTTGGGATGGTGCTCTTAGGCTTCAAGCTTATCTCTTGTTCCTCCAAACTTAACGATGGCCATTATGCCCAAAAAGTAAAATTTTAGTTTCATCAGACCACAGGACATATCTCCAAAAATTAAGGTCTTTGTCCCTGTGTGTATTAGCAAACATTAGTCTGGCTTATTTATGTTTGTTTTGGAGTAATGGCTTATTCTTGGCAGAGTTGCCTTTCAGCCCTTGTTGATACAGTACTCGTTTCACTGTGGATATTGACACAATCTTACCAGCTTCCCCCATCATCTTCACAAGGTCTTTGGCTTTTGTCCTTGGGTTGATATGCACATGTCGGACCAAAGCATGTTCCTCTCTGGGACAAAGAACCCGTTTCCCTCCTGAGCGGTATGATGGCTGGACATTCCCATATTGTTTGTACTTGCATATAATTGTTTGTACAGATGAACAAGGCACCTTCAGGTATCTTGAAATTGTACCCAAGGATGAGCCAGACTTGTACAAGTCCACAATTCTCTTTCAGATATCTTGGCTGATTTCCTTAAACTTTCCCATGATGCTACATAAATAAGCAGTGTGTTTCAGGTGTGCATTAAAATACATCCACAGGTGTGTCTCTAATTAACTCAGATGTTGCCAAAAAACAGAAGCTTCCAAACACATGACATCATCATATGGGCAGTCCAGAATTGTTTAAAAGCATAGTAGTCTTAGTGTATGTAAACTTTTGACTTTGCAGTGAGTAATAAAAATGCCTTAAAACATTCTCTCTCTCATTATTCTTGCATTTGGCAAATATTAATAATTATGATAATCCTAATTGACCTAAAACAGGAAAGGTTTATTCTGATTTCATGTCAGATATTGAGAATAATATGCATATGTGTCTTTTTATATAGTGTATGTAAACTTCTGGTTTCAATTGTAGTTGACCTTTGGGGGGTTTGACTATTAGTATTACTTAGCAACAAATACTACCTGGACCTACTCTGCATTTTCTAATGTTCTCCTTCTTGCACCAGGTCATGCCAAAAGGGAACCAGTCATCCATCTTGTATTTCCAGCTTCTGGGATTCCAGAACCCAAATGGCCTGAAAATTCCATTTTTCTGCCTATTTCTTGCAATTTATATCTTTATAATGTTGGGGAACATATTAATTATGATCCTGGTTATATCAAATCCAAAACTCCGTTCACCTATGTATTTCTTCCTCAGTCATTTATCTCTTTGTGATGTATTCAGCACATCCAATATAGTACCGAACATGTTACACATTGTGATGCTGGAAATGATCTCCATGTCTGTACTTAAGTGCTTTCTACAGTTCTATCTCTTTGGAAGTTCAACTTCTACAGAGTCCTTTCTGCTTACAGTGATGGCATATGACCGCTATTTGGCCATCTGTTACCCATTGCATTATTTCTCCATTATGGATTTTCGCCTCCGTCTTCTATTAACAATCGGGTCTTGGGTTTTGGGCTTTGCAGTGACATTAATACCTGGCATCCTTGTAACCACACTTAGGTACTGTGGTCCTAATGTCATTGACCATTTCTTCTGTGACCTGGCTCCCTTTTTAAAGTTGTCATGTTCTGACGTGTATGTTGTACAGACAGAAATCATTGTGTTTTCAGTTCCTATAATCCTTTTGCCATTCCTTTTCATAATAGCCAGCTATATCAACATCTTCTTCAGTATTATGAAGATTTCTTCTCTATCTGGCAGGGAGAAAGCTTTTTCTACATGCAGCTCTCATTTAACAATTGTCTCCACATACTATGGTACACTAATTATTGTCTACATGGTCCCAGCAAGTGGACACTTATCAAACATAAATAAATCCTTGTCTTTATTGTATATTGTTATAACCCCATTATTTAATCCTTTGATATATAGTCTACGGAACAAGGAGCTGCAGGTTGCTATACAGAAAATCATTTGGAGTAGAAATCCAGTCTAATAAGTTGACACAATATTCCAGTTGTGATCTCACTAGAGTTCTGTACAATGGGAACACAAACTCTTTCTACTGGTCATACCTCTTATAGGCAGCCAAGCAGTCTTCTTGCTATCTATACCTGATGACCACACTGTGATCTCACTTTAATGCCCCATTCACAAGACTGTTTATTTTCATTGGACTGCACATGAATATGTCAAGGATGTCATTCGTGTAATGTCCGTTGTATCATGGACCCATGCACAAACATGTGAGAGTTTGGATACTAACAGGAAAAAACTGCCAAACTCAGAGAAATCAGACTATTAGTCTGCAAGAAAATAAGAAAGTCTAAATTCACCCATTGGATAAAATGAGTATGTGTTCTAATTGTGAAAAACACGGAACCCGTATGTGAAGCAAAAATGTGTGACTGGGGTTTAAGGCTGTCGGAATCCTCTTGTGAGGTCCCTGCTAATCATGGTATATGAGGTGTTATGATCTGGTGGCCCAGGAGTAGCATTGGACGTACTCTGGAGAAGGTGGTATCTATACTGACCGCGGACCCTGAACTTAACACCGCAACTAGAAGTAGCCGTGGGATGTACCTACTGATCCTAGACACCTCGACACAGCCGGAGGACTAATTAACCCTATAGATAGAAAAGGGAAAACTATCTCGCCTCAGAGAAAATTCCCAAAGGATTGGCAGCCCACCACAAAAATTGACTGTGAGAGGAGAGGAAAAAACATACACAGGCTGAAAACAGGATTTAGCAAAGGAGGCCAATCTAGCTAAATAGGAAAGATAGGACAGAGGACTATGCGGTCAGTATTAAAATACTAGGAAATATCCACCACAGAAAATACAAAAAACTCCACATCTAACTAAAGATATGGAGGGTATATCTGCCTCTCCAGAGATTCCAGCTTGACTGCATAAATCCTTACACAGATTAAGCTGGACAAGAAAAAACATGAAATGCACTGAACAATGAGGCCCACAACATGTGGGCTGCAAAACAAGCAGAACTTATCTTGGTGAAAAGACCAGGAAGCAGGAGAAACCATGAAGGGATGTGAATCCTCCAGAATACAATGGACAACTGGCACTGACTAAAGGGTGAGGCCAGACTAAATAGCCCAGTCCAGAGTGGACACACCTGATAACTGCTGTGAAGGACAGACAGCAGCGCTACCACTTATAACCACCGGAGGGAGCCCAAGAACAGAATTCACAACAGTACCTCCCCCTTGAGGAGGGGTCACCGAACCCTCACCAGAGCCCCCAGGCCGATCAGGATGAGCCAAATGGAAGGCACGAACCAAATCGTCAGCATGAACTTCAGAGTCAACAAACCAAGAATTATCCTCCTGGCCATAACCCTTCCACTTGAGAAGATACTGAAGCCTCCGCCTTGAAAAACGAGAGTCCAAGATCTTCTCAACAACATACTCCAACTCCCCATCAATCAACACCGGGGCAGGAGGATCAACAGAGGGAACGACGGGTACCACATATTTCCGCAACAAAGATCTATGAAAAACATTGTGGATGGAAAAAGAGGCAGGAAGGGCCAAACGAAAAGACACTGGATTGATAATCTCAGAAATCCTATAAGGACCAATAAACCGAGGCTTGAACTTAGGGGAAGAAACCTTCATAGGAACATGACGGGAAGACAACCAGACCAAATCCCCAACCCGAAGCCGGGAACCCACACGCCACCGACGGTTAGCAAAACGCTGAGCCTCCTCCTGAGACAAGACCAAATTGTCCACAACATGAGCCCAAATTTGCTGCAACCTGTCAACCACAGAGTCCACCCCAGGACAATCAGAAGGCTCAACCTGCCCCGAAGAAAAACGAGGATGAAACCCAGAATTACAAAAAAAAGGTGAAACCAAGGTAGCAGAACTAGCCCGATTATTAAGGGCAAACTCGGCCAATGGCAAGAAAGCCACCCAATCATCCTGATCGGCAGACACAAAGCATCTCAAATAAGTTTCCAAAGTCTGGTTAGCTCGCTCGGTTTGGCCATTAGTCTGAGGATGAAATGCGGAAGAAAAAGACAAATCAATGCCCAGCCTAGCACAAAAGGCCCGCCAAAACCTGGAAACAAACTGGGAACCTCTATCGGACACAATATTCTCTGGAATGCCATGCAAACGAACCACATGCTGAAAAAACAACGGAACCAACTCAGAAGAGGAAGGCAACTTAGGCAAAGGTACCAAATGAACCATCTTAGAAAACCGGTCACAAACCACCCAGATAACCGACATCCTCTGGGAAACCGGAAGATCCGAAATAAAATCCATAGAAATATGCGTCCAAGGCCTCTCAGGGACCGGCAAAGGCAAAAGCAACCCACTGGCGCGTGAGCAGCAAGGTTTGGCCCGCGCACAAGTCCGACAGGACTGCACAAAGGAGCGCACATCCCGTGACAAAGAAGGCCACCAAAATGACCTACTAACCAAATCTCTGGTACCAAAAATCCCAGGATGGCCAGCCAACACAGAACAGTGAACCTCAGAAATCACTTTGCTAGTCCATCTATCAGGAACAAACAGTTTCCCCACTGGACAGCGGTCAGGTTTATCAGCCTGAAATTCCTGAAGAACCCGTCGTAAATCAGGGGAGATGGCAGAAAGAATCACCCCCTCCTTCAGAATGCCGACCGGCTCAAGGACCCCAGGGGAATCAGGCAAAAAACTCCTAGAGAGGGCATCAGCCTTAACATTCTTAGAACCCGGAAGATACGAGACAACAAAATCAAAACGGGAGAAAAACAGGGACCATCGGGCCAGTCTAGGATTCAGCCGTTTGGCAGACTCGAGGTAAATCAGATTCTTATGATCAGTCAAGACCACAATACGATGTTTAGCCCCCTCAAGCCAATGTCGCCACTCCTCAAATGCCCACTTCATAGCCAACAACTCACGATTACCGACATCATAATTGCGTTCCGCAGGCGAAAATTTTCGAGAGAAGAAGGCACACGGTTTCATCAAGGAACCATCAGAATTCCTCTGAGACAAAACGGCCCCTGCCCCAATCTCAGAAGCGTCAACCTCAACCTGAAAAGGAAGAGAAACATCCGGCTGACGCAACACAGGGGCAGAAGTAAATCGGCGTTTAAGCTCCTGAAAGGCAGAAACGGCCGCAGAGAACCAATTCGTCACATCAGCGCCTTTCTTCGTCAAATCGGTCAGGGGTTTAACCACACTGGAGAAGTTGGCAATGAAACGGCGATAAAAATTAGCAAAGCCCAAAAATTTCTGAAGGCTCTTCACGGATGTGGGCTGGATCCAATCATGAATGGCCTGAACCTTAACCGGATCCATTTCTATAGATGAGGGAGAAAAAATGAAGCCCAAAAAAGAAACCTTCTGTACTTCAAAGAGGCACTTAGACCCCTTCACAAACAAGGCATTATCACGAAGGATCTGAAATACCATCCTAACTTGTTTCACATGAGACTCCCAATCATCCGAAAAAATCAAAATATCATCCAAATATACAATCATGAATTTATCAAGATAATTCCGAAATATATCATGCATGAAGGACTGAAACACAGATGGAGCATTAGAGAGTCCGAATGGCATCACAAGATATTCAAAATGGCCCTCGGGCGTATTGAACGCAGTTTTCCATTCATCGCCCTGCTTAATACGAACAAGATTATATGCCCCTCGAAGGTCAATCTTAGTAAACCAACTAGCACCCTTAATCCTGGCAAACAAATCAGAGAGCAAAGGCAAAGGGTATTGGAATTTGACCGTGATCTTATTCAAGAGGCGATAATCAATACAGGGTCTCAAGGAGCCATCCTTCTTGGCAACAAAAAAGAACCCTGCTCCCAATGGAGAAGAAGATGGCCGAATATGCCCCTTCTCCAAAGACTCCTTAACATAACTCCGCATGGCGGCATGTTCTGGCACAGACAGGTTGAAAAGTCGGCCCTTAGGGAACTTACAGCCTGGAATCAAGTCAATAGCACAATCACAGTCCCTATGCGGTGGAAGGGAACTGGACTTGGGCTCATCAAAAACATCCTGGAAATCTGACAAAAACTCAGGAACTTCAGAAGAGGGGGAGGAGGAAATTGACATCAAAGAAACGTCATCATGAACCCCCTGACAACCCCAACTAGTCACAGACATAGATTTCCAATCCAACACCGGATTATGCACCTGTAACCATTGAAACCCCAGCACAATAACATCATGCAGATTATGCAACACCAGAAAACGACAATCTTCCTGATGGGCTGGTGCCATGCACATGGTTAACTGTGCCCAAAACTGAGGTTTATTTTTAGCCAATGGTGTAGCATCAATGCCCCTCAAAGGGATAGGACTCTGCAAAGGCTGTAAGGGAAACCCACAACGTCTGGCAAATTCTAAGTCCATTAAATTTAAAGCGGCGCCTGAATCCACAAATGCCATGACAGAAAATGACGATAATGAGCAGATCAGGGTCACAGATAACAGAAATTTAGGTTGTACAGTACTGATGGTAACAGAACTAGCGATTCTCTTGACACGCTTAGGGCAATCAGAAATAACATGAGCAGAATCGCCACAGTAAAAACACAACCCATTCTGACATCTGAATCCTTGTCGTTCAGCTCTAGACACAATCCTATCACATTGCATAGGCTCAGGACTCCGCTCGGAAGACAACGCCATAGTGTGCACAACTCTGCGCTCACGCAAGCGCCGATCAATTTGAATGGCCAGAGACATAGAATCACTAAAACCAGCAGGCGTGGGGAACCCCACCATAACATCTTTAATGGATTCAGAAAGACCCTTTCTGAAAATTGCCGACAAAGCATCCTCATTCCATTTAGTCAACACAGACCATTTTCTAAATTTCTGGCAATATGATTCTGCCGCTTCTTGACCCTGACACAGGGCCAACAAGGTTTTCTCAGCATGCTCTACAGAGTTAGGTTCATCATACAATAACCCAAGTGCCTGAAAAAAGGCGTCTACATTAAGCAACGCCGGATTCCCAGGTTCCAGGGCAAATGCCCAATCCTGGGGGTCGCCACGCAACAGGGATATGACAATTTTAACCTGCTGGATGGGATCACCAGAGAAACGGGGCTTCAGAGCAAAAAACAGTTTACAGTTATTTTTAAAGCTCAGAAATTTAGACCTGTCCCCAAAAAACAGATCAGGAGTTGGAATTCTAGGCTCTAAAGCTGGAGTCTGAATGATATAATCAGAAATACCCTGTACTCTAGCAGCAAGTTGATCCACACGAGAAGCAAGTCCCTGAACATCCATGTCAGTGCCAAACTCCTGAACCACCCAGAGGTAAAGAGGGAAAAAAAAACACAACAGAGTACAGAAAAAAAATGGCTCAGCACTTTCTTTCCCTTCTTCTGAGATGCGGTTAACTCATTGTTGGCCAGTTGTACTGTTATGATCTGGTGGCCCAGGAGTAGCATTGGACGTACTCTGGAGAAGGTGGTATCTATACTGACCGCGGACCCTGAACTTAACACCGCAACTAGAAGTAGCCGTGGGATGTACCTACTGATCCTAGACACCTCGACACAGCCGGAGGACTAATTAACCCTATAGATAGAAAAGGGAAAACTATCTCACCTCAGAGAAAATTCCCAAAGGATAGGCAGCCCCCCACAAATATTGACTGTGAGAGGAGAGGAAAAAACATACACAGGCTGAAAACAGGATTTAGCAAAGGAGGCCAATCTAGCTAAATAGGAAAGATAGGACAGAGGACAATGCGGTCAGTATTAAAATACTAGGAAATATCCACTACAGAAAATACAAAAAACTCCACATCTAACTAAAGATATGGAGGGTATATCTGCCTCTCCAGAGATTCCAGCTTGACTGCATAAATCCTTACACAGATTAAGCTGGACAAGAAAAAACATGAAATGCACTGAACAATGAGGCCCACAACATGTGGGCTGCAAAACAAGCAGAACTTATCTTGGTGAAAAGACCAGGAAGCAGGAGAAACCATGAAGGGATGTGAATCCTCCAGAATACAATGGACAACTGGCACTGACTAAAGGGTGAGGCCAGACTACATAGCCCAGTCCAGAGTGGACACACCTGATAACTGCTGTGAAGGACAGACAGCAGCGCTACCACTTATAACCACCGGAGGGAGCCCAAGAACAGAATTCACAACAATGAGGACTCTTTTCCTTAGATATTTTTCTTTACACTTTGAAAAATTTAACTTCAATTTATACTGTTTTGACCATTTTTCCACACTGGTTTAAGAATATTTCATCTCACAGACACCATAAACAATATCTATCGTATTACACACATATTATTAATTTTTAGAGCACCATTGATTACATGGTGCTGTATATGAGGAGGGGTTATATACAAAAAAACAGATAGAAATTACAACGAACAGACGAATAATGACAGACAAGTACAGAGGGGAAAAATACCCTTGCAGGCATACATTCTACATGATAAAAGGGAAGGATACAGTAGTTTTGGGGGTTTCAGCAGCTCTGGTGTTGGTCAGGTGGCAGCAGGGTCATTTCAGGCTGAAAGCTGTTCTGAAAGATGTATTTTCCAGTTTTGCTTGAAAGTTCAGAATGTAAAGGATAATCGGACATGTTGGGGTAATAAAATTCCAGAGGATGAGGGTTACTCGGGAGAAGTCTTGCAGGTAATTGGATGAGGAATGTATGATTGTGGAGGAGAGAAGGAGGTCTTGGGAGGATCAAAGATTACGTGGTGGGAGATATCATGAGACTAGTTTAGAAATATATACAGTAGGAGAGACAGATTATGGAAAGTGTAGAGACATGGGGGGGTCAACGGGTGCCCCAGTCCACTAGCCAAAACCACATGGACTAGGGATCATCTCACTGAATGCCCGCTCTCCTATTAGGCCAGGTTCACATTGCGTTAATGGCAGTCCGCTGACGGAATCCGTTTCATAGCGGCACTAACGCGGCACTAACGCTATGTAACGGATCCGTTAGCGCACCCATTGACTGCCATTATGTAGCGCTTTGCAACGCATGTCATAATTGGGTTTATCTGCGCCAGGGGGTAACGGACCCGAAACGCTGCATACTGCGTCCGATAGTCCGTCACAGAATGACAGAACATCGCTAACGCATACCGATTATGACATGCGTTAGCGATGCGCTACATAATGGCAGTCAATGGGTGCACTAACGGATCCGTTACATAGCGTTAGTGCCGCGTTAGTGCCGCTATGAAACGGATTCAGTCAGCGGACTGCCATTAACGCAATGTGAACCTAGCCTTACCATGGGTGTTTATTAGAGAGTCTCACCCTTCCACTGTCACGCCGGAATAAGAGCAGCTATGACTTCATAGCTTCCAGGGCCAATTACCCCAACTGTGGCATGCAGTTGGAGTGCCCCCACTGCCGCAGGGCCGAAGGGTACCCGGTACCGGGCCTCTCTGTCTCGGTCCTGGGATTGTCACGGTGGCTAGACCCGGTCCGTGACCCTGCTGAGGGGCGTCCAGTGAAAGTGTGGAGTGATGATGGTGTGGTGCAGATTGCGATGAATAACGAGGACACCAGGTTGCAGTCTCTTTACCTCTTTACTGAAGGCTTCAGGATCCTCAATCCAAAGTACAGTTAACAGGGCTGGCTGAGACCGGCCGGCCCGATGGCACCTCCAGAGTTCCCTTTGCAGGTGGAAATCTGTGCCTTCCTTCTAGCGCTTGTGTGTTGTAGTCCTTCCCTGCTTAGCACCACGGGATAGTCCTCACAACTGTTGTGTCTGTTTCTGAAGTTCCCTCACAACTGATTCTGATGTTCTTCTCCGTCCCCCAGATGATATGGCTAGGACGCACCCGTATGACGGGTAGGCCTGGAGGTCTTCCGGGACCCTAGAGTCGCCCCTCTGCAACTGTTGCCCCCTATGTCTGCTTAGGTGATTTGGGTGAGACAGCCCGCCTATAACTGACTGTCCTGCCGTAGGTTTGAAGTAAGGCCTGGAGCTCAATACTTCCTCGGCGTTTCCGGCCACCGGCTACGTGCCTCAGTAGGATGTTGCCTCGTCTTACAGCACGACTCCTACTGGTGTTATCTCCTTGTTGCGTTGATCTCGTTTCTCACTCTTCACAATAAACCTCGCTTCTTGTCCTTTCTTGGGGTACCGCCGCAATGTAGTGCAGGCACGGTCCCGTAACGTTCTTTCTGTTCGCTAGGCCTCTGTCAGGATCCCACCCCTGACAGGGACCCCCCTGAATCTTCCCCTGCAACACCCTCTGCCACAGGATGTTGCCTGGTTCCTACCCAGTCAGCTTTCTCTCTAACTTCCTATCTAACCCCCAGTTTTACCAGATTGTGAGGAGTGGCCTAATACATAGCACCCTTAGCTCCCCCTGGAGGCCAGACTGTGAAGTGTTTTGGTGTCTGTGATACCTGGTCAGGTGAACTCCTTCAGTGCCATCAGACGTACCAACACCCCCCTTAGCGGCGGAGCATCAGTACTGCAACAACCAGGACTCTGGGGCGCTGCACATACAGAGAGGAGGGGACACCACACAAAAACATTTACTATAATGAATGCCAGAAAATTTGCATAAACTGGCTTAAAGAGGTACAAAAGAGACACGTGCGCTTAATACATTTAATACAACATACTTCTGCAGGCTGTGGATTCAAAACCAGCACATAAGGCACATGTCTTGATACATTTTCAAGTATGTTTTTTAATATTCCTTTATTCCTTATGGAAACGTACAAATAAATATTATCTAGCATTCCCTTATTGGATACATTGTGGAATAAGTGTATCATTGTAGCACTTAGCTGTTAGGTAAGTTCCAACATGATCAACATTTGTACCGAGCATGCTGCCATTTTAATTGTTTGCTAACCATAGTGCGCATTTGTATTTGATCCTGGATGGGGGAGATTGAGCTGTAAGATTCACAGTTGTAGATAATCTAATTTATATAGTACAGGATATATTTAATTTCTGTTGCTTATATCGCGTCAACATATTCCAGAGTGCTGTACATAGATTCTAATTACTTTCTAACTGTGTCCCATATATGACATGTGAATGAAGGTGCTCTGGTCAGATGACACCAAAGTAGATCTTTTTGGGCTAAATGCAAAGCACTATGTGTGGTGGAAAACGATCACTGCACATCACCCTGAAAACACCATCCCCACAGTCAAACATTGTGGTGGTAGTATCATGCAGTGGGGATGCTGGAACAGGGAAGTTGGTCAGAGTTAATGGGAAGATGGATGGAGCTACATACAGGGCAATTTTGAAGGAAAACCTTGTTAGAGGCTGCCAAAGTCTTGAAACTAGGACTAGGTTCACCTTTCAGCAGGACATCGAACATAAACATACTGCAAGAGCAACAATGGATGGTTTAGATCAAAGCATTTTCTTTATGTGTGAATGTCCCAGTCACAGTCCAGACCTAAATCCAACTGAGAATCTATGGCTAGGCTTGATTGCTGTTCAGTTGCCGCTATTCAATCTCACTTAGCTAGAGCTATTTTCAAAGAAGAATGGACAAAAATGTCAGCCTCTAGATGTGCAAATCTGGTAGTGACATACCCCAAATGACTTGCAGTGGTAATTGCAGCAAAAGGTGGTCCTACAAAGTATTGACTCAAGAGGGCTCAATACAAATGCACATAACAATTTTCAGATTTACGTTTTTAAAATATTTAGAAAACTATGTATCATTTTCATTTCACCAATACTTCCCACTTAGTGTTGGCATATCACATAAAATCCCAATAAAATACATTTAACTTTGTGGGTGTGTCGTGAAAAAAGGAGGAAAAGTGCATGGAGTATGAATAATTTTTCAAAGGCACTGTAAACAATATAGTTCGAATTTCTGTCCTGACTCACCCTAAATTTATTCAATACAGTCATTGGCCTTCTTATGCATGTTGGTGGCTACTGAAGTGACTAGAGCTGGGTTAGAATGAAAGTTGTAATACAATAATACATCGGAGAATGTGACTCTTGTATTTTTAAATATTTGCATTCCCTATAAAATAACAATTTTGTAGCATCTTTACTCATAATTCTATGTAGTATTATTCCTTTGTTCTTCCTGAATATTAATAACTAAAATGATAATTGTGTGTAACCATACTCCTTATCAAGTGGGAGGGTCCTTAAACACTCTGAAACTGTCAGCATTCATTGGACAGCGTCTGACTATATCGGGTAACCTCATGCCCCCCACTGTGGGCCAACCCCAATTGGTAACATCCAGTAGTCAATTTATTCAGAATTTTCTAAGAGGAAATGAGATGTTCAAAATGTGCTATTTCATGAAGAATGTCCACTTACTAATATGGACATGTCAGGACAGGTCCTCTTAATTGTAAATTGTAATGTTGGAGAAGAGAATAACTATGTTTCTCATCGGAGGTCCATTTAAAGTAATGATAATTTGATGTTATACATCTGTGCTCCACTCTATGTGTAATATGATATCCTGATAATACTAATAAATCCCACGCTAATTCCGTCTCCTCAAAATAAGCTCTTCTAATTAGTCTTGGGAATTCACATGAAGAACTATATAGAGAGAGACTAATGCCATCTCGGGATTAACCTTCTTATGTTTAAAGTAAATGATAGTTTATTAATTGGGAATGAGGGTGAAGTCCCATTTATACTTTAGGAGACATGTAACATTGATGATGTTACATTATTTGTCTAATGTTGCTTTGTGGGATGGTCTAGGAAATGCAAAATAATAATTAATGACCTAATATGAATACTTTCTCACATTTAACCTTAACACCCTAGTGACCACCAATGCGTCTTTTCACTGACATGAGATAAAAGCATTCCTCGAGGGGTGAAAATGCAGCAGCTGTCAGATATACACTATAGCTGACACCCTACTGCATCAGTCATGACTGATGTTTGGACCGACCATTACATCAGCACCATTTGTAAAATGTTCTTTTATTTTGTTAGGATGTTAGAAGGTTTATGAATGTAGCAGCAATTTTTCATTTTTTTCAAGGAAATCTACAAAACTTATTTTTTAACCCCTTCCTGACATCCGACGTACTATCCCGTCGAGGTGGGGTGGGCCCGTATGACCGCCGACGGGATAGTACGTCATACGCGATCAGCGGCGCTCACGGGGGGAGCGCCGCCGATCGCGGCCGGGTGTCAGCTGATTATCACAGCTGACATCCGGCACTATGTGCCAGGAGCGGTCACGGACCGCCCCCGGCACATTAACCCCCGGCACACCGCGATCAAACATGATCGCAATGTGCCGGCGGTGCAGGGAAGCATCGCGCAGGAAGGGGGCTCCCTGCGGGCTTCCCTGAGCCCCCCGCAGCAACGCGATGTGATCGCGTTGCTGCGAGGGTCTTACCTCCCTCCCTGCAGCTCCCAGACCCGGATCCAAGATGGCCGCGGATCCGGGTCCTGCAGGGAGGGAGGTGGCTTCACAGACGCCTGCTCAGAGCAGGCACTGTGAAGCAGCCTGCACTTTCCTCAGATCGGTGATCTGTCAGAGTGCTATGCAAACTGGCAGATCACCGATCTGTATTGTCCCCCCCTGGGGCAAAGTAAAAAAGTTAAAAAAAAAAATTTCAAATGTGTAAAAAAAAAAAAAAAAAATATTCCAAAATAATGAAAAAAAAAAAAAAATATTATTCCCATAAATACATTTCTTTATCTAAATAAAATAAAAAAAACAATAAAAGTACACATATTTAGTATCGCCGCGTCCGTAACGACCCAACCTATAAAACTGCCCCACTAGTTAACCCCTTCAGTAAACACCGTAAGAAAAAAAAAAAAAAAACGAGGCAAAAAACAACGCTTTATTACCATACCGCCGAACAAAAAGTGGAATAACACGCGATCAAAAAGACGGATATAAATAACCATGGTACCGCTGAAAACGTCATCTTGTCCCGCAAAAAACGAGCCGCCATACAGCATCATCAGCAAAAAAATAAAAAAGTTATAGTCCTGAGAATAAAGCGATACCAAAATAATTATTTTTTCTATAAAATAGTTTTTATCGTATAAAAGCGCCAAAACATAAAAAAATTATATAAATGAGATATCGCTGTAATCGTACTGACCCGACGAATAAAACTGCTTTATCAATTTTACCAAACGCGGAACAGTATAAACGCCTCTCCCAAAAGAAATTCATGAATAGCTGGTTTTTGGTCATTCTGCCTCACAAAAATCGGAATAAAAAGTGATCAAAAATGGTCACGTGTCCGAAAATGTTACCAATAAAAACGTCAACTCGTCCCACAAAAAACAAGACCTCACATGACTCTGTGGACCAAAATGTGGAAAAATTATAGGTCTCAAAATGTGGAGACGCAAAAACTTTTTTGCTATAAAAAGCGTCTTTTAGGCTGGTTTCACACTTGCGTTTTTATCTGCATGCGTTTTTTTAAAAAACGCATGTGTGAAAAAACGCATGTAAACGTGGTAAAACGCATGCGTTTTTAGACGCATGCGTTTTTATAGAAAAACACAAGAAAACAAACAAAAAAAAAAAACCCTACCCCTAACCCTACCCCTAACCTGAAATACGTGGCACTAAAATATACGTTTATATACGTATATAAGTGCCACGATATTTCAGTGGCCACGTATATAAGTGCCACGTATATAAGTGCCACGTATATAAGTGCCACGTATATAAGTGCCACGTACTTAAGTGCCACGTACTTAAGTGCCACGTACTTAAGTGCCACGTACTTACGTGCCACGTATTTACGTGCCACGTATTTAAGTGCCACGTACTTAAGTGCCACGTACTTAAGTGCCACGTATTTACGTGCCACGTATTTACGTGCCACGTATTTAAGTGCCACGTACTTAAGTGCCACGTACTTAAGTGCCACGTATTTACGTGCCACGATATTTCAGTGCCACGTATAACCACATAGTTATAGTATTTATAGTACGTGGCACTGAAATACGTGGCACTGAAATATCGTGGCACTGAAACACGTGGCACTGAAACACGTGGCACTGAAACACGTGGCACTTAAATACGTGGCACTTAAATATGTGGCACTTAAATACGTGGCACTTAAATACGTGGCACTTATGACTGTCAGAAAATGTTCATTAAACGGTTAGAGGTGAGGTTAGGGGTAGGGTTAGGGTTACCGTTGGGATTAGGGTTAGGGGTGTGTTTGGGTTAGGGTTTCAGGTAGAATTGGGGAGTTTCCACTGTTCAGGCACATCAGGGGCTCTCCAAACGTGACATGGCGTCCGATCTCAATTCCAGCCAATTCTGCGTTGAAAAAGTAAAACAGTGCTCCTTCCCTTCCGAGCTCTCCCGTGCGTCCAAAAAGGGGTTTACCCCAACATATGGGTTATCAGCGTACTCGGGACAAATTGAACAACAACTTCTGCGGTCCAAGTTCTCTTGTTATCCTTGGGAAAATAAAAATTTGGGGGGCTAAAAATCATTTTTGTGGGAAAAAAAATATGTTTTATTTTCACGGCTCTGCGTTGTAAACTGTAGTGAAACACTTGGGGGTTCAAAGTTCTCACAACACATCTAGATAAGTTCCTTGGGAGGTCTAGTTTCCAATATGGGGTCACTTGTGGGGGGTTTGTACTGTTTGGGTACATCAGGGGCTCTGCAAATGCAACGTGACGCCTGCAGACCAATCCATTTAAGTCTGCATTCCAAATGGCGCTCCTTCCCTTCCGAGCTCTGTCATGTGCCCAAACAGTGGTTACCCCCCACATAGGGGGTATCAGCGTACTCAGGACAAATTGGACAACAACTTGTAGGGTCCAATTTATTCTGTTACCCTTGTAAAAATACAAAGCTGGGGGCTAAAAAATCATTTTTGTGAAAAAAAAAAGAATTTTTATTTTCACGGCTTTGCGTTACAAACTGTAGTGAAACACTTGGGGGTTCAAAGTTCTCACAACACATCTAGATAAGTTCCTTGGGAGGTCTAGTTTCCAATATGGGGTCACTTGTGGGGGGTTTGTACTGTTTGGGTACATCAGGGGCTCTGCAAATGCAACGTGACGCCTGCAGACCAATCCATTTAAGTCTGCATTCCAAATGGCGCTCCTTCTCTTCCGAGCTCTGTCATGTGCCCAAACAGTGGTTACCCCCCACATAGGGGGTATCAGCGTACTCAGGACAAATTGGACAACAACTTGTAGGGTCCAATTTATTCTGTTACCCTTGTAAAAATACAAAGCTGGGGGCTAAAAAATCATTTTTGTGAAAAAAAAAAGAATTTTTATTTTCACGGCTTTGCGTTACAAACTGTAGTGAAACACTTGGGGGTTCAAAGTTCTCACAACACATCTAGATAAGTTCCTTGGGAGGTCTAGTTTCCAATATGGGGTCACTTGTGGGGGGTTTGTACTGTTTGGGTACATCAGGGGCTCTGCAAATGCAACGTGACGCCTGCAGACCAATCCATTTAAGTCTGCATTCCAAATGGCGCTCCTTCCCTTCCGAGCTCTGTCATGTGCCCAAACAGTGGTTACCCCCCACATAGGGGGTATCAGCGTACTCAGGACAAATTGGACAACAACTTGTAGGGTCCAATTTATTCTGTTACCCTTGTAAAAATACAAAGCTGGGGGCTAAAAAATCATTTTTGTGAAAAAAAAAAGAATTTTTATTTTCACGGCTTTGCGTTACAAACTGTAGTGAAACACTTGGGGGTTCAAAGTTCTCACAACACATCTAGATAAGTTCCTTGGGAGGTCTAGTTTCCAATATGGGGTCACTTGTGGGGGGTTTGTACTGTTTGGGTACATCAGGGGCTCTGCAAATGCAACGTGACGCCTGCAGACCAATCCATTTAAGTCTGCATTCCAAATGGCGCTCCTTCCCTTCCGAGCTCTGTCATGCGCCCAAACAGTGGTTACCCCCCACATAGGGGGTATCAGCGTACTCAGGACAAATTGGACAACAACTTTTGGGGTCCAGTTTATTCTGTTACTCTTGTAAAAATACAAAAGCTGGGGGCTAAAAAATCATTTTTGTGAAAAAAAAAAAGAATTTTTATTTTCACGGCTCTGCGTTATAATCTGTAGTGAAACACTTGGGGGTGCAAAGCTCTCAAAACACATCTAGATAAGTTCCTTAGGGGGTCTAATTTCCAAAATGGTGTCATTTGTGGGGGGTTTCAATGTTTAGGCACATCAGGGGCTCTCCAAACGCAACATGGCGTCCCATCTCAATTCCAGTAAATTTTGCATTGAAAAGTCAAATGGCGCTCCTTCCCTTCCAAGCTCTGCCATGCGCCCAAACAGTGGTTTACCCCAACATATGGGGTATCTGCGTACTCAGGACAAATTGCACAACATTTTTTGGGGACCAATTTCTTCTCTTACCCTTGGGAAAATAAAAAATTGGGGGCGAAAAGATCATTTTTGTGAAAAAATATGATTTTTTATTTTTACGGCTCTGCATTATAAACTTCTGTGAAGCACTTGGTGGGTCAAAGTGCTCACCACACATCTAGATAAGTTCCTTAGGGGGTCTACTTTCCAAAATGGTGTCACTTGTAGGGGGTTTCAATGTTTAGGCACATCAGGGGCTCTCCAAACGCAACATGGCGTCCCATCTCAATTCCAGTAAATTTTGCATTGAAAAGTCAAATGGCGCTCCTTCCCTTCCAAGCTCTGCCCAAACAATGGTTTACACCCACATATGGGGTATCAGCGTACTCAGGACAAATTGTACAACAACTTTTGCAGTCTATTTTCTCCTGTTACCCTTGGTAAAATAAAACAAATTGGAGCTGAAATAAATTTTGTGTGAAAAAAAATTAAATGTTCATTTTTATTTAAACATTCCAAAAATTCCTGTGAAACACCTGAAGGGTTAATAAACTTCTTGAGTGTGGTTTTGAGCACCTTGAGGGGTGCAGTTTTTAGAATGGTGTCACACTTGGGTATTTTCTATCATACAGACCCCTCAAAATGACTTCAAATGAGATGTGGTCCCTAAAAAAAAATGGTGTTGTAAAAATGAGAAATTTCTGGTCAACTTTTAACCCTTATAACTCCCTAACAAAAAAAAATTTTGGTTCCAAAATTGTGCTGATGTAAAGTAGACATGTGGGAAATGTTACTTATTAAGTATTTTGCGTGACATATGTCTGTGATTTAAGGGCATAAAAATTCAAAGTTGGAAAATTGCAAAATTTTCAAAATTTTCGCCAAATTTCCGTTTTTTTCACAAATAAACGCAAGTTATATCGAAGAAATTTTACCACTATCATGAAGTACAATATGTCACAAGAAAACAATGTCAGAATCGCCAAGATCCGTTGAAGCGTTCCAGAGTTATAACCTCCTAAAGGGACAGTGGTCAGAATTGTAAAAATTGGCCCGGTCATTAACGTGCAAACCACCCTTGGGGGTGAAGGGGTTAAGGGTCCTATTCAGTTTTGAAGTGACTTTGGAGGTCCCATATATTGGAAAAAAAACAAAGTGATACAATTTTAAAAATAGCACCCCTCAACGTATTCAAAACTACTTTCAGGTAGTTTATTAATTTTTCCGATGCTTTTAAGGAATTAATGCAAAGTGGCATGAGAGGAAAGAAAAATTTTATTTTACCGCCTAAAGTTTTGCTAATTTCTGAACTAACCACTACAGCCAGCAGACTCTACAGTTGTTATATGGCTGTGAATTGCCATCTCATCTATCAGGACCACACAACCATGATCTCAGGATGGCGATGGGGTTAAAGAGGGAGCCCCCACACTCTGTTACATAGTTACATAGTTATTAAGGTTGAAGGAAGACTTTAAGTCCATCTAGTTCAACCCATAGCCTAACCTAACATACCCTAACATGTTGATCCAGAGGAAGGCAAAAAAAAACCATGTGGCAAAGAGTAAGCTCCATCTTGGGGAAAAAAATTCCTTCCCGTCTCCACATACGGCAATCAGACTAGTTCCCTGGATAAACGCCCTATCAAGGAATCTAGTGTATATACCCTGTAACATTATACTTTTCCAGAAAGGAATCCAGTCCCCTCTTAAATTTAAGTAATGAATCACTCATTACAACATCATACGGCAGAGAGTTCCATAGTCTCACTGCTCTTACAGTAAAGAATCTGCGTCTGTTATTATGCTTAAACCTTTTTTCCTCCAGACGTAGAGGATGCCCCCTTGTCCCTGTCACCGGTCTATGATTAAAAAGATCATCAGAAAGGTCTTTGTACTGTCCCCTCATATATTTATACATTAACATAAGATCACCCCTTAGCTTTCGTTTTTCCAAACTAAATAGCCCCAAGTGTAATAACCTATCTTGGTATTGCAGACCCCCCAGTCCTCTAATAACCTTGGTCGCTCTTCTCTGCACCCGCTCCAGTTCAGCTATGTCTTTCTTATACACCGGAGACCAGAACTGTGCACAGTATTCTAAGTGTGGTCGAACTAGTGACTTGTATAGAGGTAAAATTATGTTCTCCTCTTGAGCATCTATGCCTCTTTTAATGCATCCCATTATTTTATTTGCCTTTGTAGCAGCTGCCTGACACTGGCCACTGAATATGAGTTTGTCATCCACCCATACACCCAGGTCTTTTTCATTGACGGTTTTGCCCAGAGTTTTAGAATTAAGCACATAGTTATACATCTTATTACTTCTACCCAAGTGCATGACCTTACATTTATCCCCATTAAAGCTCATTTGCCATTTATCAGCCCAAGCTTCTAGTTTACATAAATCATCCTGTAATATAAAATTGTCCTCCCCTGTATTGATTACCCTGCAGAGTTTAGTGTCATCTGCAAATATTGAAATTCTACTCTGAATGCCCCCTACAAGGTCATTAATAAATATGTTAAAAAGAAGAGGGCCCAATACTGACCCCTGTGGTACCCCACTGCTAACCGCGACCCAGTCCGAGTGTGCTCCATTAATAACCACCCTTTGTTTCCTATCCCTGAGCCAGCTCTCAATCCACTTACACATATTTTCCCTATCCCCATTATTCTCATTTTATGTAACAACCTTTTGTGTGGCACCGTATCAAAAGCTTTTGAAAAGTCCATATACACTACATCCACTGGGCTCCCTTGGTCCAGTCCGGAACTTACCTCTTCATAGAAGCTGATCAAATTAGTCTGACATGAACGGTCCCTAGTAAACCCGTGCTGATACTGGGTCATGAGGTTATTCCTCTTAAGAAACTCCAGTATAGCATCCCTTAGAAAGCCCTCCAGGATTTTACCCACAGTAGAGGTTAAGCTTACTGGCCTATAATTACCGAGTTCAGTTTTTGTCCCCTTTTGAATATTGGCACCACATTTGCTATTCGCCAGTCCTGTGGTACAGACCCTGTTATTATGGAGTCTTTAAAGATTAAAAATAATGGTCTATCAATGACTGTACTTAATTCCTGCAGTACTCGAGGGTGTATCTCATCCGGGCCCGGAGATTTGTCAATTTTAGTGATTTTTAGACGCCGCCGTACTTCCTACTGGGTTAAGCAGGTGACATTTAATTGGGAATTTTTATCACTAGTCATTTTGTCTGCCATGGGATTTTCTTTTGTAAATACTGATGAAAAAAAGTCATTTAGCATATCGGCTGTTTCCTCATCCTCATCCACCATTTCACCCAGACTATTTTTAAGAGGGCCAACACTATCATTTTTTAATTTCTTACTATTTATGCAGTTAAAGAATATTTTGGGATTATTTTTACTCTCTCTGGCAATGAGTCTCTCTGTCTCAATCTTTGCTGCCTTGATTTGCTTTTTACAGAATTTATTTAATTTTTTGTATTTATTTAATGCATCCTCACTACCTACTTCCTTTAATTCTCTAAATGCTTTCTTTTTGTCACTTATTGCGCCCCTTACAGCTCTATTTAGCCATATTGGTTTTCTCCTATTTCTAGTATGTTTATTTCCATACGGTATATACTGTGCACAGGTCCTATCCAGGATGCTAATAAACGTCTCCCATTTTCTTTGTGTATTTTTATGTCTCAGGTGTTGTGAATTCTGCTCTTGGGCTCCCTCCGGTGGTTGTAAGTGGTAGCGCTGCTGTCTCTGAATCGCAGCATTTATCAGGTGTGTTCACTTTTTGCAAATTCTGACTGGGCTATTTAGTCTTGCTTCACCCTTTAGTCAGTGCCAGTTGTCCATTGTTCCTGGAGGATTCACATCTCTGCCTGGTCTCTCCTGCTTTGCAGTTCATTTCAACAAAGATAAGTTCTGGTCTTGATTTTTGCTGTCTACATGCTGTGGCCTTATTGTTCAAGTTCTTTTCCATGTTTTTGTCTTGTCCAGCTTGGTCTGTATAAGGATTTGTTTAACCAAGCTGGTATCTCTGGAGATGCAGATATACCCTCCATATCTTTAGTTAGCTGTGGAGATTTTGTATTTTCTGTGGTGGATATTTTCTAGTGTTTTAATACTAACCGCATAGTACTCTGTCCTATCCTTTCTATTTAGCTAGAAGTGGCCTCCTTTGCTAAATTCTGATTTCAGTCTGTGTATGTTTTTTCCCTCTCCTCTCACAGTCAATATTTGTGGGGGGCTGTCTATCCTTTGGGGATTTTCTCTGAGGCAAGATAGTTTTCCCTTTTCTATCTCTAGGGGTAATTAGTCCTCCGGCTGTGTCGAGATGTCTAGGGAGCGCTAGATACCTTCCACGGCTACTTCTAGTTGCGGTGTTAAGTTCAGGGTTTGCGGTCAGTACAGGTACCACCTTCTCCAGAGTACGTCTCATGCTGCCCTTAGGCCACCAGATCATAACACTCAGGATATCGTCCCAGTTAATTGCACCAAGATTCTCCCTTATCCGTTGGAAATTTGCCCTCCTGAAGATTAGTGTCCTTGTTACCCCTCTACTACACATCTTATTAAAGAATACACGAAAACTCATTATTTTGTGATCACTATTCCCCAAGTGACCCCCAACTCTTATATTTGATATGCGGTCTGGCCTGTTGGTTATAATTAGGTCTAGCAGTGCCCCCCTTCTTGTTGGGTCCTGAACCAGTTGTGAAAGGTAATTGTCTCTCATAGTTGTCAAAAACCGATTACCTTTGCTGGAACTGCAGGTTTCTGTTCCCCAATCTATTTCAGGGTAGTTGAAGTCCCCCATAATAATTACTTCTCCTTGAGTCGCAGCTTCATCTATTTGCTTTACGAGGATATTCTCCATTGCTTCCATTATTTTTGGAGATTTATAACAAACCCCTATGAGTAATTTATTATTTTTCCCCCCTCCCCTTATCTCCACCCACAGGGACTCTATATTTTCATTAAATTCACCTATATTATCACGCAGGGTGGGTTTTAAGGATGATTTTCCATATAGACACACCCCACCCCCTCGCTTATCTGTACAGTCATTTCTGAACAGGCTATAGCCCTGCAAGTTAACAGCCCAGTCATGGCTCTCATCCAGCCATGTCTCAGATGTCCCCACTATGTCATAATTATGCTCCAAAAACATTAATTCTAATTCCTCCATTTTGTTGGCGAGGCTTCTGGCATTAGTATACATGCACTTGATGTTCCTCTCTGTACCTCTATTCTTTCTTAAATTATTAACTGTTCTAACCCCACCTCCCATGCCACCGCCACCCCCAACTTCCTTATTTGTGCCCAGGTCTCTATCTGCACTATCTTCCCCTCCTATAAATTGAATACCCTCCCCCCCAATCCCTAGTTTAAACACTCCTGCAACCTTCTAGCCATTTTCTCCCCCAGCACAGCTGCACCTTCCCCATTGAGGTGCAGCCCATCACTAGCGTAGAGCCTGTAGTGTCATGATCTCAATGGCAAGAGAACATAGCATAAGCATATATAGGAACTAGCTCTTGGAAGATGGGAACTGAGCTGACCATGAACTAAACCTAACGCACAACTAGCAGTGGCCGGGTAGCATGCCTACGTTGATTCTAGATGCCCAGCACCAGCCGGAGGACTAAATAAAGCTAGCAGAGGAAAATATTAGTCCTAGCTCACCTCTAGAGAAATACCCCGAAAGGAGACAGAGGCCCCCCACATGTATTGGCGGTGAGTTGAGATGAAATAACAAACGTAGTATGAAAATAGGTTTAGCAAATTTGAGGTCCACTTACTACATAGCAGAAGACAGAAAGGACACTTTCATGGTCAGCTGAAAACCCTATCAAAAACACCATCCAGAAATTACTTTAAAACTCTGGCATTAACTCATAACACCAGAGTGGCAATTCCTGTTCACAAGAGCTTTCCAGACACAGTAACGAAACTACAGCTGTGAACTGGAACAAAAATGCAAAAACAAACATGGACAAGAGTCCAACTTATCTAGTAGTTGTCTAGGAGCAGGAACAAGCACAGAGAGGCTTCTGATAACATTGTTGACCGGCAAGAAACTAACAGAGCAGCAAGGTTATATAGCGACTCCCACATCTTGATGGGAACAGGTGAACAGAGAAGATGAAGACACCAGTTCAATTCCACCAGTAGCCACCGGGGGAGCCCAGAATCCAAATTCACAACAGTACCCCCCCCTCAAGGAGGGGGCACCGAACCCTCACCAGAACCACCAGGGCGATCAGGATGGGCCCTATGAAAGGCACGAACCAGATCGGAGGCATGAACATCAGATGCATTCACCCAAGAATTATCCTCCTGGCCGTATCCCTTCCACTTGACCAGATACTGGAGTCTCCGTCTGGAAACACGAGAGTCTAAGATTTTCTCCACAACGTACTCCAACTCACCCTCAACCAACACCGGAGCAGGAGGCTCAACGGAAGGCACAACCGGTACCTCATACCTGCGCAATAATGACCGATGAAAAACGTTATGAATAGAAAAGGATGCAGGGAGGTCCAAACGGAAGGAAACAGGGTTAAGAATCTCCAATATCTTATACGGGCCGATAAACCGAGGCTTAAACTTAGGAGAAGAGACCCTCATAGGGACAAAACGAGAAGACAACCACACCAAATCCCCAACAGAAAGCCGAGGACCAACACGACGGTGGCGGTTGGCAAAAAGCTGAGTCTTCTCCTGGGACAACCTCAAATTGTCCACCACCTGCCCCCAGATCTGATGCAATCTCTCCACCACAGCATCCACTCCAGGACAATCCGAAGATTCCACCTGACCAGAGGAAAATCGAGGATGAAACCCCGAATTACAGAAAAACGGGGACACCAAAGTGGCAGAGCTGGCCCGATTATTGAGAGCGAACTCCGCCAATGGCAAAAAAGCAACCCAATCATCCTGGTCAGCAGACACAAAACACCTCAGATATGTCTCCAGGGTCTGATTAATCCGCTCGGTCTGGCCATTCGTCTGAGGATGGAAAGCGGACGAAAAAGATAAATCTATGCCCATCCTAGCACAGAATGCCCGCCAAAATCTAGACACGAATTGAGTCCCTCTGTCAGAAACGATATTCTCAGGAATACCATGCAAACGAACAACATTTTGAAAAAACAGAGGAACCAACTCGGAAGAAGAAGGTAACTTGGGCAGAGGAACCAAATGGACCATCTTAGAAAAACGGTCACACACCACCCAGATGACAGACATCTTCTGAGAAACAGGCAGATCTGAAATAAAATCCATCGAGATGTGCGTCCAAGGCCTCTTAGGAATAGGCAAGGGCAACAATAATCCACTAGCCCGAGAACAACAAGGCTTGGCCCGAGCACAAACGTCACAAGACTGCACAAAGCCTCGCACATCTCGTGACAGGGAAGGCCACCAGAAGGACCTTGCCACCAAATCCCTGGTACCAAAAATGCCAGGATGACCTGCCAACGCAGAAGAATGAACCTCAGAGATGACTCTACTGGTCCAATCATCAGGAACAAACAGTTTATCAGGTGGGCAACGATCAGGTCTATCCGCCTGAAACTCCTGCAAGGCCCGCCGCAGGTCTGGAGAAACGGCTGACAATACCACTCCATCCTTAAGGATACCTGTGGGCTCAGAGTTACCAGGCGAGTCAGGCTCAAAACTCCTAGAAAGGGCATCCGCCTTAACATTCTTAGAACCCGGTAGGTATGACACCACAAAATTAAACCGAGAGAAAAATAATGACCAGCGCGCCTGTCTAGGATTCAGGCGCCTGGCGGTCTCAAGATAAATCAAATTTTTGTGGTCAGTCAATACCACCACCTGATGTCTGGCCCCCTCAAGCCAATGGCGCCACTCCTCAAAAGCCCACTTCATGGCCAAAAGCTCCCGATTCCCAACATCATAATTCCGCTCAGCGGGCGAAAATTTACGGGAAAAGAAGGCACAAGGCCTCATCACGGAGCAGTCAGAACTTTTCTGCGACAACACTGCCCCAGCTCCGATCTCAGAAGCGTCGACCTCAACCTGAAAAGGTAGAGCAACATCAGGCTGACGCAACACAGGGGCAGAGGAAAAACGGCGCTTAAGCTCCCGAAAGGCCTCCACAGCATCAGGGGACCAATCAGCCACATCAGCACCCTTCTTAGTCAAATCGGTCAATGGTTTAGCAATATCCGAAAAACCAGCAATAAATCGACGATAAAAGTTAGCAAAGCCCAAAAATTTCTGAAGACTCTTAAGAGAAGAGGGCTGCGTCCAATCACAAATAGCTTGAACCTTGACAGGATCCATTTCAATGGAAGAGGGGGAAAAAATATATCCCAAAAAGGAAATCCTCTGTACCCCAAAAACACACTTAGAACCCTTCACACACAAAAAATTAGACCGCAAAACCTGAAAAACCCTCCTGACTTGCTGGACATGAGAGTCCCAGTCATCCGAAAAAATCAGAATATCATCCAGATACACAATCATAAATTTATCCAAATAATCGCGAAAAATATCATGCATAAAGGACTGGAAAACTGACGGAGCATTAGAAAGACCAAAAGGCATCACTAAATACTCAAAGTGGCCCTCGGGCGTATTAAATGCGGTTTTCCACTCATCCCCCTGCCTGATTCGCACCAAATTATACGCCCCACGAAGGTCAATCTTAGAGAACCACTTGGCCCCCTTTATGCGAGCAAACAAATCAGTCAGCAACGGCAATGGGTATTGATATTTAACAGTGATTTTATTCAAAAGCCGATAATCAATACATGGTCTCAAAGAGCCGTCTTTTTTTGACACAAAGAAAAAACCGGCTCCTAAGGGAGATGAAGATGGACGAATATGTCCCTTTTCCAAGGACTCCTTTATATATTCTCGCATAGCAGCATGTTCAGGCACAGACAGATTAAATAAACGACCCTTTGGGTATTTACTACCCGGGATTAAATCTATGGCACAATCGCACTCTCGGTGCGGAGGTAACGAACCAAGCTTGGATTCTTCAAAGACGTCACGATAGTCAGACAGGAACTCAGGAATTTCAGAGGGAATGGATGATGAAATGGAAACCACAGGTACATCCCCATGAGCCCCCTTACATCCCCAGCTCAACACAGACATAGCTCTCCAGTCGAGGACTGGGTTGTGAGATTGCAGCCAAGGCAATCCTAGCACCAAATCATCATGTAGATTATACAGCACCAGAAAGCGAATAATCTCCTGGTGATCCGGATTAATACGCATAGTTACTTGTGTCCAGTATTGTGGTTTATTATTAGCCAATGGGGTGGAGTCAATCCCCTTCAGAGGAATAGGAGTCTCCAAAGGCTCTAAATCATACCCACAGCGTTTGGCAAAGGACCAATCCATAAGACTCAAAGCGGCGCCAGAGTCGACATAGGCGTCCGTGGTAATAGATGACAAAGAGCAAATCAGGGTCACAGATAGAATAAATTTAGACGGTAAGGTGCAAATGGAAACAGATTTACCAAGCTTTTTAGTGCGCTTAGAGCATGCTGATATAACATGAGTAGAATCACCACAATAGAAACACAACCCATTTTTCCGTCTAAAATTCTGCCGCTCGCTTCGGGACAGAATTCTATCACACTGCATACTCTCTGGCGACTTCTCAGTGGACACCGCCAGATGGTGCACTGGTTTGCGCTCCCGCAAACGCCTATCGATCTGAATAGCCATTGTCATGGACTCATTCAGACCCGCAGGCACAGGGAACCCCACCATAACATCCTTAATGGCATCAGAGAGACCCTCTCTGAAAGTCGCCGCCAGGGCGCACTCATTCCACTGAGTAAGCACAGACCATTTACGGAATCTTTGGCAGTAAATTTCCGCTTCATCTTGCCCCTGAGATAGGGACATCAAAGTTTTTTCTGCCTGAAGCTCCAAATGAGGTTCGTCATAAAGCAACCCCAAGGCCAGAAAAAACGCATCCACATTGAGCAACGCAGGATCCCCTGGTGTCAATGAAAAAGCCCAGTCTTGAGGGTCGCCCCGGAGCAAGGAAATCACAATCCTGACCTGCTGTGCAGGGTCTCCGGCAGAGCGAGATTTCAGGGACAAAAATAATTTGCATTTATTTCGAAAATTCTGAAACCCGGATCTATTCCCCGAGAACAATTCCGGCAAAGGAATTCTCGGCTCAGATACAGGTGCATGACAAACAAAATCTTGCAAATTTTGTACCTTCGTGGCGAGATTATTCAAACCTGCAGTTACACTCTGAAGATCCATTACAAACAGGTGGACACAGAGCCATTCAAGGGTTAAGAGGAGGTAAGAAGCAGCTAGACAGCAATTAAGGGCTAGGCAGCAAAACTCTGAGGGGAAAAAAAAAAAAAAAAAAAAAAAATTCCCTTCAACACTTCTTTTACTCCTGCTTCAGCCCAAACAATTAACACTTTGTTGGCCGGTCAAACTGTCATGATCTCAATGGCAAGAGAACATAGCATAAGCATATATAGGAACTAGCTCTTGGAAGATGGGAACTGAGCTGACCATGAACTAAACCTAACGCACAACTAGCAGTGGCCGGGTAGCATGCCTACGTTGATTCTAGATGCCCAGCACCAGCCGGAGGACTAAATAAAGCTAGCAGAGGAAAATATTAGTCCTAGCTCACCTCTAAAGAAATACCCCGAAAGGAGACAGAGGCCCCCCACATGTATTGGCGGTGAGTTGAGATGAAATAACAAACGTAGTATGAAAATAGGTTTAGCAAATTTGAGGTCCACTTACTACATAGCAGAAGACAGAAAGGACACTTTCATGGTCAGCTGAAAACCCTATCAAAAACACCATCCAGAAATTACTTTAAAACTCTGGCATTAACTCATAACACCAGAGTGGCAATTCCTGTTCACAAGAGCTTTCCAGACACAGTAACGAAACTACAGCTGTGAACTGGAACAAAAATGCAAAAACAAACATGGACAAGAGTCCAACTTATCTAGTAGTTGTCTAGGAGCAGGAACAAGCACAGAGAGGCTTCTGATAACATTGTTGACCGGCAAGAAACTAACAGAGCAGCAAGGTTATATAGCGACTCCCACATCTTGATGGGAACAGGTGAACAGAGAAGATGAAGACACCAGTTCAATTCCACCAGTAGCCACCGGGGGAGCCCAGAATCCAAATTCACAACACTGTAGCCAACTGAGAAGTCGGCCCAGTTCTGCAGGAACCCAAACCCCTCCTTCCTACACCAATTCTTGAGCCACTTATTAACCTCCCTAATCTCCCGTTGCCTCTCTGGCGTGGCACGTGGTACACACAGTATTTCGGAAAATACCACGTTGGAGGTCCTTGCTTTCAGCTTGCAGCCTAATTCCCTGAAATCATCTTTAAGGACCTTCCATTTAGATGCCATAGTCACTTTTGACAGCAGCATCTAAGGGGGTCAAATGGCCTGCCTATATTTATTATATAAATTATACTTATATACTTATAGTATATATACTATATATATATATATACTTATATACTTATACTTACTTATACTGTATAAGTACAGCTGCCTATACCGCTGCCTATAAAATTGTAGACACTGAGGTCTGATGAACATTTCCATTTATTGCACTGAGGGAAATTTAATGAATGATAGACTGTCCGACAACTGTAAGGAATTAATTCACAGGGCAGGGGGATGCATTCTGCAAACCTTGCATTCAGCACCAAGGGAATTTCTCCAAACGATGAATTAAAGGGCTTTTCTCATGAAAAAATGTGCATTTTAATCAAAAGATCATGCAATAATAATAATTTCCACAATTGGATGTGTTTAAATAAAATGTCCATGTGCTGACATAATCTTAAAAATGTGCCCCAGCTGTCATCCCATGCTGTCCTGTTTGTATACTCTTTTGTGATGTCCCCTGCCCAGGAGCTGTGGTACGATTAGACCATGTTCCTGTACGGTCAGACACAGCCATTACAAATTACACAAAAGGGCACAGATTATCTCGGCACAGGTACATTTTATTTAAACACATGTGTGATGACAGAGCAATTATCTTATTTATCCAGACATCTATTTTCCGTAAGCCAGGAGGGACACTCTGTCATCTATATGTTGATTTGTGAATTTATGTGTTTCTTTCTTGTTGTTCAAGAGTCTGAAATGTTTACCCTTCTTGTAGGTTGAATTCATATTTGTAAATTGACAAATGGTTGTTATTTACCTCCTACATCAGCTCCTACAGTTTATTGCACTGTTATCTTTGCAAAACAGGGATGCAGTGTCACTGAACAATGATGTTTGCTGATTAGTGTTGAGCGATACCTTCCGATATCGGAAAGTATCGGTATCGGAAAGTATCGGCCGATACCGTCAAAGTATCGGATCTAATCCGATACCGATACCCGATCCCAATGCAAGTCAATGGGACGAAAATATCGGAATTAAAATAAACCCTTTCTTAACTTGTAGGTTCATTCTACATGAAGGAAAACAACTAAGAATAATGTAGGATGTATTGGGGGACGTGGCGGAGACATTAAAGGCACAGAGGTTTAGCCCAATCTAATAGAATAGCAGGATTTTGTTTTGTTTTTTATGACGTTCGGCGTTAGAAAGATTTTGACTATGTTAATTTTTTTTTTTTTTTGTCAGATATTGATGTTTCACTACTTCCACACCCTTCACCTTCTTTTTTACTTCTCCCACACTTTCTTCTTCATTATCCTCATCATCAGCTTCTTTGACATCAACTTCTTCACCTTATTCATCTTCTTCTTCATCTTCTACCTATTATTTTTTTGGTTACATTGTTCATATTCTTTTTATTTTACTATTATCTTCATCATATTCTACTTCTTCATCATATTCTTATTTGTGACAGGCATTCCCGTAGTTGTTATCTATAAAAGTTTGAAGATTACACCTTCCGTTCTGCCTGTCACAAAACAGTTACATTTGTCCGCGTTCAGTTTGGCCTGCAGCATCAGGCTTTATCCAGGGGCACCACGAGGAGGAACGGACTCACCCCCATACACTGCTTAGTCTTCTTCTGCTTATAATTTAGATAATATCTTTTGCTCTGATATTTAGTCTTATGCTTAATGTTCTTCTGCTCTTTGTTCTGCAGCCTCTTATTCTTCTGCTTCTCGGTCTTCCAGGTCGTCGTCGTCTCCAGGGTCGTCGTCTCCGGGGTCGTCGTCATCGGGGTGGTCTTCAGGGTCGTCGTCTCCGGGGTCGTCGTCATCGGGGTGGTCTTCAGGGTCATCGTCTCCAGGGTCGTCGTCATCACGGTGGTTGTCGTCTCTGGTGTCGTCGTCATCTTAGGGGTGGTCTTCCGGGTCATCGTGTTTAGTCTCTTGAACTTGGAAATGTAGCAGAAGGTACAAGAAGGCTGAGAAAATGCCGAGAACCAGCTGATGGAACTGGAACTCGGATGGCTACCCGAAGGTCCAAGAGCCAATGGAACTACCGAGGACCAGCTGACGTTACTGGAACCCGGTTACTAAGCAGGAGGTACCCGTGCCTGAAAGCACTACCAAGGACCACCTGACGTTGGTGGAACTCGGATACCCAGAGGGAGGCACCTAAGCCAAAGGCTCTGCCCGGAACCAGCTGACGGTACTGGAACCAGGATGGGGAGCAGAAGGTACAAGAGCAAAAGACACTGCCGAGAACCAGCTGACGGTGCTGGAACCCGGATGGGTAGCCGAAGGTCCAAGAGCCAATGGAACTACCGAGGACCAGCTGACGTTACTGGAACCCGGTTACTAAGCAGGAGGTACCCGTGCCTGAAAGCACTACCAAGGACCACCTGACGTTGGTGGAACTCGGATACCCAGAGGGAGGCACCTAAGCCAAAGGCTCTGCCCGGAACCAGCTGACGGTACTGGAACCAGGATGGGGAGCAGAAGGTACAAGAGCAAAAGACACTGCCGAGAACCAGCTGACGGTGCTGGAACCCGAATGGGTAGCCGAAGGTCCAAGAGCCAATGGAACTACCGAGGACCAGCTGACGTTACTGGAACCCGGTTACTAAGCAGGAGATACCCGTGCCTGAAAGCACTACCAAGGACCACCTGACGTTGGTGGAACTCGGATACCCAGAGGGAGGCACCTAAGCCAAAGGCTCTGCCCGGAACCAGCTGACGGTACTGGAACCAGGATGGGGAGCAGAAGGTACAAGAGCAAGTGTCTGCATGGCTTTTGCAGGACACGATGCCGGCTGCACAGCAGGGGAACAGCTGGCGGTGCTGAACCCCACTGAAACATTGGCTGGTGTTTTTCTCTGTGCAGCTAGCAGTACCGGGCCCCAACTGGCATTGTTAGAGCCCAGGGTCAGCAGGAGGAGTAGAGGGAGCAGAGTGTAGGCCGAAGCCTGCACTGGCGGCAGCTTTGGGTCTGTTGTGCCTGCGTGGCAGTTGCAGGACACGTTGCCGGCTGCACAGCAGGGGAACAGCTGGCGGTGCTGAACCCCACTGACACATTGGCTGGTGTTTTTCTCTGTGCAGCTAGCAGTACCAGGCCCCAACTGGCGGTGTTGGAGCCCGGGTTCTGCAGGGGGAGCAGAGTGTAGGCCAAAGCCTAATTGAACCAATTTCAAAGGTAACCTTTAACCCCCCCTCAGGGGTTACAAACTCGAAGAGCCACAGCTTATGCAGCAGTAGTGCTGCACAAGTGAAAGGTTGCTCTTTTAATTTTGCTCCTTGCACACGCTGAATGAAACACGTATAACATTTAGCCCTTTATACAGTCAAACTGTGTTGGAGGCGCGAGTTCCCTTTGTAATGAGACGCAGCACAGATGTCAAGAATCCCACCTTGGTGCTGGGTGCAGCCTCCTGAGCGTTGTTATTTGCTGTACAGGAGTCTGCGCTGTCGTGTTATCCCCTGGCCTAGCGCTGTTAGCGCTGCCCATCTTCTGACATCATTTAATGTCGGCCGGTGCGGTTCGCGATGACCATGAATCCCAGCCCCGCGGTGTCTTAACATTGTTAAAACACTGCGGGGCTGGGATTCATGGCCTGGCGCAGCACATATGTTCGCCTCTCACACTCGGGTCCTTACACCCGCTTCAGACTGTGCGGCGTCAGCTGATCCCTTATCGCATGCCACGGCCATGAAGCCGCACAGTCTGAAGGAGGCGGAAGGAGATGAGGGACAGGCGAACTGATGCACTGCTCATGCCCATCAATCACACCCTCGCAGTCCCAATAAATAAGACACCGAGGGGCGTTGTGTGGGTCAGGGCGGCCGCAGAGGCGCAGGCAGCCAAACAATGATGCCAGAAGACTGGCAGCGCTACCAAGGGGGTTGCAGCGTGTCTTTACAAAGGAAAGTCACACCACCGGGACGGTTAAATGGTCACACAGAGGACACATTTTAGACGTGTTTTCAGTTCCACATGGGCGAGGAGAATACGTTTATGAGCCACCTTGCACACATGCAGCATTACCGCTGTACAAGGTGGCTGTAAAACGTACAAACGCCTGGGGGAGGGGGGACAGGTTCCCTTCAATTTCAGTTCTTGTGTCTGCGTGGCTTTTGCAGGACACGATGCCGGCTGCACAGCAGGGGAACAGCTGGCGGTGCTGAACCCCACTGACACATTGGCTGGTGTTTTTCTCTGTGCAGCTAGCAGTACCGGGCCCCAACTGGCGTTGTTAGAGCCCGGGGTCAGCAGGAGGAGTAGAGGGAGCAGAGTGTAGGCCGAAGCCTGCACTGGCAGCAGCTTTGGGTCTGTTGTGCCTGCGTGGCAGTTGCAGGACACGTTGCCGGCTGCACAGCAGGGGAACAGCTGGCGGTGCTGAACCCCACTGACACATTGGCTGGTGTTTTTCTCTGTGCAGCTAGCAGTACCGGGCCCCAACTGGCGGTGTTGGAGCCCGGGTTCTGCAGGGGGAGCAGAGTGTAGGCCGAAGCCTAATTGAACCAATTTCAAAGGTAACCTTTAACCCCCCCTCAGGGGTTACAAACTCGAAGAGCCACAGCTTATGCAGCAGTAGTGCTGCACAAGTGAAAGGTTGCTCTTTTAATTTTGCTCCTTGCACACGCTGAATGAAACACGTATAACATTTAGCCCTTTATACAGTCAAACTGTGTTGGAGGCGCGAGTTCCCTTTGTAATGAGACGCAGCACAGATGTCAAGAATCCCACCTTGGTGCTGGGTGCAGCCTCCTGAGCGTTGTTATTTGCTGTACAGGAGTCTGCGCTGTCGTGTTATCCCCTGGCCTAGCGCTGTTAGCGCTGCCCATCTTCTGACATCATTTAATGTCGGCCGGTGCGGTTCGCGATGACCATGAATCCCAGCCCCGCGGTGTCTTAACATTGTTAAAACACTGCGGGGCTGGGATTCATGGCCTGGCGCAGCACATATGTTCGCCTCTCACACTCGGGTCCTTACACCCGCTTCAGACTGTGCGGCGTCAGCTGATCCCTTATCGCATGCCACGGCCATGAAGCCGCACAGTCTGAAGAAGGCGGAAGGAGATGAGGGACAGGCGAACTGATGCACTGCTCATGCCCATCAATCACACCCTCGCAGTCCCAATAAATAAGACACCGAGGGGCGTTGTGTGGGTCAGGGCGGCCGCAGAGGCGCAGGCAGCCAAACAATGATGCCAGAAGACCGGCAGCGCTACCAAGGGGGTTGCAGCGTGTCATTACAAAGGAAAGTCACACCACCGGGACGGTTAAATGGTCACACAGAGGACACATTTTAGACGTGTTTTCAGTTCCACATGGGCGAGGAGAATACGTTTATGAGCCACCTTGCACACATGCAGCATTACCGCTGTACAAGGTGGCTGTAAAACGTACAAACGCCTGGGGGAGGGGGGACAGGTTCCCTTCAATTTCAGTTCTTGTGTCTGCGTGGCTTTTGCAGGACACGATGCCGGCTGCACAGCAGGGGAACAGCTGGCGGTGCTGAACCCCACTGACACATTGGCTGGTGTTTTTCTCTGTGCAGCTAGCAGTACCGGGCCCCAACTGGCGTTGTTAGAGCCCGGGGTCAGCAGGAGGAGTAGAGGGAGCAGAGTGTAGGCCGAAGCCTGCACTGGCGGCAGCTTTGGGTCTGTTGTGCCTGCGTGGCAGTTGCAGGACACGTTGCCGGCTGCACAGCAGGGGAACAGCTGGCGGTGCTGAACCCCACTGACACATTGGCTGGTGTTTTTCTCTGTGCAGCTAGCAGTACCAGGCCCCAACTGGCGGTTTTGGAGCCCGGGCTCTGCAGGGGGAGCAGAGTGTAGGCCGAAGCCTAATTGAACCAATTTCAAAGGTAACCTTTAACCCCCCCTCAGGGGTTACAAACTCGAAGAGCCACAGCTTATGCAGCAGTAGTGCTGCACAAGTGAAAGGTTGCTCTTTTAATTTTGCTCCTTGCACACGCTGAAAGGAACACGTATAACATTTAGGCCCTTACACAGTCAAACTGATTTTGAGGCGTGAGTTCCCTTCGTAAAGAGACGCAGTACAGCTGGCAAAAATGCCACCTTGGTGCTTTGCGCGGCCTCCTGAGCATCGTTATTTGTTGCACAGGAGTCTGCGCTTTTGTGTTACCCCTTGGCCTTGCGCTGTTAGCGCTGCCCATCCTCTGACATCATGTTATGTCGGCCGTTGCGGTTTGCAATGACCATGAATCCCAGCCCCCCAGTGTCTTAACATTGTTAAAACACTGCGGGGCTGGGATTCATGGCCTGGCGCAGTACATATGTTCGCCTCTCGCTTGGGTTCTTACACCCGCTTCAGACTATGCGGCGTCAGCTGATCCCTTATCGCATGCCACGGCCATGAAGACGCACAGTCCGAAGAAGGCGGAAGGAGATGAGGGACAGGCGAAGAAATGCACCGTTCATGCCCATCAATCACACCCTCGCAGTCCCAATAAATAAGACACCGAGGGGCGTTGTGTGGGGCAAGGCGGCCGCAGAGGCGCAGGCAGCCAAACAATGATGCCAGAAGACGGGCAGCGCTACCAAGGAGCTTGTTGCGTGTCAATACAAAGGAAAATCACACCTGAGGGACGTTTTAATGGTCGCAGAGGACTCATTTTTAGACGTGTTCACTTCAACATGGGCAAGGAGAATAAGTTTCTGAGCCACCTTGCACACATGCAGCATTACTGTCGTACAAGGTGGCTGTAAAACGTAAAAACGCCTGGGGGAGGGGGGACAGGTTTCCTTCAATTTCAGTTCTTGTGTCTGCGTGGCTGTTGCAGGACACGTTGCCGGCTACACAGCAGGGGCACAGCTGGCGGTGCTGAACCCCACTGACACATTGGCTGGTGTTTGGCTCTGTGCAGCTAGCACATCTGGGCCCCAACTGGCGGTGTTAGAGCCCAGGGTCAGCAGGAGGAGGAGAGGGAGCAGAGTGTAGGCCGAAGCCTGCACTGGAGCAAGTTGAAAGGGAAACTTTAACCCCCCCCCCAGGCGTTTGTAGCTGAAAGAGCCATCGTGTACAGCACTAATGCTGGAAAAGGTAAACTTAGCTCTTTTAATTATGGTCCTTGCACATGCTGAACCTAACACTTATGAAAAGTGTCCCCTCCTACCGTGATACCGTACGGTAGGTGGAACTTTCCTTTGTGATGTGACGCAGCACAGCCGTCATTCTTACCCCCTTGGCGCCGTGCGCCGCCTCCTCAGCGTTGTTTGAATCAGTCCCGGAGTCTGCGCTGTTAGGTTAGCCCTTGGCCATGCACACATTTTGCGCTGCCCGTCTTCTGACATCATTTGGTGTCAGGCTGGCTGTGCCTGTGCGGCCGCGCTGGCCGAGATCCCGCCTCGTACTGTCTTCTGATTTAATCCCACTGGGGGCCTGAGATCCGTGGCCATGCGCAGTGCATATCCTCGCCTCTCACTCCCCTCCCTACGGCTTCTTCAGACTGTGCGGTGTCACGGCCGTGGCATGCTATTAGGGACCAGCTGACACCGCACAGTTTGAAGAAGCCGTAGGGAGATGAGTGAGAGGTGGAGGTTCAGATATGCACTGCGCATGTCCATGGATCTCAGGCCCCCAGTGGGATTAAATCAGAAGACTGCCCACACTTGGAATCATTCTCATTGGATGAATTTGTGCATTTTGAATCTGGGAACTTCCGATTCCGGTATCCGATACGCGGCAAGTATCGGAATCCCGGTATCGGAATTCCGATACCGCAAGTATCGGCCGATACCCGATACTTGCGGTATCGGAATGCTCAACACTATTGCTGATATGTTGTTTAGACATTATACCAGGTCTTGCAGTTTGTTGACTTGCAAAACAAAGGAGGAAAAACTATGCAAATGGCATTAAATAATCAAACAATGCAAGTTAATCTCATCACTCCTTTCCTTTTACCTGTGAATGATGGCTTGAGCTAAAAAACGGGATATATGCCTCTGTGATACGATACAACCAGATAGCCAAGACTTCCAAAGAACCAGAGAACCAGACACTCTACATTACAGTAGCCATGGCATCATGGCTCCAACTGAAGAAACACAGAGCTGCTTCATTGACCATCATGGAACCCTCAAAGAAGTTTAGAAAATCCAGGTTGGAACGATCAATGCACCTGGCCTCGTACATCAATGGGGTGTCAGCTTCCTAAAGCTTGTCATTACCTCCTCTCGGTAGGTAACAAAAGCCCAAAATGGAAAATATCCATCTACATTTCTCAAACATGCTCACAACCTAGTGGGAGAGCCACATGAAGAGAAATTTCCAAAGGAGTATTGAGAGGACACTCCCACAACCTAAATTCATATCACAAAAAAGACACTGGAGTATATGTCCATATTCATTTAAAACGTTATAAACTTTACCGTGATATAATAATGTTTATAACGTTTTAAATGAATATGGACATATACTACAGTGTCTCCTCTCGGTAGGTGCCCGACAAAAGCAGGGTGCCACTGCTGGGGGTAGTCGGCCCTGGAAGCCCCAAAGTAGCAGCTGCTCTATTCCCGGCGAGCCTGTGCACCATCTTGGGTATTTGCTGGTACTGTTCTATATTTTAGTGTTTGTTGTTGGTTTAATAAATTATTGCCACACTCTCACCCTGTGTTGTCTGAGTAGTGTTATGCCCCCAGTAAAAGGAGAGCGGGCGTTCAGTGGGATGATCCCTGGTCCATGTGGTCTCGAGCCAGCGGACTAGAGCACCCGATGACCCCTGTGTCTTCACGACATCAAATTGAGGAAATTATTATTATTCCAAGACCTGTTGATTAAAATGAACTTTGTTTGTGGGAAAACCCCTTTTAACATTTCAGCTCAGTGGCCTTCCACATTCTCTTTACAGTTCACATTTACATTGGGCACTTACCATTAAAGTCTGTCCCTTTCTCCTTACTCCCCCAAATATATTTTTTGAATGATAATAATAATAATAATTTATTTCTATAGAGCCAACATATTCTGCAGCATTTTACATTTTAGAGGGGACTTGTACAGACAATAGACAGTACAGCATAACAATGAACACATAGATCAAAACAGATACCAAGAGGAATGAGGGCCCTGCTCGCAAGCTTATAATCTATGAGGAAAAAGGGGAGACATGAAAGGTGGAAGGTAACAATTGCTTTCGTTGTTTGGACCAACCATAGTGTAAGAATCAGGTGTTCATGTAATGCTGCATGAACCGGTTATTGGCCTATGTATGTAACAGTACAGGCACAGAGGGCTAATAAATGCATAAAGCATGTGAGAACATGATGCAAGGAACCTGGTTATGGTAACAATTTTGAAAGGGCAACACAGGGATAGTTAGGTTAATGCATTGAGGCGGTAGGTCAGTCTGAATAAATGCGTTTTTAGGGCACGCTTAAAACTATGTGCATTGGGGATTAATTGTATTAACCTGGGTAGTGCATTCCAAAGGATTGGTCCAGCACATGAAAAGTCTTGGAGACAGGAGTGGGAGGTTCTGATTATTGAGGATGTTAACCTCAGGTCATTAGCAGAATTGAGGGCATGGGCAGGTTGGTATGCTGAGATGAGGGAGGAGATGTAGCATGGTGCTGAGCCATGGAGTGCTTTGTGGGTGAGGATAATAAGTTTGTACTGGATTTTGGAGTGGATGAGTAACCAGTGTAATGACTGGCACAAGGTAAAGGCATCGGAATAACAACTGGTGAGTAGGGTTGAGCGAAACGGGTCGATCATTTTCAAAAGTCGCCGACTTTTGGCTAAGTCGGCGTCTCATGAAACCCGATCCGACCCCTGTGCTTGTCGGCCATGCGGTACGCGACTTTCGCGCCAAAGTCGCGTTTCAATGACGCGAAAAGCGCCATTTCTCAGCCAATGAAGGTGAACGCAGAGTGTGGGCAGCGTGATGACATAGATCCTGGTCCCCACCATCTTAGAGAAGGGCATTGCAGTGATTGGCTTGCTGTCTGCGGCGTCACAGGGGCTATAAAGGGGCGTTCCCGCCGACCGCCATCTTACTGCTGCTGATCTGAGCTTAGGGACAGGTTGCTGCCGCTTCGTCAGAAGCAGGGAGAGCGTTAGGCAGGGTCCACTAACCACCAAACCGCTTGTGCTGCAGCGATTTCCACTGTCCAACACCACCTTCGGTGTGCAGGGACTGTGGAAGCTATTTTTTTTTTTTTTTCCCCTCAGCGCTGTAGCTCATTGGGCTGCCCTAGAAGGCTCCGTGATAGCTGTATTGCTGTGTGTACGCCACTGTGGAAACCAACTGCTTTTTTCAAAGCACATATCCTCTTGTTCCTTCCTTTCTGCACAGCTATCTTTTTTGTTTGTCCACACTTTTTATTTAATTTGTGCATCAGTCCACTCCTATTGCTGCCTGCCATACCTGGCTTAGATTACTGCAGGGAGATAGTAATTGTAGGACAGTCCCTGTTTTTTTTTTGTTTTTTTTGTGGGAGATTAAGATTGGCATTTCTGCTACAGTGCCATCCCTGTGTGTGCCATCTCTCACTGAGTGGGCCATAGAAAGCCTATTTATTTTTTCCGTGATTTGTGTTCTAAATTCTACCTCAACACAAAAACACTACATCAATCAGTGGTAGAAAAATATTGGCCTCAGTCAGGGCTTGTGTGCCACTGCTGTGTGTACTATCTCTCATTCAGTGGGCTATAGAAAGCCTATTTATTTTTTTTATTTTTTTTAATATTATTTGGTTTCTAAAGTCTCCCTGAAAAAAAAAAAATACCTAAAAAAACAGTGGGAGAGTAATATTGCCCTTTCAGCTTGTGTGCCAGTCTTGACTCCTGGGTGTGCCACCTCTCTCTCATTCAGTGGGCCATAGAAAGCCTATTTATTTTTTCCGTGATTTGTGTTCTAAATTCTACCTCAACACAAAAACACTACATCAATCAGTGGGAGAAAAATATTGGCCTCAGTCAGGGCTTGTGTGCCACTGCTGTGTGTGCTATCTCTCATTCAGTGGGCCATAGAAAGCCTATTTATTTTTTTTATTTTTTTAATATTATTTGGTTTCTAAAGTCTCCCTGAAAAAAAAAAAAAAACCTAAAAAAACAGTGGGAGAGTAATATTGCCCTTTCAGCTTGTGTGCCAGTCTTGACTCCTGGGTGTGCCACCTCTCTCTCTCATTCAGTGGGCCATAGAAAGGCTATTTTTTTTTTTGGTTTTTTTAATATTTGGTTTCTAAAGTCTCCCTGAAAAAAAAACAAAAAAACATAAAAAAACAGTGGGAGAGTAATATTGCCCTTTCAGCTTGTGTGCCAGTCTTGACTCCTGGGTGTGCCACCTCTCTCTCATTCAGTGGGCCATAGAAAGCATTTTTTTTTTTTTCCTTGATTTGTGTTCTAAAATCTACCTCAACACAAAAACACTACATCAATCAGTGGGAGAAAAATATTGGCCTCAGTCAGGGCTTGTGTGCCACTGCTGTGTGTGCTATCTCTCATTCAGTGGGCTATAGAAAGCCTATTTATTTATTTATTTTTTTTCTTATTATTTGGTTTCTAAAGTCTCCCTGAAAAAAAAAAAAAAAAAACAGTGGGAGAGTAATATTGCCCTTTCAGCTTGTGTGCCAGTCTTGACTCCTGGGTGTGCCACCTCTCTCCCTCTCATTCAGTGGGCCATAGAAAGCCTATTTATTTTTTTTTTTAAATATTATTGGGTTTCTAAAGTCTCCCTTAAAAAACAAAAAATACATAAAAAAACAGTGGGAGAGTAATATTGCCCTTTCAGCTTGTGTGCCAGTCTTGACTCCTGGGTGTGCCACCTCTCTCTCTCATTCAGTGGGCCATAGAAAGGCTATTTTTTTTTTTGGTTTTTTTAATATTATTTGGTTTCTAAAGTCTCCCTGAAAAAAAACAAAAAAAAACATAAAAAAACAGTGGGAGAGTAATATTGCCCTTTCAGCTTGTGTGCCAGTCTTGACTCCTGGGTGTGCCACCTCTCTCCCTCTCATTCAGTGGGCCATAGAAAGCCTATTTTTTTTTTTTTTTAAATATTATTGGGTTTCTAAAGTCTCCCTTAAAAAACAAAAAATACATAAAAAAACAGTGGGAGAGTAATATTGCCCTTTCAGCTTGTGTGCCAGTCTTGACTCCTGGGTGTGCCACCTCTGTCTCTCATTCAGTGGGCCATAGAAAGGCTATTTTTTTTTTTTTTTTTTTAATATTATTTGGTTTCTAAAGTCTCCCTGAGAAAAAAAAAAAAATAAATTAGGTGGGAGATTAATATTGACATTAGTGCTTGAGTGACAGTCCTGCGTGTGTGTCATCTCTGTGATTTTGTGCCACAGAAAACAGAGTGTGTAACATTGTGCCTGATTTTCCTTGTGGTCTCACCAACCTGTTAAGGGATATTGAAATCATACTGAAGTTATAGCTCACCGTGTAAGTTGTTTGACAGCAACAAATAAAGTTACTTTGGTTAAGATTTTAAAACAATGAGGAAGTCTGGTGCAAAAGGTCGTCGTGGGCGTTCATTGTCAGCTGGTAATGATGGTAGTGGTAGTGGAGCATCAGGTGGTCGTGGGGATAAATATATTCCACCTAAGTCTGGAGCTGTGGAGCCAGTTTCGTCGTCAGGCTACACAAGGCCTCGAACGCTCTCTTTTCTGGGAGTAGGAAAACCGCTTTTAAAGGCGGAGCAGCAACAGCAAGTTTTGGCTTACATTGCAGACTCAGCCTCTAGCTCTTTTGCCTCCTCTTCCGAAACTGGTAAATGTAAAAGCAGCGTGTCGCTTGTGGATGTTCACGGTCAGGGACAAGTCGCTTCCTTGTCCTCCTCAGCAAAAACTACAACAAGAGAGAAGGATGCAGCAGGCGACACAACGGGTCACTCCATGGAGCTCTTTACACATACCGTCCCTGGCTTAGAAAGTGAAACATTTAACAGGCCATGCCCATTACAAGTATATTCTGACATGGAGTGCACTGATGCACAGCCACAGCCAGAGTACTATGCTGCTCCTTTGACTCAGACCACCACATTGCCCTCTCAGGGTACAGATCCACAATCAGACCCTGATGGGACTATGTTGCCCCGCCACGAACGCTATACCACCGACCGACACAGTGACACAGACGAAGTTGCACACGAGCTCGAAGAGGAGGTAATAGATGACCCAGTTATTGACCCCGATTGGCAGCCATTGGGGGAACAGGGTGCAGGCGGCAGTAGTTCAGAAGCGGAGGTGGAGGAGGGGCCGCAGCAGGCATCAACATCGCAACAGGTTCCATCTGCCGGGCCCGTATCTGGCCCAAAACGCGTGTCAAAGCCAAAACCTGTTGGAGCACAGCGTTGCCATCCGGTTAAAGCTCAGTCTGCAATCCCTGAAAAGGGATCCGAGTCTAGGAAGAGTGCAGTCTGGCATTTTTTTAAACAACATCCAACTGATCAGCGCAAAGTCATCTGTCAAAAATGTTCAACTAGCTTAAGCAGAGGTCAGAATCTGAAAAGTCTAAATACTAGTTGCATGCATAGACACTTAACCACCATGCATTTTCAAGCCTGGACTAACTACCAAACGTCCCTCAAGGTTGTAGCACCCTCGGCCAATGAAGCTAGTCAGCAACGCAACATCCCTTCCGTCACTGTAAGGCCACCATTTTCCGCACCACCGGCAGTATCTGTGCAGGTTTCTTTGCCAGCCAAAAGCAGTCAGGGTCAGGGAATCACCAGTTTTGTAGGAGGAAATATTGCATCTAGGGCACCGGCGGAAACAATACCGTCTCCAACCGTCTCTCAGTCTGCCATGTACACCGGCACACCCGAAAGTTCCACGATCTCCAGCTCTCCAGTCCAGCTCACCCTACATGAGACTCTGGTTAGAAAAAGGAAGTACTTATCCTCGCATCCGCGTACACAGTGTTTTAACGCCCACATAGCTAGACTAATCTCGTTAGAGATGATGCCCTACCGGTTAGTTGAAAGCGAAGCTTTCAAAGCCCTGATGGAGTACGCTGAACCACGATACGAGCTACCCAGTCGACACTTTTTTTCCAGAAAAGCCATCCCAGCCCTGCACCAGCATGTTAAACAGCGCATCGTCCATGCACTCAGGCAATCTGTGAGTACAAAGGTGCACCTGACTACAGATGCATGGACCAGTAGGCATGGCCAGGGACGTTATGTGTCCATCACGGCACACTGGGTGAATGTGGTGGATGCAGGGTCCACAGGCGACATCAATTTAGGGACAGTTGTGCCTAGCCCACGGTCTAGGAAACAGTTGGCTGTAGGCGTTCGCACCCCCTCCTCCTCCTCCTCCTCGTCCTCCTGCAGAAGCTACAGCTCTTCCACAGAACGCAGTCTGCCAACCACTCCATCGGCAGATGACACTGTTGCACACCAGTTGTCCCATTATGGGCCAGCTACTGCCAAGCGTCAGCAGGCTGTATTGGCTATGAAGTGCTTGGGCGACAACAGACACACCGCGGAAGTTCTGTCCGAGTTCTTGCAACAAGAAACGCAGTCGTGGCTGGGCACAGTAGATCTTGACGCAGGCAAGGTAGTGAGTGATAACGGAAGGAATTTCATGGCTGCCATCTCCCTTTCCCAACTGAAACACATTCCTTGCCTGGCTCACACCTTAAACCTGGTGGTGCAGTGCTTATTGAAAACTTATCCTGGGTTCTCCGACCTGCTCCTCAAAGTGCGTGCACTTTGCTCACATATCCGACGTTCGCCTGTACACGCCAGCCGTATGCAGACCTATCAGCGGTCTTTGAACCTTCCCCAGCATCGCCTAATCATAGACGTTGCAACAAGGTGGAACTCAACACTGCACATGCTTCAGAGACTGTGCGAACAGAGGCGTGCTGTTATTTATTTGTGGGAGGATACACGGGCAGGCAGTAGGATGGCAGACATGGAGTTGTCAGGTGTGCAGTGGTCTAAGATACAAGACATGTGTCAAGTCCTTCAGTGTTTTGAGGAATGCACACGGCTGGTTAGTGCAGACAACGCCGTAATAAGCATGAGCATCCCCCTAATGCGTCTGCTGATGCAAAGTTTGACGCACATAAAGGAGCAGGCGTCTGCACCAGAGGAAGAGGAAAGCCTTGATGACAGTCAGCCATTGTCTGGTCAGGGCAGTGTACAGGACGAGGTAGCGGGCGAAGAGGAGGTGGAGGACGAGGAGGATGATGGGGATGAGTATATTTTTAATGCCGAACCTTTCCCGGGGGCACAGGAAATTGGTTGCGTGTCACGGCCGGGTTCTGGTTTTTTGAGGGACACAAGTGACGTAGATTTGCCTGCAACTGCCCCTCAACCAATCACAACCGGAGATTTGACAACTGGAACTTTGGCCCACATGGCGGATTATGCCTTACGTATCCTAAAAAGGGACACACGCATTACGAAAATGATGAACGATGACGATTACTGGTTGGCCTGCCTCCTTGATCCACGCTATAAAGGCAAATTGCAAAATATTATGCCACATGAGAACTTGGAACTAATATTAGCAACCAAACAATCAACTCTTGTTGACCGTTTGCTTCAGGCATTCCCAGCACACAGCGCACGTGATCGTTCTCACACGAGCTCCAGGGGGCAGCAGACTAGGAGTGTTAGGGGTGCACACATCAGAAGTGGCGTTGGACAGAGGGGTTTTCTGACCAGGTTGTGGAGTGATTTTGCTATGACCGCAGACAGGACAGGTACTGCTGCATCAATTGAAAGTGACAGGAGACAACATTTGTCCAGTATGGTTACTAACTATTTTTCATCCCTTTATCGATGTTCTCCCTCAACCGTCATTCCCATTTGATTACTGGGCCTCCAAATTAGACACCTGGCCAGAATTGGCAGAATATGCATTGCAGGAGCTTGCTTGCCCGGCAGCAAGTGTCCTATCAGAAAGAGTATTCAGTGCTGCAGGTTCAATATTAACTGAAAAAAGGACTCGTCTGGCTACCCAAAATGTTGACGATCTAACATTCATTAAAATGAACCACAACTGGATTTCGAAATCTTTTGCCCCACCTTGCCCGGCCGACACCTAGCTTTCCTATGAAAAGCTCTTGCCTGTGAATTACTTTTCTAATGTCTAATTTGCTGCAGCTGATTGTACAGCATACGACATGTTTACACCTCCCTAAATGGCAAAACTCCCCACACGGGGCCGTGGTATCGCGACTTGGCGCAAGCACCCGTGAGACTGCTGTTTGTCTGAAGAGGTGGGTGTGCTCGCTTTTGGTTGACGGCATTGCTACTGGGTCCCTCATAGTACAATGTAGTGTCTCTGGCGGTGGTGGTGCGCACCCAACGTCAGACACACCGTTGTAACATGAGGGGCCCTGGGGCGGTCCCGCCGGCCTCAAGAGAGTTCCCCCCTACCCCAGCTCAAAATGTGCTCTACCACGTGCAAAATTATGTCGCACAGCTCCACCAATCTTTAGTCTATTCGCTGACATCATTCAATGTCTGGCACTGACAATACAAATTTGTAGACATCTATGATGCAACTTAAAGTAGTCTGTGTCTGTGTCCTATATTGGCACCATTAAATAGTTACTGCCAAATTACTATGTCAGAAACTCAGCAGATGAGCCCACCCCTGTACCTAAGTATGCCACCTTTTTTTTTGTTTTGGTTGTTTTGCGAGACATTAACATCTATTTATATTTTGGGAGTACTGGGACAGACACTCCTTGCACTACTCCTCCACTCACCACCAAGCTGCCCGTGTATCCATGTAACCGCTGTAAAACTGCCATGAGCCTATTGTTTGTTATTTTAGGCCTTTGAAGCCTGTCTGCGGTCCCTCCTTCCACTAGTCCTCCACTGACCAGACCACTGCTGCCCGTGTACCCCTGGGACCAATTATAAAGTGCCTACAGCCAGCCCATTTTTTTATGTTAGGCCTTTGAAGCCTGTCTGCGGTCCCTCCTTCCACTAGTCCTCCACTGACCAGACCACTGCTGCCCGTGTACCCCTGGAACCAATTATAAAGTGCCTACAGCCAGCCCATTTTTTTATGTTAGGCCTTTGAAGCCTGTCTGCGGTCCCTCCTTCCACTAGTCCTCCACTGGCCAGACCACTGCTGCCCGTGTACCCCTGGAACCAATTATAAAGTGCCTACAGCCAGCCCATTTTTTTATTTTAGGCCTTTGAAGCCTGTCTGCGGTCCCTCCTTCCACTAGTCCTCCACTGACCAGACCACTGCTGCCCGTGTACCCCTGGAACCAATTATAAAGTGCCTACAGCCAGCCCATTTTTTTATGTTAGGCCTTTGAAGCCTGTCTGCGGTCCCTCCTTCCACTAGTCCTCCACTGGCCAGACCACTGCTGCCCGTGTACCCCTGGAACCAATTATAAAGTGCCTACAGCCAGCCCATTTTCTTATGTTAGGCCTTTGAAGCCTGTCTGCGGTCCCTACTTTAAATACTCCTCCACTCACCACCAAGCTGCCTGCCCGTGTATCCATGTAACCGCTGTAAAACTGCCATGAGCCTATTGTTTGTTATGTTAGGCCTTTGATAGCCTGTCTGCGGTCCCTACTTTAAATACTCCTCTACTCACCACCAAGCTGCCTGCCCGTGTATCCATGTAACCGCTGTAAAACTGCCATGAGCCTATTGTTTGTTATGTTAGGCCTTTGATAGCCTGTCTGTGGTCCTTACTTTAAATACTCCTCCACTCACCACCTAGCTGCCTGTGTATCCATGTAACCGATGTAAAACTGCCATGACTGCCTACTGTTTGTTATTTTAGGCCTTTGATAGCCTGTCTGCGGCCCCTACTTGCAATACTCCTCCACTGACCACAATGCTGCCTGGAGTGCCTGCCTGTGTATCCATGTAACCGATGTAAAACTGCCATGACTGCCTACTGTTTGTTATTTTAGGCCTTTGATAGCCTGTCTGCGGCCCCTACTTGCAATACTCCTCCACTGACCACAATGCTGCCTGGAGTGCCTGCCTGTGTATCCATGTAACCGATGTAAAACTGCCATGAGTGCCTACTGTTTGGTATTTTAGGCCTTTGATAGCCTGTCTGCAGCCCCTACTTGCAATACTCCTCCACTGACCACACCAATGCTGCCCGTGTACCCCTGGAACCTATTTAAAAGTTCATAGAGCCTAGTTATATATTTTATTTACTATTAATAAGGCCATGATGGACTACGCTGTACCACGCTACAAGCTAACCAGTCGACACTTCTTTTGCGAGAAAAGCCATCCCAACCCTCCACCAGCATGTAGAAGACCGCATTGTCCATGCACTCTGGCAATCTGTGAGTACAAAGGTGCACCTGACAACAGACGCATGGACCTGTAGGCATGGCCACGGAAGATTACGTGTCCATTACGGCGCAATGGGTTAATGTGGTGGATGCATGGTCCACAGGGGACAGCCTACTAAGTCTGTCTGCAGTCCCTAATTCAAATTGTCCTCCACTGTCTAAATTGGAGCTTCCACCTTCTGGCTTTCGGCCTATAGTATAAGAAATTAAACTGCATTTGGCCTTCAACTTTGGTTAGGGCCTACTAACGGCTTCTGCCCCTCCCTGGTGTTGCCCTCAACTAAATAAAGCTGAGCTTCAACCTTCCGGCTCTCATTAAGTGGTTTTTAAAAAAAAAAATGGTGGTTAGGGCCTACTAACGGCTTCTGCCCCTCCCTGGTGTTGCCCTCAACTAAATAAAGCTGAGCTTCAACCTTCTGCTCCAAATTACCATTTTAAAAAATGCAATAGGCTTTTCCGGCCTACTAAAGGTGTCTGTCTGTGTGCCCCTGCCTGGTGTTGTCCTCAACTAAATAAAGCTGAGCTTCAACCTTCTGCTCCAAATTACCATTTTAAAAAATGCAATAGGCTTTTCCGGCCTACTAAAGGTGTCGTGTCTGTCTGTGTTCCCCTGCCTGGTGTTGTCCTCAACTAAATAAAGCTGAGCTTCAACCTTCTGCTCCAAATTACCATTTTAAAAAATGCAATAGGCTTTTCCGGCCTACTAAAGGTGTCTGCCCCTCCCTGGTGTTGTCCTCAACTGAACAAAGCTGAGCTTCCACATTCTGGCTTTCGCCCTATACTATCAGATATTAAACTGCATTTGGCCTACTAGTGTGGTTAGGCCCTTGAAACAGTGTCTGCTGCTCTTGGGTTTGCTACTCCACTGAACAAAGCAATGCCGCCTGTTTAGTCCTGTTACCAATTTTGAACTGCATTTAGCCTACTTTATTCTTTGGCCCTATATCTGTTTCCTCCTCATCCTGCCCATTGCCCAGCCACTGCTAAATGAGTCTGCTGGTACATTGACCTAGACCACTGCATTCCCCTTGTACTCTACACAGCCAGAATCTGACCCTGCTGAAAGTAAGGTTCCCCTTCCCGCATGTTATACCACCTTACACAGGGACAAAGAGGAAGGTGCAGATGAAAGTGCAGGTTCCTTCATCAGGTGGGGGGGCATACTCGTTGGCGACGTCACTGGCACAGGGCCCCTCAGAGTACGCAAAAGTGTCGCTGCTGGTGGGAGGCGCCCCCGCCATGCAAACACACCGCCGTACTTTGAGGGGCCCTGTGCCAGTGCCAATGCGAACGAGTGGGCCCCCCCCTGCTTGCTCAGGATCACAGCACTTGCAACGTTTAAATACTTACCTTTCCCTGCAACACCGCCGTGACGTAGTCCGCATTTCCTGGGCCCACGAAAAACTTGAGCCAGCCCTACTCCCCCCACAACTTTCCCCCAATTCCCTATGCCCAACTATTATTATACAGTTAATTAAGATTGGCAAGCTTCAGAAACAAGAATGGATGTTTTTGGCATTAAAATGGGCACTGTAGGTGTTTTCCTGGCCTCCACTCACTGCCGACTATGCTTCCCCATTGACTTGCATTGGGTTTCGTGTTTCGGTCGATCCCCGACTTTTAGCGATAATCGGCCGACTGCACTCGACTCGACTCTGGACAAAATCGGGTTTCCCAAAACCCTACTCGATCTTAAAAAAATGAAAGTCGCTCAACCCTACTGGTGAGGAATATGATCCTGGCTGAAGCATTCAAGAAGGATTAGAGAGGGGAGAGTTTGGTAAGAGGGAGAACGATTAGTAGAAAATTACAATAGTCCAGACAAGAATGAATAAGAGAAACAGTAAGAGTTTTTGCAGAGTCGAAAGTAAGAAAAGGTCGAATTCTAGAAATGTTTTTGAGGTGCAGCTAACAAGAGCGAGCCAGTGATCGGATGTGGGAGGTGAATGAAAGCTCGGAATCAAGTATGACAACAAACAGCGGGCATGTTGCTGAGGAGTAACAGTGGGACCACACACAGAAATGGCAATGTTGGGCATAGGTAGGTTAGTAGAGGGAGGAAACAAAAGGAGTTAAGTTTTTGACAGGTTCAGTTTCAGGTAGAGGGAGGACATGATGTTAGAGACAGCAGTAAGACTACCACTGGTGTTTTCTAAAAAGGCAGGCGTGATATCAGAAGAAGTGTATAATTGGGTGTCATCAGCATAGAGATGGTACTGGAACCCAAATCTACTGATTGTTTGTCCAATAGGGGCGGTATACAAAGAGAAGAGGAGGGGCCTAGGACTGATCCTTGAGGAACCCCAACAGTAAGGGGAAGATGAGATGAGGAGGAACCAGCAAAAGATACAGTGAAAGAGCGGTCAGAGAGATAGGGAGATAGGAGGAGAACCAGGAGAGAACGGTGTCCTTGAGGCCGATGGAGCGGACCATAGTGAGGAGGAGCTGGTGATCCACAGTGTCGAATGCTGCAGAGAGATCAAAGAAAATTAGCATAGAGTAGTGACCATTTAGCTGCTAGTAGATCATTAGAGACTTTAGTGAGGTCAGTTTCAGTAGAGTGTAAAGAGCGGAAACCGGATTGTAGAGGGTCGAGAAGAGAGTTATCTGAGAGATAGTGGATAAGACGGGAGTGGACTAGGCATTCCAGGAGTTTAGAGATGAACAAAAGATTAGAGACAGGTCTATAGTTAGCGGCACAGTTTTGGTGGAGGGATGGCTTTTGAAGTAATGGATGTATGATGGCATGCTTAACCCCTTTCTGACCTCAGACAGGATAGTACGTCCGAGGTCAGAACCCCCACTTTGATGCAGGCTCCGGCAGTGAGCCCGCATCAAAGCTGGGACATGTCAGCTGGTTTGTACAGCTGACATGTGCCCGCAATAGCGGCGGGTGGAATCGCGATTCACCCTCCGCTATTAACTAGTTAAATACTGCTGTGAAACGCTGACTGCAGCATTTAACTAGCGCTTTCGGCCATCACACAGGAAATGCGCACATCGCTGACCCTCGTCACGTGATCGGGGGTCAGCGATGCATCTGCATGACAACCAGAGGTCAATTGAACACCTCTATTATTGTTGATGCCGGATTGCTGTGAGCGCCACCCTGTGGTCGGCGCTCATAGCAATGCAGCAATTCTACTACATATGAGCGATGGAACCAGCAAAAGATACAGTGAAAGAGCGGTCAGAGAGATAGGGAGATAGGAGGAGAACCAGGAGAGAACGGTGTCCTTGAGGCCGATGGAGCGGACCATAGTGAGGAGGAGCTGGTGATCCACAGTGTCGAATGCTGCAGAGAGATCAAAGAAAATTAGCATAGAGTAGTGACCATTTAGCTGCTAGTAGATCATTAGAGACTTTAGTGAGGTCAGTTTCAGTAGAGTGTAAAGAGCGGAAACCGGATTGTAGAGGGTCGAGAAGAGAGTTATCTGAGAGATAGTGGATAAGACGGGAGTGGACTAGGCATTCCAGGAGTTTAGAGATGAACAAAAGATTAGAGACAGGTCTATAGTTAGCGGCACAGTTTTGGTGGAGGGATGGCTTTTGAAGTAATGGATGTATGATGGCATGCTTAACCCCTTTCTGACCTCAGACAGGATAGTACGTCCGAGGTCAGAACCCCCACTTTGATGCAGGCTCCGGCAGTGAGCCCGCATCAAAGCTGGGACATGTCAGCTGGTTTGTACAGCTGACATGTGCCCGCAATAGCGGCGGGTGGAATCGCGATTCACCCTCCGCTATTAACTAGTTAAATACTGCTGTGAAACGCTGACTGCAGCATTTAACTAGCGCTTTCGGCCATCACACAGGAAATGCGCACATCGCTGACCCTCGTCACGTGATCGGGGGTCAGCGATGCATCTGCATGACAACCAGAGGTCAATTGAACACCTCTATTATTGTTGATGCCGGATTGCTGTGAGCGCCACCCTGTGGTCGGCGCTCATAGCAATGCAGCAATTCTACTACATATGAGCGATCTGAGGCTATTAACCCCTTAATCCCGTATGACGTACTATACCGTCGAGGTGGGGTGGGCCTTAATTCCCGGTGACGGTATAGTACGTCATACGCGATCGGCCGCGCTCACGGGGGGAGCGCGGCCGATCGCGGCCGGGTGTCGGCTGCATATCGCAGCTGACATCCGGCACTATGTGCCAGGAGCGGTCACGGACCGCCCCCGGCACATTAACCCCCGGCACACCGCGATCAAACATGATCGCGGTGTACCGGCGGTACAGGGAAGCATCGCGCAGGGAGGGGGCTCCCTGCGGGCTTCCCTGAGACGATCGGTACAAGGTGATGTACTCACCTCGTACCGAACGTCTTCTCCCTGCAGGCCCCGGATCCAAAATGGCCGAGGGGCTGTATCCGGGTCCTGCAGGGAGCACTTCCGGGTCGGAGCAGGCTGCAGATGAAAGCTGCAGCCTGCACGGCTGTAAGTGAGATCGGAGATCTCACAGAGTGCTGTGCACACTGTGAGATCAGCGATCTGTAATGTCCCCCCCTGGGACAAAGTAAAAAAGTAAAAAAAAAAATTTCCACATGTGTAAAAAAAAAAAAAAAAATTCCTAAATAAATAATAATAAAAAAAAAAAATATTATTCCCATAAATACATTTCTTTATCTAAAAAAAACAAACAAAAACAATAAAAGTACACATATTTAGTATCGCCGCGTCCGTAACGACCCAACCTATAAAACTGGCCCACTAGTTAACCCCTTCAGTAAACACCGTAAGAAAAAAAAAAAAAAAACGAGGCAAAAAACAACGCTTTATTACCATACCGCCGAACAAAAAGTGGAATAACACGCGATCAAAAAGACGGATATAAATAACCATGTTACCGCTGAAAACGTCATCTTGTCCCGCAAAAAACGAGCCGCCATACAGCATCATCAGCAAAAAAATAAAAAAGTTATAGTCCTGAGAATAAAGCGATGCCAAAATAATTATTTTTTCTATAAAATAGTTTTTATCGTATAAAAGCGTCAAAACATAAAAAAATGATATAAATGAGGTATCGCTGTAATCGTACTGACCCGACGAATAAAACTGCTTTATCCATTTTACCAAACGCGGAACGGTATAAACGCCTCTCCCAAAAGAAATTCATGAATAGCTGGTTTTTGGTTATTCTGCCTCACAAAAATCGGAATAAAAAGTGATAAAAAATGGTCACGTGTCCGAAAATGTTACCAATAAAAACGTCAACTCGTCCCGCAAAAAACAAGACCTCACATGACTCTGTGGACCAAAATGTGGAAAAATTATAGGTCTCAAAATGTGGAGACGCAAAAACTTTTTTGCTATAAAAAGCGTCTTTTAGTCTGGTTTCACACTTGCGTTTTTATCTGCATGCGTTTTTTAAAAAAACCGCATGTGTGAAAAAAATGCATGTAAACGCGGTAAAACGCATGCGTTTTTATAGAAAAACACAAGAAAACAAGAAAAAAACAAAAAACCCTAACCCTACCCCTAACCTGAAATACGTGGCACTGAAATACGTGGCACTGAAATATACGTTTATATACGTATATACGTATATAAGTGCCACGATATTTCAGTGGCCACGTATTTAAGTGCCACGTATTTAAGTGCCACGTATTTAAGTGCCACGTATTTAAGTGCCACGTATTTAAGTGCCACGTATTTAAGTGCCACGTATTTAAGTGCCACGTATTTTTCAGTGCCTGAAATACGTGGCACTGAAATACGTGGCACTGAAATATCGTGGCACTTATATACGTGGCACTTATATACGTGGCACTTATATACGTGGCACTTATATACGTGGCACTTATATACGTGGCACTTATATACGTGGCACTTAAATACGTGGCACTTAAATACGTGGCACTTATATACGTGGCACTTATATACGTGGCACTTATATACGTGGCACTTATATACGTGGCACTTATATACGTGGCACTTATATACGTGGCACTTATATACGTGGCACTTATATACGTGGCACTTATATACGTGGCACTTATATACGTGGCACTTATATACGTGGCACTTATATACGTGGCACTTATATACGTGGCACTTATATACGTGGCACTTACATACGTGGCACTTACATACGTGGCACTTACATACGTGGCACTTATATACGTGGCACTTATGACTGTCAGAAAATGTTCAGTAAACGGTTAGGGGTGAGGTTAGGGGTAGGGTTTCAGGTAGAATTGGGGAGTTTCCACTGTTCAGGCACATCAGGGGCTCTCCAAATGCGACATGGCGTCCAATCTCAATTCCAGCCAATTCTGCGTTGAAAAAGTAAAACAGTGCTCCTTCCCTTCCGAGCTCTCCCGTGCGTCCAAAAAGGGGTTTACCCCAACATATGGGGTATCAGCGTACTAGGGACAAATTGAACAACAACTTCTGGGGTCCAAGTTCTCTTGTTATCCTTGGGAAAATAAAAATTTGGGGGGCTAAAAATCATTTTTGTGGGAAAAAAAATATGTTTTATTTTCACGGCTCTGCGTTGTAAACTGTAGTGAAACACTTGGGGGTTCAAAGTTCTCACAACACATCTAGATAAGTTCCTTGGGAGGTCTAGTTTCCAATATGGGGTCACTTGTGGGGGGTTTGTACTATTTGGGTACATCAGGGGCTCTGCAAATGCAACGTGACGCCTGCAGACCAATCCATTTAAGTCTGCATTCCAAATGGCGCTCCTTCCCTTCCGAGCTCTGTCATGCGCCCAAACAGTGGTTCCCCCCCCACATAGGGGGTATCAGCGTACTCAGGACAAATTGGACAACAACTTTTAGGGTCCAATTTATCCTGATACCCTTGTGAAAATACAAAACTGGGGGCTAAAAAATCATTTTTGTGAAAAAAAAAATAATTTTTATTTTCACGGCTCTGCGTTATAAACTGTAATGAAACACTTGGGGGTTCAAAGTTCTCACAACACATCTAGATAAGTTCCTTGGGGGGTCTAGTTTCCAATATGGGGTCACTTGTGGGGGGTTTGTACTGTTTGGGTACATCAGGGGCTCTGCAAATGCAACGTGACGCCTGCAGACCAATCCATTTAAGTCTGCATTCCAAATGGCGCTCCTTCCCTTCCGAGCTCTGTCATGCGCCCAAACAGTGGTTCCCCCCCACATAGGGGGTATCAGCGTACTCAGGACAAATTGGACAACAACTTTTAGGGTCCAATTTATCCTGATACCCTTGTGAAAATACAAAACTGGGGGCTAAAAAATCATTTTTGTGAAAAAAAAAATAATTTTTATTTTCACGGCTCTGCGTTATAAACTGTAGTGAAACACTTGGGGGTTCAAAGTTCTCACAACACATCTAGATAAGTTCCTTGGGGGGTCTAGTTTCCAATATGGGGTCACTTGTGGGGGGTTTGTACTGTTTGGGTACATCAGGGGCTCTGCAAATGCAACGTGACGCCTGCAGACCAATCCATTTAAGTCTGCATTCCAAATGGCGCTCCTTCCCTTCCGAGCTCTGTCATGCGCCCAAACAGTGGTGCCCCCCCACATAGGGGGTATCAGCGTACTCAGGACAAATTGGACAACAACTTTTAGGGTCCAATTTATCCTGATACCCTTGTGAAAATACAAAACTGGGGGCTAAATTTCATTTTTGTGAAAAAAAAAAAAAAAAATATTTTCACGGCTCTGCGTTATAAACTGTAGTGAAACACTTGGGGGTTCAAAGCTCTCAAAACACATCTAGATAAGTTCCTTAGGGGGTCTACTTTCCAAAATGGTGTCACTTGTGGGGGGGTTTAATGTTTAGGCACATCAGGGACTCTCCAAACGCAACATGGCATCCCATCTTAATTCCAGTCAATTTTGCATTGAAAAGTAAAATAGCGCTTCTTCCCTTCTGAGCTCTGCTATGCGCCCAAACAATGGTTTACACCCACATATGGGGTATCGTCGTACTCAGGACAAATTGCACAACAACTTTTGTGGTCTAATTTCTTCTCTTACCCTTGGGAAAATAAAAAAATGGGGGTGAAAAGATCATTTTTGTGAAAAAATATGATTTTTTATTTTTACGGCTCTGCATTATAAACTTCTGTAAAGCACTTGTTGGGTCAAAGTGCTCACCACACATCTAGATAAGTTCCTTAGGGGGTCTACTTTCCAAAATGGTGTCACTTGTTAGGGGTTTCAATGTTTAGGCACATCAGGGGCTCTCCAAATGCAACATAGCGTCCCATCTCAATTCCAGTCAATTTTGCATTGAAAAGTCAAATGGCGCTCCTTTGCTTCCAAGCTCTGCCCTGCGCCCAAACAATGGTTTACACCCACATATGGGGTATCAGCGTACTCAGGACAAATTGCACAACAATTTTTGGGGTCCAATTTCTTCTCTCACCCTTGGGAAAATAAAAAATTGGGGGTGAAAAGATCATTTTTGTGAAAAAATATGATTTTTTATTTTTACGGCTCTGCATTATAAACTTCTGTAAAGCACTTGTTGGGTCAAAGTGCTCACCACACATCTAGATAAGTTCCTTAGGGGGTCTACTTTCCAAAATGGTGTCACTTGTTAGGGGTTTCAATGTTTAGGCACATCAGGGGCTCTCCAAATGCAACATGGCGTCCCATCTCAATTCCAGTCAATTTTGCATTGAAAAGTCAAATGGCGCTCCTTTGCTTCCAAGCTCTGCCATGCGCCCAAACTGTGGTTTACCCCCACATATGGGGTATCAGCGTACTCAGGACAAATTGTACAACAACTTTTGGGGTCTATTTTCTCCTGTTACCCTTGGTAAAATAAAACAAATTGGAGCTGAAATAAATTTTGTGTGAAAAAAAGTTAAATGTTCATTTTTATTTAAACATTCCAAAAATTCCTGTGAAACACCTGAAGGGTTAATAAACTTCTTGAAAGTGGTTTTGAGTACCTTGAGGGGTGCAGTTTTTAGAATGGTGTCACACTTGGGTATTTTCTATCATATAGACCCGTCAAAATGACTTCAAATGAGATGTGGTCCCTAAAAAAAAATGGTGTTGTAAAAATGAGAAATTGCTGGTCAACTTTTAACCCTTATAACTCCGTCACAAAAAAAAATTTTGGTTCCAAAATTGTGCTGATGTAAAGTAGACATGTGGGAAATGTTATTTATTAAGTATTTTGTGTGACATATGTCTGTGATTTAAGGGCATAAAAATTCAAAGTTGGAAAATTGCGATATTTTCAAAATTTTCGCCAAATATTCGTTTTTTTCACAAATAAACGCAAGTTATATCGAAGAAATTTTACCACTAACATGAAGTACAATATGTCACGAGAAAACAATGTCAGAATCGCCAAGATCCGTTGAAGCGTTCCAGAGTTATAACCTCATAAAGGGACAGTGGTCAGAATTGTAAAAATTGGCCTGGTCATTAACGTGCAAACCACCCTCGGGGCTTAAGGGGTTAAAGCATGGCAAAAGTAAAAAAAAATGTTTTAAAAAAATATGAAAAAAAAATATGTAAAAGTTAAAATCACCCCCCTTTCGCCCCATTCAAAATAAAACAATAAAAAAAATCAAATATACACATATTTGGTATCGCCTCATTCAGAATCGCCCGATCTATCAATAAAAAAAGAATTAACCTAATTTCTAAATAGCGTAGCAAAAAAAAATTTTAAACGCCAGAATTACGTTAAAATGCAATAACGGGCGATCAAAAGAACATATCTGCACCAAAATTCTATCATTAAAAACGTCAGCTCGGCACGCAAAAAATAAGCACTCACCCAACCCCAGATCATGAAAAATGGAGTCGCTACGGGTATCAAAAAATTGCACATTTTTTTTTTAGCAAAGTTTGGAATTTTTTTTATTACTTAGATAAAAAAAACTTAGACATGTTTGGTGTCTATGAACTCGTAATGACCTGGAGAATCAAAATGGCATGTCAGTTTTATCATTTAGTGAACCTAGCAAAAAAGCCAAACAAAAAACCAGTGTGGGATTGAACTTTTTTTGCAATTTCACCGCACTTAGAATTTTGTTCCCATTTTCTAGTACACGTCATGCTAAAACCAATGATGTCATTCAAAAGTACAATTTGTCCCGCAAAAAATAAGCCCTCACATGGCCATATTGACATAAAAATAAAAAAGTTATGGCTCTGGGAAGGAGGGGAGTGAAAAACAAAAACGCAAAACCGAAAAAAGCTGGGGTCATGAAGGGGTCCAATGAGGATTGAAAGATAAATGGAAGAGAGAGAGATTGAATATTTTTGTTGATGAAATGAAATCTTCGGGCAGATTGGATTTTCTCCACAGACGTTCGGCGCACCTGGATCACCGCTGTAGGAAATGTGTTTGCAGTGTGTGCCACGGTTGTCGCCGTCTGTGCCAAGTTGTTCTATGTATAGGAGGTGCAGTTTCATCCAGGGCACTTTGCAGTGTTTTGATATAATGCTTCAGTGCAGAATCAGGACATGAAAGGTATGAGATGGGGGCCAATGATGACTGCAAATTCTTCATATGTTTCTGGGTGTTAATTGTCTGTATGTTTCTATAAGTGTGGAAAGTGGGGTGACCTGAGCGGGATGGCAGTTCTTGATAGAGAATGAAAGATCAAACAATTTGTCAACCCATATTAACCCCTCTCTGACCTTAGACGTAGTATCCCGTCGAGGTGACCTGGGCCTATCTGACCCTCGACGGGATAGTTCATCATAGCAATCGGCTGCGCTCACGGGGGTAGCGCAGCCGATCGCGGCCGGGTGTCAGCTGACTATCGCAGCTGATATCTGGCACTATGTGCCAGGAGCGGTCACGGACCACCCCCGGCACATTAACCCCTGGCACACTGTGATCAAACATGATCGCAGTGTTCCGGCGGTATAGGGAAGCATCGCGCATCGCGCTTCCCTGAGACCCCCGGAGCAACGCGATGTGATCGCGTTGCTCCGAGGGTCTCTTACCTCCTCCTCCCTGCAGCAGGCCCGGATCCAAAATGGCCACGGCATCCGGGTCCTGCAGGGAGGTGGCTTCACAGCGCCTGCTCAGAGAAGGCGCCGGGAAGCCTCGAGCTGTGCACGTCAGATCGCCGATCTGACACAGTGCACAGCAATGTGTCAGATCGGCGATCTTACACTATAACATGATGCCCCCCCCCCCCCCCGGGGCAATGTTATAGTGTAAAAAGTAAATATTCACATGTGTAAAAAAAAATTAAAAAAAATTCCCCCCAAAAAAATGCAAAAAAAATATATATATATTGTTCCTATAAATACATTTCTTTATCTAAATAAAAAAAAACAATAAAAGTACACATATTTAGTATCGCCACGTCCGTAGCGACCCGACCTATAAAATGTCCCACTAGTTAACCCCTTCAGTGAACACCGTAAAAAAAAAAAAAAAAACCGAGGCAAAAAACAACACTTAATTATCATACCGCCAAACAAAAAGTGTAATAACACGCGATCAAAAAGACGGATATAAATAACCATGGTACCGCTGAAAAAGTAATCTTGTCCTGCAAAAACAAGCTGCCATACAGCATCATCAAAGAAAAAAGAAAAAAGTTATAGTCCTCAGAATAAAGCGATGCAAAAATAATTATTTTTTCTATAAAATAGTTTTTATTGTATAAAAGCGCCAAAACATAAAAAAAATATAAATGAGGTATCGCTGTAATCATACTGACCCGAAGAATAAAACTGCTTTATCCATTTTACCAAACGCGGAATGGTATAAATGCCTCCCCCAAAAGAAATTCATGAATAGCTGGTTTTTGTTCATTCTGCCTCACAAATATCAGAATAAAAAGCGATCAAAAAATTTCACGTGCCCGAAAAAAACAAGACCTCACATGACTCTGTGGACCAAAATATGGAAAAATTATAGCTCTCAAAATGTGGTAACGCAAAAAATATTTTTTGCAATAAAAAGCGTCTTTCAGTGTGTGACGGCTGCCAATCATAAAAATCCGCTAAAAAACCCACTATAAAAGTAAATCAAACCCCCCTTCATCACCCCCTTAGTTAGCAAAAAATTAAATAATTAAAAAAAGTTTTTATTTTTATTTTCCCATTAGGGTTAGGGCTAGGGTTAGAGTTAGGGTTAGGGCTAGGGTTAGGGCTAGGGTTAGGGTTAGGGCTAGGGTTAGGGCTAGGGTTGGGGTTAGGGCTACTGTTAGGGCTAGGGTTAGGGTTAGGGCTAGGGTTAGGGTTAGGGCTAGGGTTAGGGTTAGGGCAAGGGTTAGGGTTAGGGCTAGGGTTAGGGCTAGGGTTAGGTTTGGGGCTAGGGTTAAGGCTACAGTTAGGGTTGGGGCTAAAGTTAGGGTTAGGGTTGGGGCTAAAGTTAGGGTTAGGGTTTGGATTACATTTACGGTTGGGAATAGGGTTGGGATTAGGGTTAGGGGTGTGTCAGGGTTAGGGGTGTGGTTACGGTTACCATTGGGATTAGGGTTAGGGATGTGTTTGGATTAGGGTTTCAGTTATAATTGGGGGGTTTCCACTGTTTAGGCACATCAGGGGCTCTCCAAACGCGACATGGCGTCCGATCTCAATTCCAGCCAATTCTGCGTTGACAAAGTAAAACAGTGCTCCTTCCCTTCCGAGCTCTCCCGTGCGCTCAAACAGGGGTTCCCCCCACATATGGGGTATCAACGCACTCAGGACAAATTGGACAACTTTTGGGGTCTAATTTCAACTGTTACCCTTGGAAAAATACAAAACTGGGGCTAAAAAATAATTTTTGTGGAAAAAAAATAATTTTTATTTTCACGGCTCTGTGTTATGAACTGTAGTGAAACCCTTGGGAGTTCAAAGCTCTCACAACACATCTAGATGAGTTCCTTAGGGGGTCTACTTTCCAAAATAGTGTCACTTGTGCAGGGTTTCAATGTTTAGGCACATCAATGGCTCTCCAAACGCAACATGGCATCCCATCTCAATTCCTGTCAACTTTGCATTGAAAAGTCAAACGGCGCTCCTTCCCTTCCGAGCTCTCCCATTCGCCCAAACAGTGGTTTACCCCCACATATGGGGTATCAGCGTACTTAGGACAAATTGTACCACAACTTCTGTGGTCCAATTTCTTCTCTTACCCTTGGGAAAATAAAATATTGGGGGTGAAAAATCATTTTTGTGAAAAAATATGATTTTTTATTTTTACGGCTCTGCATTATAAACTTCTGTGAATCACTTAATGGGTCAAAGTGCTCACCAGACTGTTATGGTTCTCAATGGCAAGAGAACATAGCCCAGCAAACATAAGTACTAGCTCTTGGAAGGATGGAAACTAAACTGACCATGAACTAAACCTGCCGCACAACTAACAGTAGCCGGGTAGCGTTGCCTACGTTTTTTATCCCTAGACGCCCAGCGCCGGCCGGAGGACTAACTAATCCTGGCAGAGGAAAATATAGTCCTGGCTCACCTCTAGAGAAATTTCCCCGATAGGCAGACAGAGGCCCCCACATATATTGGCGGTGATTTTAGATGAAATGACAAACGTAGTATGAAAATAGGTTTAGCAAAATTGAGGTCCGCTTACTAGATAGCAGGAAGACAGAAAGGGCACTTTCATGGTCAGCTGAAAACCCTATCAAAACGCCATCCTGAAATTACTTTAAGACTCTAGTATTAACTCATAACATCAGAGTGGCAATTTCAGATCACAAGAGCTTTCCAGACACAGAAACGAAACTACAGCTGTGAACTGGAACAAAATGCAAAAACAAACGAGGACTAAAGTCCAACTTAGCTGGGAGTTGTCTAGCAGCAGGAACATGCACAGAAAGGCTTCTGATTACAATGTTGACCGGCATGGAAGTGACAGAGGAGCAAGGTTAAATAGCGACTCCCACATCCTGATGGAAACAGGTGAACAGAGGGGATGATGCACACCAGTTCAATTCCACCAGTGGCCACCGGGGGAGCCCAAAATCCAATTTCACAACAGTACCCCCCCCTCAAGGAGGGGGCACCGAACCCTCACCAGAACCACCAGGGCGATCAGGATGAGCCCTATGAAAGGCACGGACCAGATCGGAGGCATGAACATCAGAGGCAGTCACCCAAGAATTATCCTCCTGACCGTATCCCTTCCATTTGACCAGATACTGGAGTTTCCGTCTGGAAACCCGGGAGTCCAAGATTTTTTCCACAACGTACTCCAACTCGCCCTCAACCAACACCGGAGCAGGAGGCTCAACGGAAGGCACAACCGGTACCTCATACCTGCGCAACAATGACCGATGAAAAACATTATGAATAGAAAAAGATGCAGGGAGGTCCAAACGGAAGGACACAGGGTTAAGAATCTCCAATATCTTGTACGGGCCGATGAACCGAGGCTTAAACTTAGGAGAAGAAACCCTCATAGGGACAAAACGAGAAGACAACCACACCAAGTCCCCAACACAAAGCCGAGGACCAACCCGACGCCGGCGGTTGGCAAAAAGCTGAGTCTTCTCCTGGGACAACTTCAAATTGTCCACTACCTGCCCCCAAATCTGATGCAACCTCTCCACCACAGCATCCACTCCAGGACAATCCGAAGATTCCACCTGACCAGAAGAAAATCGAGGATGAAACCCCGAATTACAGAAAAAAGGAGACACCAAGGTGGCAGAGCTGGCCCGATTATTGAGGGCAAACTCCGCTAAAGGCAAAAAAGCAACCCAATCATCCTGATCTGCAGACACAAAACACCTCAAATATGTCTCCAAGGTCTGATTCGTCCGCTCGGTCTGGCCATTAGTCTGAGGATGGAAAGCAGACGAGAAAGACAAATCTATGCCCATCCTAGCACAGAATGCTCGCCAAAATCTAGACACGAATTGGGTTCCTCTGTCAGAAACGATATTCTCCGGAATACCATGCAAACGGACCACATTTTGAAAAAACAGAGGAACCAACTCGGAAGAAGAAGGCAACTTAGGCAGGGGAACCAAATGGACCATCTTAGAGAAACGGTCACACACCACCCAGATGACAGACATCTTCTGAGAAACAGGAAGATCCGAAATAAAATCCATCGAGATGTGCGTCCAGGGCCTCTTCGGGATAGGCAAGGGCAACAACAATCCACTAGCCCGAGAACAACAAGGCTTGGCCCGAGCACAAACGTCACAAGACTGCACAAAGCCTCGCACATCTCGAGACAGGGAAGGCCACCAGAAGGACCTTGCCACCAAATCCCTGGTACCAAAGATTCCAGGATGACCTGTCAACGCAGAAGAATGAACCTCAGAAATGACTTTACTGGTCCAATCATCAGGAACAAACAGTCTACCAGGTGGGCAACGATCAGGTCTATCCGCCTGAAACTCCTGCAAGGCCCGCCGCAGGTCTGGAGAAACGGCAGACAATATCACTCCGTCCTTAAGGATACCTGTAGGTTCAGAGTTACCAGGGGAGTCAGGCTCAAAACTCCTAGAAAGGGCATCCGCCTTAACATTCTTAGAACCCGGCAGGTAGGACACCACAAAATTAAACCGAGAGAAAAACAACGACCAGCGCGCCTGTCTAGGATTCAGGCGTCTGGCGGACTCAAGATAAATTAGATTTTTGTGGTCAGTCAATACCACCACCTGATGTCTAGCCCCCTCAAGCCAATGACGCCACTCCTCAAAAGCCCACTTCATGGCCAAAAGCTCCCGATTCCCAACATCATAATTCCGCTCGGCGGGCGAAAATTTACGCGAGAAAAAGGCACAAGGTCTCATCACGGAACAATCGGAACTTCTCTGCGACAAAACCGCCCCAGCTCCGATTTCAGAAGCGTCGACCTCAACCTGAAAAGGAAGAGCAACATCAGGCTGACGCAACACAGGGGCGGAAGAAAAGCGGCGCTTAAGCTCCCGAAAGGCCTCCACAGCAGCAGGGGACCAATCAGCAACATCAGCACCCTTCTTAGTCAAATCAGTCAATGGTTTAACAACATCAGAAAAACCAGCAATAAATCGACGATAAAAGTTAGCAAAGCCCAAAAATTTCTGAAGACTCTTAAGAGAAGAAGGTTGCGTCCAATCACAAATAGCCTGAACCTTGACAGGATCCATCTCGATGGAAGAGGGGGAAAAAATATATCCCAAAAAGGAAATCTTTTGAACCCCAAAAACGCACTTAGAACCCTTCACACACAAGGAATTAGACCGCAAAACCTGAAAAACCCTCCTGACCTGCTGGACATGAGAGTCCCAGTCATCCGAAAAAATCAAAATATCATCCAGATACACAATCATAAATTTATCCAAATAATCACGGAAAATGTCATGCATAAAGGACTGAAAGACTGAAGGGGCATTTGAAAGACCAAAAGGCATCACCAAATACTCAAAGTGGCCCTCGGGCGTATTAAATGCGGTCTTCCACTCATCCCCCTGCTTAATTCGCACCAAATTATACGCCCCACGGAGATCTATTTTAGAGAACCACTTGGCCCCCTTTATGCGAGCAAACAAATCAGTCAGCAGTGGCAACGGATATTGATATTTAACCGTGATTTTATTCAAAAGCCGATAATCAATACACGGCCTCAAAGAGCCATCTTTCTTAGCCACAAAGAAAAAACCGGCTCCTAAGGGAGATGACGAAGGACGAATATATCCCTTTTCCAAGGACTCCTTTATATATTCTCGCATAGCAGCATGTTCAGGCACAGACAGATTAAATAAACGACCCTTAGGGTATTTACTACCCGGAATCAAATCTATGGCACAATCGCACTCCCGGTGCGGAGGTAATGAACCAAGCTTAGGTTCTTCAAAAACATCACGATATTCAGTCAAGAATTCAGGAATCTCAGAGGGAATAGATGATGAAATGGAAACCACAGGTACGTCCCCATGCGTCCCCTTACATCCCCAGCTTAACACAGACATAGCTTTCCAGTCAAGGACTGGGTTATGAGATTGCAGCCATGGCAATCCAAGCACCAACACATCATGTAGGTTATACAGCACAAGAAAGCGAATAATCTCCTGATGATCCGGATTAATCCGCATAGTTACTTGTGTCCAGTATTGTGGTTTATTACTAGCCAATGGGGTGGAGTCAATCCCCTTCAGGGGTATAGGAGTTTCAAGAGGCTCCAAATCATACCCACAGCGTTTGGCAAAGGACCAATCCATAAGACTCAAAGCGGCGCCAGAGTCGACATAGGCATCCGCGGTAATAGATGATAAAGAACAAATCAGGGTCACAGATAGAATAAACTTAGACTGTAAAGTGCCAATTGAAACAGACTTATCAAGCTTCTTAGTACGCTTAGAGCATGCTGATATAACATGAGTTGAATCACCGCAATAGAAGCACAACCCATTTTTTCGTCTTAAATTCTGCCGTTCACTTCTGGACAGAATTCTATCACATTGCATATTCTCTGGCGTCTTCTCAGTAGACACCGCCAAATGGTGCACAGGTTTGCGCTCCCGCAGACGCCTATCGATCTGGATAGCCATTGTCATGGACTCATTCAGACCCGCAGGCACAGGGAACCCCACCATAACATCCTTAATGGCATCAGAGAGACCCTCTCTGAAATTCGCCACCAGGGCGCACTCATTCCACTGAGTAAGCACAGCCCATTTACGGAATTTCTGGCAGTATATTTCAGCTTCGTCTTGCCCCTGAGATAGGGACATCAAGGCCTTTTCCGCCTGAAGCTCTAACTGAGGTTCCTCATAAAGCAACCCCAAGGCCAGAAAAAACGCATCCACATTGAGCAACGCAGGATCCCCTGGAGCCAATGCAAAAGCCCAATCCTGAGGGTCGCCCCGGAGCAAGGAAATCACAATCCTGACCTGCTGAGCAGGATCTCCAGCAGAGCGAGATTTCAGGGACAAAAACAACTTGCAATTATTTTTGAAATTTTGAAAGCAAGATCTATTCCCCGAGAAAAATTCAGGCAAAGGAATTCTAGGTTCAGATATAGGAACATGAACAACAAAATCTTGTAAATTTTGAACTTTCGTGGTGAGATTATTCAAACCTGCAGCTAAACTCTGAATATCCATTTTAAACAGGTGAACACAGAGCCATTCCAGGATTAGAAGGAGAGAGAGAGAGAAAAAGGCTGCAATATAGGCAGACTTGCAAGAGATTCAATTACAAGCACACTCAGAACTGAAGGGAAGGGAAAAAAAAAAAAAAAAATCTTCAGCAGACTTCTCTTTTCTCTCCTTTCTCTGTCAATTAATTTAACCCTTTGGGGCCGGTCAAACTGTTATGGTTCTCAATGGCAAGAGAACATAGCCCAGCAAACATAAGTACTAGCTCTTGGAAGGATGGAAACTAAACTGACCATGAACTAAACCTGCCGCACAACTAACAGTAGCCGGGTAGCGTTGCCTACGTTTTTTATCCCTAGACGCCCAGCGCCGGCCGGAGGACTAACTAATCCTGGCAGAGGAAAATATAGTCCTGGCTCACCTCTAGAGAAATTTCCCCGATAGGCAGACAGAGGCCCCCACATATATTGGCGGTGATTTTAGATGAAATGACAAACGTAGTATGAAAATAGGTTTAGCAAAATTGAGGTCCGCTTACTAGATAGCAGGAAGACAGAAAGGGCACTTTCATGGTCAGCTGAAAACCCTATCAAAACGCCATCCTGAAATTACTTTAAGACTCTAGTATTAACTCATAACATCAGAGTGGCAATTTCAGATCACAAGAGCTTTCCAGACACAGAAACGAAACTACAGCTGTGAACTGGAACAAAATGCAAAAACAAACGAGGACTAAAGTCCAACTTAGCTGGGAGTTGTCTAGCAGCAGGAACATGCACAGAAAGGCTTCTGATTACAATGTTGACCGGCATGGAAGTGACAGAGGAGCAAGGTTAAATAGCGACTCCCACATCCTGATGGAAACAGGTGAACAGAGGGGATGATGCACACCAGTTCAATTCCACCAGTGGCCACCGGGGGAGCCCAAAATCCAATTTCACAACACCAGACATCTAGATAAGTTCCTTAGGGGGTATACTTTCTAAAATGGTGTCACTTGTGGGGGGGGTTTAATGTTTAGGCACATCAGGGGCTCTCCAAACGCAACATGGTGTCCATCTCAATTCCAGTCAATTTTGCATTGAAAAGCCAAATGGTGCTCCTTCGCTTCCGAGCTCTGCCATGCGCCCAAACAGTGGTTTACCCCCACATATCGGGTATCGTCGTACTCAGGACAAATTATACAACAACTTTTGTGGTCCATTTTCTCCTGTTACCCTTGGCAAAATAAAACAAATTGGAGCTGAATTAAATTTATTGTGAAAAAAAGTTAAATGTTCATTTTTATTTAAACATTCCAAAAATTCCTGTGAAACACCTGAAGGGTTAATAAACTTCTTGAATGTGGTTTTGAGCACCTTGAGGGGTGCAGTTTTTAGAATGGTGTCACACTTGGTTATTTTCTATCATATAGACCCCTCAAAATGACTTCAAATGAGATGTGGTCCCTAAAAAAAATGGTGTTGTAAAAATGAGAAATTGCTGGTCAACTTTTAACCCTTATAACTCCCTAACAAAAAAAAATTTTTATTCCAAAATTGTGCTGATGTAAAGTAGACATGTGGGAAATGTTACTTATTAAGTATTTTGTGTGACATATCTCTGTGATTTAATTGCATAAAAATTCAAATTTGGAAAATTGCAAAATTGTCGCCAAATTTCCTTTTTTTCACAAATAAACGCAGGTAATATCAAAGAAATGTTATCACTATCATGAAGTACAATATGTCACGAGAAAACAATGTCAGAATCACCGGGATCCATTGAAGCGTTCCAGAGTTATAACCTCATAAAGGCACAGTGGTCAGAATTGTAAAAATTGGCCCGGTCATTAACGTGCAAACCACCCTTGGGGTAAAGGGGTTAAAAAAAATATATTAACTCGATTGGGAAATTCTCAGCTTATGTAAACCTATAATTGAAGTGATAATGAATATTTTTAATAACTCATTTGTCTGGATACCCATTTGTAGATGCTCTGTTGTCTCATTCCCCACTGATTACTTACCATGATTTATTTCCCTTGCCACATCTATTACATACAGATTATTCATATATACAGCATAACTCAATGTGAAGGAAATATTTATGAAGCTGGCAGCTGCAAATGATGAGATATTTCACTCCTCCTTATTTCAAATCTTAACATCAAATTGTCCAGTCTATTGTCTTCTACTTACAAAATCTTCTATGAAAATAATAGACAAAAATATTTTTTAGGTTTGAATAAATTTTCTTTTAGGAGCTTCATCAGGACTTCTGTATTGCAGTAGAAAATAATATAGTAATTTATTCCGGTACTGTTCTGTGTAGATGATGAATACAACATGGAAATTGTGCATAGGTGTACTAAACTAGGACATCATCCTCACTTTTCCAAATGGGTAATCACAAAAATACAATATTAGACCTCAGTGGAGCAAAAATGCATTATGCCCCTTACTACAAGCTAACAACACTATGTAGCATTTAGATCTTTCACTAAAGTATTAATCAAACTACTTTCACAGCGTACAGGCAGAGCAATTGTCTCCTAAATTTGGGAACATTGACCCCACAAAAATAGCTATGCCCAAACTCATGTTTAGTTGTGATTGTGCCTCCTCTAGTTACTAAGGTTGCTAGCGTAGCCCAAGCATAAAGATTAGAACCGTTGCCTGTGGTTCAGCCATAGTACAAGACTATTGGACCCTTAGCCAATTTTGGGTCATATTAAACAAGCAATTTTTGTCACATTTTCATAATTAATATAGCTTTGATTTTTCTTTATTGTCAATTCAGTTTACAAAACAATAATATTGCTTATTTTTAGTAGAACAAGTTTTATTCTTAACTGCACTATTTTGGCATAAACATAATGTACGTTACCAGAGAGGATGTTGGGGAAAAAATAAAGCAATTCTGACATTGTTCTCTAAAATGTTGTTATTGCTATGCTGACTGTGAAGTATACATAACATGATCAATTTATTCTCTGGGTCAATACAATTATGGTTGACATTAAAATTATAAATGTTTTTTATGTTTTACTATTTTTACACAAAATTGGTCATGGCTCGACTTCAGAACTTTATCCAGTGTCCTCTGGCTATGTGATCTGTTTCCAGGTCTATTGGACCACAGCCTGTATTGTCTCTTTGTCTCTGTCCAACTGCTAATAATGCACTTGTCTTTCTTTTGCTTTGCTTTGTTGCTTCTGTGCAGGTGTTTTCACTTCCTCGTTTTGGTTTGCCCTATCACTATTTTCTCCTGGCACATGCAGACTTTGCTGGCTATACTGTAAGTTAGATGGATGTTTGGAGTCCTAGCGTCCCAGTGAAGGATTATCTTGATGAAGTTTGTTTTCTGGTTCCCAGCACTCTTCCCATTTTATTACATGTGGGATCTTGGTTTTTTACATATAGTAAAGGTCTTTTTGAGTTCACTTCTGTTCTTTCCAGCTGTCATTTATCACTGTGTGAACACATCTTTAGTCCTGTGTTTCACCCTCTATCTACATATCTGGCAAAAATTAAGAGACCACTGCAAAATGTTCATTTTCTCTGATTTTTATCTTTGTAGGTATATTTTTTAGTAAAATGTAAATTGTTCTTTTAGTCTATAAACTTCTGGCAACATGTCTGTCTATGAATTTCCAAGCAATAAATGTTGTAAAAGAAAAATGGTTAACATAATTTAAAAAAAACAGTGCTTTCAGACCTCAAATAATGCAAAAAAAAAAAAAAAGTTCATAATCATTTGGAAACTACAATACTAATGTTTTAACTCAGGAAGAGCTCAGAAATCAATATTTTGTGGAATAACCATGATTTTTAATTACAGCTTTCATGCGTCTTGGCATGCTTTCCACCAGTCTTTCACACTGCTCTTGGAGCAAAAATTTAAGTAGTTCTTCTTTGATTGATGGCTTGTGACTATCCATCATCCTATTGATTACATTCCAGAGGTTTTCAATGGGGTTCAGGTCTGGAGATTGGTTTGCTCATGATAGGGTTTTGATGTGGTGGTCTCTTAATTTTTGCCAGAGCTGTATATATATGGTACTACGAACTCCACTCTAATTGCTTTTCTGTTTGCTTTTGAGCTCAATAGGACAACTGGTTAGAGAATATTTACTAATACAGTTCTTGTCTTTTGTAGGTCTTTACTAGACTCTAAAATGTATTTTAGATTCAATATCCTGAAAGTAATTTGCTTAATTTTCTGATTTATTATCCATTTGGATCATACAGGTGCTGTATACCAACAACTGCTCCTGAATCTTCCAATGGATGTGATATTAATCCTATGATGTTTTTATACTCTTGTAGAAAAAATATGGCAGGGTAACACCTTTCATAGCCATACTTCTATATTGGCTGAATAGAGTTGTTTTTTTTTTTTCAGATGAATTTTGGAAGAAAATCTGTCTCAAAGAGTCCAAACTTGTAAATTTACAGGTGAAGTTCAGAATGTTCTAGTAATGTCCAAGAGATTTTCACATAAAGATAAGTTAGTAGGCTTCCTTTTAATTAGGTTATCTCGTGAAACAAACTGTTAATTAATTTCTTTATGATTTGTGGCCCAAATTTTGCAAGTGTGTGTGATCTTCACTTTGAGCCTTGGAAAGAAATCACCTTAGCCTAACCTCTGCAAAGAGGACAAATGAGCTTCATACTCATGTCAGGGGGCATGGAGCAAATATGTAACGTTGCCTCTCAGGTATTCTTAATGCTTTTCTTTACTCAGACCATGTATAGCCATCTACAGAGAAGGATGCCTTTGGCCGTCAATTTTGAAGTTTGTACAGTAAATCATTACTTTTCTGTCCCCCCATTCCTAGAGCCATACTTTGTTATTTACCTTTAAACAAAGCTACAGTATATGACTTCTTTATCGATCACCCATGACAGAACCATGAGAGAGGGGATCCGCCCTTCCAGGACAGGAAACCTACAGCCATAAAAGAGCAACACCTCTCCCATGTGTCAGCTGGTTTCCTGTCCTTGACGGGTGAACCTATTACAGACATACCTGTTGAAGGAGTAATTTCTAGGCCAGTCGGATCAGGCAGCGGTGGTTCTCTGCCTCAGCCAGTTTGGAGGATATGCCTGATGAGTATTGCTCAAATGCTACTGGCGTGCCTCAGGGACGTGGCCTGATAGAGCGACCAGAGCGCGACATGGCCGAGGTCTGCCCCGGTGCCACAGCCAGGGATTGCCCTGGTGATGTTACCGGGGCATGCCCTGGGGGCGTGGCCAGGGTGTGCCCTGGTGATGGGGCGTACCCTGGTGACACGTGCGGGGTGTGCTCTGATGATGCAGCCAGGGACACTGAAGGATGTAGTTGGCATGCACCTAGGGAATGCATCAAAGAAGATGGCACTGAGGAATATGGTGCAGACCACGCTCAATTGACCTACTGACCCGGAAGTTCCAGGGGTACTGGATTGGGAGAGCGGCCTGGTATTTAAAGAGTGGCTAGGACATGGCTCTGTGCTTTCTGGCCCATGATCCTCTCCAGGAAAATGGAGTCATCTGAGCAGCAGTGGTAGCAGCAGCAGCAGCTTCTATAACAGCAGCTCATTGGGAAGCCCCAGCAGCAAGCAAACTGGCGTCAACCTTGTAGTAGTGCTGCAGGCGGTCATGTCGTTTAAATATGAGATTATGCAGGAAGATCCAGTCAGTGGAGCTTCAGCATATTGCATGAGTCTTCAGCCTCCAGAGATAGTCTTTCGGCTGAGATGTGTCCCCCCTCACAATGCGACACCTTTCCATTGCTCCACACTAGTAAGTGATCTTCGCTAAAGTTCACTCAGTGATGTAGTCTTCCACTTCTTTCTCCCAATTTTTTGCTAGGGAACGAAGTGTACAGCAAAGTCTAAATATAAGGAATGTGTGCTTTGCAGGCCCCTATCTGACTTTTACCAGAAGAGACTGTGTCAGTCATGTATTGAGCAGACTGTAGCAGATGAAACCCTTAGCTTTGCCACTAACTTGAGAGCTATCAGGGTAGAGGTTAGGGAACCCATGAAATCCCTTTCCCAGGAAGAGGCCCATATGGGAAAGAAGAGAATAGCTAGGTCTCCTGAGTTGGACGTGTGTAGTGGCTCAAAAAAATGGCTCTTCACCAGCTTTCTCCTCTCCAGATGACAGATCAAGTCATTTCTGCTTCCCCATAGACCAGATGGACAAGCTTGTTAAAGCGGTTAGTAAAACCATGGGCATAGTGGAGTCCAAGCCAAAGAGGTCAGTTCAGGACATCAAGTTTGGGGGATTTGACCAAAAGAGACACAGATAATTTCCCTTAAATTAAAGGCTCTGCACCTTGATACAAAGGAAATGGAAAAAACCCAAGAGGAAAGGCTCCCTTCCTTCAGCATTTAAGAGGAGATATACCTTTGATGAGCCTTGCTCATCATCTTGGGATAAAGTTCCAAAGCTGGATGTGGCAATGGCAAAAGCTTGTAGGAGATCCTCCCTACCTTTTGAGGATATGGGAAGTTCAAAAGACCACCTTGACAAGAAGGCAGATACCTTTCTTAAAGGAACTTGGGAGATGTCAGCAGGGGCCCTAAAGCAAGCAGTGGTGGCTACATGTACTGCCAGATCCTCAATGGTCTAGCTGGACCAGCTGGGGACTCAACTGAAAGATAAGACTTCTAGAGACAGTATACTGTCTAATATCCTCTGATGCAAGGTGCCACAGCTTTTTTTTCAGATGCCTCAGTGGACTTTGTCTGTTTTGCAGTGAGATCCACAGCCCTCTCAAATGAGGTCCGGAGAGCATCATGGTTGAAGTGCTGGCCAGGGAACATCCAGGCCAGATCTTAGCTACGTGCCATACCATGTGGGGAGAATACCTATTTGTCCCTAGCTTGTGTGTCCCATCCTACAAGAGTTCCTTCGGTAAAAGAAGGTTCGGCCAAAGGAAGCTCTCCAGAGATCGGAGCAAGTGGGATGACAGAAAGAGGAAAGGTAGAGGTTTCGTGTTTGGAACCTCCTCCCAAGATCCCCAAAAAACCAGGCCATTGACTTCTGACTCCAAGGCCTTCTTCTCTACCTGGAAAGAGATATCAGGGAGTGATTGGATTCATAGCCTAATAAAATCTTGGTTAAAGTTGGAGTTTCTTTCAATACCACAAGACAGGTTTATGATAACTCCCTCTCAATCCTTCACAGTGGAACAACAGGCCTTAGAGGCAAAAGTCTTAGAACTGTTCAGAAGGCAGTCCTGTTGGAGCTTCCCTTATTAGACAGAGGCAGGGGATTTAATTCCCCTTTGTTTCTGATTAGGAAACCAGATTTTTTTAGCACCATATTAAATTTGAAAGGTTTGAATAAATCACTGAAAGTACACCCTTTCTAGATGGAATCTGTAAGATCAGCAATAAAATTACTCTTTAAAAATTGCTTCATGGCAGTTTTAGATCTGAAGGATGCTTACTACCATGTGCCTATACATGTAGATCATCAGCGATTCCTCAGAGTTGCAGTAGTCTTTGGGTGTACAGTTAGACACTTCCAGTTTAGAGCCCTCCCATTTGGCCTCGCTATTGATCCTCAGGTCTTGACAAAGGTGGTTGTGGAGGTCATGGCCCATCTATGGGAAAAAGATGTCTTAATTGTCCCTTATCTGGATTATTTTTAGTGGTAGGCAGTTCTGCCCTAAAATTAACTACACAAATAGAAGGGGCAATATCCACTTTGAAGCGATTGGGGTGGCTATTAAACCTTAAGAAAATATGATTAGAGCCTCTAAGGGTACAGAAATTTTTAGGGCTTTTGCTGGATTCTGAGATACAGAAGTATTGCCTACCAGACATTAAAATAGATGGCATCCAGGTGTTTAAAGCTTTGAAGTGTCCCACCGTGTCCCTTAGAAGTGCTATGTCCCTTCTAGGTTCACTGACTTCTTGCATTCCGGCAGTCCTGTGGGCCCAATTCCATACTAGAGCCTTACAGTGAGATGTTTTAAGTAATGACACTTCCCTTAGGGGTACCTGGAAGAAAAGATGACTATCCCCATCTTTAATGCAATCCCTTCCTTGGTGACTGGATTTTACTAATCTATCCAGGGGGTTCCCTGTGTGAAGAAGATATCTTGGGCGTTCACCACGGACATGAGCCCCAAGGGTTTGGGGGCCCATCTTGGCGATGTAGCAATCCAGGGGATTTGGATGGGGGAGGAGATAGGAATTACTCGTAGTTGAGCTAGCAGTAAGCTAGCAGTAATAAAGCTCCAAATGTCATTACATGGTCATCATGTCGGGATCCTCTCCGACAATCGGGTGACAGTGGCCTACATCAACCACCAAGGGGAGACCCAATCCAGACTTTTAAGGGAGGTGGCGGATTGCTTATTCCATCTAGCAGAAAGTCATCTCTTGTCATTAACAGCTCTTCATATAAGAGGGAGAGAAAACATGAAAGCAGACTTTTTAAGTAACAATCAGCTCAGGCTGAGAGAGTGGAGGTTAAATCAAGCCATCTTCGGCCAGGTAGTGCAAATTTGGGGACATCCAGATATAGACCTCATTGTAACCAGGGTGAACAGGAAAGTAAAAAAGTTCTGTTTTCTCAAAACCAGAGAAGGTCCCCAGGGGAAGATGCCTTTCTTGTTCCATGGAAGTTCAGCCTGGCATATGACTTTCCTCCAATAGCCCTGATTCTTTGGTAGTAAGAAAAATCAGAGAAGACAAGGCGAGTGTTATCTTAATCTCCTTCCTTTGGACCAGAAGACCATGGTTCTCATGGCTAAGGACTATGTCAATCACCGACCTGTGGGTCCTCCAGCAGCTTCCAAATCACCTCTCTCAGGGATCAGTCTACCATCCACGAGTATCCAACCTCCATCTGATGGCGTGGAATTTGAGAGAGTGCTGTTAATAGAAAATGGTTTCTCTTCCAATTTGTTCATCACTCTACCTCAAAGTAGAAAGGCTTCCACAACTAGAATATATGCCAGAACATGGAGGAAGCTCCTGTCCACTTCAGGGACAAAGATTGAGGAGCCAGCTCCAGTGAGTCGAGTTCTGGAGTTTCCGCAGAAGGACCTTGAGCTAGGTCTATCCTCTAGCACCCTCAAGCTCCAAGTGCAAGCTCTGGGGGCCCTGTTTAACTGTGATCTGGCACGGAATTATTGGGTATCTAGGTTTTTTAGGGCATCATCTAGATCTAGGCCTATCCTTAAGGAAATAGTAGTGCCATGGGACTTAAACCTAGTTTTGACAGCCATGTCAGGGTTGCCTTTTGCTCCCATTTAGTTAACATCGGTAAAGGTTCTTTCCCTTAAGACGGCCCTTATGGTGGCTTCAACATCTGCCCAAAGGGTCAGTGATATTCAGGCCATTTCCAGAATCCCACCATACACTCAGTTTATGGAAGACAGAGTTGTTTTGAACCTGACTCCATCTTACCTACCAAAGGTGGTTTCCTGTTTTCATAGGTTACAACAGATAGTTCTTCCCTTCTTCTGTGCTAGCAAATAAAAAATCAGAAAAAAGAGAAACTCCATATGCAGGATGTTAGGTGATGTCTACTAGAATACCTGTTGGTTACTGATCCTTGGAAAAAAGGTTAATTTCTTATTTGTATCCTTCCAGGGATCAAGGAAAGGGCTTAAAGCTTCAAAGTGCACAATAGTTTGGTGGATAATGGAGGCCATTTCCTTACTTTATGTAGCAAGTGGTAAGGTAGTTCCAGAAGGTCTGAGAGCTCACTCCACATGAGCCGTGGCAGCTTCCTGGGCAGAGAGATCTGATTTCTCGATCGAACTGATATGTAAGGCAGCAACAAGGTCTTCTTACACTTTGTATACTCATTATAGACTTGATATGGGTTCCTCTTCTGACTTCACTTTTGGAAGAAGGGTGCTTCTGTAACACCCCAGGTAACCGGTTGTTACAGTGATGTTGCCTTGCTTTTGGGGTGGGCGATATCATGCTTGGAGGCGAGGAGGATTCCCTTTACCATGTAACGCACCTACATACAACAAATTCTGAATCCAGGCCAGAAGGGGGAGCTCTGAACCCGGATTCAGGGGAGCTTCCCCATCTTTAAGTGTTCTGGTCTGGAGGAGGAGTGAGTTGAGTCTAGAGAGACAGTGGAAGTGAGAGGAAGTCTTAAACTGAAGTCTGACAGTGGAGCCGTGCAGCCAGGACTGAGCTGCAGCTCCCAGAAAGGAAGTGAACCCGAGGGGTTGAATGTAGTGAAGCATCAGAGGAAAGGAGCACAGAAGGAGGAAAGGGGCTCAGAGGGGAACTGTAACCGGGCACCCTCAAAGCCGAAGCGCAGGAACCGGGCACCGGGAGCCAGAGGCTGTAGTGTACTCCAGGACACATAGCAGAACCAGAGGGCATAGGACTGTATGTTATTTGCCCACACCACACCTGAAGGTGAAGCAGCACCTGAAGAGCCCAGGTCATGATAGAGACCCTATAAAACGGCTGAAGTTGCCTACCATACAGGTACCTATCTCAGGACAGGAGGGAGAGGACTTTGCCAGCAAGCTACAGGCAGGAGGGTCCTCGCATACTAGCGCGAGTAGGAAGGCTTATGGACCTCACCTGGGAGAGGGAACCACTATTGCCTCCAGGCAGGCCTTACCATTCCACCACCTGTCCCTGGACTGTGGACTGCTACTGCCAGTAAACCAGGTAAAGACTTTACAACTCTGTCCTCCACTTATTTGTTGGCATACACAATCCTTGCCCAAACACCTTGGGAGCCCTGGGGACCCCACTTCACCTGTGGGAAGCGTCACCATCTTGCTGCAACATCACCCCAGAGGACCCCTTTAAGCAGTGTTGGTCCCTCTGACCGAGAACCACAGGTGGCATCACAAATAAACTTTATTCCACAATACCCTTTAAAGACCTTTCCCCATTTTAATTGAGCGCCCAGGGCCAAGGACCGGGTCACAGCCACCGTGACCACCCCTTTAATTGCGACTGGACTGGACCCGGTACCAAGTATCCCACTGCCCTGGGATTTTTCATTTTTTTTAGCAAGCAAATGAACACAAAGATGAAATTGTGGCTTTTTTAACTGTGTTAAAAAAGATAGATAATTTTATGCTTCAATTGTTGTGTCTTTTTTTTCTTTTAAAAGAGAGTTTTGTAAGAGAGAAATGCTTCATTTTCTCAACATTTATTAGTCCCACAAGGCGACTTCAACAAGTAATCACTTACAGTATATATTACACTACACTTCTTATTTAGTGCAGTGTATAATGTCTGACCCTAGTATGCTGACAGGTAGCATGCAGTGTCACTAATGGAAACCATTGTTAGGTCTTCTGCAGCCATGGCAATACACACTTAGGGCTCAGGTGTGGGTAACTACAGAAAGCCTCCTCTAAAAACACTTTGAAAAAGATGTTAAATGGCTGCAATCTGAGAGCATTTGCAAGTTTACATTTCAAGTCTTTTTACCAGACATAGGTTGTTACCCCTTAGACTTGTTCGATATACACTTGCAACTAGACAGAAGAAAATTCATATATTTTTAACAAAATTCTTTTTGAAGGTTTGTTAATCTAAAATGACCCACTTGTTCTACATAGGAATTTAACATTCACAGTGGAATGCATATTGAATGTACATTGGCTTGTAACCTCCTTTGGACTTATTGTATGCCAATTTTATACCCCTACTGCACAGATCAACATAAGTGATGACAATCTTTGTGTAACTCTGCAGAATATGTTGGCACTTTGTACATAAATGAAATGATTTAACTCATTCATCCTTTCTTCCTTCCTGTTGCTGCTAATTTGGTTCTTCTCAGTTACTGCAGTCCACATCTCAGAAGTTGCAGGATTGGAGAAAACATTCTCTGTGCTTAACTAGCATTTCAGGAGACTGTCACTTTTTAACCACATAATTTCTGCACACTAGTGGAGTGGCAAATACATTAATGTGTGAACCAGGGCAAAGTAGGCAAAATAGATCATTTAGATATATTACAAAGTGGTTATGAGGCGTTCGTACTTCAGTTGTTGAGGCACTGCTTAAGGCAGTGTTCCCCAAGTCCGGTCCTCAAGAGCCACCAACAGGTCATGTTTTCAGGATTTCCTTAGTATTGCACAGGTGATTGAATGCTTGCCTGTCCAGGTGATGCAATTATCCCCTGTGCAATACAAAGGAAATTCTGAAAACATGACCTGTTGAGGACCGGACTTGGGGAACACTGGCTTAAGGGCTCCTTTACACTACTGTAAAGCTTCCGGTGATTCTCTCATGTGAGAAAATTGGATGCTATATGCAAATGACCCTCAGCACAAACTCTGCTGCGGGAGTGAGCTGAGTGTCATGTTACTGTGAACCGATTCTTTTGCGTACAAGAATCGGATCACAGGTGCGGAGAAGAAGAAGAAGAACTTAATTTCTCAATCTCCTCTAATCTGTGAGTCGGTATATATAAAATCCGCGTGCAGTCCGATGTTTTGTACACACCCATAGACTTGTATGGGTGCGCGCCCTCTGAAATACGCCGCTAATCGCAAGGTGCAGCAACCTTTTTTTCCCTCATGCCGACTCGGCATGAGAAAAAAAAATTACTAGTTGGCAGGGCAAAAGCTAGCACTGTCCGAGTTATACACTGGCTACTCGACTGTGTGAATAAAGACTTAGATGTAGTTTTGACACGAGTGACAATTTGTTGTTTTTTTGTTATCACCAATCACTGTTTTTACAACATAACCATTTTAATGTTTTTACAGATTGACAAGACAAGTTTTAAAATAAATTGAGGTAATCAACTAAAAAATGTTGTCGTTGAATTTGTCCAATGTGGAGGCCCAGAAATTACTATTTTCTGGCTGATGAGGCCCAGTAAAAAAGAGTGAGAAGTCCTGATCTATCCTACAATTCAGAATGAACACATTGATTTTTGAGTATTTGATTCAGCTGACAAAATACAGTTGAAATGGAGCTATTATTTACACCACACAGTCTTTCTGCAGGGATCTGTATAGTTTATATTCTACAGCATAATTTTACAATGTCCTGTCCACTTTCAAAATATTACCTTTTTCCAAACTGACTTATCTTGTTTGGTAATCTACTCGGTTAAATAGGAAAACCCTACTTTTTTTGAAACTGTTGAAAAATTCAGATTCTATCCATTCAGTCATCTCCAATCCTTGGATTTCCTGTAAGCCGGTGCTCGCCATGCTTCCCTGTTTCCATTACTTCTTTCAAATGCTTGATGTTCATTCCTGCATCAGTCTTGATGTCATCCAGCCAATGAACCTTTTTGTCTCCCCTATTTCTTTTTACAAATGACCATTTCTAGCAGCATGTCCTTTTGTACTGAATTTTCCCTCATAATATGCCCAAAATACATCAGTTTATGCCTGATGATCTTGCCTTCCAGGGACAATTCTGGCTTTATATGATCAAAAACATCTTTGTTGGTGATCATAGCTGTCCATGGGATTCTTAGAATTCTTCTCCAGCACTACAGCTCAAAAGCATACATTTTTCTTCTGTCTGCTTTCCTGATTGTCCACATCTCACAGCTATATGTTGCAATTGGGGACACAATCGCATATACAAAATATATATTACACTTTTGAAAAAAAAATCTCTAAAGGTACCGTCACACTCAGCGACGCTGCAGCGATATAGACAACAAGCCGATCGCTGGAGCGTCGCTGTTTAGGTCGCTGTAGAGACGCCAAACACAGCAGCTCCACAACGATGCAGGAGCGATCCTGTGACGTATCGGTGACTCATTTATCGTTCTCACAGGTCGTTAGCTCCATGTAAAACAAACATTGCTGACATCGTTGCTTTTGCTGTCAAACATGACGATACACGCCGACCTGACGACCAAATAAAGTTCTGGACTTCTAGCTCCGACCAGCGATATCACAGCGGGATCCGGATCGCTGCTGCGTGTCAAACACAACGAGATCGCTAACCAGGACGCTGCAACGTCACGGATCATTGTCGTTCTCATTGTAAAGTTGCTGAGTGTGAAGGTACCTTTAGTTTCCATGAATCTTCTATTGTATCCTCTAAAACCTTTAATCTTCACACAATGATCATAATGAACAAAACAGAGGACTTTGTGCTAATTGGATTTGGAAGACTTCACAGTCTTGGATGTTTTGTCTTCACAATCTTCTTTATTATTTATGTGGCTACATTGCTTGGAAATTTCCTTATCATTCTTTTAGTTTTAAGAAGCCATGAACTCCATACTCCTATGTACTACTTCCTCCTTCATCTATCTTTTTGTGATATTGTATTTACTACAAATATTGCTCCTACCATGCTACACAATATACTGCTTGATGTGGAGAAAATGTCCTTGAACCACTGTATAGCACAGTTCTATGTGAATGGAGCATCAACCATTGCAGAGTGCTACATCCTTACATTGATGTCCTATGACAGGTATCTGGCCATCTGTAAACCACTTCACTATACTTCCACCATGAATCTTGATGTTTGCCTTAGGCTTGTAGGTGCTTCTTGGTTGTCAGGCTTCGTCGTAACACTTAGTACTACTATTATGTTGTTTAACAGAGATTTCTGTGGACCTAAAGTTATTGACCACTTCATGTGTGAGCTTACACCTCTTCTCAAGTTGTCATGCTCAGATACATTTTCTCTTGAAGCGGTGGTCTTTGTATTGTCTATCCCTATAATTGTAATGCCATTCGTGTTCATTGTTGGAACATATATCAATATATTTATGACAGTTGTTAAAATTACTTCAACCTTTGGAAGGCAGAAGACATTTTCCACCTGTAGCTCACACCTAACATCAGTTGGTATATACTATGGAACATTAACCATAATCTATGTTGTTCCAAGAAGAAGACATTTACTCAATATAAGCAAGGCACTGCATCTTCTATATACAGTAGTAACTCCATTATTCAATCCAATCATCTACAGTCTGAGGAACAAGGATATCAGAAAAGCTATTGAGATGCTATTCTATAACAAACGATAATCAGTAACAACCTCCTCTCAATGAAATTGATATTTAGACAGTAGCCCTCATTCTATTTTATGACCTCCTAAGTAGCCCCCAATCTGTATTTTGGCCCTTTTAGTAGACCTCACTCTGTACTAACACTCTATACTACACCCTTTACTAACCCCCACAATATCATGGTCCCCGTAGTAGCCCTCACACTGTATGATGGCCAGTTCAGTCACTCCCATTCTGTATCATGGCCCCCTTAGAGCCCCCCACACTTTTATGGCCCTCTTAATGGCCCCCGCACTATCTCATTACCCCCCTAGTAATCCCTACCATGTATGATCGCCTCCCCTTAGTAGCCCTCACTATTTATGGGGCCCCCTAGTAGCCCCCACTATTTATGGGGAACTCCTTATTAGCCCCCACAATATATAGAGGTCCCATTAGTAACCCCAACAAATTTTGGCAAAAAATGATGGACATAACATAATTAAAAAAATAAGCATCATATATTCACCTTATCCCAGAGAGTCCAGCTGCAGACAGTGGTATATTCACGGCAGGCGAATGCAGTAACATAATTGTCTAATATCTTCGCCTCACTATGCTGTGGACTGCAATTCTGTAAGCGGCACAACTAAAGCGACCTACAGCCTACAGAACAGAGAGCGGCAGTACAGGGAGATTGTGTCAGGTAAAAGGAGTGGGCTCCTTTTGCTCCCTGGTAGCTACTTTACTGCTGTTGAGGTATTGCTTTACATTATATAAACCTTTGTTTTGTAGGATGGTTCTCAATAATGCCGACACATCTTCTGTGATCCACAGATATTGTCCCTGCACCCATATTATGTAAGTGGATTACTTACAGTTGAAACCAGAAGTTTACATACACTATATAAAAAGACACATATGCATGTTTTTTATCTGACATGAAATCAGAATAAACCTTTCCCGTTTTAGGTCAGTTAGGATTACCATAATTATTAATATTTGCCAAGAGCCAGAATGATGAGAGAACGTTTTAAGGCATTTTTATGACTTACTGCAATGTCAAAAGTGTACATACATTTCATTCTCCCTAAATGACAGGATCTGCTCTCTCATACAGCAAGAGTGAAAGAGACTGGAAAGGCTCCCTCCCTCAGCTTTCAAGAGGAGATATCCTTTTGAGGAACCCGCATCATCATCATGAGATAAAGCCCCAAAGCTGGATGCTGCAGTAGCAAAAGCATCCAGGGAATCCTCATTGCCTTTTGAGGATATGGTGTGTTTAAAAGACCCACTGGATATGAAAGCAGATACTTTTCTTAAAGTCACCTGGGAGATGTCAGCGGGATCTCTAAGTACGGCGGTGGCAGCTACGTGTACGGCCAGATCATTGATCAACTGGAAGCCCAAATAAAGAATAAGGCTTCTAGAGACAACATGCTAGCTTCATTACCAATAATGCAAGATGCCGCAGCTTTCCTGTCAGATGCCTCTGTGGACTTGGTCAGATTGGCAGCGAGAGCCGCAGCGCTCTCAAATGCATCACGGAGAGCATTATGGCTGAAGTGCTGACTGGGACACATCCAGACTAGATCAAAACTATGTGCCATTCCCTGTGAAGGAGGACACCTGTTCGGGACAGTCTTAGATGAGTTCTTGGAAAAAGCAGGGGATGACAAGAAAAAGTTCCCTAGTCAGTTTATTCCCTCCTACAGACGTCCCTTCAGTAGCATGTCCTCCAGGGACATGATCAAATGGGATGACTGAAGAAGAAAAGGTAGGGGTTTCATGTTTGGAAACTCCTCCCAGGATCATAATAAATCACCAAAATGCCGACCCAGGTGTGTGTGTGTGGTTGGGGGTGGGGCTGACAGTCTACTACCCTGCCTGGACAAAGATATCAAGTAGTGACTGGATCCATAGTGTAATAAGATCAGAACTGAGGCTGAAGTTTCTTTCAGATCCACAGGACTCGATCCTCCCCGGCGGAACAACAGGCCATGGGAGTGGAAGTCCTGGAACTGTTGCACAAGGTAGTCCTGGTGAAGGTTCCCTTGGCAGAACAGGGTAGGGCATTCCATTCCCCCCTCTTTCTGATTGGGAAGCCAGACGGTTCCTTTAGGACTGTTATAAAAATAAAAGGCTTAAACAGGGCGATGTCCCTCCTTGGCTCACTGACTAACTGTATCCTAGCAGTCCGGTGGGCTCAAGTTCATAGTAAAGCCTTGCAGTGGGATGTCTTGTTTAATCATTTTTCATTTAGCGGGTACCTTGAGGGAATAATATCTTTATCCCCATCCTCGATATAATCCATTGCTTAGTGGCTGGATTTAACTAATCTATCCGGTGGGGTTCCCTGGGTAAATCACATATCTCGGGTAGTCACCACAGTTGCAATTTCCAGGAGTTGGGGGGCTCATCTAGGCGAGGTCATGGTCCAAGGGATTTGGAGGAGGAAGAAGTTACAGTTCATCTAACCTAAAGGAAGTGATGGCTGTGGAATTAGCAGTAAAAAGGCTCCTCATATCCCTAAAGGATCATCATGTCAGGATCCTCTCCGACAATCAGATGACATTGGCCTACATCAACCATCAAGGGGGTACCCAATCCAGACCTTTAATGCAAGTGGCAGTATATTTCACATAGCAGAAAACCATTTCCTGTCATTAACCCCTCTTCACATAAGATTAAGAGAAAATGTCAAGGCAGACTTTTTAAGCAACAACCAGCTCAGGCAGGGAGAATGGGTGCTGAATCAGTTACATTTGTACAATTGTGGGGTGGTCCAGATGTAGACCTCTTCGCTACCAGGGGGAACAGAAAGGTAGATCGTTTCCGTTCTCTCAACTTGAGAGAGAATCCACTGGTGGCGGATGCCTTCCTTGTGTGATGGAACTTCAACCTGGCTTATGCCTTCCCTCCAATAGCACTAATCCCATTGGTAATAAGGAAGATCGGAGAGGACAAGGCAAGGATTATGTGTGAGCACTTCTTTCACTAGTATATAAAGTCACATTTTAGATTGTGATTGATGTTACGGGTAAAATTTTGTATTTATTGCAATAACCATGGGACCACTCATGCTGTGTAATCCAACTGATGTGTGGGAGAGGTGCCGCCCTTTTATGCCTGTAGGTTTCCTGTCCTTGACAGGTGGATCCTCTCTCTCGTGGTGCTGTCATGGGCTCTGAAAAAACTTGTTACTGGTAAGTAACTAAGACTTTTTTTTACTGATTTTGGAGGTGCCGCTCACTCCCCGACTAGAGTTTTCCTGTCTGACAGAGACTGGTCGGTGATGTCACAACTGACACTATGCCCCCAGTCTCTGCCAGACCCTCCCCGTACTGCTCCAGACTCCCAGTGCAGCACACAGTGGGAGGCAGCAGGAGAATGTCTCAGCAGATTGGACTAACCAGGAAGGAAAAGGCTTCTACATAAGTGAGTATAATGTGCTGAGTGAATCCATCCCTCCCTCATCCATGCATCCATGCAGTCATCCATCCCTACATCATCCCTCATACATCCCTCCCTAATCCATCCTTCCTTTCCCTCCTTCATTCATCCCTCTCCCATTCATCTATCCATCCCTCCCTCCATCAGCCATCCATCCTTCCCTCGTTGGTCCATCCATCCATACACACATCACTATAGACTGAGGTTCTGTCCTGAAGTGTATTATGTGGTATATATGTATATACAACACTATAGACTGAGGTTCTGTGGCAGCTGAGGTGTATTATGTGGTATATATGTATATATTTGGAGTGTAGTGATTGCTGTTTTCCACAGATGAACACACTGCTCTGTTATTTCCAATTCGGGAGTGAGTTTGCAGTGGGCAGGCAGAGGGCAGTGATGGACACTGAGGCCGGGTGGTCCCAACTATGGCGGTGCGGTTAGATAATAAAGCAAAGGGATCTGTCAAGTTTGGTAGATCCGCAGGTAAACAAAGAGGGTGCAGAGAATGAAGTAAAATTCGGTGGAAACGAAAGGAAGAAACAAAAAACAAAATTTATAGGGGTGTTGTATATTATAATACAGCACAGATTAACTTAAAAACAATTGGATTTTGTGGTCGGACAATTTCTTTGCAGAAGTAATGGTTACAATTAACCCTAAGTCTACCCTGTTTCTTGGACTATTTGGAGTGCACCACATAACATCTCTCTACCAAGGAGCAGAAACTAATTAAGTGCAACCTGGCATCACAAATCCTTTCCTTTTGTCATTGGCATGGTGGAGTGGTAACTTCCACACAATATGGTATTGCACTTTTGCATCATGAACAGGATTATGCTGAAGTGAAGGTGTGCTAGAAACCCCAGTCTGTAGTGACCACAGAGCCTGATAAACTTTATTGAACTGTACATGTGCATATATAATGTGTTTATGGCCGCAGTGAGGACGAGCGCAGCCCTGGAAGGAAGCCCCGTCTTCTTCATTGTGCCATAGCCAATCGCAGCACAGTGCACCAAAAAACAAGGAGTCCAGCTCTCCAGCACAGCAAGCAACTAACTGGATTGCACGGAAAGGAAATCTTGCCTCCGCCGAAAGGACATCAGGCGTTAGCAGCAATTGAAGGTAGATAACTCCTTAAAGGAATAAACAATTTTGCAAGTGTGAAAAATCTGTCTGCAAAGTACTCTACCAGAATGTCTGTGTAAGGAAATTGTGAATTGCCTGGCAGCAGTGAATCTCACAGAATGGCTCATGCAATGCGCTGCTTAGCTGCTTACTATGTCGTACTATTTTGGAGCGCCATTGCTTCCTAGCTACAAAGGGAGTGAAAGTGGTTACACCCAATTACTACAGAGCAGACGATGAATGTTATAACTGGGCAGTTAGGAGGAACAGCACTAAGAAGTGAAATATTGCCCCCCCCCCTCCACTGAAAAACGGACTGTTGCGCAAATCTTTGAGAGGCTGAGCATGACCTTTGACACCAGAACTGTTTCTGAACTGAAAATAGGTTTCTTTGGCAAAAAGCAACAAAATAGTGTCTCACTAAGAGACTTTGCCCTGAATTTGCAGGAGGCATTACAGGCCATCAAACAAGTGAATGTTCATGAGATGCAGGATACAGACAGAACCTGATAGACCAGTTTGTTGAAAGGGCTAGAGCTGAAACTACAAGAACGCAGCTCATAATATTGTCTCTGCAGAACTCCAATAGCTCACTCCTGGATTATAAAGAAATGGCCATTAGAGTCTTGGGAGGTGAGTCAGCATCACACCAAGCCCAAGCTTACAACAGCTTTCCTGATACACCTAGAAGCCAGAGAAGCAATCTACAAAGTCCAAATCTAGCACCAGCTCCTAGTTCTACAGAGATTGTCGCCCAATGTACCCAAGCTCAAGCCCAAGATGTGGTCAAAGAACCGAAAGACTAAGTCACTGAATTGACCAAAGCAATGATGGTTATGTGCCAAAAGATAAAAGACCTGAAACAAAGTGAAGATGGAGATTTATGGAAATCAAGGGATAGGCCAAACTATGGTTACAGACAAAGCAGTTACAGAAAGTCAGGAAGAAGGTTTACTGATCATTTTGACTTCCAAGGAAGACCTATCTGTAGACGATGCCAAAGTAGTGACCATATTGAGCAAGACTGTCAACATTTAAATGGCAACGACCCACCCTTGTGATCACCATCAAAGTACATTAAATTCCCTTTGGAGCATTGTTAGACACTGGCTCACAAGTACCTAGAATTCCAGCATCCCATGAGCACTATTGGAAGCTTGACCAACTGATGCAACTCCCCCAACTTGGATTAGACTGTTCCCCATCAAGGTTACTGAAAACCCACCATTGAATTTGGACAGAAAATACTCCCACAACAAGGCTTAATCGTTGCTAATGTGCATGATGACAGCTTTCCACCAGTTGTCCTAGGCATGAATGTCCTGCAAAACTGTTTTGAAGAAATGATAATTGCACTGAAATAGGAACTTAGTTTGTTGCATTACCTGAATTTCTTGAATGGGAACTGTACTATTTGCCTACTGCATGGCCAAAAGAGGTTCGCAAAGCTAGATGGAAATTGGTAATGTCCGAGTGGTGGACTCACAACTTACAGTATTACAGCCATGTACTGAAACAATGATCTGGTGCAAAGTACGAATAGGACCATAGGGCGCAAGTTATGAAGCATTGATTGAACCTGTCCTATTAGTGAATACAGCAACTGTAATGGCAGCACAAAGTTTTGTCAAAGTGGTCCAGGGTAGAGTCCCTATCGGTGTGCTCAATATTGGTGACCAGGTTGTCAACTTATTGAAATGTCAGCCGATAACTATATCTTGTTTCAAGATGTCCTGCATAAAGAAGTTACAGCCTAACAGTGCACAATCCAGACTGATGTCAGTTCCACGAACTCTCAAGAAACAACATGATGGAAGTAGATCCATGGGGGCGATCAAAATACTCCAGCAGTACAGAGGGAAGGAGTCCTAAAGGTTGCCAAAGAACACCTTCAGGCTTTCAGTAAGCATCCTATGGATTTTGGAAGAATGGATGTTATACAACACACAATCTCAACTGATTCACACTCTCCATTAATAGAGAGATATCGTCCTATATCACTATCCTTGTACCAGCCTGCTAAATGACTGATTCGAGACATGAAGGATACAAATGTCATCCAAGATAGCCACAGTCCTTGGGCCATACCCCTGGTGCTCATCAAGACAAAGGATGGAAATATCTGTATCTGTGTTGATTACTTGAAGATGACTATTATCACCCACAAAGATGCTTAATCCTTGTCCAAGGTTGAAGAATTCTTTACCACACTAAAAGAGCCATTATTTTCTATGCTAGACCTGATAAGTGGGTTCTAGCAGGTAGCAATGCTCCAGAGGACTGAGAGAAAAGCGCTTTTATCACACCAATGGGCTTATTTGAGTTTAACTACACTCCCTCCCATGTCGCTTATCCATGTTATGTAAATAAAAGCTTATAACTTTACATTAAATTCATCCATTGGTTGTATAAATTATTCTTTTGAAAGCTGAAACCCTCCGAAATGTGGTTTAGGTTAAGAAAATAAATTGTCATTAGTGTTGAGCATTCCGATACTGCAAATATCGGGTATCGGCCGATATTCGCTGTATTGGAATTCCAATACCGAGTTCCGATATTTTTGCGATATCGGATACCGGAATCGGAAGTTCCCACACTGCAAAAATGCAGTATAATTGAGTGTGGGCAGTGCGTGGGCGGAGACTGCGTGTCTCTGTGCGGGCGGGGTCTGTGCGGGATCGTGGGTGGTCTGTGCGTGCCTGCCGGGGGGTCTGTGCGGCCTGCCGGGGGCTCTGTGCGGCCTGCCGTGGGGTCTGTGCGGCCTGCCGGGGGGTCTGTGTGGCTTGCCGGGGGGGCTGTGCGACCTGCCGGGGGGTCTGTGCGGCCTGCCGGGGGTCTTTGTGTCTGTGCAGGCATCGTCCGATGGGACTACAAGTCCCATCGGATGATGCCTGCTACAATGACAGTGATTGACACATTAGCCAATGATGGGACAGTAGTAGTCCCATCATCCGGCTAATGTGTTGAATGTAAAAAAAAAATACTACATACATGCTACATACATACTACATACATGCTACATACATGCTACATACATACATGCTACATACTACATACATGCTACATACATGCTACATACAACATACTACATACATACTACATACATGCTACATACTTGCTGCATACATGCTACATACTACATACATACATGCTACATACATGCTACATACTACATACATACTACATACATACTACATGCTACATACATACTACATACTACATACATGCTACATACATACTACATACATGCTACATACTACATACATACTACATGCTACATACATGCTACATACTACATACTACATACATACTACATGCAACATACATACTACATACATGCTACATACATGCTACATACATACTACATACATAGTACATACATACATACATACATTACATACATACTACATACACACTACATACAACATACATACTACACACTACATACATACTACATACATACTACATACATACATACATACTACATACAATACATTCATATAGACATACAGTACATTGAACATAGATTACATACTCACCATTACTTGTCACTTTGTTCCCCGAAGCCAGTGTCATCTGTAAAAAAGATTAAAGTAACAAACAACCAATATACTCCCTGTCCGCAGAAATCCACGAGTGTCCCACGACGATCTCCCATGGAGAACGGCATCAGCTGGTGCGACCGCTCTCCAGGGGCTCCAGGAACACAATGACGGGAGGAAGGTATCCTTTCGCACTGTATTCCTCCGCCGCTGTAAAAAAAAAGTCCCTAGTCTCACTTTATGCCATTGCTGTGTGAGAAATTTTCCCATGCAGCAATTGCCATAAAGTAAGACTTTGAACTCAGGTAACCTCAGTGATACACTGCAAGAGCCATTGTCTCCTGTCTGTGTGTCACTGAGGGTCCCATAGAGCAGTGACATCACCCGATTTCACTGTTCTATAGGGGAGATCGTCGTGGGACACTCGTTATTAATTGGACTACGGCGACAGGTAGTATACGGTTTATTATTTTATGTTTTTTGCAGGCGCTGAAGTATGGTAAGTATGGTTAAATGAAGAATATTAAAATACTTTTTTCCTAATGTGTGTGTGTTTTATTAACCCTTTATTACTATTGGATTAATAACGGATAGGCGTCTTATTGACGCCTCTCCGTTATTAACCCGGCTTAATGTCACCTTATAATAGCAAGGTGACATTAACCCCTTATTACCCCATATCCCACCGCAACACGGGAGTGGGAAGAGAGGGGCTAAGTGCCGGAATCTTACAGATGCGCCATTTCCGGGGCAGCTGCGGACTGGTATTTGTAGCCAGGGGGACCAATATCCATGGCCCCTCTCTAGGCTATGAATATCAGCCCGCAGCTGTCTGTGTAGCCTTTCTGGCTACAAAATATAGGGGGAACCCACGTCATTTTTTGGGGGGGGGTCCCCCTATTTTAATAGCCAGTAAAGGCTACGCAGACAGCTGCGGGCTGATATTCATAGCAGGCTACAAATATTGGCCCCCGGCTATCGGCTTTCCCCCTCTGGCGCAGAAAATTGTACGGGAGCCAACGCCGTTTTTTTAAATTAAATTAAATGCTCATTAAGGCCTCTTTCACCCTTGCGCTGGTACGGATCCGTCGCTATGCGTCGGGCCGACGTACCGAAACACGTTGTGAAATTTGTGCATGTCGTGGGCAGTGGATGCAGTGTTTCAATGCATCCGCTGCCCATTCTGAAGTCCAGGGAGGATGGGGCAGAGTTTCAGCTGCGCATGCGTGGTAGAAAATGGCGGATGCGACGGACAAAAAAACGTTCAGTTGAACGTTTTTTCGTGCCGACGGTCTGCCAAAACATGACGGATCCATTGCACGACGGACGTGACGTGTGGCGATCTGTCGCGATCCGTCGCTAATACAAGTCTATGGGTAAAAAACGCATCCTGCGAGCACATTTGCAGGATCCGTTTTTTACCGCCGGATCCGTTTTTTTCCGCCAGATCCATTTTTTCTCGTTGTATTAGTGCCGGATTGCACCTGATGGCCACACGTTTCATCCGTTTTTTGCAGGATCCGTCAAAAAAGCTGTTTCTGCCTGACGGATAACACATACAAAGGAACATTTTTTCTGTCCGGCAAAAACACGCACAGCGATGGATCCGGCAAAAAACGTATGAAACTGAGATGTGAAATGATGAATTCGGCCTCCGAATCCATTTTTTCATGCACGTTTCCATTTAAATCATGCACATTTTCCGTTTATTTATTTTCCAAAAACCGCATCAAACCCTGCATCAAAAGCTGCATCAAAACTGTACCAAAAACTGCATCAAAACTGCATCAAAAACCGCATCAAAAACCGCACCAAAAACCTGCATCAAAAAAGCACCAAAAACTGCACCAAAAACTGCATCAAAAACAACATCAAAAACCACACCAAAAACTGCATCAAAAACAGCATCAAAAACCGCGCCAAAAACCAGCACCAAAAACTGCATCAAAAACAGCATCAAAACAGCATCATAAACAGCATAAAAAACCGCGCCAAAAACCTGCAACAAAAACTGCATCAAAAACAGCATCAAAAACCGAGCCAAAAACCTGCAAACAAAAACTGCATCAAAAACAGCATCAAAAACCGCATCAAAACTGCACCAGTTTTTGATGCAGGTTTTGATGCAGTTTTTGGTGCAGTTTTTGGTGCAGGTTTTTGGTGCGGTTTTTGATGCAGTTTTTGGTGCTGTTTTTGGTGCTGTTTTTGATGTAGGTTTTTGGTGCGGTTTTTGATGCTGTTTTTTATGCAGTTTTTGGTGCTTTTTTATGCAGGTTTTTGGTGCGGTTTTTGATGCGGTTTTTGATGCAGTTTTTGGTGCAGTTTTGATGCAGTTTTTGGTGCAGTTTTGATGCAGTTTTTGATGCAGGGTTTGATGCGGTTTTTGGAAAATAAATACACTCGTGGATTTCTGCAGACAGGGAGTATATTGGTTGTTTGTTATTTTAATCTTTTTTACAGATGACACTGGCTTCGGGGAACAAAGTGACAAGTAATGGTGAGCATGTAATCTATGTTTAATGTACTGTATGTCTATATGTATGTATTGTATGTAATGTATGAATGTATTGTATGTAGTATGTATGTAGTATGTATGTTGTATGTATGTATGTAGTATGTATGTACTATGTTGTATGTATGTAGTATGTATGTAGCATGTATGTAGTATGTATGTATGTAATGTATGTAGTATGTATGTAACATGTATGTAGCATGTATGTAGTATGTATGTAGCATGTAGTATGTATTTAGTATGTATGTAGCATGTATGTAGCATGTATGTAGCATGTAGTATGTATGTAGTATGTATGTAGCATGTAGTATGTGTGTAGCATGTATTTAGTATGTATGTAGCATGTATGTAGCATGTATGGAGCATGTAGTATGTATGTAGTATGTATGTAGCATGTATGTAGCATGTAGTATGTAGTATGTATGTAGCATGTATGTAGCAGGAATGTATGTAGTGTGTATGTAGTATGTAGCATGTATGTAGTATGTTGTATGTAGCATGTATGTAGCATGTATGTAGCATGCATGTAGTATGTATGTAGCATGTATGTAGTATTATTTTTTTTACATTCAACACATTAGCCGTATGATGGGACTACTACTGTCCCATCATTGGCTAATGTGTCAATCACTGTCACTGTAGCAGGCATCGTCCAATGGGACTTGTAGTCCCATCGGACAATGCCTGCACACCGCACAGAGCCCCGGCAGCCCATACAGAGCCCCAGCACGCCCGCACAGACCACTGGCAGCCCATACAGAGCCCCGGGAGGCCGGCACAGACCACCGGCAGCCCATACAGAGCCCCGGCACACCCGCACAGACCACCGGTAGCCCATACAGAGCCCCGGGAGGCCCGCACAGACCACCGGTAGCCCATACAGAGCCCCGGGAGGCCCGCACAGACCACCGGGAGCCCATACAGAGCCCCGGGAGGCCCGCACAGACCACCGGCAGCCCATACAGAGCCCCGGGAGGCCCGCACAGACCACCGGGAGCCCATACAGAGCCCCGGGAGGCCCGCACAGACCACCGGCAGCCCATACAGAGCCCCAGGAGGCCCGCACAGACCCCACCCGCACACACAGACATGCACAGTGTCCGCCCACGCACCACCCACACTCTTCCCCCCCCGGAACAGGATGTAGAAACACAGAAAGGGCTTATTTACATTCCAATATTTGTGTTCCATTGACTTGCATTGGTATCGGGTATCGGTATTGGCGATATCCGATATTTTTTGGATATCGGCCGATCCAATCCGATACCGATACTTTTGAATATCGGAAGGTATCGCTCAACACTAATTGTCATCAATGCAGAAATATTAATCACTTAATGGACAGAGAATGGTCAGATTTTGGCAAGACAAAAGTTTTGTCGCCTGGTCATATACTGCACCCAATCCTAGTTTACATCCTCACCTGTGCTCAGTAAATGATCGGTTAATTAGTATGTGTGTATAAAAAGAAACCCAGCATCCCAGACCTTCACTTGAACTGCAAATTGAGCTCTGACAACATGCCAAAAATCCACCCTGCGACCAAAGCCTGGATTATCAAGAGGCTGAAGACCAGATCCACTGCAGAGGTGGCTGGCACCTTTAATGTGTCTCAGCATCAAGTACAAAGAATTAAAAAAAAGATTTGAAGAGACTGCTAGACAACTGCTCAGGAGGAACATTTGTTGGTTAGAAAATCCAAAGCAAACCCCCCTTCCACTGCAGCAAAGCTCCAACAGGCCTGGTCACCTCAAGTCCCTGTGTCAACTAGAACAGTTTGTAGGATTCTGTCTCGAAATGGCCTCCATGATCGAATCAGTGCCCAGAAGCCAGCACTAAACAAAATGCAAATAAAAAAAGTGTGGCATTTGCAAAGTCCCATAGCCTGCTAAACAGATGGACACTGGAAAAGTAGCAGAAGGTGGATTTCTTTGATGAATCTTCAGTAGAATTACACCACAGTCTCCGCAAATACTGCAGGAGACCTACTGGATCCAAAGTATACACAGAAAACAGTTAAATTTGGTGGTGGAAAGATCATGGTATGGGATTACATTCAGTATGGGGGTGTGCAAAACATTTGCAAGGTGGAAGGCAATATCAATAGCCTAAAATATCAAGAAGTATTAGCTACCTCTTATATTCCAAATCATAAAAGGGGTCAAATTCTGCAGCAGGATGGTGCCTCATCTCATACATCCATCTCTACAACAAAGTTCCTCCAGGCAAAAAAGATCAAGGTGCTCAAGGACTGGCCAGCCCAGTCACCAGACATAAACATCATTGAGCATGTTTGAGGTAGGATGAAAAAGGAAGCTTGGAAGACAAAACCAAAGAATCTAGGTGAACTCTGGGAGGCATGTAAGACTGCATTCTTTGCTATTCCTGATGACTTCCTTAATAAATTGTTTGAATCATTGTTGAACCGCATGGATGCAGTCCTTCAAGCTCATGGAGGTCACACAAAATATTAAATATGACTCTAAAAGCACCACAACTTCAATCACCAATGTTATGCAACATATATTTGTATTTTAAGTTAATTATTTGTTTGAATATCACATCACTTTCTGTGGGTGACAAAACTTTTGTCTTGCCAAAATCTGACCATTCTGTGTCCATTAAGTGATCAATATTTCTGCATTGGTGACAATTTATTTTCTTAACCTAAACCACATTTCGGAGGGTTTCAGCTTTCAAAAGAATAATTTATACAACCAATGGATGAATTTAACATCATGTTATAAGACCCTGTAGGAGTACTGTTACTTTAAGCCACTGTTTGTTTTCTAGCAGTATTTCAAATTAATAATTGGCATCAGCCATCTTGCTACCATTGAAACACCCATTTCTAGGACATATCCTCTTCAGCGTAAGGCTAACATGACCTCTTAAAGTATTTTAATATATACAAACTGGTCCATGATCCCTGGTATGCAGCAAATGGGTCCTGCACCATAGTAAGAGAAACATGCCCATATCATGATGTTTGTTTCACCGTGCTTCACTGTCTTCAGAGTGTACTGTGGTTTGAATGCAGCGTTTGGGGTCATCTGATGAACTGTCTGTGGTACTTGAACCCAAAAAGAGCAATTTTATTTTTATCAGTCTGTAGGGGGTAGTGCTGTTATGGACAGTAAGGAACATGCTGCCACTTTAAGAGACAGCACCCCCTTGTCTGGTGGAATGTTCTGCTCCCCCCTGCAATAGACTGTGTGAATGAACTGCCCTGTGCTGAGGGGAGGGGTGGAGCCTTTAGAGTGTGTGAGCAAAAGCTGCTGCAGGTAACGTCTGTGCTTGTAGCTGTGAAAAAGGACCCACAGCCTGGGACGGAGTGGACTCGTGAAATTGGACAGACTCTGGGGTGTAGCAAAGTTGGCTGTCCTGTGCTAGTTTGGAAAGCCACGAAGATACCGAGAAAGGGATTTACAGGGTCCATGAGCACCTCCCGGACCCAGAAGCAAGGAGAACCCAGAAGCAAGGAGAAGATCACGTTTCACGGAGCTGACAGAGAGCCGTGCGCACCACCATACTAGACTGTTGGGGGCCCCCCGGGACTGGATCTGAGTCCCCAACATCACCGTGAGTTTGTTCCTGTTTTGTGCACATGTCAGGGCCTAGTGTAGGCTTCAACAGACAGAACACGGCAGCCGTGTGGCCTGCTTAGACAGGCCAGGGAGGCTATACATAGAGTAGCATCATTCTGCATTTATTGTTTGCATTTGCTTGTATGACGTATATTGATTCTGTAATAGTTGGAGCACCGTGCTATTTGACAGCCCAGCTAAAGAATACAACTCTTGTAAATTATCTTTTGCCATTACATACCCCTGTTTGCACCTTCCTCTTCCACTTCATTCCTTGCCTTCCAATAAATTTACCCTTTCTTGTTCGCACCCCATCTTGTGTACAGTAGTCACCCTGTACCGTGATGGTTCCCCGGCCATCGCTTCAAGTCCACAAAATGTTTCTCAATTTCTCTTTAGGCCAGTTGATTTGTTTTTTGGCAAATTGTATCTGCTTCGGTACATGTCTTTTTTTTAACAGTCACATGTTAATTTAGACTGTCTTTGATCATTGGCTGAACCTTTGCCATTCTGGCTATTCTTCCATCTATTCAAATGGTAGTCTTCAGTTTTCTTCCATGTTTCTCTGGTTTGGCTTTCCATTTTAAAACATTAGAGATCATTTCAGCTGAACATCCTATCATTGACTGCACTTTTTTATAAATTTTACACTTTCCAATCAACTTTTCAGTCACAAGTATACTATCCTTCTGAACAATGTCTCGAACAACTCCTATTTCTCAGGCTTTCAGGGTGAAATTCCATGTACAGAATCTCTTAGCTTACCCCTTAAAAAAGGGCCACTTGATTCACACCTGTTTCTTCATAGAATGATTGACCTCTCAAAATGAACTCCACACTGCTATTATTTTGAACACACCCTTTCAATTAATTATTCTAATACACAGACTCAAACACATGCAAATCATGAATGCTGAGTCTGTTAGTTTTGTTAGAATCTACGGCTCCAACTGGTAAATTGTTTGATACGTAGTAGTATATTTATACCAAAAACAGTGATTAATCTGGGTAGTCATATTGGACTGCTATTATTTTGAACACTACTGTATGTGGGGAAAACTACAGTTTGGGTGCACGGCAGTGTTCAGAAAGGATGAAGTGACGTTTTGGAATGCAGTTTATTATGGAATATTCTGCAAGTGTCATGTCACGTTTGGAGAGCTACTGTTAGGGGTAGAGTTCCCGCCTCTGCACAGGGGGAATCTCGAGCCATCTCCGCTGCGGTCTCCCATTCTTCTCCAGTCACAGTGGAGCCTGCGCAGCGGAGACATCGGTTCCAGCGTCTGGCTCAGCCTGGTACAGTACAGATGATTACTGCTGCCTTTCCAGGCTCAGCCATTGAAACCAGTACTGGTCAGTGGCGAGCAGACGTCTCTGGGACTAAGTCCTCCTTTTCCCCTTCTGAGCATGCCCAGGGTAAGATCTCTCATTGGAGGTCGGGGGCCACATGCTCAGGTACTGCAGCAGCTCCAATTGGTCTTCTAGGAAGGTCCTGAAGTTGCTCAGGTACTGTAGCAGCTCCCATTGGTCCTCTAGGAAGGTCCTGAAGTTGCTGCAGCTATAAAAGGTTTGCACGGCCATGCGCTAGTATCAACTAAGTTCTGTGTTCTGCGCCAGTGTGGTCATATGTATGTGGTTTCAGGGTTCGGCTGAAATAAGCCCCTAGAATACCGGCACCTCCGGTGAGGAGTTTTGTGAGTGGATTCAGGGCCTGGCTGAAATAAGCCCCTAGAATACTGGCACCTTCGGTGAGGAGTTTTGCGTGTGCTATTCTGACTGCATGATCACTGTTCGCTCTATTTGATAGCTGTGTTCCTCTGTGAGGTCAACAGGGCACAGCGTTCTCTTGTCTTAAGTGACCCTGTGAAGTAACAGAGTTCACTTATACTGCCATATAGTACCATCAGTTACTAGCAGCGGGTTTTACTCCTGCACGGTGGACCCCGGGTTGCGAACGCACCGATTACTCTATAAATATATATTTGGTGCATTCCGCAAAACCCTAACATAATACTAGCGCCAGGGTCTGGCTAGTAAATGGCGGATAAACAGCAATCTTTGCGGTTCATCCAGCAGCTGGAGGGTAGGTTGGCGGCTCTCGAGCGCTCAACCTCAGCAGTGGATGTTACCGCAGTTGCTGTTCAGGCTGCTAGCGTGGCTGCAGCAACCTTGTCCACTGCCTCCCCTGTTCCGACTCTTTCTCACCTCCCGCTGCCAGAGAAATTTCCTGGAGATACTAAATCTTGTAAGGGTTTCGTGAGCCAGTGCTCTATACATCTCGAGCTTCTGTCCGCACGTTTCCCCACAGAGCGGGCAAAGGTGGGATTTATAGTGTCTGTCCTATCGGACAAGGCGTTGGAGTGGGCTTCACCACTGTGGGAGCGTGGCAATCATGTGGTGCAGAGTGCTCCGCTGTTCCTGAGCACTCTGAAACAGGTCTTTTTAGGACCCCGAGTCACCCATGATGCGGCGCTCCAACTGTTGGCATTGACTCAGGGCTCGTCCTTGGTCAGCCATTTTGCCGTCCACTTCCGTACCCTAGCATCTGAGTTGGAGTGGTCGGATAAAGCTCTTGTCCCAATATTTTGGAGGGGGCTGGCTGACCAAGTGAAGGATGCTCTGGCCACTAGGGAGATTCCCGCCACACTGGAAGAGTTAATAGCTTTCTCCATTCGTATTGACCTCCGTTTTTATGAGCGGAGGATAGAGCGAGCCCAGTGTAGGCAGAGGTTTCGGCTGGCTCCTACCTTCGCCAAACCTTTGGAATCTCCGGTCCTGGTCCCTGAGTCACATGAGGCCATGGAGGTGTCACGAGCGAGATCTAAGTCCCGGACCGCTCGTACACTCAAGGTCTGTCATGTTTGCCAGCAGTCAGGACATCTTGCCACCAGATGTTCCCAGCGGTCGAAACGTCAGCGTCTAGTGGTAGTAGGTGGAGGTACACTAGACACGGAGATGATTGCCTCCAAATTGTCCTTTAAAGGGACAATTAGTATAGCCTCAATCTCCCACTTGGTAGAGCTCTGCGTGGATTCTGGGGCAGAGGGCAATTTTATGTCTTCAGCCTTCGCACAACGTCACACAATTCCCCTGGTAATGCTAGCTCAACCAGTTACTGTACGAGTGGTGAATGGGTCAACACAGCCCTCTCAGATAACACACCAGACCATCCCTGTCCATGTTGCCATCTCATCAGGAAATTATATCTCTGCTCGTCATTCCTGAGGGAATTGATGAGGTCCTGTTAGGGATACCTTGGCTACGGTACCACTCTCCTCATATTGAGTGGTCCAGAGGCAGAATTTTGGGATGGGGTGAATCTTGTGGGGGTAGATGTCAGAGGGAATGCATTCAGGTTGCTACTACCGAGGTACCCGCAGATGTATCCTCTCTCCCCAAGCAATATTGGCCCTATGCAGACGTGTTCTCCTGTGAAGGGACAAATTAAGAAAGATTCTCCATTTTGTGCTTTTTGACTCCATTTTGCTGTTTTAAGATAAATTTTGTTACTAGGCTAAAGTTTACAGCTGTTATGAGACCCTGATTGTTGCAATTTAGACAGGACATGAGACTGAGAGTGTATTGTTCTACGAGACTTTGACGCACAGACTGTTCCTGCGTTCTTATAGGTTAAGAACTGTGAGCGTGTTCTTATGCTGATTGGTTGAAGTATAATTTCTATGACTATGAAAAGTCATACACAATAAACGGGGGCCCAGAGATCTGCTTGATCCCCCCAAACAGAGACACACGTCTCCGTCTGGTCATTTTCAGTTGCCGGCAACGCCCTGTAGATTAATTTGGAAATCACTGAGTTAACCATGAAGGATCACTTTAGATCCTCCCTCAACAGTTGGCGCCCAAAACATGGGGCCCCAAGCAGGAACGCTTCTGCCCCCCGGAGGACAACAAGACAAAGGACCCTCGGACCGAACACAGGCACTGGAAAATTAGGACTGATCATCCCCCACAACAACCACGGTAAGTTGGCAGTTATACTGTCCAGACTGACCATTTGGTGTGGTTTTCCTGTGTTTGTGCTGCAAAGAGGATCTGAGGTTTGTCCCTGATGGTGGGGTGATTCTTGGGTGGAATCATATAGAGGTGTAGTTCCGTTGGGAGCCCAGTGCTCGAACCGTACCTCATAAGGGACGGACACTGTTATGATCCTTAGTGGCTGAGGATCACAGATTAGACTAGCTAAGTTACTGAACATAGAACAAGCTCTAGGGAGGTGGTAACTGAACTGACCGCAAAACCTGATCCTAACCAAACACACTAAAGGTAGCCGGTGAACGTGCCTAAATTCCTGGACGTCTCGACGCAGCCTGAGAAACTTGCTACCCCTATAGAGAAAGTAAGACCTCACTTGCCTCAGAGAAATGACCCCAAAGATATAGGAAGCCCCCAACAAATAATAACGGTGAGGTAAGGGGAAAATACAAAACGTAGAAATGAAAACAGATTCAGCAAATGAGGCCCACTAATACTAGATAGCAGAAGACAGGCAGGGAACTGTGCGGTCAGTAAAAAACCCTATACAAAATATCCACGCTGAGAATTCAAGAACCCCCACACCAACTAATGGTGTGAGGGGAGAAACTCAGCCCCCTAGAGCTACCAGCAAGCAAGGAAATCACATATTAGCAAGCTGGACAAGGACAAATAAATAACCAAGAAACATATTGAACACTGATGATCAAAAAATGAACAAACAGAAAACTTAGCTTCTCTTGGAGAGACTGATAACGAAGGTAGGCAGGAGAGATCAAAATAGCACTGAATACATTGACAGCAGGCAACAACTGATAATCCAGGTGAGCTAAATAGGAAACCAGCTAACAGATAACGAGACAGCTGATCCAGCCTCAGACCTGCAGAATGACACAAAGAGCCACCAGAGGGAGCCCAAAGATAGCACTCACACAGTACCACTTGTGACCACAAGAGGGAGCCCAAAAACAGAGTTCACAACAGTACCCCCCCTTGAGGAGGGGTCACCGAACCCTCATCAAAACCCCCAGGGCGATCAGGATGAGCAACATGGAAGGCATGAACCAAATCGGCCGCATGAACATCAGAGGCGACAACCCAGGAATTATCCTCCTGACCATAGCCCTTCCACTTAACCAAATACTGAAGCCTCCGTCTAGAAATAAGAGAATCCAAGATCTTCTCCACCACGTACTCCAATTCGCCCTCAACCAGCACCGGGGCAGGGGGCTCAACAGAAGGAACCACAGGCACCACATACCTCCGCAACAAAGACCTATGGAACACGTTATGAATGGCAAACGACGCTGGGAGGTCCAGACGAAATGACACCGGGTTAAGGATTTCCAAAATCTTATAAGGACCGATGAAGCGAGGCTTGAATTTAGGAGAGGAGACCTTCATAGGAACATACCGAGAAGACAGCCATACCAAATCCCCAACATGAAGTCGGGGACCCACACCGCGACGGCGGTTGGCAAAGCACTGAGCCTTCTCCTGTGACAACTTCAAATTGTCCACCACATGGTTCCAAATCTGCTGCAACCTATCCACCACAGAATCCACCCCAGGACAGTCAGAAGGCTCAACCTGACCCAAGGAAAAACGAGGATGAAAACCAGAATTGTAGAAAAAAGGCGAAACCAAAGTAGCAGAACTAGCCCGATTATTAAGGGCAAACTCGGCCAATGGCAAAAAAGTCACCCAATCATCCTGATCAGCAGAAACAAAACATCTTAAATAAGTTTCCAAAGTCTGATTAGTTCGCTCGGTTTGGCCATTCGTCTGAGGATGGAAGGCCGACGAAAAAGACAAATCAATGCCCATCTTAGCACAAAAGATCCGCCAAAATCTGGACACGAACTGGGATCCTCTGTCAGACACAATATTTTCAGGGATGCCGTGCAAGCGGACCACATTCTGAAAAAATAGAGGAACCAAATCGGAGGAGGAAGGCAACTTAGGCAAGGGCACCAAATGGACCATTTTGGAAAAACGATCACACACCGCCCAGATGACAGACATTCTCTGAGAGACTGGAAGATCCTAAATAAAATCCATGGAAATGTGTGTCCAAGGCCTCTTCGGGACAGGCAAAGGCAAAAGCAAACCGCTGGCATGAGAACAGCAAGGCTTAGCCCGAGCACAAATCCCACAAGACTGCACAAAGGAACGCACATCCCGCGACAAGGAAGGCCACCAGAAGGACCTAGCCACCAAATCTCTGGTACCAAAAATCCCAGGATGGCCTGCCAACACCGAAGAATGAACCTCGGAAATAACTCTGCTGGTCCATCTATCTGGGACAAACAGTCTCTCTGGTGGGCAACGGTCAGGTCTATCCGCCTGAAATTTCTGCAGCACTCGTCGCAAATCTGGGGAAATGGCAGACAAAATCACTCCCTCTCTGAGGATACCAGCTGGCTCTGAAACTCCCGGAGCGTCAGGCACAAAACTCCTAGAAAGAGCATCAGCCTTCATGTTCTTCGAACCAGGCAGGTACGAGACCACGAAATCGAAACGGGAGAAAAACAACGACCAACGAGCCTGTCTAGGATTCAGCCGCTTGGCGGACTCGAGATAAATCAGATTTTTGTGATCAGTCAAGACCACCACACGATGCTTAGCTCCCTCGAGCCAATGTCGCCACTCCTCAAATGCCCACTTCATAGCCAACAACTCCCGATTACCAACATCATAATTCCGCTCGGCAGGCGAAAACTTTCTCGAAAAGAAAGCACAAGGCTTCATCACAGAGCAATCAGAGCTTCTCTGCGACAAAACAGCCCCTGCTCCAATCTCAGAAGCATCAACCTCGACCTGAAAAGGAAGAGAGACATCAGGCTGACACAAAACTGGAGCCGAAGAAAACCGGCGCTTCAGCTCCCGAAAGGCCTCCACGGCCGCAGGAGACCAATTAGTCACATCAGAACCCTTCTTGGTCAAATCCGTCAAGGGTTTAACCACGCCAGAAAAATTAACAATGAAGCGACGGTAAAAATTAGCAAAACCCAAGAACTTCTGAAGACTCTTAACAGATGTAGGCTGAGTCCAGTCATGAATAGCCTGGACCATGACTGGGTCCATCTCAATAGTAGAAGGAGAAAAAATAAAACCCAAAAAGGAAACCTTCTGTACTCCGAAGAGACATTTTGAGCCCTTCACAAATAAGGCATTAGCACGTAGGACCTGAAATACCATCCTGACCTGCTTCACATAGGACTCCCAGTCATCAGAAAAGACCAAAATGTCATCCAGATACACAATCATAAATTTATCCAGATATTCTCGGAAGATGTCATGCATGAAGGACTGGAACACAGAAGGAGCATTAGAGAGTCCAAAAGGCATCACCAAGTACTCAAAATGGCCTTCGGGCGTATTAAATGCTGTTTTCCATTCATCCCCCTGCTTAATACGCACAAGGTTATACGCACCACAAAGATCTATCTTGGTGAACCAACTGGACCCCTTAATCCGAGCAAACAGATCAGATAATAATGGCAAAGGATACTGAAATTTAACCGTGATTTTATTTAGAAGACGATAATCAATACAAGGTCTCAGAGAACCATCCTTCTTGGCCACAAAAAAGAATCCTGCACCAAGAGGGGAGGAGGACGGGCGAATATGTCCCTTCTCTAAAGACTCCTTTATATAACTCCGCATCGCGGCATGTTCTGGTACAGACAAATTAAAAAGTCGTCCCTTAGGGAACTTACTACCAGGAATCAAATTTATAGCACAATCACAATCCCTGTGAGGAGGCAGGGCACCGGATCTGGGCTCATCAAATGCATCCTGGTAGTCCGACAAAAACTCAGGGACCTCAGAAGGAGTGGAAGAAGCAATTGACACCAAAGGTGCATCGCCATGAATCCCCTGGCAACCCCAACTTGAAACAGACATAGCTTTCCAATCCAGTACTGGATTATGGGCCTGCAACCATGGCAGACCCAAAACGACAACATCATGCAAATTATGCAGCACAAGAAAGCGAATCACCTCCTGATGTACAGGAGTCATGCACATGGTCTCTTGAGTCCAATACTGAGGCTTATTCTCAGCCAATGGTGTAGCATCAATTCCCCTCAGTGGAATAGGGAATTCTAAAGGCTCCAGGACAAAACCACAGCGCCTGGCAAACGACAAATCCATCAGGTTCAGGGCAGCCCCTGAATCCACAAAAGCCATAACCGAGTAAGATGACAGAGAACAAATTAAAGTAACAGACAAAATGAATTTAGGCTGTATAGTACCAACGGTGACAGTTTTAGCGATTTTTTTTAAGCGCTTAGAGCATGCTGAGATAACATGAGTTGAATCACCACAGTAAAAGCACAACCCATTTTGACGTCTATGATTTTGCCGCTCAACTCTGGTCAGAATTCGGTCACATTGCATAGACTCAGGTCTCTGTTCAGAAAACACCGCCAGATGGTGCGCAGATCTGCGCTCCCGCAAACGCCGATCAATCTGAATGGCCAAAGCCATTGAGTCATTCAGACTTGCAGGCGTGGGGAACCCCACCATAACATTTTTAATGGCTTCAGAAAGACCTTCTCTGAAATTTGCAGCCAGGGCACACTCATTCCATTGAGTAAGCACCGACCATTTCCGAAATTTTTGACAATACACCTCAGCTTCATCCTGGCCCTGAGAGAGAGCCAGCAAGGCCTTTTCTGCCTGGTTCTCAAGATTAGGTTCCTCATAAAGCAATCCAAGCGCCAGAAAAAATGCATCCACATTCAGCAATGCAGGATCTCCCGGCGCCAGGGAGAAAGCCCAATCTTGAGGGTCGCCACGTAACAGGGAGATAACAATTCTAACTTGCTGAGCGGAATCACCAGAGGAACGAGGTCTCAAAGAAAGAAATAATTTACAATTATTCTTAAAATTCAGAAACCTTGATCTATCTCCAGAAAACAACTCAGGAATAGGTACTTTTGGCTCAGACATAGGACTGTGAACAACAAAATCCTGAATGCTTTGCACCCTTGCAGCAAGATGATCCACACTAGAAGTCAGACTCTGAATATCCATGTCTGCAGCTGAACTCAAAGCCACCCAGAGATTAAGGGGATGAGAGAAGCTGGACAGACTGCAGCAAAGGGAGAGGAAAAAAAAAAATTGTACTCAGGGCTTCTCTTATCCCACTTCTGCGATGCATTAAACACTTTTTGGCCTGCTGTACTGTTATGATCCTTAGTGGCTGAGGATCACAGATTAGACTAGCTAAGTTACTGAACATAGAACAAGCTCTAGGGAGGTGGTAACTGAACTGACCGCAAAACCTGATCCTAACCAAACACACTAAAGGTAGCCGGTGAACGTGCCTAAATTCCTGGACGTCTCGACGCAGCCTGAGAAACTTGCTACCCCTATAGAGAAAGTAAGACCTCACTTGCCTCAGAGAAATGACCCCAAAGATATAGGAAGCCCCCAACAAATAATAACGGTGAGGTAAGGGGAAAATACAAAACGTAGAAATGAAAACAGATTCAGCAAATGAGGCCCACTAATACTAGATAGCAGAAGACAGGCAGGGAACTGTGCGGTCAGTAAAAAACCCTATACAAAATATCCACGCTGAGAATTCAAGAACCCCCACACCAACTAATGGTGTGAGGGGAGAAACTCAGCCCCCTAGAGCTACCAGCAAGCAAGGAAATCACATATTAGCAAGCTGGACAAGGACAAATAAATAACCAAGAAACATATTGAACACTGATGATCAAAAAATGAACAAACAGAAAACTTAGCTTCTCTTGGAGAGACTGATAACGAAGGTAGGCAGGAGAGATCAAAATAGCACTGAATACATTGACAGCAGGCAACAACTGATAATCCAGGTGAGCTAAATAGGAAACCAGCTAACAGATAACGAGACAGCTGATCCAGCCTCAGACCTGCAGAATGACACAAAGAGCCACCAGAGGGAGCCCAAAGATAGCACTCACACAGTACCACTTGTGACCACAAGAGGGAGCCCAAAAACAGAGTTCACAACAGGACACCCCGGATTGACCAGTGACGTAATCCTCTTTATAGTCAAAATATCCTGAATTCCTGATCACTGTTAGAATCAGGCGCAGTGAGGTGATCGAAGATGGGTAGGATACGTAACTCAGGAATATATAGATATATATGTATATGTCCAGGGGTATCCGGAGGGAAAGTCTGAGACGCCCTCCTCCTTTCACTGAGTACCGCGTTTTGGGGTTATCCCAGAGGGGGACAGGTAGACCCAGTGGAACAAAACTAATATGGCCACTCTGGTATTGTGCACGACTAAGTAAGGATATTTAGCTCTAAATGAGAATCAGTTTCCGTGGAATAAAAAGAAGACTTTGAATTTGTGTGATGAATCTGATATTGTTAGCCCAAAGACAGGGAAAATATTCTCAATCATTGGTTTTTCTAAGGTGTTCTGGCATGTGAATTATGTGATGAAGATTTTGTAGAAATTAATTAAGTCTGAGAACTGCTGTATTCCGTTTCTGTGTGAAATTTCTAAGATACCTGATGGGAGGGGTCAAACAGCTGTGCTATTGCTTTCTTCTTTCTGTGCTGAGGAATGCGGCAGTTTTCTTATCTCTGCTGTGTCTCTGGTATGGAGGGGACACGTAGCTGCATTCTCTTTGTATTTTCTATCCTTGGTGTAGTACGCACTGGAAGATTTGTGTTTTGTTTAAAGCACCTGCTTCAAGTTGAGTGGTTGATATATAGCAAATTGAGGATCAACAGAGGACGTGAATTCTTATTGTTTTGTCACGTTGAATAGGGAAAGTTGTCTATTATTATGACAAAAAACTGGATGTTTTGTGGTACTAGAAGGAACTGAGAAAGTGACTGAGATTAATGTGCTGGGAAAGCAAGCAATCAAAAATTTGGGACAGGGGGTCTCCCTGCTAGATAATATGGTCCCTTCCCAGGAAATTAAGCCTCTACTCCCGACTGTAAGCCCTATGCCCCTTAACCCCAAGGCACCAATATATCCTGGACTGCCGAGAAGTTCTATGGGCGTCTAATGGTAGTATTTAAAGATCTGGGATTCTCATTGTAAAATAAAGCCCATTCACATCTTTTTGTAGTAGCTTTAATGTCCGGTCTTAAATCTGAATTGAAAGAGGCAATAATGTCAGTCAGACCCGATATCGAGACTTCCACTTCCACTCCAGATGATACATTGAAAATAGTAAAGAGTTTTCAAAAGAACTTAGCCCGTTCTGCATCAGCAGGAAAGGCAAAGTTTAAACCAGTAGCTGCAGCGATTCTCGCTCCAACCCCAGCCCCCCCCCCCACAGCTACAAGGACACAGCTGGTTCCTTATCAGTGGCACACACAACAGACTTCAGCTCCAGCCCTCCCATCCTACACAAATTCAGTTCTCCAATATCCCTTTTAACCCTATGTCTGGGAATCTCCCTCCCAAGCCCCGCCATGTCAATTCTCAGACCAAGAGCTTTTTAATTAGAGTAGATGGTAGACCTAATAAATATACTCTTACAAAACCCTGTGGGACCTTACCCTGAAGTTACTGCTCAGTTCGTAATCTCTCCTATATGTCCGGTAAATTTACTGGGGGCAGATTTATTATCATAGTCCCGCTCCAGAATACAATTCCAAGATGATGGTCAGATGGTATTTACGTTATATAACCCCTATGCAAATGAACATAATGAGAAGATCTGTATCTTACACGCCCTTCCCACAGTGATGGTGGCCCTGATAGGCCCAGATCCACCCCCAATAATGCCTGTGGAACCAGTAAAAGTATTTCTCAAACCTGGTGCCCCCTTTTCCCAAAGTCCATCAATACCCTTTGAAACATGATCAGGAGCGAGGCCTCAAGGAGCAAATACAAATGTTACACGATAATGGTGCCCTGGTTCCCTGTGTTTCCCCATGTAACACGCCCTTGTTTCCCGTTAAGAAAAAGACCCCACCCGGCCAACCCCCTGTGTACCGGCTGGTACAAGATCTATGGGCAGTTAATGCAGCTACTGTTCTGGAAACTCCGGTGCCTAATCCATCCACATACCCTTTTGTCCCAGATACCTCAGGATGCTGCTTGGTTCACAGTCATCGACCTTGCCAATGCCTTCTTCAGCATTCCATTACACCCAAATTGCAAGTTTCTGTTTGCATTCACTTATCAGGGACGACAATTGACGTGGACATTTATGCCACAAGGGGCCCAAAACAGTCCCAATCAGTTTGCAAAAAAATATGGGCGAGTGTCTTTTACCCTGGCAGTTAGAATATCCTTATGTCACGCTACTTCAGTATGTGGCTGATCTTTTGTTGTGTGCACGAACAGAGCAGGAAGCCATTGTTGCCACTGTTAGCCTCCTCAAGTATCTCGCAGATCTGAACTGTCGGGTTTCGGCCTCGAAACTTCAGTTCTGCCTTGGTCAAGTGATATTTTTGGGTTACTGTCTCCTTCAGGGTGTCAGACACCTTACAAAAGAAAGAATAATAGCCGTCAGCTCCCTTCCTTTCCCAAAAGATGAGACTGAACTCCAGCGTTTTCTTGGACTATGTACTTATTGTCATCAGTGGATACCAGACGCATCCCGCATAATGCAACCTCTCTACAATGCCCTGAAAGATGGTTCAAGATGTGCTGATGAGTTTGGCAGATTCCACACCGGATACACTGTTACTACGGAAGACACTGTAGTGCACTCAGCTGCACTCCCTCCCTCACTGTCAGCACAAGAAGTAGAACTTCAGGCTCTGTCTACTGCATGTGTTCTGGCCAAAGACAGGCGGGCTAATATATACACGGACTCACAGTATGCATTTGGTATTGCTCATGATTTCGGAGCCCTATGGGCCAATCGAGGGTTTATTACTACCGCCGGGACTCCAGTGAAGAATGCTGAAGCTGTTAAAACCCTCATGGACTCAATCAAATTACCTACCCAGGTGGCCATTATCAAGGTCAAGGCGCACGGTCCTAGGAACAGTCCACAGACTGTTGGTAACACCTTTGCGGATATGCAAGCAAAAGCTGCTGCTCTCCTACCCGTTGAAATGATCATACCAGCTATGGTGACCACACGCTCTCAGCGTAAACAGTTACAAGAAACACTGACTCTACAGGAACCTGATGATCCACGACAGACTGAAGTTTTCTGTCTGACCCCGTGAGACCGCTTAATGACGATGCAGAGAATGTCCTCAAAGGAAGAAGTGAAACAGTGGAAGGCTGATGGAGCATGTATGGACAATGGTCTCTAGAAAAAGGACCAACTTGTGTGTCTCCCTAAGCGGATGTACCCTGCTATTGCCACGTGGGCACATGGGCCCACACATCAAGGAAAAAAAAACAAAACAAAAAACAGGCCCTTGCCCTGGTACAAAAATTCTACTGGGCTCCAGGTATTTCTACAGTCCTGACAGCACACAACCGTGCATGTAATATCTGTCAGACCTGCAATCCCGGTCAACTTCAACGTGTACCCCCGAAGCACCTTGCTAAGCCCGACTATCCTTTCCAAAGGCTCCAGGTGGACCACATCACGTTGCCTCAGTCTGGAAAGTATGAATATTGTCTGGTGGTTGTCAACATGTTCTCCAGTTGGCCTGAAGCATTCCCTGTTACCAACGTGACTGCAAAGACCACAGCGAAGAAATTGGTGATGGAAGTCATATGCAGATATGGTGTTCCAGAAGTCGTCAAAAGTGACCAAAGCCCGGCCTTTTCTTCTCATGTGTATCAGGAGGTTTTGACAATGCTTGGATCCACTGTAGCCCTCCATACTCTGTACCATCCACAATCTAGTGGGAAAGTTGAGAGGCTGAACGGCACCACTGAAGGGACAATTGACCAAAATGATGCAGGAGACTACGGCTCCATGGCCAGAACTCCTACCCATTGTACTGTACCACATTCGTACTACCCCTAAGGCAAAACATGGCCTGTCCCCATATGAGATATTGTTTGGTGCTAGGTCCCCAGTTGCAAATTTACAGTCTCAGTAGTTGTCAGAAGAAACTGACCGTGCTGTTCAATATGTTATTCAGCTTAGTAAAAATCTTGCTAACACCTATGTTTTAGTTTCTTCTTCCCTTCCAGATTCAGCAGAAACCGACACTTGTCACAATTTAAAGTCTGGTGGTTTTGTGGTCGTGAAAAGGCATGTCAGAAAATATGGACTAGAACCCTTGTATGACGGTCCCTACCAAGTCCTCAGTATCACTCCTCTGTCAGTAAAGCTGGAAGGAAGGCCGACATGGATCCACACATAGCACTGCAAGCTGGTCAAATAGACTAGTAGTAAATAAGGGGACATAATGTTTTGGTTTTTCGTATTTTCCATAATAATATTGGCAACCGCATGGGACAGCCTAAATTCCCCAATATCCTTAAATAATAAGTTTGTACAATATCATGAAAGATTAGTAGTACAAATGGGTATAGCCAATAAAATTGTCAGTTCTATTTCCATTTACCCTATGACTACACAAATGTGGGATAAATTGCTTAGGGCCACAGACTATCTAGATGATCAAATTTGGGATATATTGGATATACTTAATACTACTGTTGTTGTCCAAAGCCAACTTATCATAGTCACTAATTAATATACTGTAGTACTGGATTACTTAACAGCAGCACAGAGTGGTATGTGTCAGGTTATTGGACCAGCACGCTGTCATTATATAGATCCCAATAGCACTATGAAGTTAAAGTTAGAGGACATTCAAAGACTCAGAGATTAATATGATAAAGACAATGACCGTAATAGGGACAGTTGGTGGGCAGACACCTTCTCCTTTTTTAATCTAGCCAATTGGTTTGAGGGACTTGTGGGCTGGACAGCTGGAATCTTGCAAAGTTTGTTATATATTGTTGCCTTTATCCTTGTTATGTATGTAATACTAAAACTTGTTCTTTGGTGTATTTCTGTATGTATTAGGAAATTCTGCACTAAGACAACTAATGATGAAACCAAAAGCGTTGCTACCCCTGCTCTTCTCTACACTGATTTCACAAAGTTACCTGATGAAGATGTTGAAGCCAAGCGCATGGCTATCTTCAAAAGATCCCCACCACTGTTATCAATAATTGTTATTCGTAAATTCTAGTATACAGGGGGGACGGGTACGCCGCAACAGCCATGGCTGGTAACATGGCACCAGCCATGTGAAGACCAGTACTTCTCGAGCTTATAGCTTGGCATTGTACCTCTGATGCTGGACATTAATTAACAAAATTTATCTAGGGGGGAATGTGAAGGGACAAATTAAGAAAGATTCTCCATTTTGTGCTTTTTGACTCCATTTTGCTGTTTTAAGATAAATTTTGTTACTAGGCTAAAGTTTACAGCTGTTATGAGACTTTGATTGTTGCAATTTAGACAGGACATGAGACTGAGAGTGTATTCTTCTACGAGACTTTGACGCACAGACTGTTCCTGCATTCTTATAGGTTAAGAACTGTGAGCGTGTTCTTATGCTGATTGGTTGAAGTATAATTTCTATGACTATGAAAAGTCATACACAATAAACAGGGGCCCAGAGATCTACTTGATCACCCCCAAACAGAGACACACGTCTCCGTCTGGTCATTTTCAGTTGCCGGCAACGCCCTGTAGATTAATTTGGAAATCACTGAGTTAACCGTGAAGGATCACTTTAGATCCTCCCTCAACACTCCAAAAGGGCTGCGGAGACCCTTCTGCCTCACCGCCCCTATGACAGTCCTATAGACCTCTTGCCTGGTGCTGAGCCTCCCCGGGGTCAAGTCTATCCGTTATCTCTCCCGGAGACAAAGGCAATGTCACAGTACATCCAGGAAAATCTGGCAAGGGGATTCGTTAGGAAGTCAGTGTCACCTGCAGGGGCTGGGTTCATCTTCGTGAAGAAGAAGAACGGGGAACTACGTCCATGCATAGACTACAGGGGTCTTAACGCCATCACCGTTAAGAATAAATATCCCCTGCCTCTGATATCTGAGCTCTTTGATAGGCTTCGGGGAGCAAAGGTATTTACTAAACTAGATCTGCGGGGTGCTTACAACCTGATTCGCATCCGTGAGGGAGATGAATGGAAGATGGCTTTTAACACCAGGGATGGGCACTATGAATATCTAGTGATGCCCTTTGGGCTCTGTAATGCCCCAGCCATTTTCCAAGACTTTGTAAACGATATCTTCCGGGATATGCTCTCCACCTCGGTCGTAGTCTATCTGGATGATATCCTCATCTACTCTTCAGATATTGACTCCCACCGGAGAGATGTTTGCAAAGTCTTCGACCTCTTACGAGCTAATTCCCTCTACGCCAAGTTGGAGAAATGTGTGTTTGAGCAGGAGTCTTTACCTTTCCTGGGCTATGTCATCTCCGCCCAGAGATTGGCTATGGATCCTGCAAAATTACAGGCTGTGATGGACTGGCAAGAACCCCATTCTCTTAAAGCGGTGCAGTGCTTTATGGGGTTCATTAACTATTATCGCCAGTTCATTCCTCATTTCTCAACTTTGGTAGCTCCCTTGGTAGCCCTCACCAAGAAGGGAGAAAATCACAAATTGTGGTCTGAGGAGGTCTCCAAGGCCTTCACTTCTATTAAGTCCCATTTTGCTAGCACTCCCATCCTACATCGCCCCGATGTAGATAAGCCGTTTATAATGGAGGTGGATGCCTCTTCCATTGGTGCTGGAGCAGTCCTCTTTCAAAAGGATGCTCAAGGTCGGAAGCATCCTTGCTTCTTCCGTCAGTTACTAGCAGCGGGTTTTACTCCTGCACGGTGGACCCCAGGTTGCAAACGCACCCATTACTCTATAAATATATATTTGGTGCTTTCCGCCAAACCCTAACAGCTACTAATGTGGCTAAACAGTGAAAAAAAAAACAAGTGACCACATTTTGGAAACTAGACCCCTCAAGGAATTTATCAATTGCTTCACGGAAGTTTAATGTTGAACCATGAAAATTAAAAAAAAATCACATTTTTTCCACAAAAATATTCTTTTAGCCCAAATTTTTTATTTTACAAGGGTAACCTTGAAAATGGAGCCCAAAAATTATTGTGCAATTTCTCCTGAACCAATAGCCCAAACTACTTTTGAGGAACAGTTCAAAGCACAGAAGAGATAAAGCACCATATTAGACTTCAGATTTTGCTGGACTAGTTTGAGGGTGTCATGTCACATTGGTAGAGTCTCTGAGGTGCCAGAAAAGCAGAGCCCCCCATAAGTGAACCCATTTTACAAACTACACCTCGCACAGAATGTTATGCCATTGAGCAATAAAGAAAGAAAAATTACATTTTTACCACCAAAATTTTGTTTTAGCCCCATATTTTACATTTTCACACTGGGAGATTGGTAAAAATGGCACCAAAATTTGTCCCACAATTTCTGCTGAATGTAGAAATACCCCATATGTAAATTTACAGTACTTCTTAGCAATATAGTGAGACTCTGGAGGGACTGAGTGCTATTTTCTGGAGAGCAGATTTTGCTAGAATAGTTTGCAGACTTCATATAGTGAGCCCCTAATTGTTAGAAGAGCAGAATCCCCCCTGAAGTGACCCCATTTTGGAAATCATAACTCTTTGAGAGTTTATCTACAATTTTGACTCCTTGGGCATTTTCCAGAATCAAGCAGCAATGGTTGTTGCTGAGTGAAAATTGAAAACTGCCATTGCAGTGCCCAGAATGTTGTAGTCCCTGGTACGTTATAGTCACCAGTACGTTGTGGTGCCCAACTAATGCTTTTGGAGATATGCACCTACACGGGTTGTCATCACTACAGAAATGTCAAACATCTGGATGCTAAATGTGGTTTGTACACACTGTAGGGCTCAGAAGGGAGGGGGGCATTTGGACTTGGGAGAACAGAATTTGCTGAATTTCTTTTGAGGGGCAAGGAGCTGTAGTGTTTTTATAGAGCCGGTAACATGGAAGACCCTTATATTCCATTGACAGATGGCAGACCTGAGTGGGGACCTTTTTGTGGATTGATTTATTTGGCGCTTTACGCTGAGAACTTACATCAGGGTTTACATCTAAATCTCTGAGTGACGTAATTCAGATGAAACCCCTGAGGTATTCATTTACTATAATGAGGCAGCAGAGTTACTCTGGATTCCGTCTGGCCTCTGTTCAGCCTTGTCCTTCTTTTCAGAAGTGCGCAAAACTGTGGCACTTTTATGCACGCCTACAAAGATGTGTGCCTCATTATAGCAAATCTTCTGTCATGGGTTCCACCTGAATCATGTATCATGTATTTCAGAGATTTACAGGGAAAGCCTGGTGTAAGTGCTCAGCGCAGTGCTCAAGATAAAGGTTAGCTGAGCATTACTGTGATCTTTTGGAGGCAGAATTAAAAAAGTCAACAGCAAGTGAAGAATTGGGTTTATTTATTTTTTACGCCATTCCTCATGTGGTATAAGTGATTAGACAGCTTTATTCTTCGGGTGGGTGTGATTCCAGCGATACCAGATTTATAGCATTTTTTTGTTTGGCTGCTATCACAAGCTATAAGACACTGTTCTTGCAAAAACTAGATTTTGCATCTACATATTTTGAGAGCAATAATTTTTCCATATTTTGGCTGACAGTCATGGGAGGGTGTCACGGGTTTACCGTGACAGAGTGGAGCCAGAAGACCGCAGATTTCTCCTAGTCCTGCACTGATTAGAAGCACTAAGAACTAAACAGTGTAAATTTATTTTGGCAGTGCAGGGGTTAATCTGCTCAGTTGAGAGCTTCTGGAGTGTTTAAACTCTAAGATGGGCACTGTTAGTTACTCCCATCTCCTATAAAATCTGGGTCCTGGCTAGCATTCATTGTCAGAGTTAGCTTTTTCTGCATGGCTAGAGGTTGTTGGTGGTTGTTATTGGAGAAGGCATTTGGTGGATTTCTGTGACTGTCGCTAGGTTTTGTGTGTGTGTTGTGATTCCCTTTCTTCTCCCACTTTGGTTTAACCTCATCCTCCACTCCCCGATGCATTCCTCTGTTACATGTGTGAGCATATTTGTATGTTTGGTATTTTTTGCTATCTCTGTTCATATTACCTTGTTAGTCTGGTTTTGGTATACTACGGTATACTACTACTCCCCTTTTCCCTGGTTGGGGGAAGGGTACAGACTGAGGGCGGATTCAGGAGCTAAGACAAGGTACGTGGCCCCAGAATCTTCACCATAAGAAGTAATCCGGGGAGCAGGGTGAACTAGGACATCCCCTAGCGTTAGGGACTGGAAAAGATCCATTAGTCCCTGGACACCCAACAGCAGAGTCATGACATTGGGCTTGTTTTTTGCAGGACGAGTTGACAATTTTATTGGTACCATTTTCAGGCACATGAAATTTTTTTTATTCCTTTCTATTCTTATTTTTGTGAGACAAAATGAGCAAGGAACAGCAATTCAAGAATTGTTCTTTATTTTTTTTATGCAGTTCCACATGTGGTAAAATTGATAAGACAGCCTTTTTCTTCGAGTCAGTATGAATACAGTGATACTAAATTTATATTTGTTTCTATGTTTTGATGCTTTTACACAACAAAAACTATAGAAAAAGTAATTATTTTGCATCGCTTTATTCTGAGAGCTGTAAATGTTTTATTTTTTTTGCTGATGGAGCTGTATTGCAGCGTGTTCTTTATTTTGTGATTTCTTTTTTAAATATTTGTACAATATTTATTAACTTTTTTTTTACTTTCTTACATTGTCCCAGGATGGCACATCAACTTAACACTGACAGATCGCTGATCTACTACGCTGCAATGCAGAGCATTAGAGCAGCATCTTACATGCAAGGAAGAGGCATGTCAGCTCATCCTCCTTGGCTCCCTGTGCTCCATCTTTCGGCCTGGGGTCATCATGTAGACTATTGGCACAAGGCAATCGAAATTGCGTTGTGGCGATGGGAGCAGAGAAGGAGCTCCCTCCCTCTGCGATGCTCCTCTATGTTGCTGTTGTTAGAATCTGTTTATTTTGTGACTATCCGCCATTTTCTTGTGGAGTTCTGGCTGCTGGTCTTTTTCCTCTGGTGCTGGGTTTGTCTTGGGTCAGGTGTTTGTTTCACTCTTTATTAACCAGCGCCTGCCTCCCAGTCCTTGCTGGACAAAAGTGTTAATCTGCTTGAGCTCTAGCTTGGTGCTTTGCTTTGTCTTCTGTGTGTGTTATTGTGCAGTGCTGGTACCTCTGGTTCTGCTAGCCTTAGTTTCTGTTTTCTATTGGTTTCTGCAGCCTTCTCTGTGTTTTTTATTAGGCGGTGACCCGTTTTTGTACCCAGTCCTTAGTTCTTTTAGGGAACCCCTTCCCCTTATCTATAGGTCTTCGCTTGAGATTAACCTAGGATCGTCAGTGGGTCTGTTCGCAAGGAATGGGTCACCCACTCCATCGTAGGGTTTCAGCCTAGTCATAGTGCAGGGTCAGTTTTCCCCCTTCTACCTTAATCCTGTGTTGCAGATCCGTAACAGCTGTCACTATTAACAGTGGCATGAAATGGCTTAAATTCCCCCGATCAATGCTAGCACTGATTGTAGTCATTACTGCAGAGTGTCAGCTCTCATATAGAGCTGACACCCACATTTTATCGCAGTGGGCGCTCAGCATAAGCCCCCGTGATCATGGTGCCGTATATATACTTCTTTTTCTTTTTGCCAGAACGCAACTCCCACAGAGCGGCACATGTCGGGAAGGGGTTAAACTTGGATATATCCCTAGTCTGGCACACCATGCTGGACGTACTATCCTGCTACTATGATTCAATATCGGCGTCCACTTGGGGAAATGTGTTGAGGCAGCTACTGTATATGTAGTGATAAGTATCAATCTTTATTATGGTGCCGTAATCTGCCTTTCATCTTTTTAAATATTTAACCCGGACTACAGACCTTATTGTATATCAACATATACAGTTATCAGGGTCCCATAGGACGCCTCAGGGATAGGCATCGAGGGCGCCAACCTCTGCGGCTAGGCAGTATCAGATTTCAGGGTAAAAACTTAGGGTTAGTGATGAGCGAATATACTCGCTACTTGAGATTTCTCGAGCATGCTTGGGGGTCCTCCGAGTATTTTTTAGTGCTCAGAGTTTTAGTTTTTCTTGCTGCAGCTGAATGATTTACAGCTGCTAGCCAGCATAAGTACATGTGGGAGTTGCCTGATTGCTAGGGAATCCCCACATGTATTTAAGCTGGCTAACAGATGTCAATCATTCAGCTGCAGCAAGAAAAACTAAATTAGGGTGAATTAGTGCCCTTTTTGTTTGTCTAGCTTTGTCTCAGGGCTTTATCAATTTAAATACCGGCATTATATGTGCCCTAAGTTGTGTGTTCTATTCTGTGCCTTACTTGCTGTATATCTTGTCATTCTAATGTTTCTAAGGCATACCTAATAAATGATTTTATAGGAGGCTTTCCAAATGTTAATCAAGTTGGAAGGCATGCCTTAAATAATGTTATATTGGATAAACTGTATAGTTAATGATGTAGATATACAAACTAATACTTTAGGCCTCTTTCACACTTTACTTCAGTCTTTTTGTTACCATCCAAATCCGTCGTTTTGGGAAAAAAACAGATCCAGAAAATGTTGCTGCTGGATCCATTTTTTTCTCATAGACTTGTATTAGCGACGGATTGTGATGTATGGCCTTCCGTTTCATCCGTCGTACGATGGATCTGTCGTAAATTCTGTGTCCGTCTGGCGGAGACAACGCACATGTGTACGTCGTAAAATCGCCTCTCTCTCACTCTCTCTCTCTAAGAAACGGATGTGTGAAAGAGGCCTACTTACAGTATGTATCATCAATAATCTGATCATAGATGTGCTACAGCTTTATGATTATCATTATTTCCACTTTAGGTCCAAAAATATTTTAGTAATTCTTTGCAGATCATCTTATTATCACTTTTGTTTCTTGTAAGAAAGACCTGATAGAGTAAAATTCTTCATGTTAAATTATTCTTATTTTCCACCTTCACACTTTCTCACTTATCCTTCTTTTGTACCATATAATTCTCACAATTTATCCAGAACAATAATGCAATTTACGGTAATTTGTTTAAAAAAAATAAAAAAAAAGAAAAAGCTTGAAATTGCAATTGGTACCCTTGCTGAGACTACCAGTGCTATAAGCTGTAATGTGTGGGTAAAACTTGGAGATAGTATAATATTTTTGCATTACACAATACTAGTGTTGAGCGATACCTTCCGATATCGGAAAGTATCGGTATCGGAAAGTATCGGCCGATACCGTCAAAGTATCGGATCTAATCCGATACCGATACCCGATCCCAATGCAAGTCAATGGGACGAAAATATCGGAATTAAAATAAACCCTTTCTTTCCTTGTAGGTTAATTCTAAATGAAGGAAAACAACTAAGAATAATGTAGGATGTATTGGGGGAGGTGGCAGAGACATTAAAGGCACAGAGGTTGAGCCCAATCAAATAGAATAGCATGATTTTTTTTTTTTTTTATGACGTTCGGCGTTAGAAAGATTTTGACTATGTTATTTTTATTTTATTTTGTCAGATATTGATGTTTCACTACTTCCACGCCCTTCACCTTCTTTTTTACTTCTCCCACACTTTCTTCTTCATTATCCTCATCATCAGCTTCTTTGACATCAACTTCTTCACCTTATTCATCTTCTTCTTCATCTTCTACCTATTATTTTTTTTCTTACATTGTTCATATTCTTTTTATTTAACTATTATCTTCTTCGTATTCAACTTCTTCATCATATTCTTATTTGTGACAGGCATTCCCGTAGTTGTTATCTATAAAAGTTTGAAGATTACACCTTCCGTTCTGCCTGTCACAAAAGAGTTACATTTGTCCGCGTTCAGTTTGGCCTGCAGCATCAGGCTTTATCCAGGGGCACCACGAGGAGGAACGGACTCACCCCCATACACTGCTTAGTCTTCTTCTGCTTATAATTTAGATAATATCTTTTGCTCTGATATTTAGTCTTATGCTTAATGTTCTTCTGCTCTTTGTTCTGCAGCCTCTTGTTCTTCTGCTTCTCGGTCTTCCAGGTCGTCGTAGTCTCCAGGGTCGTCGTCTCCGGGGTCGTCGTCATCGGGGTGGTCTTCAGGGTCATCGTCTCCAGGGTCGTCGTCATCTCGGTGATTGTCGTCTCTGGTGTCGTCGTCATCTTAGGGGTGGTCTTCCGGGTCATCGTCTTTAGTCTCTTGAACTTGGAAATGTAGCAGAAGGTACAAGAAGGCTGAGAAAATGCCGAGAAACAGCTGATGGAACTGGAGCTCGGATGGCTACCCGAAGGTCCAAGAGCCAATGGAACTACCGAGGACCAGCTGACGTTACTGGAACCCGGTTACTAAGCAGGAGGTACCCGTGCCTGAAAGCACTACCAAGGACCACCTGACGTTGGTGGAACTCGGATACCCAGAAGGAGGCACCTAAGCCAAAGGCTCTACCCGGAACCAGCTGACGGTGCTGGAACCAGGATGGGGACCTATTCAAGCTTGTCTTCCTAGAGCCCCAACTAGCGTTGTTGGAGCAAAGGGTCAGCAGGGGGAGCAAAGTGTAGGCCGAAGCCTGCACTGGCGGCAGCTTTGGGTCTGTTGTGTCTGCGTGGCTGTTGCAGGACACGTTGCCGGCTACACAGCAGGGGAACAGCTGGCGGTGCTGAACCCCACTGACACATTGGCGAGGTGTTTGGCTCTGTGCAGCCAGCATTTCCGGACAGCAACTAGCGGTGTTGGAGCCCGGGCTCTGCAGGTGGAGCAGAGTGTAGGCCGAAGCCTAATTGAACCAATTTTAAAGGTAACCTTTAACCCCCCCTCAGGGGTTACAAACTAGAAGAGCCACACCTTATGCAGCAGTAGTGCTGCACAAGTCAAAGGTTGCTCTTTTAATTTTTCTCCTTGCACACGCTGAATGAAACACGTATAACATTTAGCCCTTTATACAGTCAAACTGTGTTGGAGGCAAGAGTTCCCTTCGTAATGAGACGCAGCACAGATGTCAAGAATCCCACCTTGGTGCTGGGCGCAGCCTCCTGAGCATTGTTATTTGCTGTACAAGTGTCTGCGCTGTCGTATTATCCCTTGGCCTTGCGCTAGCCCATCTTCTGACATCATTTAATGTCGGCCGTTGCGGTTCGCGATGACCATGAATCCCAGCCCCGCAGTGTCTTTACATAGTTAAAACACTGCGGGGCTGGGATTCATGGCCTGGCGCAGTACATATGTTCGCCTCTCACACTCGGGTCCTTACACCTGCTTCAGACTGTGCGGCGTCAGCTGATCCCTTATCGCATGCCACGGCCATGAAGCCGCACAGTCTGAAGAAGGCGGAAGGAGATGAGGGACAGGCGAACATATGCACTGCTCATGCCCATCAATCACACCCTCGCAGTCAAAATAAATAAGACACCGAGGGGCGTTGTGTGGGTCAGGGCGGCCGCAGAGGCGCAGCCAGCCAAACAATGATGCCAGAAGATGGGCAGCGCTACCAAGGGGGTTGCAGCGTGTCATTACAAAGGAAAGTCACACCTCCGGGACGGTTAAATGGTCACAGAGGACACATTTTTGACGTGTTCAGTTCCACATGTGCAAGGAGAATAAGTTTATGAGCCACCTTGCACACATGCAGCATTACCGCTGTACAAGGTGGCTGTAAAACATACAAACGCCTGGGGGAGGGGGGACAGGTTCCCTTCAATTTCAGTTCTTGTGTCTGCGTGGCTGTTGCAGGACACGTTGCCGGCTACACAGCAGGGGAACAGCTGGCGGTGCTGAACCCCACTGACACATTGGCGGGTGTTTTTCTCTGTGCAGCTAGCACATCTGGGCCACAACTGGCGTTGTTAGAGCCCAGGGTCAGCAGGAGGAGCAGGGGGAGCAGAGTGTAGGCCCGAAGCCTGCACTGGCGGCAGCTTTGGGTCTGTTGTGTCTGCGTGGCTGTTGCAGGACACGTTGCCGGCTACACAGCAGGGGAACAGCTGGCGGTGCTGAACCCCACTGACACATTGGCGGGTGTTTTTCTCTGTGCAGCTAGCACATCTGGGCCCCAACTGGCGTTGTTAGAGCCCAGGGTCAGCAGGAGGAGCAGGGGGAGCAGAGTGTAGGCCGAAGCCTGCACTGGCGGCAGCTTTGGGTCTGTTGTGTCTGCGTGGCTGTTGCAGGACACGTTGCCGGCTACACAGCAGGGGAACAGCTGGTGGTGCTGAACCCCACTGACACATTGGTGAGGTGTTTGGCTCTGTGCAGCCAGCACTTCCGGACAGCAACTAGCGGTGTTGGAGCCCGGGCTCTGCAGGTGGAGCAGAGTGTAGGCCGCAGCCTGCACTGCAGCAAGTTGAAAGGGAACCTTTAACCCCCCCCCCAGGCGTTTGTAGCTGAAAGAGCCATCTTGTACAGCACTAATGCTGGAAAAGGTAAACTTAGCTCTTTTAATTATGGTCCTTGCACATGCTGAACCTAACACTTTTGAAATGTGTCCCCTCACACGGTTAAACCGTCCGGTCGGTGGAACTTTCCTTTGTCATGTGACGCAGCACAGCCGTCATTCTTACCCCCTTGGTGCCGTGCGCCTCCTCCTCAGCGTTGTTTGAATCTGTCCCGGAGTCTGCGCTGTTATGTTATCCCTTGGCCAGGCACACTTAGCGCTGCCCGTCTTCTGACATCATTTGGTGTCAGGCTGGCTGCGCCTGTACGGCCGCGCTGGGCAAGATCCCGCCTCGCTGTGTCATCTAATGTAATCACTCTGCGGACCTGTGATCCATGGGCATGAGCAGTGCATATCCTCTCCTCTCACTCCCCTCCCTACGGCTTCTTCAGACTGTGCGGCGTCACGGCCGTGGCATGCTATTAGGGATCAGCTGACAGTGCACAGTCTGAAGAAGGCGTAGGGAGATGAGTGAGAGGCGGAGGTTAAGATATGCACTGCTAATGTCCATGGATCACAGGTCCGCAGTGGGATTAAATCAGAAGACACTATGAGGCGGGATCTCGTCCAGCGCGGCCGCACAGGCGCAGCCATCCTGACACCAAATGATGTCAGAAGACGGGCAGCGCTAAGTGTGCCTGGCCAAGGGATAACATAACAGCGCAGACTCCGGGACAGATTCAAACAACGCTGAGGAGGAGGCGCACGGCGCCAAGGGGGTAAGAATGACGGCTGTGCTGCGTCACATGACAAAGGAAAGTTCCACCGACCGGACGGTTTAACCGTGTGAGGGGACACATTTCAAAAGTGTTAGGTTCAGCATGTGCAAGGAGCACCACGAAAAGAGGCACTTTTTCCCTTTGCATCATTACTGCTGCACAAGGTGGCTCCTTCAGTAACAAACGCCTGGGGGGGGGGGACAGGTTCCCTTAAATTTAACTTGTTGTGCCTGCGTGGCGGTCGCAGGACACGTTGCCGTATAAACAGCAGGGGAGCAGCAGGCATTACTGAATTACTGAACCCCACTAACACATTGGCGAGGTGTTTGGCTCTGTGCAGACAGCACTTCTGGACGGCAACTAGCGGTGTTGGAGCCCAGGGACAGCAGGAGGAGGAGGAGGTGGAGGAGATAGGAGGGATTGCCACACACACAGCTGGGGAACAGCTGACGTTACTGAACCCCAATAACAGAGGAGGGACTGTTGGGACTGTGCGGACAGCACTTCTGGACGGCAACTAGCGGTGTTGGAGCCCAGGGACAGCAGGAGGAGGAGGAGGTGGAGGAGATAGGAGGGATTGCCACACACACAGCTGGGGAACAGCTGACGTTACTGAACCCCAATAACAGAGGAGGGACTGTTGGGACTGTGCGGACAGCACTTCTGGATGGCAACTAGCGGTGTTGGAGCCCAGGGACAGCAGCAGGAGGAGGAGGTGGAGGAGATAGGAGGGATTGCCACACACACAGCTGGGGAACAGCTGACGTTACTGAACCCCAATAACAGAGGAGGGACTGTTGGGACTGTGTGGACAGCACTTCTGGACGGCAACTAGCGGTGTTGGAGCCCAGGGACAGCAGGAGGAGGAGGAGGTGGAGGAGATAGGAGGGATTGCCACACACACAGCTGGGGAACAGCTGACGTTACTGAACCCCAATAACAGAGGAGGGACTGTTGGGACTGTGCGGACAGCACTTCTGGACGGCAACTAGCGGTGTTGGAGCCCAGGGACAGCAGGAGGAGGAGGAGGTGGAGGAGATAGGAGGGATTGCCACACACACAGCTGGGGAACAGCTGACGTTACTGAACCCCAATAACAGAGGAGGGACTGTTGGGACTGTGCGGACAGCACTTCTGGACGGCAACTAGCGGTGTTGGAGCCCAGGGACAGCAGCAGGAGGAGGAGGTGGAGGAGAAAGGAGGGATTGCCACACACACAGCTGGGGAACAGCTGACGTTACTGAACCCCAATAACAGAGGAGCGACTGTTGGGACTGTGCGGACAGCACTTCTGTACGGCAACTAGCGGTGTTGGAGCCCAGGGACAGCAGCAGGAGGAGGAGGTGGAGGAGATAGGAGGGATTGCCACACACACATCTGGAGAACAGCTGACATTACTGAACCCCAATAACAGAGGAGGGACTGTTGGGACTGTGCGGACAGCACTTCTGGACGGCAACTAGCGGTGTTGGAGCCCAGGGACAGCAGCAGGAGGAGGAGGTGGAGGAGATAGGAGGGATTGCCACACACACAGCTGGGGAACAGCTGACGTTACTGAACCCCAATAACAGAGGAGGGACTGTTGGGACTGTGCGGACAGCACTTCTGGACGGCAACTAGCGGTGTTGGAGCCCAGGGATAGCAGGAGGAGGAGGAGGTGGAGGAGATAGGAGGGATTGCCACACACACAGCTGGGGAACAGCTGACGTTACTGAACCCCAATAACAGAGGAGGGACTGTTGGGACTGTGCGGACAGCACTTCTGGACGGCAACTAGCGGTGTTGGAACCCAGGGACAGCAGGAGGAGGAGGAGGTGGAGGAGATAGGAGGGATTGCCACACACACAGCTGGGGAACAGCTGACGTTACTGAACCCCAATAACAGAGGAGGGACTGTTGGGACTGTGCGGACAGCACTTCTGGACGGCAACTAGCGGTGTTGGAGCCCAGGGACAGCAGGAGGAGCAGAGGAACACAGTGTAGGCCGAAGCCTGATTGGAGAAAGTCTAAAAGGAACCTTTAACCCCCCCCCCCAAGGCGTTTGTAGCTGAAAGAGCCAGCTTGTGCAGCACAAAGGATGCAAAAGGAAAAGGTGGCTCTTTTCATTATGCTCCTTGCAAACACAGAACTAAACACTTATAAAATGTGTCCCCTGATACCGTGAGACCGTCCCTGAGGTGGGACATTCCTTCGTAATATGACGCAGCACAGCCGTCATTCTTACCCCCCCGGCGCCGTGCCCAGGGTCCTCAGCGTTGTTTGATTCTGTCTCGAAGCCTGTGCTGTTATGTTATCCCTTGGCCAGGCACACTTAGCGCTGCCCATCTTCTGACATCATTTGGTGTCAGGCTGGCTGCGCCTGTGCGGCCGCGCTGGCCGAGAGCCCGCCTCGCAGTGTCGTCTAATGTAATCCCACCGCGGGCCTGGGATCCGTGGCCATGCGCAGTGCATATCCTCGCCTCTCACTCCCCTCCCTACGGCTTCTTCAGACTGTGCGGCGTCACGGCCGTGGCATGCTATTAGGGATCAGCTGACGGCGCACAGTCTGAAGAAGGCATAGGGAGATGAGTGAGAGGCGGAGGTTGAGATATGCACTGCGCATGTCCATGGATCTCAGGCCCGCAGTGGGATTAAATCAGAAGACACTTTGAGGCGGGCTCTCGGCCAGCGCGGCCGCACAGGCGCAGCCAGCCTGACACCAAATGATGTCAGAAGAGGGGCAGCGCTAAGTGTGCCTGGCCAAGGGATAACATAACAGCACAGGCTTCGAGACAGAATCAAACAACGCTGAGGAGCCGGCGCACGGCGCCGGGGGGGTAAGAATGACGGCTGTGCTGCGTCACATTACGAAGGAAAGTGCCACCTCCGGGACGGTTTTACGGTATCAGTGGACACATTTTATAAGTGTTAAGTTCTGCGTGTGCAAGGAGCTAAACAAAAATAGCTACCTTTTCCTTGTGCATCATTACTGCTGCACAAGGTGGTTCTTTCAGTAACAAATGCCTTGGGGGGGGGGGACAGGTTCCCTTACATTTCAGTTGTTGTGTCAGCGTGGCGGTCGCAGGACACATTGCTGGCTACACAGCTGGGGATCAGCTGACGTTACTGAAACCCAATAACACTGGGTCGTATGTTTTGACTGTGCAGACGGCACTTCTGAGCCTCAACTGGCGGTGTTGGAGCCCAGGAATTTAAGAAAGATGAACACAACAGGATACCTGGATAACGTAGACAGTCACCTAATTATTTAATCAGGAAGAGGAGTGGCAAATTCCTGCGAGATCCAGGCCTTGTTCATTTTCAGGAAAGTAAGCCGGTCAACGTTATCGGAGGATAGTCGCATGCGACGGTCAGTTAGCACACCACCTGCAGCACTAAAGACGCGTTCCGATAATACACTAGCCGCAGGGCAAGCCAGCACCTCCAATGCATACTGGCTTAGCTCTGGCCATGTATCCAGCTTTGAGACCCAAAACTTGAAAGGTGAAGAGCCGTCTGGGAGTACAGCAAGAGGGCAAGACATGTAGTCTGTCACAATCTGACGGAACCGTTGCCTCCTGCTGACTGGAGCCGTCTGTGATGGTGTAGACTTTTGTGGCGGGCACAGAAAACTTTGCCACAGTTGGGCCATACTGGTCTTGCCTTGGGCAGAGGCACTGCTTCTGCTCCCTCTTTGTGCAGAGCCTCCACCACTGCCTGGACGCACTGAGCTGCTTTGTAATGCACTAGCAGCACTTCTCTCACTTGGAATGGAGAAGATGATGGAATTCACCAGTGTGTCTTGGTACTCCTGCATTTTTTACTCCCGGTTCAACGGTGTGATGAGGCTTTCTACGTTGTCCCGGTAGCGAGGATCGAGGAGGGTGAACACCCAATAATCAGACATGTTGAGAATGTGGGAGATGCGGCGGTCATTTCTCAGGCACTGCAGCATGTAATCCACCATGTGCTGCAGACTGCCAACTGGCCAAGAAACGCTGTCCCCTGCTGGAGGCGTGATCTCTGCCCACTCGTCATCACCCCACCCTCGCTGTACACACTGAGTACTGGACAATTGTGTAACTCCCTCCTCTGGACAGATGTCTTCCTCCTCCATTGACTCCTCCTCATCCTCCTCACAAAGTGTCCCCTGCCTACGCGTTTGTGAGGAACCACGTGGCGCTGACTGTCCAGAAGATGATGGAAATGGTGAATCCTCATCCTCCACCTCTTCCACAACATCATCCCTTAGTGCTTGCAGTGATTTTTCAAGCAGGCAGATAAGGGGGACAGTCATGCTGACTAGTGCATCATCTGCACTCGCCATCCGCGTGGAATAATCGAAGGGACGCAAAACCTGGCAGACGTCCTTCATAGTGGCCCACTCTGTGGTTGTGAAGTCTGAACGGCGCGGAGTGCGACTTCTTTGCGCCTGATGCAGCTGGTACTCCATTACAGCTTGCTGCTGCTCACACAACCGCTCCAACATATGTAACGTGGAATTCCACCTGGTAGGTAGGTCACATATGATGCGATGTTCCGGCAGGTGGTGTCGGCGCTGCAGAGCCGCAATGTGCGCTTTTGCCGTGCTGGAACGCCGCAAGTGAGCACACTCTAGGCGGACCTTGTGCAGCAGTGCATCAAGATCCGGATAGTCCCTCAAAAAACTCTGCACGACCAAATTGAGCACATGTGCCAGACATGGGATGTGAGTGAGGTTGCCGAGGCCCAGAGCTGCCATCAGATTTCGGCCATTATCACACACTACCATGCCTGGCTGGAGATTCGCTGGCACAAACCACACATCGCTCTCCTGCTTGATGGCATTCCAGAGCTCCTGCGCTGTGTGGCTTCGATTCCCCAAAGAAATTAATTTCAAGACGGCCTGTTGACGTTTGGCCACGGCTGTGCTCATGTCGGTCGTAAGTAATAGGTAAACGTTCATCACGGGTCCATGTGGAGGTGGACTGTGACGGCTCCTGCAGCGATGATTCTGAGGAACTGGTGTAAGAGGAGGAGTCAATGCATACAGAATGGATTCCTGCAATTCTTGGAGTGGGCAGGACACGTCCTGCGCCACTCGCACGATCTGTACCCGGCTCAACAACATTAACCCAATGGGCAGTGAGGGAAAGGTATCGCCCCTGTCCATGTTGACTCATCGGTGGTGAGGTGGACCTTGCTACTGACGGCATTCACTAGCGCGTGTTTTATGTGTCCCTCCACATGCTTGTGCAGGGCAGGGACAGCTTGCCTGCTGAAGTAAAAGCGGCTGGGCACATTGTACTGTGGGACTGCCAATGACATCAAGTCACGGAAGCTGTCAGTCTCTACCAGCCTGAATGACAGCATTTCCAGTGACAGAAGCTTGGCAATGCCTGCAGTCAGAGCCTGTGCTCGTGGGTGGTTTGACGAGAAAGGCCGCCTTTTCTCCCATGCCTGTACTACCGATAGCTGTAGACTGGGCTGGGAGTGTGTGGATGACTGGGAAAGTGGTGCTGCGGGTGGAATTACAGTGGGTCTCTGGACAACAGGGCCAGAGGTTCTTCCACGGCGATCCTGGGAGGAAGCCGAACCAGCTGCGTGTGAGCTGGAGGAAGAGGCAACACGAGCTGAAGAGGTGGTAGCTGCCGCTGTTGGTTGGCCTAGCTCTTCAGTGTGTTTTTCTAACTCCGCCGCGTGCCTGTTGCACACATGTTTCCACATGTTGGAGGTATTGAGGTTGCTGACATTTCAACCTCTTTTGACTTTGTGATGACACACCTTGCATTTGACATAGCAAATGTCATCTGCAACTGTGTCAAAAAAGGGCCAGACACTGCAAGTCTTGGGAGCGCCCTTTTTGGCTTTTGGAACAGACATGCTCCTAACGGGTGCCAAAGTGGAGGCTACAGGCTGCGCAGTCTTCCCCCTCCCTCTACCTCTTTGGCCCGTTCTAGGAATCTCTTCCTCGGAGCTGCTCCCACCACATTCCTGTCCCTCACACCACGATGGGTCAAGGACCTCATCATCTACACTACCCTCTGCCACCAACTGCTCCTCCTGGGTAGTCTCAGCAGCAGAGCACGCACCAGAAAGTGGCACCTGAGTGTCATCATCAGCGGATGCGGCCTGCGATGTGGTGACCGGAGGCACTGGCCCACCCGCCTCTTCAGAGGAAGAGAGAAAAAGCTGTTGGGCATCACTGCACCCTGCCTCTTCTTCCATTTCTCCAATGCTGCTTGGCTGGCCCCCTGTTTCCAAGCCAAGAGATTCAGAGAACAGAAGTAGAGACGGCTCCTGTCCTGGGCTCTCTGTCTGCCTGGGCAATTTGGCAGGTGGTGAAGAAACAGATGGCTGCTCTCCAGTGCTCTGTGTCTGAGAGGATGTGGCACTAATTGAAGTCGATGCGTTAGCTGCCATCCATCCGACAACGGCTTCAATTTGTTCTTCACGCAGCAGCGGTGTACGGCGCTCTACGACAAAGCTGCGCATGAAGGACTGTTCCCTGGTGAAACTGGGTGCTGGTGAGTCACCGGTGCCCGCAGCAGGCACAGAATCCCCACGTCCTCTCCCTGCTCCGCGCCCACGCCCACGTGCCTTACTCACTGCCTTCTTCATCTTGGTTGACTGATAAAGATAAGCAGAAAAGTACTAATGGCTTTGTGTGCTTATTCCTGAACAGCTCCTAACAGGTATAAGAAACACTAATTTTCTAAAGTGTGGACTAGACTTTAATATGAGCTAATGTGGCCTACACAAATGTAAAGTGGTGTCACTGGTGTGTTTGGTGAACTTTATTATTTATTTATTTTTTGGGGGCTGAACTGACAACAGAGAGAGCTGCAGTCACACGGAGACCGTGCAGACAGCCGTAAAAGGCGCTGCAAGGCCCAAAAACCCTCCTCTACGTTATCCTATGTAGTGTTTTTCCACAAGTTAGCTGGAGACAGGTGGAAAGACACTAATAGGAATTTTTTGAAAAAATGTGCAGCAGCCTGCACTACTTAAAACAAAAGGAAAATTGATTTTACGGTATGACGCAGTGAAGAACCCTGACCTGGAGACAACCAGGCTATGGCTGCTCACAGACTACAGGGCGAGCTGCAGTCACACGGAGACCGTGGAGACAGCCGTAAAAGGCGCTGCAAGGCCCAAAAACCCTCTTCTACGTTATCCTATGTAGTGTTTTTCCACAAGTTAGCTGGAGACGGGTGGAAAGACACTAATAGGAATTTTTTGAAAAAATGTGCAGCAGCCTGCACTACTTAAAACAAAAGGAAAATTGATTTTACGGTATGACGCAGTGAAGAACCCTGAGCTGGAGACAACCAGGCTATGGCTGCTCACAGACTACAGGGCGAGCTGCAGTCACACGGAGACCGTGCAGACAGCCGTAAACGGCGCTGCAAGGCCCAAAAACCCTCCTCTACGTTATCCTATGTAGTGTTTTTCCACAAGTTAGCTGGAGACGGGTGGAAAGACACTAATAGGAATTTTTTGAAAAAATGTGCAGCAGCCTGCACTACTTAAAACAAAAGGAAAATTGATTTTACGGTATGACGCAGTGAAGAACCCTGAGCTGGAGACAACCAGGCTATGGCTGCTCACAGACTACAGGGAGAGCTGCAGTCACACGGAGACCATGCAGACAGCCGTAAACGGCGCTGCAAGGCCCAAAAACCCTCCTCTACGTTATCCTATGTAGTGTTTTTCCACAAGTTAGCTGGATACGGGTGGAAAGACACTAATAGGATTTTTTTGAAAAAATGAGCAGCAGACTACACTACTTGAAAAAAAAAAAAAAGAACAGTATGAGGCAATGAACCACCCTCCCTGAACTGAATACAACCAGCTATGGATGGCCTATGGCTGCACTCAGACTAGAGAGTGGGCTGCACTCACACACACACACACACAGACCTTGCAGATCGCTGTGAAAACAGTGCTACAAGGCAAAAGCAAGGTGATTAGTAGGTGAACACAGCGGTTGCTAAATTAGCCTTTGAAAAGCACAAAGAAGCAAATCGCTATCTCTAAACTGGCCCTCAGTGAGCAAACAGCGTCCTGTCACTAACTGAATTCACAGCAGAGTGAGCGCAAAATGGCGCCAGCGACTTTTAAACTACATCATGACATCATTTCAGCATCCAATCACAGCCTTGCCAGTAGTTTCAGGCCCTCCATGCTGAACAGGATGTGCCCACACTTGGAATCATTCTCATTGGCTGATTTCATACAAATTTGTGCAGTTTGAATCCTGGGAACTTCCGATTCCGGTATCCGATACGCGGCAAGTATCGGATCTCGGTATCGGAATTCCGATACCGCTAAGTATCGGCCGATACCCGATACTTGCGGTATCGGAATGCTCAACACTACACAATACCCATTCGAATTAATGGTGTATCTGTATAGTCAAGGACAAGACTTTCCGGGTGAAAAATGCTCTTTGTAAATTATCTCTGCTCTTGCCAAGAATCCTGAACACGGGATTCCTTTTCTATTAGTTCAAAATTCCCATTTAAGTATATCACAAAGGGTTTTCTAAACCAAAATGCCTTTAATCTCCTAGGATCCTTGTAGTGACAGGTGCAGGCAGTCAGCATGTTATGATTTACCGGTACCTCATAAGAAACTTCATGAGGTATACCGAAATGTGCATAAGTTTTAGGCAGGTGTGGAAACAAATGCTGCAAAGTAAGTATAAAATAGAAAAGTTAATAGTAAAGATGATTGAATCGCCTGAAATCCAAATTCGCTAGGTTTTTTTCAAAAAGATTAATTAAGCAGCTAATCATTTTGTCACCAGCCGCAATACTGCAAAACCTCCAATTGCCCTAAAAAGATGTACTTAAAACTCTAAGATCCAATAGGGTTGTATCCAACCCTATTCAGCGCTTTAACACAAACAGAGCCTTAGTAATGGCAAAGTGTCTTCACCATACAAACGGATGTTAATTAGTGGTAATCAAAAGCCCATTTAATAACACAGTATACTAACAGACTTTTCGTGTTTTTTTTTTTAAATTAAACTGTCCCAAAATTATCCCTTGCAGTTATTTGTGATCAAACAGACCTTTTTTTGCAGAACAGTGATTCAAACTCATGGTGTCACTATCAGAGGTAATATCAGCCTGCTGTGACTGAGTGATGTGCCATATATTCCATAACACTCTCTGTTTTCTTCCCCTTAAAATGCTTGCCAGTCGTAAAGGATCCAACAGTGACCTATGTTTGGTAGTACTATTACCATTAGTGTTGATGGTGCTTCTGCTGCAGCTACTGTTATGGTAAAATATTTTATACTTTGCTTTGATTATTATTATACCTACTGTATATAGGTTTATTCATTTTGTATTTTAATATTAGCTTTTTTAAGTGTTATTCACAAACGCAATAACACAGGGAGTTGTATCTGATATACAGGTGTCTATCACCGCCGCTGTGCCTGCCATCACCGCTGTGTCTCCCCGCCGGCCTGCCCGTCAGTCACTCACCTGCTCCGCCACGGTCCGTCCTTCCTCTTCAGGTTCCTGACCCTCCAGCTTCTCTCCTGGGTCCCAGCGTGCTGTCTTTCCTCGGTCCCGCCGCATCTCTCCCCAACTTCCGCTTATGTGCTCTCCCCGGCGTCTGCGCATGCGTCGGGTCCCTTAAGCGGCACCACCGCATTTTCTCTGTAAATTTATACTTTTGGTTGACTAAGCTCAGTGATCCCTGGCAGACAATCTGGGTGAATCCTTGGGTATTTCTGGACACCTCCTCTAAGGGGAGGTGCCTGGTTATTCACTTGCTACCCGCTCTATAACCCTGGCCTGCACCTGCTGCCTCGTGCGCTCGCGCTCTCACTGCTATCTGTTTACTGTTGCGCTGCCCTGCCCCGCTACCGTACGCTTGTGTCTTAAATGTTCTCTCCTGCCCTCCATACACCTGTACCCCAGTACTCAGCCCTAGCAGTATCTTCTTCCCGTGTTACGCCTTTTCTTTTCAGTTGTCTCCGCTTTTGTTCTCCTGTGGTCCCGTCCTGACGTCTGCCTCTGATTTCCATCCCTCTCCCGTCTGTGTCTTTGTATCCGTGTTCCCTGCTCCCATCCCTCTAGATCCTCCTTCTCCTGACACTCCATTCTGTCCCGGTTCCTGTTCACTGCCTGAGCAGTCCCTCTTCGTATCGGCTACCGTGGTTCTAGTGACCTCTGGGCTTGCTCCTGACGATCCCTGTATAGGGGTCGATCTCCACTAGGTCAGCTTGCCCAGGGGTAGGTCTCTTCCACGGTCCAGAGGGTCCACCCTTAGCACTCACCTCTCTGCGGCGTCACAGTGTCTATGTGTTAAGTTTTTTGTTTTTGAAAGTCTAGTTCATTGGACAGAGCTAGTTAAGGATTTCTGCGGAATTCATAATAAACTTCTGCAGGAGTCATAATTTATGACTCTTGTAATTTCCAATTAAAATACTTTCTTTCTCCAATTAAAATAGCTTCTCTCCTTGGTTAATGCAAAGCCATTCTTATTTTTCTTATCTCCGTGATAGTAATAAAACTTGTGACAGGGCTTCTGAGAGTCAGACAAGCCAGTACACCAACAGACCCTACTTCTTGGCTCTTGTCTCCAATCGATCGCTTTCCTGATTTTATCAAAACTGGCAAACGTATGAAACCTTTTGAGTTTCTCCTAAAACTTTCTATACAGGTTTCCACATCACTACCGACTCACACAATCTTTGCAGTATGTTTTTGTTTTCTCTTTTACACTATCCTGTCCATTACTATTGCTACCTTTTCTTTAATCATTTTGTACAACTTTATAATGAACTTTTGACAATTTTTCCATCATCAATTATTCAACCCTTATCAAAAAACATGTAACAAAAAATACTAGGTAGATAGGTACATGTACCAAATGCAGTATGTGGCAGCAGGCTGTACTATAGGTGTGGCATGTACGGTTGTCAAAGTAGGTTGTTGAAACAGATGTGGAAACGGTATGACATGTGCATGTAAAATTTGACTAGCAAAACAGATGGAAAAAAATTGTTTGCAATAAGCACAACTTGTGAGGCTGAAATTCACAGCTCAGTTTCTGAATTTTGCTGAATTATCTTCTGTACTCTAAAACATTTATTCACTCCTTTACAAAAAGGATTTCAGAAAAAAGCAAATGCTCAGTTTAGTCGCTTGTGACAGGCAAGCACATCATCTCTGACTGATATTGATTTTTTATTTCAGATTTCTGTGGCTTGTTGCTGTAATTGTAATTCAGATACAGCAAAACAGATACCAGCTACAGCATATGGCTGCTAATCACACTGAGGCTGGTACTATCTCTCTCTCCCCCTTTCAATGAATCTCTGTATTATTCACCAACTACTACACTTATCATTTTCTCTACTGCATTATTGTTTAAAGCATTTGTCTAATGTTTTAGGGCTTTCTCTTCCTATCTCTATTGCTGACAGCTGACGTTTTCTCACTATTGTAAATCACCCTAAAATGCCTCCTGCATTCCCTTCATGGGCTTTTATACAGGTTATGGTAGTCTCTTCCGAATGGCTGTGCTATACGATGTGATGTGATAGCTGCAATGCATTATGGGAAAGCCCATGCAGTCGTGCCTGAGGTCATGTCTGTGATTGATGCAATTGTGTGGTAATGTGTAAAAAGTCTGCTGGTATTTTTTTGATAATTTGCACAAATCAAAATACAAATTGTTTGAATTGACTGGGTCCTGTGGATTTCTTAGGAACTGACTTAAATTTTATTTGCATTGTACTGTATGTATTAGATCATCTCTAGTTTACGCAAATAACAAAATGCAACGTGAATAAGCAAAAGAGAAATTTAAATCAAATCAATATTTCGTGTGACTGAACCTGTGGGTCCCATATCATCACTTCTAGAACTCATTCTTCTTCCTTCTGCTGAAGATTATCTATAAATTTGGGTTATTCTACATAAGTGCAGAATAAATTTTCAGCCAGTTGCCTCCATGATAGTATAGCATGAAGGATCCTGACCAAATCCCCAACTCCATTTGCTGAAATGCAGCCCCTAAACTTGAAAAGAACACTCATTCACTCTTTACTGTAACGCTCTTCAGACATTCGCAAACAATCAGCCTTCTGGTATAGTCAAATATTTCACATCTCGACTCATCGGTCTAGAACACCTGCTGCCATTTTTCAGCAGTTCCTACAGTTAGGTCCATATATATTTGGACAGAGACAACATTTTTCTAATTTTAGTTATAGACATTACCACAATGAATTTTAAACAAAACAATTCAGATGCAGTTGAAGTTTAGACTTTCAGCTTTCATTTGAGGGTATCCACATTAAAATTGGATGAAGGGTTTAGGAGTTTCAGCTCCTTAACATGTGCCACCCTGTTTTTAAAGGGACCAAAAGTAATTGGACAATTGACTCCAAGGCTATTTCATGGATAGGTGTGGGCAATCCCTTCGTTATGTCATTCTCAATTAAGCAGATAAAAGGCCTGGAGTTGATTTGAGGTGTGGTGCTTGCATTTGGAAGGTTTTGCTGTGAAGTAAACATGCGGTCAAAGGAGCTCTCCATGTAGGTGAAACAAGCCATCCTTAAGCTGCGAAAACAGAAAAAACCCATCCGAGAAATTGCTACAATATTAGGAGTGGCAAAATCTACAGTTTGGTAAATCCTGAGAAAGAAAGAAAGCACTGATGAACTCATCAATGCAAAAAGACCTGGGCGCCCACAGAAGACAACAGTGGTGGATGATCGCAGAATAATCTCCATGGTGAAGAGAAACTCCTTCATAACAGCCAACCAAGTGAACAACACTCTCCAGGAGGTAGGAGTATCAATATCCAAATCTACCATAAAGAGAAGACTGCATGAAAGTAAATACAGAGGGTTCACTGCACGGTGCAAGCCAATCATAAGCATCAAGAATAAAAAGGCTAGACTGGACTTTGCTAAAAAACATCTAAAAAACCCAGCACAGTTCTGGAAGAACATTCTTTGGACAGATGAAACCAAGATCAACCTCTACCAGAATGATGGAAAGAGAAAAGTATGGCGAAGGCGTGGTACAGCTCATGAACCAAAGCATACCATATCATCTGTAAAACATGGCGGAGGCAGTGTGATGGCTTGGGCATGCATGGCTGCCAGTGGCACTGGGTCACTAGTGTTTATTGATGATGTGACACAGGACAGAAGCAGCCGAATGAATTCTGAGGTATTCAGAGCCATACTGTGTGCTCAGATCCAGCCAAATGCCGCCAAACTGATTGGTCGTCGTTTCATACTACAGATGGACAATGACCCAAAACATAAAGCCAAAGCAACCCAGGAGTTTATTAAAGCAAAGAAGTGGAATATTCTTGAATGGCCAAGTCAGTCACCTGATCTCAGCCCAATTGAGCATGCATTTCACTTGTTAAAGGCTAAACTTCAGACAGAATGGCCCACAAACAAACAGCAACTGAAAACCACCGCAGTGAAGGCCTGGCAGAGCATCAAAAAGGATGAAGCACAGCGTCTGGTGATGTCCATGAGTTCAAGACTTCAGGAAGTCATTGCCAACAAAGGGTTTTCAACCAAGTACTAAAAATGAACATTTTATTTAAAATTATTGAATCTGTCCAATTACTTTTGGTTCCTTTAAAAACAGGGTGGCACATGTTAAGGAGCTGAAACTCCTAAACCCTTCATCCAGTTTTAATGTGGATACCCTCAAATGAAAGCTGAAAGTCTGAACTTCAACTGCATCTGAATTGTTTTGTTTAAAATTCATTGTGGTAATGTCTGTAACCAAAATTAGAAAAATGTTGTCTCTGTCCAAATACATATGGACCTAACTGTATGTTTTAGGTCGAAGTCACACTACCGTACAATACAACTGAGTGCTATGCGAGAAAACATCGCATAGCACTCGGCCCAGTGTTAGTCTATGGGGCAGCTCACATCAGTGTTTTTTTCTCAGGCGTATTCGATGCGCATGTAAAATCGCAACATGCTGCGATTGGCACCGAGACTCGCCAATGCAAGCCGATGGGTGCGAGAAATAAATCACACAGCACTCAGACCATGTGAGTGCTATCCGATTTTGATGCACCAATGTCCTTTAAAAAGCCGGCAATTCATCTGCCGTGTACAGGAAAATCACAGAGTGACAGGTCAGAATAGATAGACTAGATATGTACATATAGGATATTTAGATATATAGACAGGGGCAGATTATAATAGGGTCAATCTGGGCCCTTCCACACCACTGGGCCCTGGGCTGCCACTCAGATTGCCCGCCGCCATCAGGGCATTACTGCCCTGACTGGCGTATGTGCCCGGTGGGCAGAAGGGGCCCACATTGGGCCCCCGTCTCATCTGCTCACCGGCGCTGTGGCAGTTAAACGCTATTGATGTGCGGGCGCGCGCCCGCACGTCAATAGTTAACAGCCGCCAGCCAATAGGAGGCTGGCAGCTGACATCAGCCACAGCGCGCACGTCACCGGCGTCTGACGTCATTGTCAGTCGCCGGCGAGTGCGCGCTGCTGGAGGGAGCTACGCCACTGGAGCACGGACAGGTGAGAAGAACTTTTTTTTTATTGCGAACGGCAATCCGGGGGGCCTGGGCCAGTATGCTGGACACTGGGGGCAGAAATGCTGGACACACTGGGGGAAGAGATGCTGGACACACTGGGGGCAATATGCTGGACAAACTGGGGGCAATATGCTGGACACACTGGGGGCAATATGCTGGACACACTGGGGGCAATATGCTGGACACACTGGGGGCAGGATGCTGGACACACTGGGGGCAATATGCTGGACACACTGGGGGCAATATGCTGGACACACTGGAGGCAGGATGCTGGACACACTGGGGGCAATATGCTGGAGACACTGGGGGCTGAATGCTGGAGACACTGGGGGTTGAATGCTGGACACACCAGGGGCAATATGCTGAACACACTGGGGGCAGGATGCTGGACACATTGGGGCAGAGATGCTGGACACTGGGGGCAGAGATGCTGGACACACTGGGGGCAGGATGCTGGACAAACTGGGGGCAGGATGCTGGACACATTGGGGGCAGAGATGCTGGACACTGGGGCAGAGATGCTGGACACACTGGGGGCAGGATGCTGGACACACTGGGGGCAGGATGTTGGGCACATTGGGGGCAGGACTAGAGACAGATGTGGCATGATTGGAGACACGGGGCAGAATGAAAGACATGGGGCAGGATTGGAGACAGACTGTGCAGGATCATGGGGCAGGATGGATACGATGGAGACTGAAGGGGCAGGATGGGGAGATCATATGGGGCAGGATGGATACTCATGAGGGCAGGATAGGAGAACATATGGCTGAAGCCAGGAATGAGATACACGGGGCCAGGATGGGGGATATTGTTATTACTATAGGGGCTAATTAAGGGATATTATTACTGCAGTGATGTATTTATTTTATTTTTTGAGGACACAGTTTTAAATGCGGGGGCGGTCCTGTTACTGTGCAGAGTGACAGTATGTCGCCCCTTTTTCTTCATGTGGTGCAATGTAGAAGTTGGGAAAAATTAAGTAATGTGTTCTGCAAGCGGACCTCGAGATAACTGTGTTATTTCCCGCAGAGACAAGTCCTGGCTGGATGAAGTGATGGCGGTCTGTGCTGGATGAAAGATGAAGGACTTCACCTAGAGACGTCACTGGTGAGTCAGTGTTACCTATACACTGACACTATACACTGTATACTATATACAGAGGTCCTGTGTATAATGTCACCAGTGATCACTGTATAACCTCTACACAGACACTGCATACTAAGTACAAATCTCCTGTGAATACTGGCACTTATGGTGATAGTATTGTGTTTTTTTTCTTCCTAACTTAAGGGTAAATTGACTAGATCAATGGATGTGTGACAGGTTATAGTTTCACACAGCAACTATTTTTCTGGAATAATCTGGTTCAGGTACATGATGACCCCATCGCATGACCGGGGGGCCCACAGTGTCTGAACTGCCCGGGGCCCTGGTTACCCTTAATCCACCCCTGTATATAGATGTCAGTGACACACACACATATATATATATATATATATATATATATATATATATATATATATATATATATATATATATATATATATATATATATATATATATATATATATGTATTACATAGAAAGATAGAAGAAAAGCCAGCGATTTAGCAGCCTTGTACTGTAAAAACACAGCAGGAGCTGACAGCATAGAATAGTGTAAAAACACAGACACCCAAAAAAATGTTCTTTAATTGAAAGAATGACACAGACTCCTTTAATAAATCTTAATTCAACCATACTTACGACCTCACCCATTCCACCGACGCCATTGTCATCTGCAAAAGAGTTAAAAATAACAAACAACAATATTCCTCACCTTTATCTTGAAAGGATGATAATCCATTTGTTCTATGTCGGGTCTAGCTCTGCTACATCTAGGTGGTGGGCTGCATAGTTGCATGATGCGACCATGCAGCCTGTCATCCAGCAGAAACACTGAGCAGCATGTGCCCAGTGTCTCCCTGTGAATTCCTTTTACCTATCTGACGTCAGCGCGAGCATTAGAAAGTTCTCCTGCTCGCAGTGCCATCAAACAGGTCCCTGAAGTTCACAGCCAATGAACTCACTTCACCTATCTGACATCAGCGGGAGCGCTGTGGGAAAATTCAGACCTATTTTTATACGTTTAGTGTGACTCCAGCCTTACATGAATAGTTGAGTCACTTGGCCTTGTTTCCAAGTCAAATGTATAGCTTTTTTGACTGCAAGACCTTGCAATTCAGTAAACTACCTTTTTTCTTCTCTCTTCACTCAGTCTTGCTATGGTTCACAACCTGTGACATGAAACTGTTTTCCATAACCACATTTGTATAACAGGGCTTGTCTGTTCTTCACCCACTCTTAAGCACCCAACATACCTTTTTCTGTTTCAGTTAGATTACTTAACTCCCCCTACATATCCAAAAATTACCTTTTATAAGTATCCTGTGTTGTATGGTAATTGTCGCGATCTGGTCCAATTAGCATTGCAGGTTTTTGGCTTGTGCCTTCTCAATCCCTGCAGCCACGTCTTCCTGCCTAGACTGATGTGACATCCACACATCTCTGTAAATATAGTGCTTGTGTAGGCACAACTGTAGAGGTGCAAAATTTACAGCATGTCATCCACATCAATCAATCAGTCTCCTGACCTCAATATCCTTGAGCCACTCTGAGGAGATCTCAAGCGCACAGTTCATGCTAGACAGCCCAGGAATTTACAGGAACTGGAGGCTTTTTGCCAAGAAGAGAGGGCAGCTTTACCATCTGAGAAAATAAAGAACCTCATCCACAACTACCACAAAAGACTTCAAGCTGTCATTAATGTTAGAGGGGGCAATACACGGTATTAAGAAATGGGGTATGTAAACTTTTGATCAGGGTCATTTGGATGTTGTGGGTTGTCATTATGATTTAAAAAGAGAAAACACAGTAGTTTGACAATAAATGGCTTCACCCAACCACTAACCATCTGTCATGTTTGTGGACAGGATTCCTTCCCTGTCCTCTCGGGGTTCATTTGTATAGCCTCCTTCTGGTTTGGGGAGGGCTATATTTACCCGCCTTCATCTGCCGATCCTTGTCAGTGATACATCTGTCTTGGCTGTGTGTCTGACCCCCTGGTGTGCTTGCATACTGTTTAGTTGCTTTCTTGTGTATGACTTGGTCTATTTTCTCGTTCTGTGCTTTGCCTTGTGACTCTGTGCTAATTGTCTGTTTCTGGCTCTGATCTTCGGCTTGGTACTCTAACTTCCCTCCTGTCTGCCCCGTTTGTACTGCACCGGCGTCTTCGGCTCCCCAACCTTTTTGCTACGTCCCGACCACGCTTACGTCTCACCCTTTTCGGCACTTCATCGACCTCCCGGCTTGACTTCGGCACATTCAGACTGTTCTCCGGCTCCGCCGGTCACCGTCCCGACTCGGCGTCTGACTCTGCCTCCGTCCACTCCCCCGGAGGTCACGTGTTTCAGGTCCTGCGCTCCGGCAGGTAAGCTCACCGCAGCGATCCTTTCTCTCTCTGTCCTTCTGTAACATGTGCACAGACTCCTGCTGTAAGTCTGCAGCAGGGCTCTTGATACCATCAGTGTAGAAAAAGTTTTGGTGTTATCATTCATATTCTTTGAAAAACAGGCCAAGATAGCAAAAATTCAGTCGGGGTATGTAAACTTTTGAGCACAACTGTACCACGAAAAAAAGAAACAAAAATCACTTGAAAAATCCAAAAGAGAAAATGTTTTACAACCTGGTCCTGGACTGGTTAAAGTGCCAAAACAATATAACAACCTTGTTAAAAGCTTAGTTACTCTTTAACAGCTTACAAGTCACTGTTTCCTTTTCTACAAATTTAACTCCTTAGCAGAAACTGAATTTTCCTCCTTTAGCTGGACTGCATGATGCAAAGGGACTTCTTATTACATAACTCCTACAGATAACAATATTCTGTATGATGTACATTTTAGGCTCCTAGAGGTGGATGTGAGAACATTTTTTGCCTGATTTGGGCTTGCTGATTAAAGCACACTTGGATACATTGGTGAATTAGTTTACCATGTTTTCACTTAACTTTTAGCAAATTTATGAGAAAAAAGGTGAATTTATATTCATATTTTATTTATATTGACCGACATTCAGCAAAATGGTGAAACTAACCAAGTGTAAGCACAAGGCTCAGTTTAACATTCAGAAGCTGTATAGAATCATCTCCCCTCTCCCAAAGAAGAAAATGTCACCAGATTTTGGCCCGCATTTGTCAAAGCAATTGTGGTGTAAATCGTTTTAAAAATTGCCGTTTTCATGCCAATGTGACCCAGAGCTCCTCCAGAATGGGCATTACTAGGGCAAAACGGGAGCGTGACACCTCAAGTTGTCTAATTTATGACGAGCTGTTGCATACATTTCACCAGAAGTCTTATTCCAGACACTGACTGGAGTAAGATTTGTGGCAAGGTGTATGGATGCACACGCCACTTATGAGAAGTACAGTATTAATTTAGAGATGTGCGCCTCTTAATGTGGATCTTTCACCAATTTTATGTTGACATGGGCACACAATGTAATAGTGGAGAGCAGAATGAAACACAAGTTAACCATTTTTTAAAATCCAAATGTTTATCAAAGCTGGTAGAGGAGTTTGTAATGTAGACCAGCTAGATCCAGCTGTGTTGTCCCTTCCCCCACAGGGACTTTATTTATTAAAGATTATACCGGGGATCAGAGCTGTTTGTCATGCATCTCATACACACAAAACCTGCTCTAAGCTAGGGTAAGGGTGTGTTCTCCTTTCCTTTGAGTGTTGTTGCCTGCTTATGATTGGTCAGCATCATACAGGGGGAAGAGGGGAAGAAGTACACACCTTGAGTGAAAAACCAATGAAGATAAGTAGGCTACTCATATCAACAGTTGCATAGTCACAGTTGCTAGCACCATTTTCAATTTGTCCCTGGCAAGGAGTACAGTGACAGCCTACACTGCGGCAGCAAACAGCAAAAGTGACATTTTTACAAAACGTCATTAATTTTAATTCATTTTTTATTTAACATTTTTTCATAAACTATCAGTGTGATTTTAATAAGAAAAACATAAAGATTGATCATTCAGCTTTGTGCATAATGGTTATTCCTAGACGAGATGGAAGCCCGATGCATCGGGAGGGCGGTAATGTCACGTTTGCTTTTTAAAGGGGTTTTCCCACAACCGAAAGTTCATTTTAAAAATTGTCCGTGTCTGACCGTGTACAGAACATACCACAGCTCCTGGGCAGGGGAGGAAGCAAAAGACAATACTGACATTACAGCAGGGGATCACAGAGGATACATTTTGTGAGGTAAAATACTGTTTAAAAACAGTCAGTGAAATATTTTAACTGACAAAATGAATCCTCTGTGATCCCCTGCTGTAATGTCAGTATTGTCTTTTGCTTCCTCCCCTGCCCAGGAGATGTGGCATGCTTCACACAAGGTCAGACACAGACCATTTTTAAAATGAACTTTCGTTCGTGGAAAAACCCCTTTAATGTGACCCGCTTCCTCTGCCTGTAGACACATCATGCATCTGCCGCCGTGATCAGCTGAATGATTCACAGCGCCTGTGCGGAATTTCAACAGGCGCAGTAAATCAGACCACCGCCATCTTTGTGCAGACAGATAGCGGCAGTCACATTAAAACTGCGCATGCGCTCCTCCTGTACAAAGATGGCGGCGGTCAGTGAATCATTCGGCTGATCCCGGCGGCAACATGTTCGCGACGGTGTTCTGCTGGTGGTACCATGAAAGAGGCTGTGTACGGCGTATACAGTGTCTGTGTGTGTGTGGTGCGTATGGCATATACAGTGTGTGTGTGTGTGGTGTGTATGGCGTAAACAGTGTGTGTGGTGCAGTAGTGTTCCGCTGGTGGTACCGCGCAAGAGGCTGGTACCACCAGCAGTTTCCATATTGAGACGGTCTGTGAACTTCTGCCGCTTGGAATTCTGGGATCCGGACACATGTGGACGGAACAGGATGTGAAGACATTACAAGGTAAGTATATATTAAGATGTTACATATGTTTGTTTTAGAGTGCATACAAACATGGTTCCATTCATTTGAGTGATTAGCGCAAGAGAGTTTGTTATCATCAACTTCTCCAAGCTTCCTATACAAAGTTTCACACAGGTCTGTATATCTGTTTGCCGCTTTTCTACAAACTCATTATATCATTTTTTCGGGGCGCTAGTATATTTATTCACATTTACTTAACTCATTAGGTGCCAAATAGTTTGATTGTCAATATCTCTGCCACAGAGATAGAAACAACTTTTTATTCCGCTCTGAAGTGCCATTAAATCATGTGTCTCGTTCACAAATGTGAAAAAATTGGTGAAAATACGGGGCGGCAGTCGCAGGCGAGGCCACTAGTGTTTTTGTGGTGTCACGGTCAAGGAATGCGCGGATCCGGGAAATGTTTTTGAGTTTGAGGCGGCAGGAGGAGGCAAGGGCTTGGATATGTGGCTTGCAAGAGAGGGCAAAGTCGAGGATCACCCCGAGGCACCGGGCATGTGGGACTGGGGAAAGTGAGCAGCCATTGACATTGATGGATAGGTCTGGTGGAGGGGTAGAGTGAGATGGGGGAAAGATGATGAATTCTGTTTTGTCCATGTTCAGTTGTAGAAAGCGAGCAGAAAAGAAGGCTGAAATAGCAGACAGACAGTGCGGGATTTTAGTAAGTAAGGAGGTGAGGTCAGGTCCGGATAGGTAGATCTGCGTGTAATCAGCATAGAGATGGTACTGCATACCGTGGGATTCTATGAGCTGTCCCAGACCGAAGGTGTAGATGGAGAAGAGTAGGGGTCCTAGAACAGAGCCTTGAGGAACACCGACTGACAAGGGGCGAGGTGAGGAGGTGGTGTGGCGGAGGGAGACACTGAATGTCCGATCTGTCAGATATGATGAGATCCAGGAAAGGGCCAAGTCTGTGATGCCAAGAGATGAGAGGATTTGTAGCAGAAGGGAGTGGTCCACAGTGTCAAAGGCAGAAGACAGGTCCAGGAGAAGGAGGACAGAGTAGTGTCGCTTGTTCCTGGCAGTTAGTAGGTCATTGGTGACTTTAGTTAGGGCAGTTTCAGTTGAGTGATGGGAACGGAAGCCAGATTGTAATCGATCAAAGAGGGAGCAGGAGGAGAGGTGAGAGGACAGTTCAAGATGGATGTGTTGCTCCAGCAATTTGGAGGCATAAGGAAGAAGAGATATCGGGCGATAGCTAGACACAGAGGATGGGTCGAGGGAGGGCTTTTTGAGGATGGGTGTGATCTTGGCATGCTTGAAGGATGAGGGGAAGACACCTGTTGTGAGTGAGAGGTTGAAGAGGTGCGTTAGGGTTGGGATGAAGACCGTGGAAAGGTTAGGGATGAGGTGGGATGGGAGCGGGTCGAGCGTGCAGGTGGTGAGGTGTGATCTTGACAGGAGGGTGGAGAGCTGATCTTCTGTCATGGTGGAGAAGCTGGTTTTGGAGGAGCAGGGGTGAGCAGCTAAGAGGGGCAGTGGGCGCTGTGGGCCAAAGCTTTCTCTGATCGTATCGATCTTCTGTTTAAAGAAAGAGGCAAAGTCTTCAGCAGAAATGAGAGGGGAGGGAGGGGGTGCAGGGGGACGGAGTAGAGAATTGAAAGTGTTGAAAAGCTGTTTAGGGTTGTGAGACAGGGAGGATATGAGAGATGAGAAGTAAGTTTGTTTTGCGGCAGTGAGCGCGGACATGAAGCTGGCGAGGGACTGCTTGAATGCGGTGAAGTGGTCAGCAGAGCGGGATCGCTTCCATCTTCGCTCAGCGATCCTGGAAGCCTGTCTCAGTTCTTTAGTCAGGCTGGTCAGCCAGGGCTGCCTGTTGACTGTACGAGTTTTGTTATGCATGAGCGGAGCGGCCAAATTGAGCGTTGCTGTTATTGTGGCATTATAAAAAGCAGCAGCAGCATCTGTGTCATGAAGGGAGGCTATGTCGGTAAGAGGGAGAAGGGACTCAGAGAGTGATTGTAAGTTGAGATGTTTGAGATTTCTGCGAGGGAGTTCGTGGAGTGGGGGTTGCACACTAGGAGAGGAGAGGGAAGAGAATGTCAGTAGGTTGTGGTCAGACAGGGGGAGGGGTGAGTTAGTGAGATTAGTAAGGGAGCAGAGGCGGGTGAAGACGAGGTCCAGTGTGTGGCCATCTTTGTGAGTGGCCTCAGAGGACCATTGAGTGAGGCCAAAGGAGGCAGTCAGTGATAAAAGTTTAGAGGCAGCTGAGGTGGAAGTGTTAATCGGGATGTTGAAATCACCCATGATGATAGTGGGGATGTCAACAGAGAGGAAATGAAGTAGCCATGTGGTGAAATGGTCGAGAAAGGTGGAGATGGCTAGTTCTGGCATTTTAAAATGCGCGCGTGTCCAGCCTCCCGGCTTGTGATTGGTTGATCGCGGCGCAACCAATCACAAGCCGGGACGTCACGGGAGGCTGGACACGCGCCCATTTTAAAATGCGCGCGTGTCCAGCCTCCCGTGACGTCACGGCTTGTGATTGGTTAATGGCGGCCATGTTGCCGGGACGCGGACCAATCACAGCAAGCCGTGACGTAATTTCGTCACGGCTTGCTGTGATTGGTCCGCGTCCCGGCAACATGGCGCCGTGACCAATCATAAGCCGGGACGTCACTGGAGGCTGGACACGCGCGCTTTTTAAAATGGGCGCGTGTCCAGCCTCCCGTGACGTCCCGGCTTGTGATTGGTTAATGGCGGCCATGTTGCCGGGACGCGGACCAATCACAGCAAGCCGTGACGTAATTTCGTCACGGCTTGCTGTGATTGGTCCGCGTCCCGGCAACATGGCCGCCCTGACCAATCACAAGCCGGGACTTCACGTAACCAAGTAAAACTCTTACTGTCTCACTTATTCATTCTCGTCTGGACTATTGTAACTCTCTACTAATTGGCCTACCTTTTACCAGACTCTCCCCGCTCCAATCTGTCCTGAATGCTGCTGCCAGGATCATATTCCTCGCCAACCGTTACACCGATGCCTCTACCTTGTGCCAGTCATTACACTGGCTACCCATCCAATCCAGAATCCAGTACAAAACTACTACCCTCATCCACAAAGCACTCCATGGCTCAGCACCACCCTACATCTCCTCTCTGGTCTCAGTCTACCAACCTACCCGTGCCCTCCGCTCTGCTAATGACCTCAGGTTAGCATCCTCAATAATCAGAACCTCCCACTCCCGTCTCCAAGACTTTACACGTGCGGCGCCGATTCTTTGGAATGCACTACCTAGGTTAATACAATTAATCCCCAATCCCCACAGTTTTAAGCGTGCCCTAAAAACTCATTTGTTCAGATTGGCCTACCGCCTCAACGCATTAACCTAATTATCCCTGTGTGGCCTATTAATAAAAAAACAACAACATAATCACGTTCCTCCATCATGTTCTCATACACTTTATGCAGTTAATAGCCTCTGTGTCTGTACTGTTACATACTTAGGTAGTTAACTGGTTCATGCAGCTTTACATGAACACCCGAGCCTTACACTATGGCTGGTCCAAATAACTAAAGCAATTGTTACCATCCACCTCTCGTGTCTCCCCTTTTCCTCATAGATTGTAAGCTTGCGAGCAGGGCCCTCATTCCTACTGGTATCTGTTTTGAACTGTGATTTCTGTTATGCTGTAATGTCTATTGTCTGTATAAGTCCCCTCTATAAGTTGTAAAGCGCTGCGGAATATGTTGGCGCTATATAAATAAAATTATTATTATTATTATTATAAAGCGCGAATTTTAAACAAACAACGCTGCCGGTTCCCTCGCTGAGGTCCAGGCTGCGTCGGAGGGTGAGTATAGCGATATTTTTTATTTTAATTCTTTCTTTTACACATTTATATGGATCCCAGGGCCTGAAGGAGAGTTTCCTCTCCTTCAGACCCTGGGAACCATCAGGAATACCGTCCGATACTTGAGTCCCATTGACTTGTATTGGTATCGGGTATCGGTATCGGATTGGATCCGATACTTTGCCGGTATCGGCCGATACTTTCCGATACCGATACTTTCAAGTATCGGACGGTATCGCTCAACACTACTCTTCACATAAAGGGAAAGCTCAATACTATGGCCGACTATCTAAGCTGCAACAAACTCAGACAAGGGCACTGGTCACTAAATCCGACCATCTTCAATCAGATCGTGCAAATGTGGGGATGTCCAGAAATAGATCTTTTTGCCAACCGAGGAAACAAAAAACTACACCAATTCTGTTCCTTAAATCCAAGGGACAACCCGTATGCGGTGGACGCTCTTCTAATCTCTTGGCACTAGTGTTGAGCATTCCGATACCGCAAGTATCGGGTATCGGCCGATACTTGCGGGTATCGGAATTCCGATACCGAGATCCGATACTTTTGTGGTATCGGGTATCGGTATCGAAACAACATTAATGTGTAAAAGAAAGAATTAAAATAAAAAATATTGCTATACTCACCTCTCCGACGCAGCCTGGACCTTACCGAGGGAACCGGCAGCGTTCTTTGCTTAAAATGCGCGCGTTTACTGCCGTCCGTGACGTCACGGCTTGTGATTGGTCGCGTGCCGCCCATGTGGCCGCGACGCGACCAATCACAGCAAGCCGTGACGTAATTTTCAGGTCCTGAATGCAGAATTAGGCATTCAGGACCTGAAATTACGTCACGGCTTGCTGTGATTGGTCGCGTCGCGGTCACATGGGCGGCACGCAACCAATCACAAGCCGTGACGTAATTTTAAAATGCGCGTGTTTCCTGCCTCCCGTGACGTCACGGCTTGTGATTGGTCGCGTCGCCCATGTGACCGCGACGCGACCAATCACAAGCCGTAACGTAATTTTCAAATCCTGAATGCCTAGAATAGGCATTCAGGACCTGAAAATTACGTCACGGCTTGCTGTGATTGGTCGCGTCGTGGCCACATGGGCGGCACGCGACCAATCACAAGCCGTGACGTCACGGAAGGCAGTAAACGCGCGCATTTTAAGCAAAGAACGCTCCCGGTTCCCTCGGTAAGGTCCAGGCTGCGTCGGAGAGGTGAGTATAGCAATATTTTTTATTTTAATTCTTTCTTTTACACATTAATATGGATCCCAGGGCCTGAAGGAGAATTTCCTCTCCTTCAGACCCTGGGAACCATCAGGGATACCGTCTGATACTTGAGTCCCATTGACTTGTATTGGTATCGGGTATCGGTATCGGATTAGATCCGATACTTTGCCGGTATCGGCCGATACTTTCCGATACCGATACTTTCAAGTATCGGACGGTATCGCTCAACACTACTTGGCACTTCAGTCTCGCTTATGCCTTTCCCCTCTAAACCTAATTCCTATAGTTCTGAGGAAAATACGGGAAGACAGGGCCCGTTTAATCCTGATAGCCCCGTTCTGGCCCAGGAGGTCATGGTTTTCTTGGCTGAGGAAGATGTCTATTACCCAACCATGGATTCTTCCAGAATTACCAGATCTCCTCTGCCAGGGCCCAATTCTCCATCCCTGAGTAGCCAATTTACACATAGCGGCGTGGAATTTGAGAGGTCATTACTGAGGGGGAAGGGGTTTTCTCGAGATCTTGTAAATACACTTCTAAAAAGTAGGAAAACCTCTACGACGAACATTTATGTCAGGATTTGGAATAGATTCCTGTCTTTTTCAGGAGCACAAATTGACCAGAAACCTTGTATTAAGCAAATTTTAGAATTCTTACAAAAGGGTCTAGAAATGGGCTTAGCCACAAGCACTCTCAGAGTTCAAGTGTCGGCTCTGGGGGCATTATACAATTCTAATTTAGCCAGCAATCACTGGATATCCAGGTTCTTCAAGGCAGTTACTAGATCCAGACCAGTCATTAAACAAAAAATAGTTCCATGGGACCTAAATATTGTTCTCTCAGCTTTAACGCAAGCCCCATTTGAACCTATTGATACAGTACCAATAAAAATCCTGTCGGTTAAAACAGCCCTCTTAGTTGCACTCACGTCCGTAAGAAGGGTTAGTGATCTAGACAACCTCCATACATGCAGTTTAGGGAGGATAGAGTTATCATGAAACCTGATCCCCTTTATCTTCCAAAAGTTGTTTCAAAATTTCATATGTCACAAGAGGTGGTCCTACCTTCATTTTGTTCTAATCCCACTAATGATAAGGAACATAAATTTCATTCTTTAGATGTGAGAAGATGTCTTCTTAAATATATTTCAGTTACAAATACCTGGAAAAAAGATAACTCCTTATTTATATCTTACCAGGAAGTTAGGAAGGGTCTAAGGCCATGTGCACACGTTCAGTATTTTTCGCGTTTTTTTCGCGTTTTTTCGCTATAAAAACGTGATAAAAACGCGAAAAAAACGCTAACATATGCCTCCCATTATTTTCAGTGTATTCCGCATTTTTTTGTGCAAATGTAGCCTTTTTTTCCGCGAAAAAATCGCATCGCGGAAAAAAAAGCAACATGTTCATTAAAATGCGGAATTGCAGGGGATTCCGCACACCTAGGAGTCCATTGATCTGCTTACTTCCCGCACGGGGCTGTGCCCACCATGCGGGAAGTAAGCAAATTATGTGCGGTTGGTACCCAGGGTGGAGGAGAGGAGACTCTCCTCCACGGACTGGGCACCATATAAGTGGTCAAAAAATAAGAATTAAAATAAAAAATAGTGATATACTCACCTTCGATGTCTTCCCGCCTCTCAGCTGCATGCTGCCGCTTCGGTTCCTGTAGCTGGTGTGCGGTGAAGGACCTGTGATGACGTCACTGTCTTGTGATTGGTCGTGAGCGGTCATGTGACCGCTCACGTGACCGCGACGTCATGGAAGGTCCTGCGCGCACACACCATCTATACGGAACGGACGCCGGTGAGGAGATCGGCTGTCTGCGGGTGAGTATAAGCATTTTTTTTTTTTTTTTTTATTATTTTTAAACATTCTATCTTTTACTATAGATGCTGCAAAAGCAGCATCTATAGTAAAAAGTTGGTCACACTTGTCAAACGCTATGTTTGACAAGTGTGACCAACCTGTCAGTCAGTTTTCCAAGCGATGCTACAGATCGCTTGGAAAACTTTAGCATTCTGCAAGCTAATTACGCTTGCAGAATGCTAAAAAAACGCGAAAAAAACGGAAAAAAAACGCAAAAAAAAAAATGCGGATTTCTTGCAGAAAATTTCCGGTTTTCTTCAGGAAATTTCTGCAAGAAATCCGGACGTGTGCACATACCCTTAGAGTATCTAAAAACACACTAGCCAGATGGATCAGGGAGGCGATCTCTCTCGCTTATACAGCAGGTGGCATGGAGATCCCAGAAGGTATAAAAGCTCACTCCACTCTAGCCGTGGCAACATCCTGGGCGGAGAGATCAGAGGTGTCGATTGAAGATATTTGTAAGGCAGCCACATGGTCTTTGTTCTGTTTGATGAATCCTGTCATGAAATCACACTCTTTGTGTATCTCCAGGCTCTTTATTCACATCATGTCTCAACCTCCATTACATGAATCCCATGTACAACAACATCCAACAAGTTCCCAAACAACGAATATAGAACACACATAAAAGTAGTGAGACCCCTAGAGGCCACATGAACATATAACATATTGCTACATCATTTCTCTTTTAACTGGAGGAACAATAAAAGATACTAAACTAAAGTATACTATGACAAAGTTAGAAATTAAGCTAGTACATCCAGTTAGATATAATCTTTGAGGTGCGCCGGCTTTTTGCTAATTCTGCCAGCTCTGGTGATATAAGATGTGTCCCTTTCTACATCTGGTACATCTGGTAGTTCTTCTGATATTGTCTGTCTCTGGCCAGAGTCCTCACCCTGATGGTCAGCTGTCACTGTTGGTGCCTGACTTGTACTTTCTGCCTCGTTGTCTTGGGTGTCTGGATACTGTTCAAAAGGCCATGAATACTGTTCGAAAGGCCATGAATCATCTCTTTCTCGCGTTTTCCTCAAATATCTCCGATTCCTCCTTAGTCTTCTTCCGTCGTCTGTTAGAATTTCGTAGGACCGAGGTCCCAGTTTCTGGACAACCTTTGCCTTTTGCCAGTGTGTGTCAAATGTGCTGCTTGGCTGCAGCTGAATGCTGTCATTTCTCTGGAGCTCAGGCAGATCCTTTGCAGATTTATTGTAATAGAAAGCTTGCCTCGCTTGATTCTTCTGTAATTTAGCTTCGATGTTTCCCAGCAGCTTTGGCTCTAACAGATGACACGCAGTTGGTACGAGTGTCTTTGTATGCCTACTCATGAGCCTCTGTGCCGGACTGCTGTCTAGGCCTTGGGTGGGTGTGTTTCTATGATCCAGTATAGACAGATATACATCAGCACCCGCCTGGTTTGCTTTCTGCATGAGTCTTTTGGCCGTTTTTACTGCTGACTCTGCTTTCCCATTACTCTGAGGATATCTCGGAGAAGACGTCTGGTGTTCAAATTCCCACTTCTTACTGAAAGTTTTGAATTCTTCCGACGTAAACTGTGCCGCATTGTCAGAGAAAACGATATCTGGAATGCAATACCTGGCAAAATGGGCCTTGAGTTTTTTAATCACTGTTCTCGCCCTTGTGTCCTGCACCAAATCAACCTCCCAGAAGTTAGAGAAATAGTCCACTGTATTCAGGTATTCTTTGTCATTCCATGTGAACAAGTCTGTTCCTATTTTTGACCAAGGCCTATGTGGAATTTCATGAGGTTGCAATGTCTCCTTTGGTTGCTTATCATTGTAGGATGCACATATTTCACATTGTGCTATGTAATTTTTTATGTGGTCATTCATTCCTGGCCAATAAACTGATTCTCGTGCACGACGTAGGCATCCTTCCATGCCTAAGTGAGAAGAGTGCAATGTTTTCAATATGTCTCTTCTGAGAACTTCAGGTATAACAGCCCTGTCTCCTTTAAAGATGATTCCTTGCTGCACTGACAATTCATCTCTTATGTGGAAGAATGGTGAGACTTCCCTCGGAGCATGCTGCTTGTATTTTGGCCAGCCCTGCAAGATGACAGTTTTTAAACTCTGGAGACTTTTATCCTTCTCTGTAAAAGTCTGGATTTGCTTGACCTTTTCTTTTGACACTGCAAGGTAGTTACACATGTTGATGGTTTCAATGTCTTCCTCCTCATCCTTTGTGCTAGGAAGGTAAGCTCTGCTTAGCGTATCTGCAATCAGTAAGGGTACCGTAACACAGTGGCATTTTTATCGCTACGACGGCACGATTCGTGACGTTCTAGCGATATAGTTACGATATCGCTGTGTCTGACACGCAGCAGCGATCAGGGACCCTGCTGAGAATCGTACGTCGTAGCAGATCGTTTGAAACTTTCTTTCGTCGCTGGATCTCCCGCTGTCATCGCTGGATCGTTGTGTGTGACAGCGATCCAGCGATGCGTTCGCTTGTAACCAGGGTAAACATCGGGTTACTAAGCGCAGGGCCGCGCTTAGTAACCCGATGTTTACCGTGGTTACCAGCGTAAAAGTAAAAAAAAAAAAACCGTACATACTCACCATCTGATGTCCGTCAGGTCCCTCGCCGTCTGCTTCCCGCTCTGACTGTCTGCCGGCCGGAAAGTGAGAGCAGATCACAGCGGTGACGTCACCGCTGTGCTCTGCTCTCACTGTACGGCCGGATCTCAGTCAGAGCAGGAAGCAGACAGCGAGGGACCTGACGGACATCAGATGGTGAGTATGTACTGTTTGTTTTTTTTTACTTTTACGCTGGTAACCACGGTAAACATCGGGTTACTAAGCGCGGCCCTGCGCTTAGTAACCCGATGTTTACCCTGGTTACCAGCGAACCTCGGCATCGTTGGTCGCTGGAGAGCGGTCTGTGTGACAGCTCCCCAGCGACCACACAACCACTTACCAACGATCACGGCCAGGTCGTATCGCTGGTCGTGATCGTTGGTAGATCGTTATGTGAGACGGTACCCTTAGTCTCTTCCTGGACAGTACCCGATGTCAACATCATATTTCTGAAGTCGCAACAGCATGCGCTGTAGTCTCTTTGGGGCATTTAGTAATGGTTTCTTTGTAATGCTCTCCAATGGTTTGTGATCTGACTGCACTGTTACCCGTCGACCATAGGTGTACTGGTGAAACTTCTCCATCCCAAATACCACAGCCAATAGTTCCTTCTCAATCTGCGCATATCCCTGCTCTGTTGTTGTAAGGGCTCTGCTTGCAAATGTAATTGGCTGTATGCTCTGCATTAATGTGGCTCCAAGGCCTTTTTCGGAAGCATCACATTGTACCACCACTTCTCGATCTGGATCGAAATACTTTAGGGTTGCTGTATCTGCAATGGCATTCTTTACTGCTCGGAAAGCAGTTTCCTGGCTTTCCGTCCACTCCCAGCGCACATCTTTGTGGGTTAGCTGTCTCAGTGGCTCACACATGTCTGACAGATGTCCGCAAAATTTTGAGAGATAATTCACCATGCCCAAAAATCGTTGTACTCCAGAAACATCAGTAGGGGTAGGCAAATCTTGTATTGCTCTCACCTTTTCAGGATCCACTCTGACCCCAGTTGAAGTCAGTCGATGACCAATATAGGCCACTTCTGTCATTTTCAATTTGAATTTGTCCAAATTCAGCTTTATGTTTTTTTCTCTGCATCTGTCCAAAAATTGTATCATCTTCTGATCGTGATCCTTGATTGCAGATTCCATATTTTCACCTTCTCCCACTACCAGGATATCATCCACTATTGTCTTCACTCCAGTAAGTCCTTCCAAAGCCTGCATCAATTTCTGCTGGAATATCTCTGGAGCAGGTTTTAGTCCCATGGGCATTTTCAGCCATTTAAAGCGTCCAAATGGTGAAGAAAATGTTGTCAATAAACTTGAATCTTCAGTCAGGGCCACATGCCAGAATCCATTTTTTATATCACATACAGAAAATATTTTAGCCTTTGATAAATCTGGTAGGACATCATCTAATGTTGGCATTGGGTAATGGTTTCGTTTCAGCGCCTTGTTGAGTGGCTTAGGATCAATACATATTCTTAACTTGCCCGATGGTTTCTGCACTATGACCAAACTGCTGATCCAATCTGTGCTCTTGTGGACTGGTGCTATCATGCCTCTTCTCTGTAGATCTTGCAGTTCTACTTTCAGCGGTTGCATTAAAGCTACAGGCACTCTTCTTGTGGGTAATCTGGTGGGCTGCACTGTGTTGTCAATTTCTAGCCTATATTTACCTTCAAGGCACCCATCACCTTCAAATACATCAGCATACTCTGCTTTTATTTTCTGCATGTCCAAGTTGTGCTCTGCATTTAGTTTTGGATTTTGTATATCCTGGGCAACTTCAACAGGCATAATGTTCTGAGACTGTACTTTTATTAAGTCCATTGCCTGAACTGCTTTTACTCCCAGTAATGGTACATGGTTACCACCCCGTAACACGGTAAATTCAACTCTATAACTCTTTCTGTTACATGGGTTTCGTATTTTTAGCTTACATGTCCCCATTGGTTTCAGAACACTTTTGTTGTACATCACCAGTACCTTGTCAGTTGGCTCAATAGAAACCTGTTTGTTTAGCAGATCAAATGAAATTACATTGCAGCTTGCTCCACAATCCAGCTGAAATCTAATGGGCTTCTCATCCAACAAGAATGTTGCATAAAGCTGCTTGGCATCCTTCACTACTGACTGCCCGACTACATTGACTTTCTCTGTTGTAGACTGCATTTGTAACCATGTAATGTCCTTTGCACTGTCAGTGTCTGGTGTCACAGTGTGGAGCTGTCTGTACTGTTTGCCTCTTCCCTGCCTGCAGACAGCAGAGTAATGATTCTTCTTGCCACATGACCTGCAGGTTTCCCCATATGCTGGACACTTGGTTTTGTCTCTCTCATGTCTTTTCCCACAATACTTGCAGTGGACAGTGCTTATAGGGTAGTCTGGTCCTGTCTTTCCTTTCATAGATACTGCATGTACCTTGTCATCATCATTCTCACTGGTGCCTGCCATCATCTTCAGGCTGTGCTGTGTGAGCTCAGCAGCCCTGCAGATTTGCATACATTTCTCTAAAGTCATGCCTTCCTCTCTCTGTAATCTTTCTTTGAGATGACTGTCCTTTATGCCACATACCATTCTGTCCTTGATTAGACTGTCCCTGATCTCTCCAAAGCCACATGTTTCTGCAAGTCTCCTCAGCTCTGTCAGATATCTGTCCACATTTTCACCATCCTCCTGATGTCTTGTGAAAAACTTATATCTTTCCACTGTCTCATTCTTCTTTGGGTCACAGTGTTTATCAAATGCCTGCACAATGTCTGCTAGGAGGAGGTTGTCTGTGTCTGGGAGCAAGGTGTGGGCTAATTCTCTGCCATTTTCCCCAATTAGGTAATAAAACAGCTTTACTTTCCGTTTGTCGTCAGTGGGGCCCACAGTCAGATCCACATACAGTGTAAACTCTTCCTTCCAATGTCTCCAGGTCTGGGACAGATTACATGAAGTGACATCCAGTCTCTGAGGGGGCTTCAGACCAGTCTCCATTTTGCTGTACTGTCAGGGAATCTGTACTTACAGTTGCAGTGATCTGTGCAGTTCCAGCCTCATATAAGCTCTGAGAATTTGCAGGTTCTGTGTCCGGCTGCCACCATGTTCTGTTTGATGAATCCTGTCATGAAATCACACTCTTTGTGTATCTCCAGGCTCTTTATTCACATCATGTCTCAACCTCCATTACATGAATCCCGTGTACAACAACATCCAACAAGTTCCCAAACAACGAATATAGAACACACATAAAAGTAGTGAGACCCCTAGAGGCCACATGAACATATAACATATTGCTACAGTCTTGTCCATCTACCTTTCTTAAGCACTATAGATTGGATCTGGGTGGCTCCTCTGACCTCACGTTTGGGAGAAGGGTGCTTGAGGCAATTATCCCCCCCTAAATCTTCCTTACTTCTTTGAAAGTCTCTCGTTGTGCTGTCATGGCGACTGAATAAATACGTAAGCTACTTACCGGTAGCGGTGTTTTTTCAGAAGCCCATGACAGCACCTTTATATTCCCTACCCTATTCTTTCTCGGATGGCTCAGCACTTTTGTTTTTCCTTTAAATCCTACTTTCACTCATATGGTGAATTGTACCATAGTTTAGGCTGTATCTGTGCTACTAACCAAGGGGGTCCTCTCATGCTCTGGAACCAACTGATGCGGGAGAGAGGTACCGCCCTTTTATGTCTGTAGGTTTCCTGTCCATGAAGGGTGGATCCCCACTCTCGTTGTGCTGTCATGGGCTCCTGAAAAAACACCGCTACCGGTAAGTAGCTTACGTATTTTGGTGCAGATGCGATCTTTTAATCGCCCGTTATTGCATGTTAAATTAATGATGTGGCAACTAAAAAAACTTAATTCTGTCATTTTGAATTTTTTTCTCGTTATGCCATTTAGTGATCAGGTTAATTTTTTTTTATATTGATAGATTTGGCGATTCTGAATGCGGCGATACCAAATATGTGTATATTTGATTTTGTTTTTATTGTTTTATTTTGAATGGGGCAGAAGGGGGGTGATTTGAACTTTCATTTTTTTTATATATATTTTTTAAAACAATATTTTTTACTTTTGTCATGCTTCAATAGTCTCCATGGGAGACTAGAAGCTGCCATAACCCGATCGCCTCTGCTACATAAAGACAATGATCAGATCACCTGTATGTAGCAGAATTGCTGACTTGCTATGAGCGCAGACCACCAGGCGGCGCTCATATCGATCCAGCAGTGACAACCATAGAGGTCTGCTGGGGAACTCTGGTTGTCATGCCAATCCATCGTCAACCCGTGGCCATGTGACACAGGTGCCAATGGGCGGGATTTCCGGCGCGCTTGATGGAAGTGTGTGTTAAATGCTGCCATCAGAGTTTGACAACGGCATTTAACGGGTTAATAGTAGTGGGTGGATCGCAATTCCTCCCGCAGCTGTTAGTGGCACATGTCAGCTGTTCAAAACTGCTGACATGTGCTAGAAAAGATGTGGGCTCACCGCTGGAGATCACATCAAAGAGAGGGTGTCCGACATCGATGTACTATTACGCTCGATGTCGGAAAGAGGTTAAAAAGGTGGAGGTTTTTTTACAGACTGAAATTAAAGTTTTGAAACTTCAAGACCAGCCAAACGCAAGTGTGAACCCGGCCTTACACAGCGGTCATCAGCTAAAAACAGCAGAAATTGGAGCTTGCTCAGATTGCCGATGTTTAACACCTAAAATACTACTATCAATCTCTGACAGCAGCATATGAGGCATGTGATCCTCCTGGCATGTTAATTCAAGTTTTATAGGAAACTGTGAATTTTAATACATAATGCAAAAGTGTAATATTATTGCAGTATATAGAACAAGCAAAGGATCAAAATAAGTTAAATGAGTAAAATGTGTTCCCCCTTTAAAATCAAAACACTAAAAAATACAGTAAATCTGCATTCATAAAACTTACAGTAAACGTAAAGCAAAAAAATACAAAAAAAGCAAAATTACCAGAATTACTGTATTTCAGTCGGTGCATATTCTCCCAAAAATACGCAATAAATTAGTGATCAAAACATTGGATATACCCTAAATTGGTGTAGATAGAAACACCAGCTTCACATACCTAAAAACAAAACACTCACAAAGCTTCTTCAAAGGAAAAATATAAAAGTTACAGGTCTGACAAAATGGTTGCAAAAAGCAAATTCTATTTGTATACAAATATCTTAAATTTGTTTTACTACCTAAATAAGAAAAACTGTATAAGTCTAGTATTGCCGCAATAATATTGATGTTTCCTTAGGTAGTGTTCACCCAGACAATGCAGTTTTGGTCCAAACATGCAGTTTTTATAGCTCTCCGCAGGTTACGCCATGTCCAGGCGCTAACAAAACAGAACAAACCCTGGCTACTCATACACGGCTGAGCTAGCCCCAGATCAGTCAAACAAAACAGTGATTATCCATAGCAACCACTGATACTTGTGGTTCTCTGCATGGTGTCATTCAAAACGAGAACTTGTCCTGCAAAAAAATCAAGCCCGTATGACTATGTAGAAAAAAAAAAGTTTTGATTCCTGGGAGAAAGGGAGGAAAAAACTAAAAACATTGACTATGTAAGATAATCTCAGGCAGACTCTCCCAGTATCTGTAGAAAGGTTTTCAGCACAATAAAGGAGGTCGAGAAAGCAAATAATGATGAAAATGGATTGTTTGGACCTGGAATGGATGTAGACTGCAGATTTGTGATGTAGCTTAGGGGTTAACTAAAGGCCATGATAGTCTGCATAGAGATTTCTTAGGCATAAATCCATAGTCGTGTACAGTCAACTCATGACAATGTACGGCATTACCACTAGGTGGCAGGATGGTTACATACAATTGATCTTTTTCACCAAATATGATTGTATTTTCTTATTTATTATTATTATTATTTATTATTATTGCGCTATTTACTCCATGGCGCTTTACATGTGAAAAACGGTATGCCTAATAAAAACGAGTACAATAATCTTAACCAATAAAAGTCAGGACTGGTACAGGAGGAGAGAGGGCTCACAATCTACAACCCCTGGCAAAAATTATGGAATCACCGGCCTTGGAGGATGTTCATTCAGTTGTTTAATTTTGTAGAAAAAAAGCAGATCACAGACATGGCACAAAACTAAAGTCATTTCAAATGGCAACTTTCTGGCTTTAAGAAACACTAAAAGAAATCAAGAACAAAAAAATGTGGTAGTCAGTAATGGTTACTTTTTGTAACCAAGCATAGGGTAAAATTATGGAATCACTCAATTCTGAGTAAAAAATTATGGAATCATGAAAAATAAACAAATAAAAAAACACTCCAAAACATCACTAGTATTTTGTTGCACCACCTCTGGCTTTTATGACAGCTTGCAGTCTCTGAGGCATGGACTTAATGAGTGTCAAACAGTACTCTTCATCAATCTGGCTCCAACTTTCTCTGATTGCTGTTGCCAGATCAGCTTTGCAGGTTGGAGCCTTGTCATGGAGCATTTTCTTCAACTTCCACCAAAGATTTTCAATTGGATTGAGATCTGGACTATTTGCGTGATGATTTACCATCTTTTAAGAGTTTGATAATCCTCTCCTTTGTTTCAATTGACATCTCTGGTGTTGGAGCCATGATTCATGTCAGTCCACTTGGTGCAACCGCTCTCCAAGGTGTGATCCTTCCTTTTTAGATGCAGAGTAACAAGCAGATCTATTTGATGCAGGTGTTAGTTTTGGGAATGAAAATTTACAGGGTGATTCCATAATTTTTTCCCTCATAATTGAGTGACTCCATAATTTTTCCCCTATGCTTGGTTAAAAAAGTAACCATTACTGACTACCACATTTTTTGTTCTTGATTTCTTTTAGTGTTTCTTAAAGCCAGAAAGCTGCCATTTGTGCCATGTCTGTGATCTGCTTTTTTTCTACAAAATTAAACAACTGAATGAACATCCTCCAAGGCCGGTGATTCCATAATTTTTGCCAGGGGTTGTACAATATTTAATTACAGCTTTATTATTCACGCATCACAAATATTTGTCTGATAAACTTTCCAAAGATATTAATCATAAATTTCCCCTTCAGTACTAGTGTTGACAGGCAGCACACCCCATTACTAGAACCAGTGTGCCTCCACAAAGAGCCGTGTCCACATATATATGTATGCCAACTGTCCTGAATTTGCCCCCAATGATCATGAAGGAACTGAACAGGAAAGAGCCATGTAGATTCTCTACTTTTTGTGCATGTTTAAAGGGAACCTGTCACCCCCAAAATCGAGGGTGAGCTAAGCCCACCGGCATCAGGGGCTCATCTACAGCATTCTGTAATGCTGTAAGATAAGCCTCCAATGTATCCTGAAAGATGAGAAAAAGAGGTTAGATTATACTCACCTGGGCGGGCGGTCCGATCCGATGGGTGTCGCGGTCCGATCCGATGGGTGTCGCGGTCCGGGGCCTCCCATCTTCATCAGATAACGTCCTCTTCTGGTCTTCATGCTGCGGCTCCTGTGCAGGCGTAGTTTGTCTGCCCTGTTGAAGGCAGAGCAAAGTACTGCAGTGCGCAGGCGCCAGGAAAGGTCAGAGAGGTCCAGCGGCAGTGTGTGGGTGTAACATGCAGCATGCATGTTTGTAACATACAGTGTTTTTAGCATGTAGTATGTAACATACAGTGTGTGTAGCTTGGTCTGAGTGTGTGATAGATAGTAAGTGGAACATACAGTATGTGTGTAACATGCAGTTTCTGTGTAACATACAGTGTGTGTGGCATGGAGTATGCTTGTGTACAGTGAAGTGTGGGTGTGAAGCTTAAAGTGTGCGTGTAACATACAGTCTGTATGTGTGTGTGTGGCATGGAGTGTCTGTGTAGAATGAAGTGTGGGTGTATAGCTTAAAGTATGCATGTAACATACAGTGTGTATGTGTGTGGCATGGAGTATGTCTGTGTAGAATGAGGTGTGGGTGTGTAGCTTAAAGTGTGCGTGTAACATACAGTGTGTATGTGTGTGTGTATGTGTGTGTGTGTCTGTGGCATGGCGTATGTTTGTGTAGAATGAAGTGTGGGTCTGTAGCTTAAAGTGTGCATGTAACATACAGTGTGTATGTATGTGTGTGTGGCATGGAGTATGTCTGTGTAGAATGAGGTGTGGGTGTGTAGCTTAAAGTGTGCATGTAACATACAGTGTGTGTGTGTATGTGTGTGTGTGTCTGTGGCATGGCGTATGTCTGTGTAGAATGAAGTGTGGGTCTGTAGCTTAAAGTGTGCATGTAACATACAGTGTGTATGTATGTGTGTGTGGCATGGAGTATGTCTGTGTAGAATGAGGTGTGGGTGTGTAGCTTAAAGTGTGCATGTAACATACAGTGTGTGTGTGTGTGTGTGTGTGTGTGTGTGTGTGTGTGTGTGTGTGTGTGTGTGTGTGTGTGTCATGGAGTATGTCTGTGTAGAATGTGTGGGTGTGTAGCTTAAAGTGTGCATGTAACATATAGTGTGTATGTGTGTGTGTGACGTGGAGTATGACTGTGTAGAATAAGGTGTGGGTGTGTAGCTTAAAGTGTGCATGTAACATACAGTGTGTGTGAGTGTGTGTGTGTGTGTCTGTGTGTGTGTCATGGAGTATGTCTGTGTAGAATGAGGTGTGGGTGTGTAGCTTAAAGTGTGCATGTAACATACAGTGTGTGTGTGTGTGTGTGTGTGTGTGTGTGTGTGTGTGTGTGTGTGTGTGTGTGTGTGTGTGTGTGTGTGTCATGGAGTATGTCTGTGTAGAATGTGTGGGTGTGTAGCTTAAAGTGTGCATGTAACATATAGTGTGTATGTGTGTGTGTGACGTGGAGTATGACTGTGTAGAATAAGGTGTGGGTGTGTAGCTTAAAGTGTGCATGTAACATACAGTGTGTGTGAGTGTGTGTGTGTGTGTCTGTGTGTGTGTCATGGAGTATGTCTGTGTAGAATGAGGTGTGGGTGTGTAGCTTAAAGTGTGCATGTAACATACAGTGTGTGTGTGTGTGTGTGTGTGTGTGTGTGTGTGTGTGTGTGTGTGTGTGTGTGTGTGTGTGTGTGTGTGTGTGTGTGTGTGTGTGTGTCATGGAGTATGTCTGTGTAGAATGAGGTGTGGGTGTGTAACTTAAAGTGTGCGTGTAACATACAAGTGTGTGTGTAGCATAGAGTATGTGTAGCATCCACATTTAAAAATGCTGGCACCGCAGATGGGCATTTATAGGTATAAACACATTGGCACTGGCAATCACCCAACACATGAGCAAAACGCTGGTTCATCTAGTGATTGGATCGTTTATGCCAGGACAACCATCATTCTTGGCAGCACATCACCCAGTGTAATAGGAATATGTGCTGCTGATAACACGACACACTATAGGGACAGCACCATTATATTAGACAGCCAATCATTCTGCATCAACCTGTGTAAAGAGGGTGGTAAACAATCCGCAAACAATTTGAATATAGTACACTGGCACATGTTCAGTGTCTGAAGTCGGCTCATGTATATGCACTCTAATGTGGTGGTCACGTGATAACCGCTCAAACCAGCTAGTGGAGCCAAATCCTACTAATGTATACTCTACATGCTGTAGGTACTCGGCAAGCTGCACTACCTGACAAAAGTTTACCCTGGGGTGGAAACACCCATTAATTTCTACACTTTTTCTGCAAACATCATTCACAGTGAATTTGCTACAGATAGATTCTGCAGCTCTTGTGACCAAACAAATCGCCCTCCTCTATTCTTGCCATTTGCTAGATGTCCTCCTAATTTTAAGCAGATTGTCACATTGATAAATGCCCTTACACGTTGCCATGTGAACTACAGATGGTGTGATAAGCCTGTCCTACCATGCGAGATGGAGGGAGAAGGGACTGACTATTTTTCCCCCATACCTTTCCTCTTAGTTTTACCTCTAATATTACTGCTTCAATACACAAAAAAACATAGTAAAGATTGTCTTGGCCATATACCATGGCAGCAGCGGCACCCTGAGAGTTAATGGATTCCTGAACTGCACACATACACCGGATTATCACATTTCTCCTGTGACAATGACGTCATGCAATGAATTATGCATGTTGTTGGATCTAAACATGCTCACCTGATCCTTTATATGCGCTCAGTCACTAATCCATGTATACCACTCAAATGTTCATGCCTGGCACTGTGCCATGCTGCCCCTTGATATTGTAGTCGCTGGGCAACTCTTACTAGGGCTATGAATTAACACATTGTGTAGCATTCATAGTGGGAATTATATAGAATGTTTGAGCAGGTAGTGAAATCCAGAGATGGATTTTCTGGGGATCTATAGGGCAAACCTGCCTGTTTATATGTGCTGTGGATATACACTGCTTGCTATTAGAATACCCCCAATTGTCCTGAATCTATCAGGACATTCTCCTACTCCTGCACTGATTAGAAGCACTTCACCTTCATATTAAATGGTGTAAAGGTACCTTCACACGAAGCGACGCTGCAGCGATAGCGACAACGATGTCGATCGCTGCAGCGTCGCTGTTTGGTCGCTGGAGAGCTGTCACACAGACCGCTCTCCAGCGATCAACTATGCCGAGGTCCCCTGGTAACCAGGGTAAACATCGGGTAACTAAGCGCAGCGCCGCGCTTAGTAACCCGATGTTTACCCTGGTTACCAGCGTAAAATCTAAAAAAAACAAACAGCACATACTTACATTCACGTCCCCCTGCGTCCACTTCCTGACTGACTGAGCGCCGTACAGTGAGAGCAGAGCGGTGACGTCACCGCTGTGCTGCTTTCACTTTCACTTTGCGGCGCTGAGTCAGAGGAGGAAGCAGACTGCAGGGGACGCAATGTGAGTATGTGCTGTTTGTTTTTTTTACATTTTACGCTAGTAACCATGGTAAACATCGGGTAACTAAGCGCGGCCCTGCGCTTAGTAACCCGATGTTTACCCTGGTTACCAGTGTAAAATATCGCTGGTATCGTTGCTTTTGCTTTCAAACACAACGATACACAGCGATCGGACGACCAAATAAAGTTCTGGACTTTATTCAGCGACCAGCGACATCACAGCAGGATCCTGATCGCTGCTGCGTGTCAAACGAAACGATATCGCTAGCGAGGACGCTGCAACGTCACGGATTGCTAGCGATATCGTTATAATGTCGTTTCGTGTGAAGGTACCTTAAGTTTCTTTTAGCGGTGCAGGGGTTAATCTGCTCAGCTGAGAGCTCTTGGAGTGTTAATGCTCTTAGCTGTGCACTGTTAGCTACTCCCATCTCCTATATTATCTGGGCCCTGGCTAGCACTCATTGTCAGAGAAGCTTATGCTACATGGCTGAAGGTTGTTGTTGGTTGTTGTTTGAGAAGGTGTTTGGTAGATTTATCAGTGACTGTTAGGTTTTGAATGTGTGATAATTCCCTTTCTTCTCCTACTTTCATTTAACCCCATCCTCCCCTCACGATGCATTCCTCTGTTGTCTGTGTGAGTATATTTGTATGTTTGGTATTTTTCATTATCCCTGTTCGTATTACCAAGATAGTCTGGTTGGTGCATTACGGTACACTACTAGTTCCTCTTCCCTAGGTGGGGAAGGGTACAGACTGAGAGCAGATGAAGGAGCTAAGACAAGGTACGTGGCACCAGCGTCTTCACCATCAGAAGCAATCTGGGGAACAAGGCTAGGTAGGGCGCCCCTAGGGGTAGAGACAGGGAAGGAGAACCTGGACACCCAACAACTGAGTTGTGACATTAGCACTCCAATTCATAATGCAAAATTGAAAAAAGGTGGACTTTCTTAAGCTAAAATTAAATTTCTCAGAGCTGCAAGCAGTGACGTCAATAAGTTTACCACAGTTCATAGGCCAGCTTGCACAGAGCTTATCATGAGAACTGCTGAGTGTAACTAGTGGTAACATTAATGATGTCACCGCTCGTCATTAAAGCTGCGTTCTCACGCTAAACTGAGTGTGTTCTGGCTAACGTGGCAAGCGGTCGTATTACTGATGTCACCACTCACCAAACCATCCAGAGGTAGCAGAGTTGGGGATCGTCGTGGTACTTCAGCATTACAGATTATAGGTGGAAAGTGAGGATTTCTGTCATGTCGGACACTGTTCAGACCAGGTCGTTCGACAGACAGCGGTAATTCCGCTTTTGAAAACTATGCGCTCATTGGCGCCGGCTAGATTTTATCTAGCTGGTCCGGGGTTAATTTACCTGGTGCTCGGATTGGAAGCTGGGCCATGCCCACTGCCTTTAAATAGTTCTCCTGAACATTGGGCGTCGCTGATTATAGCTTCTGTCTAAGTGCTTGGTTGTCTCGGTCTGGAGTGGTGAGCTAGGAGTTGGAGTATCGTATCTGGTGGTGTATTTCCCTTTGTCTTATTTACTCCTTCCTATATTTGTATTTATTTTGCCCTGTGCATTTATAGTGTATTCCTGAGTGACTGCGGCATGTTGTATATTTTCCGTTATCCTTGTCTGTGCTAACTGTGGGTATTATTATTATTATTATTTATTGTTATAGCGCCATTTATTCCATGGCGCTTTACATGTGAGGAGGGGTATACATAATAAAACAAGTACAATAATCTTAAACAATACAAGTCATAACTGGTACAGGAGGAGTGAGGACCCTGCCCGCGAAGGCTCACAATCTACAAGGGATGGGTGAGAATACAGTAGGTGAGGATAGAGCTGGTCATGCAGCGGTTTGGTTGATCGGTGGTTACAGGTTGTAGGCTTGTCGGAAGAGGTGGGTCTTCAGGTTCTTTTTGAAGACTTCGATGGTAGGCGAGAGTCTGATGTGTTGTGGTAGAGGGTTCCAGAGTAGGGGTGATACTCGAGAGAAATCTTGTATACGATTGTGGGAAGAGGAGATAAGAGGGGAGTAGAGAAGGAGATCTTGTGAGGATCGGAGGTTGCGTGTAGGTAAGTACCGGGAGACGAGGTCACAGATGTATGGAGGAGACAGGTTGTGGGTGGCTTTGTATGTCATGGTTAGGGTTTTGTACTGGAGTCTCTGGGCAATGGGGAGCCAGTGGAGGGATTGACAGAGGGGAGAGGCAGGGGAATAGCGGGGGGACAGGTGGATTAGTCGGGCAGCAGAGTTTAGAATAGATTGGAGGGGTGCGAGAGTGTTCAAGGGGAGGCCACAGAGCAGGAGGTTGCAGTAGTCAAGGCGAGAGATGATGAGGGCATGGACTAGGGTTTTTGCAGATTCTTGGTTGAGGAATGAACGGATTCGTGAAATATTTTTGAGTTGAAGTCGGCAGGAAGTGGAAAGGGCTTGGATATGTGATTTGAAGGAGAGATCAGCGTCAAGGATTACCCCGAGGCAGCGAGCTTGTGGGACTGGGGAGAGTGTAGTCTAGGTAGAGAGTCAGTCAGGGTTTCCCTAGTCTGAGGGAAATCGCAGGGGCCCGGGTTATAAGCTCATTCCTGCCTAGGTCTCCCGTGACAATTTCTTAGTGTTAGGGCTAGCGGAACGCACCGAGTAAATATAGATGTTTATTATTATTGATGCGTTCGCAGCCCGGGGTCCACCGTGCAGGGAAACCTGCTGCTAGTAAATGGTGGCACTATTTGGCGGTATAGACTATCTCTGTTACTTCACAGAGTAGCCGTGAAAGGAAAGCACTGCGCCCTGTTAAACTTCACAGGAGCACAGGCTAACTGCCCAACAGAGAGCAGTCAGTGGTCATGCATGCACATAATCTCCTCACCGGAGGTGCCGGTATTCTAGGGGCTTATTTCAGCCGGGTCCCTGAATACAATGTCACATGACCACACTGGCGCAAAGCACATAACTTAGAAAGATACTAGCGCATGGCCGTGAGGTCATGCGCACCTTATATAGCTGCAGCAACTACAGGACCTTCCAAAAAAGACCAAAGGGAAGCTGTCACAGAACTTGAGCAACTTCAGGACCTTCCTAGAGTACCAATGGGAATAGCTGCAGTACCTGAGCATGTGACCCTTGATCTTCAATGAGAGATCTTACCCTGGGCATGCTCAGAAGGGGAAAAGTAGGCCTTAGTTCCAAAGACGTCTGCTCTGCTCACCGCTGACCAGTACTGGCTACAATGGGAGAAGCTGGAAAGGCAGCAGTAACCCTTCGCACAGTGTCAGACTGAGCATGACGCTGGGACCAACGCCTCTGCTGAGCAGGCTCCACTGCGGCAGGAGAAGAATGGGAGACCACAGCGGAGATGGCTAAAGATTCCCCCTGTGCAGAGGCAGGAACTCGACCCCTAACATGGCCCCCCTCCTTGGACCTCGCCACGCTCGAAGGCAGCAATGAGCTGCGGAGCCCGAATATTCCCAGCAGGCTCTCAGGACCATAACCCTTCCAGTCCACCAAATAGAATTTTTTGCCACGTACCACCTTGCACCCCAAAATAGCATTCACCTCATAATCGTCCGTAGACAAACCCGATGTCCTGGCAGATGACTCGGAAAACCGGGACATGTATACGGGCTTCAAGAGGGACACATGAAAGGTATCGGTGATACCTAGACATGGCGGAAGGGCCAGACGGTAGACCACTGGGGTAACCTGTTCGAGGACCTTGAAGGGGCCCAAGTAGTAAGGAGCAAACTTAGTGGACTAAATTCGCAGCCTAATGTTACGGGCGGAGAGCCACACTAAGTCGCCAGGAGCAAAGGTCAGAGCGGGGAGGACCTCATTCTCTCCTTGGAGGCCCGAATGGCATCCTGAGTGCGGTCCCAAATGTCCCGTGCCTCCACAGCCCAGTCTGCCACCCTGGAGTCAGCGGAAGACACGGGCATAGGCACAGGTACCCGCGGATGCTGACCATAGTTTAGGAGGAATGGGGTCAGTCCGGTGGAGTCGGCTAAGGCGTTATTCAGCGCAAACTCCGCCCACGGTAGCAAGGATGCCCAGTCATCCTGCCTGGCTGAGTCAAATTGTCGCATATATGTATCCAAGGCCTGGTTGGCCCTCTCTACCAACCCATTCGTCTCGGGATGATAAGCTGAGGAGAGATTCAACTCAATGCTGAGTAGACGACAAAGCTCTCTCCGGAATCGAGACGCAAACTGGGGACCCCGGTCACTGACAATTTTGTCCGGCATACCATGCAGGCGAAATATGTGTTTGATAAACAACGCCGCCAGAGCCCGTGCAGAAGGTAGCCGTGGAAGAGGCACCAAGTGCACCATTTTGGAAAAATGGTCGGTGATAACCCAAATAATGGTGCAACTACGAGACTTGGGTAAGCCCACCACAAAATCCATCCCGACCATCTCCCAGGGTCTGTCTGCCACCGGCAGGGGATGAAGCAACCCAGCTGGCCATTGACGAGGAGACTTGTTCCTGGCGCAGGAGAAACATGCCCAAACATAGTCTGCAACGTCACGGGCTATATGCGGCCACAAATATGTCCTCGCCAGTAGCTCAGATGTCCTTTTGGTCCCAAAATGTCCACCCACCCTAGACGAGTGAGCCCAAGAGAGAACCTCCAGACGCAAACTGGATGGTACAAAAGTCTTGCCCGGAGGCACAGACTCTAGCGAAACCGGGGCCACAGTTATCAGGCTCTCGGAAGGGACAATAAGCCGAGGCTCCTCTTCCTCCTCCTCAGATGATACAACGGAGCGAGAGAGAGCGTCGGCCCAAATGTTCTTCTCCCCGGAAAGAAAATGGAGGGTGAAATGGAACCGAGAGAAGAACAAGGACCATCTGGCCTGGCGAGAATTTAGCCGCTGGGCGGTCTGTAAATAAACCAAATTCTTGTGGTCTGTGAATACTTGGAAGGGAAAACGAGCCCCCTCCAAGAGATGTCTTCACTCTGAGAAGGCCAACTTCATTGCTAGCAACTCCCTGTCCCCGATGGAATAATTCCTCTCCGCTGGTGTGAAGGTTTTGGAAAAGAAGAAGCAAGGATGTTTCCGACCTTGAGCATTCTTTTGGAAGAGGACTGCTCCAGCACCAACTGAAGAGGCATCCACCTCCATTATAAACGGCTTATCTACATCGGGGCGATGTAGAATAGGAGCACTAGCAAAATGAGATTTAATAGAAGTGAAAGCCTTGGAGACCTCCACAGACCACAATTTGGGATTTGCTCCCTTCTTGGTGAGGGCTACCAAGGGAGCTACCAAAGTTGAGAAATGAGGAATGAACTGGCGATAATAGTCAATGAACCCCATAAAGCGCTGCACCGCTTTAAGGGAATGGGGTTCTTGCCAGTCCATCACAGCCTGTAGTTTGGCAGGATCCATAGCCAATCCTTGGGCGGAGATCATATAGTCCAGGAAAGGTAAAGACTCCTGCTCAAACACACATTTCTCCAACTTGGTGTAGAGGGAGTTAGTTCGTAAGAGGTCGAAGACTCTGCAAACATCTCTCCGGTGGGAGTCAATATCTGGAGAGTAGATGAGAATATCATCCAGATAGACTACGACCGAGGTGGAGAGCATATCTCGGAAGATATCGTTTACAAAGTCTTGGAAAATGGCTGGGGCATTACAGAGCCCAAAGGGCATCACTAGATATTCATAGTGCCCATCCCTGGTGTTAAAAGCCGTCTTCCATTCATCCCCCCTCACGGATGCGAATCAGGTTGTAAGCACCCCGCAGATCTAGTTTAGTAAACACCCTTGCTCCCTGAAGCCTATCAAAAAGCTCAGATATCAGGGGCAGACGATATTTATTCTTAACGGTGATGGCGTTAAGACCCCTGTAGTCTATGCATGGACGTAGTTATCCACTCTTCTTCTGCACGAAGATGAACCCAGCCCCTGCAGGTGACACTGACTTTCTAATGAATCCTCTTGCCAAATTTTCCTGGATGTACAGGTCCACGCCGCATTGAAGCAGTCATTTCTGCCAAAGGATTCCCGACCAAGTATTGAGTGCATAAATGAACATTATTATTTGATGTTTTTTTTGTTTGTTATTAAAAAACACTTATTTGATTGGACGGTTGAAATATGCTAATTTATTGAGACAGGTTTTTTGGGTTATCAGGAGTTGTAGGCCAAAATCATCAGTATTAAAACAATAAAAGACCTGACAAATTTCAGTTGGTGGATAATGAATCTATAATATATGAAAGTTTAATTGTAATCATTACATTATGGTAAATAATGAAATTTAACACTATATGCTAATTTTTTGAGAAGGACCTGTACTGAAATATTGCCTCCGTCTCCGGGAGAGATAACAGATAAACTCGACCCCAGGAAGGCTCAGCACCAGGCAAGAGGTCAATAGGACAGTAATAGGAGCGGTGAGGCGGAAGGGTCTCGGCAGCCCTTTTGGAGAACACATCAGCATAGGGCCAATACTGCTTGGACAGAGAGGAAAGATCTGCGGGTACCTCTGTTGTAGCAACCTGAAAGCTCTCCCTCTGACATCTACCCCCACAAGATTCACCCCATCCCAAAATTCTGCCTGTGGACCACTCGATCTGAGGAGAGTGGTACCGTAGCCAAGGCATCCCTAACAGGACCTCATCAATTCATTCAGGAATGATGACCAGAGATATAATCTCCTGATGAGATGGCGACAAGGACAGAGTGAAAGGGATGGTCTGGTGTGTAATCTGTGAGGGCAGTGTCGACCCATTCACCACTCGTACAGTTACTGGTTGAGAATTCAGAAGACATAAAATTGCCCTCCGCCCCAGAATCCACACAGAGCTCTACCGAGTGAGTGAATGAGCCTATTGTAATTGTCCCCTTAAAGGACAATTTGGAGGCAAACGTCGCCGTGTCTAGTGTACCTCCACCTACTACCACTAGACGCTGACGTTTCCTTGACCGCTGTGAACATCTGGTTGCAAGATGTACTGACTGCTGGCAAACATGGCAGACCTTGAATGCCTGAGCGGTCCGGGACTTAGATCCCGCTCGTGACACTTCCTTGGCCTCATGTGACTCAGGAACCAGGACCGGAGATTCCAAAGGTTTGGCGAAGGTGGGAGCCAGCCGAAACCTCTGCCTACACTGGGCCCGCTCTAACCTCCGCTCATGAAAACGGAGGTCAATACGGGTAGACACAGCTATTAACTCCTCCAGTGTGGCGGGAACCTCCCTTGTGGCCAGAGCGTCCTTCACGTGCTCAGCCAGCCCCCTCCAAAATATAGGAATAAGGGCTTTATCCGACCACTCCAGCTCAGATGCTAGGGTGCGGAAGTGGACGGCAAAATGGTTGACCGAGGACGAGCCCTGAGTCAATGCCAACAGTTGGAGCGCCGTATCATAGGTGACTCGAGGCCCTAAAAAGACCTGTTTCAGAGTGCTCAAGAACAGCGGAGCACTCTGCACCACATGATCGCCATGCTCCCACAGCGGCGTAGCCCACTCCAACGCCCTGTCCGACAGGAGAGACACAATAAATCCCACCTTTGCCCGCTCTGTGGGGAAACGTGCGGCCAGAAGCTCGAGATGTATAGAGCACTGGCTCACGAAACCCCTACAAGATTTACTATCTCCAGAAAATTTCTCTGGCAGCGGGAGGCGAGATAGAGTCGGAGCAGGGGTGGCAGTGGACAAGGTAGCTGCAGCCATGCTAGCAGCCTGAACAGCAACTGCGGTAACATCCACAGCTGAGGTTGAGCGCTCGAGAGCCGCCAACCTACCCTCCAGCTGCTGGATGTACCGCAAGGATTGCTGTTTATCCGCCATTTACTAGCCAGACCCTGGTGTTAGTATTCTGTTAGGGCTAGCGGAACGCACCGAGTAAATATAGATGTTTATTATTATTGATGCGTTCGCAGCCCGGGGTCCACCGTGCAGGGAAACCTGCTGCTAGTAAATGGTGGCACTATTTGGCGGTATAGACTAGCTCTGTTACTTCACAGAGTAGCCGTGAAAGGAAAGCACTGCACCCTGGTAGACTTCACAGGAGCGCAGGCTAACTGCCCAACAGAGAGCAGTCAGTGGTCATGCATGCACACAATCTCCTCACCAGAGGTGCCGGTATTCTAAGGACTTATTTCAGCCGGGTCCCTGAATACACTCAAACACACAATCTCCTCACCGGAGGTGCCGGTATTCTAGGGGCTTATTTCAGCCGGGTCCCTGAATACAATCTCACATGACCACACTGGCGCAAAGCACATAACTCAGAAAGATACTAGCGCATGGCCATGCGGTCATGCGCACCTTATATAGCTGCAGCAACTACAGGACCTTGCAAAAAAGGACCAATGGGAAGCTGCCACAGAACTTGAGCAACTTCAGGACCTTCCTAGAGTACCAATGGGAATAGCTGCAGTACCTGAGCATGTGACCCTTGATCTCCAATGAGAGATCTTACCCTGGGCATGCTCAGAAGGGGAAAAGTAGGCCTTAGTCCCAAAGACGTCTGCTCACCACTGACCAGTACTGGCTACAATGGGAGAAGCTGGAAAGGCAGCAGTAACCATTCGCACAGTGTCAGACTGAGCATGACACTGGGACCGATGCCTCCGCCGAGCAGGCTCCACTGCGGCAGGAGAAGAATGGGAGACCGCAGCGGAGATGGCTCAAGATTCCCCCTATGCAGAGGCAGGAACTCGACCCCTAACACTTAGATTTTTTATTTTGAGCTTTGGTTAATAAATGGGTAAAAGAGGGATATTGTAGGGGAGTGGGTTTTTTTCAATTAAAGGACGTTTTTCTGTGTTCGTCTTTATTAACTTTGACTACAGGGTTAGTAATGGGGATGTCTGATAGACATCTCTCCATTACTAACTCCTAGACTTGATGTCAACGGGCAAAAAACAGCTGACATCAACCCCAAAACTATTACCCCACTTGCCAACGCACCAGGGCAAGTGGGAAAAGCCGTGGCTAAGCACCAGATTTGGCGCATCTAATGGATGCACCATTTATGGGGCGGCTGAGGGCTGATGCTCTTTGTCTGGGAAGGGGTCAATATTCATGGACCCTTCTCAGCCTATTAATATCAGCTGTTTGCTTAGCCTTTTCTGGTTAGTAAATATAGGGGGGGCTCTACATCTTTTTTTTGGGGGGGTCCCCCTTTTTACTTACCAGTAAAGGCTAAGCAGACAGTTGTAAGCTGTTAGTAATAGGCTGGGAATCTTTATGGCTATTGACACCTTCCGAAAAATAACAGCCCTCAGATGTCAGCTTTCCTTTAGCTGTAGTGATGAGCGAATATACTCATTACTCAGGAAATCCCCACATGTATTCAGGCTGTCTAGCAGCTGCAAATCATGCAGCTACAGAGACAGAAACAAAATCTCCGAGCACATTCAAATACTCGGAGATAACCTGAGCATGCTCTGGAAAACTCGAGTAACGAGAATACTCGCTCATCATTATTTAGATGGTATGAAACTTTTTTATTTATTTAACGTGAACCTGTCAGCAGGATGGCGCCGTTATACTGATTAAAATGATACCTTGGTTGTTGAAATTCGTCTTGTGCTTGTTGTTTAATCTTTATTTGCAGTTTTCAGTTAGAGATTCTCGTGATTTGGAGCAGGCCTGTGGGTGGGGCTTTATGTGGTGCTCTTCTTACATATTCATCCTTATGGGCTTACGACTGCCCCCTACTTTACATACCACATAGAATATCATTTGAAAAAAAAACATTTATCAGGCAGACGCCGGCAGCAGGGCCTGTGCTGCAGCATGATACAATGGATAATGTGCATAAAATCATTTTATTGATTTAGTCATATAAGATCTTTGATCTGCAGTAAACTGACTGAGCTGAACTGCAGTGCTTTTTTCTCACTGTGCTGAGGTCCACGCAACTCAACCCGGCTGGGAACACAGCCTCGGTGACCGGAGGTAACTCCATAATGTCACCGCTGGTCACTGATGCTGTGCCCGCAGCAGATCATTCATCAGTGGTTTTCAGCCTGGATGGTCACTACTTGGCACCGTCCAAGTTGAAAACTATTAATCCCCAGACATGGATTACGGCATTGGACAGAACGTTGGAGGAGGTGAGGGATATGGGTTTTTTTTATATTTGTTTTATTAATGGGGACGAGGGCTTCAATGGAAAGGGCGTTAGGTGTCATGGACGTGGTTTGTGGAACCACTGTGCCACGGACTGTGGAGAGCCTGACTAAGTGAACACCTGACTGTTCACTAGAGCCTCTGATGGTGAGGTTAGACTTAGCTCCCGATGAACGCCAGGTGCCACTCCAGGACAGACCAATGGACGACCAGCAGCTGGACCCAGAGGACAGTCTGGAGGGAGCAGCTGGCAGAGTTTGTATTAGAATGCAGCAGATAGCTTTCGCATCAGAGTGCGGCAGGCAGCATTTGTATCAGAGTGCTGCAGGCAGTGTTTGTATCAGAGTGCAGCTGACAGGATCTGCATTAGAGTGCAGCAGGCAGGGTCTGAATTAGAGTGCAGCAGGCAGGATCTGCAGTTGAGTGCAGCAGGCAGGATATAACGAATGGAAGCTGAGGCATAAATGTTGCTGTGTACATTAGTTTATTGCTATTTTAGTGGAACCACTGGACCATGGTCTGGGGGGGCTCCGAAGTGGGCGTGACTATGCGAGCCCCAGACACCTGTAGTAAAACCCCTCGAACAGGAAACTCCCTACAAGTGACCCCATTTTGGAAACTAGACCCCCGAAGGAACTTATCTAGATGTGTTGTGAGAACTTTGAACCCCCCAAGTGTTTCACTAAAGTTTATAACGCAGAGCCGTGAAAATAAAAAATCATTTTTTCCCACAAAAATAAATTTTTAGCCCAATTTTTATTTTCCCAAGGGTAACAGGAGAAATTGGACTGCAATTGTTGTCCAATTTATCCTGCGTACGCTGACACCCTATACGTGGGGGTAAACCACTGTTTGAGCGCATGGCAGAGCTCGGAAGGGAAGGAGCACCATTTTACTTTTTCAACGCAGAATTGGCTGGAATTAAGATCGGACGCCATGTCACGTTTGGAGAGCCCCTGATGTGCCTAAACAGTGGAAACCCTCCCAAATCTAACTCCAACCTTAACCCGAACACACCCCAAACCCTAATCCCAACCCTAACCCTAAACACACCCCTAACCCCAACACACCCCTAACCCTAATCCCAACCCTAACCCTAACCACACCCCTAACCCTGACACACCCCTAACCCTAATCTCAACCCTAATCCCAACCGTAACTGTAATCCAAACCCTAACCCCATCTCTAGCCCCAACCCTAACCCAAACTTTAGCCCAACCCTAACCCTAACTTTAGCTGCAAACCTAACCCTAACTTTAGCCCCAACCCTAACTTTAGCCCCAACCTTAACCCTAACTTTAGCCCCAACCCTAACCCTAACTTTAGCCCAAACCCTAACTTTAGCACCAACTCTAACCCTAACTTTAGCACCAGCCCTAACCCTAACTTTAGCCCCAACCCTAACTTTAGCCCTAACCCTAATGGGAAAATGGAATAAAATACATTTTTGTTATTGTATTATTTTTCCTTAACTAAGGGGGAGACAAAGGGGGTTTGATTTACTATTTATAACGGGTTTTTACAGTGGGTTTTTGTTTGGCAGCTGTCACACACTAAAAGACGCTTTTTATTGCAAAAAATAGTTTTTGCATCACCACATTTTGAGAGCTATTATTTTTCATATTTTGGCCCACAGAGTCATGTGAGGTCTTGTTTTTTGCGGGACGAGTTGACGTTTTTATTGGTACTATTTTCGGGCACATGACATTTTTTGATCGCTTTTTATTACGATTGAACAAAAACCAGCAATTCATGAATTTCTTTTGCGTGGGGCATTTATAACATTCCGCTTGTGGTAAAATTGATAAAGCAGTTTTATTCTTCGGGTCAGTATGATTACAGCGGTACCTCATTTATATCATTTTTTTATGTTTTGTTGCTTTTATACAATAAAAACTATTTTATATAAAAAATAATTGTTTTTGCATCGCTTTATTCTGAGGGCTTCTTGAAGAAGCATATACGCGAAACACGAGCTTCGAGGGGTTTCAGCAGGAGGACCTACACTTTATCCAGCTATTATGGGTGAATTCTAACCAGCCTTAGGGGTACTTGTGACTTTGGGGGGGGGGCTTGCCCTGTGAGACAGACTATTTACTAGTAGCCCCTTTTACTTGTACCCACTACTATTGTGATAGTCATATATATATTGAGGCTATTGAGGCTTTGTGTTTACACACCCCCTAGCGCTTTTACTACTTTCACTATTTGTTCCACCTGCTGTACCAGCAGGTTTCTACACTTGTCCCTCTTTTCTCTGCTCAAATTATTTGTCTAAACTTTATATGTATGTAATTTTGTTCAATAAATGATTGCTTGGTTTTTATGCTACCTCTTGGTGTTCATTGTACTCCATGGTGCTGCGTTTTCTTTATTCTGAGGGCTATAACTTTTTAATTTTTTTGCTGATGACGATGTTTTGTGGTTTGTTTTTTGCGGGACAAGATGATGTTTTCAGCGGTACCATGTTTATTTATATCCGTCTTTTTGATCACGTGTTATTTCACTTTTTGTTCGGCGGTATGATGATAAAGCATTGTTTTTTGCCTCGTTTTTTATTTATTTTTTTACCGTGTTCACTGAAGGGATTAACTAGTGGGACAGTTTTGTAGGTTGGGTCGTTATGGACGCCGTGATACAAGCCACCTCTCTGCAGAACCCGGAAGGACCCCGTGGCCATCTTGGATCCGGGGGCCTGCAGGGAGGAGACCCTCAGAACAACGCGATCACATCGCGTTGTTCTGAGGGCCTCAGGGAAGCACGCAGGGAGCCCCATGCCTGCGCGATGCTTCCCTATACCACCAGAACCCTGCGATCTTGTTTGATCACAGTATCACAGTGTTCCGGGGGTTAAAGTGCCGGAAATGGTCCGCGACGGCTCCTGGCACATAGTGCCGGGTGCAGCAAATAAGGGGGAGAAGATTTTTATTTTGTAGCTTGGTGCGGATACTGCAGAAAACAAAAAAATATAGTACTTCTGCAATGTGTGAACACGTACAGACACAAAAAAGCCAGATGTTGTATAGTGAAGCTACTTAAAGATGAGAAAGTTCTGGCGGCTCCGACTGTGAATGAATAAACAAAAACTAAATCCATAGGTCTGAACGAGAGATGAACAGGATGCACAAATGATGTCACTCTGCCCGGACTAATCAAAAGCCACGCCGGGGATGCTTAGATGGGCCCCAAATTCCATTGGCCTGGCTGCGTCCCTGTCCCTTGCCAAGCTGTGTGCCTGTCCCTTGGCCAGGCTGCTTTTCTCTGTCTCTTGGCCTGGGTGTCCCCCTTGTCTCTTGTCAAGGCTGTTGCCCCTATCCCTTGACCAGGCGGCCCGCTCCTGTCACTTGGCCTGGCTTCCCTCCCGTCCCTTGGCCAGGCTGCCTGCCTCTGTCTCTTGGCCTGGCTGTCAACCCTGTCTCTTGTCTCGGCTGGTCCCCCTATGCCTTTGCTTGGCTGCCCGCTGCTGTCACTTGGCCTGGCTGCCTGCTCCTGTCACTTGGCTTGGCTGCCCGCTCCTATCACTTGGCCTGGCTGCCCTCCCATGTCCCTTGGCCAGGCCGCTTGCCTCTGTCCCTTGGCCTGGCAGGCCCCCGCTCTTGGCCTGGCTGCCCACTCCTGTCACTTGGCCTCCCTGCCCTCCGCTGTCCCTTGTCCTGGCTGTACCCCGTCTTTTGTCCAGGCTGTCACCCCTGTCTCTTGTCCTGGCTGGCCCCCCTATCCCTTGGCCCGGCTGCCCGCTCCTGTCACTTGGCCTGGCTGCCTGCTGCTGTCACTTGGCCTGGCTGTACGCTGCTGTCACTTGGCCTGTCTGCCCGCTCCTGTAACTTGGCCTCTCTGCCCTCCGCTGTCCCTTTGCCTGGCTGTCCCGTCTCTTGTCCAGGCTGTCACCCCTGTCTCTTGTCCTGGCTGGCCCCCCTATCCCTTGGCCCGGCTGCCCGCTCCTGTCACTTGGCCTGGCTGCCTGCTGCTGTCACTTGGCCTGGCTGCACGCTGCTGTCACTTGGCCTGGCTGCCCGCTCCTGTAACTTGGCCTCTCTGCCCTCCGCTGTCCCTTTGCCTGGCTGTCCCGTCTCTTGTCCAGGCTGTCTGCCTTGTCTCTTGTGCTGGCTGGCCCCCCTATCCCTTGGCCCGGCTGCCCGCTCCTGTCACTTGGCCTGGCTGCCCGCTGCTGTCACTTGGCCCGGCTGCCCGCTCCTGTCACTTAGCCTCCCTGCCCTCCACTGTCTCTTGTCCAGGCTGTCCGCCCTGTCTCTTGGCCTGGCTGTCCCTTGTCTCTTGTCCAGGCTGTCCGTCCTGTCTCTTGGCCTGGCTGTCCCCCCCCCCCGTCTCTTGTCCAGGCTGTCCGCCCTGTGACTTGGCCTGGCTGTCTCCCCTGTCTCTTGTCCAGGCTGTCTGCCCTGTCTCTTGTCCTGGCTGTCCCCCCCGTCTCTTGTCCAGGCTGTCCGCCCTGTGACTTGGCCTGGCTGCCCCCCCTGTCTCTTGTCCAGTCTGTCCGCCCTGTCTCTTGGCCTGGCTGTCCCCCGTCTCTTGTCCAGGCTGTCCGCCCTGTCACTTGGCTTGGCTGCCCCTGTCCCTTGCCTGTTAGGCATTGCCTGCATGTTTCGCGGTCGTCAAACGGCCGCAACACATGCAGCAGCGGCGACTAGAGCATTTTATTCGAGCACGCTGAAGTCACTATTAGCACCCGAGCATGCTCGCTCATCAATACCTAAATACCCCTCACCTCAGACATCTCCTGCTGGGGGGGAAAGAAAAGGTTAATGGGTGTGGATTGGGGTGTAGCCAGAATTTGCAGAGGCCCGCCACAACATGTCACTAGTCTTCAGAAGTTGGGATGTCTGCCTTCCCTCAGGGTACCAGAGGTGCCTCTGCTGATGCCTCTGCTATTACTGATGGTAAAGAGGAAAGTGCGTGTATCTGCACAGGGCGGGCAGCGGAGGCTCGTCTGCAGCGAGTGACGAGGCAGAGGACATGACAGCAGTCCCTGGTGACAGGCGGGGATGAGGTGCCACTGTGACCAGCCCCTCCCCCACCCGATCATACGGACAGTCCCAGTAATCAGGACTCTGTGCGGGAACACATGGAAATGACTACAGCGTCCTGCCCACCAATCACCGCCGCGCTCTCAGAGCCCAGAGAAGCTGTCACAGGCGGCCAATAGGAGGCCACGTAACATGAGGGTTTAAAGCCGCGCACAGGGCGGCGCTGTGTTCTGTCAGTCCCGGGGTCACAGCTGGCGGTCCGGCGGCGAGGAGAAGCAGCGAGGGCGGAGAGCTCGTATATCGGCGGTGTCTGCAGGAGCTTCCTGAGGTGAGCGGCATTGCTGGGCGCCGCTGCGGGCGGTGGGGAGGGAACAGGTGTGCGCCGCTCTGGGGCTGCCGGCGACATTAGCACAACAGGTAGGTCCTGCGCCCGGTGGTGCACAGCGGGCGTCCTGCTGCAGGCAGGGCACCATGTATGTGATGGCTGGCTCATGCATCGCCATTATTAACCCTTCCGTCCTAGATCCATGTGCAGATAACGCAGAGCCTGTGACTGCCCATGTAATCCGCGCTGGCTGTGGCCCCTCATCTGATGATGAGCACTGCTGCTCTAGGATTATTCCTCCCACCATCCTCCTTGTCTGCGATCAGTTGACCATAAACCAATCCTTTCTGTAGATCTGATCCTTATAGGCTGTTCTGCATCGCTGGCAATCCATGGTGACCCCTATAACATGACCCCTCCCTGCGGACTCCGGGGTAATCTGCAGAGCATCGCTCCTCGTCACATGTAGGACCCCGGGGGCACAGCTGGAGGCTGATGTCTGCTGCTACCTGTCACATAGGTGGCTCTTCTCCCTCCTTTCTAGATGGAGACAGTCATGGACTCTGCTTAGTAGTATGGTGAAGTATTGACTAGACCGCATGGCTCCAAGGTCAGTGTGGTGATGGGTGTTGTAGCTCTGGAGGTGTATATCTGACTTACAACCTGTGCCCTCGGCTCCATGCCCAAGCACGGCCTGCTTGATGGCTGAACTCCGGCTCGTAGCCGGGAGCTTTGCCTGCACCGCCCTGGGCTGTTTTACCCCCTAAAACAGAGGTGGGGAACCCCAGGGCCATTTACGGCCCTCGATGAGCTTTTATCAGCCCCCTTGATTCTCAGGGACCGCATTCTTGGGCAGGGAGGTGTATTTTGATTACAGCCAGCTCATTAATTTCTTCTTGCTCTGTTAGCACACACACAGTGTTCACTACTGAACACTGAAGGGCATGCAATGAAAGATTACGTCCGGACACCAGTGCCAGAGTCATGATGCTCTTTGTGGGCGGAGTTTGTACGGTCCCCGAAGGATGGTATAAATATCCAAATGGCCCTTGGCTGAAAAAAGATTCCCCTCCCCTGCCCTAAATGTGATCAATATCGATGGTAAAATTTAGGAGGCTGGGAGAGTGTTCCCTTCCCTGTCTGGTTGCTGCCCCTGCAAAGTGTCTGCGAGGGCCCCATTGTCATCATGATGACCCCTTGGTGTGCCAGCTACGGCAAGCCTGTTAGACCTTGCTGAGTGTAGTCTAAGAGGCTTCTGTCAGTGCCGCACTGACTGATATAAAGCAATGCATTATACCAGCGATCGGTGTGAGAACTTAGTCCCATAGAAGAACTAAACGAGAAAATAAAAATATTATATAAAAATAAAACCAAAAACCCCAAAGTGATAAAGAAATATTTTACCCATAAATATGTATTTCTATGTAAAAATAAAGTACACATTTGGTATCTCCACATCTGGAATAACCAACTGTCATTCTAGTTAACCCCTTCAGTCAATGCTGAGAAAATATACATTTTCATTATCCCACTGCGGATTTAATGCGGAATTACCGTGGTTTTTTGGCATTATTTTTTTTCCACCTGCATTTTAACACCTGCGGATTCCTATTATGGAGCAGGTGTAAACCGCTGCAGAATCCGCACAAAGAATTGACATGCTGCGGAATAAACACCGCTGCGTTTCTGCACATTTTTTTTTTTTTCTGCAGTATGTGCACTGCAGATTTTGTTTTACATAGGTTTACATGGTACTGTAAACTCATGGAAAACTGCTACGAATCCGCAGTGGATTCATCTGAATCACGTCACTTGGAAATTTAGATGTAAACCCTGATAAGTGCTTGCTGACAGCGTAGAATAAGGCTATGTACACACGTTGCGGATTTGACTGGAATTTTCTGTGCAGATTCTGCATTTCTTGGCAGGAAACACAGGTCAGAATCTGCGCTTTTTTATTTTGCGGATTTTGTACGGATTTCTTCCTTTTTTACCCCTGCAGATTTCTATTATGGAATGGGTGCAGAAACGCAGCAGATCCGCAAAAAAAATTGACATGGTGCTTTTTTTTAATCTGCTGTGTTTTCCATGCTTATTTTTCCACACCATTAGCACAGCTTTTTTTTGCCATTGATTTAGATTGTACTGAAAATCACCTGTGTTTCTGCGCTGAAAAAACGCTGTGGATCCGCAGGAAATCAGCAACTTGTGCACATACCCTTAATGTGCGCCAATCCTCACTGCGATATTTGGGAGACAGAATTAGCAAATCAACAGCAGGTCACAAATTATTATTTATTTATTTTTTTGGATAAATGTGATCCAAAATGTTCTCAATAAAAACTTCCAGATTACTGGTAACACAAAAGTGAAATTGCTCCTCAACGCTATGGAAACCTTGAAGAGAAAATAAAAAATATATTGGATATGCAGGATGAGCACCCTTAAACCCTATGGACTCGATGAAATTACTGAGATTTTATTTTTGTTTTCTATTTATGTTCACACAATATGTCTCTGTACAGTTGCTCCATATGGTCACAAATCAACTTTCGTACGTATTTTAATACCCTTCTGATTGTCATTTTAATTTACACTTTAATTATCCCCATTTTTAATTCTATATATGATAATGTGTCATAGACCATGAGCAGTGTCATTATTTGGGATATCATCCAATTTATCTTATCCACTCATGTTTACTGTAATTTAATTTTCTTGATTTTACACGATTCCTTCAATATTTTTCTTCTCATGATTTCATATTTATGCAACTTTTAATCCTCAATTTGCTGTCCCCCTCTTCAGCCCTTTTTGGGTTTTTTTTGTATCATCTTGTCCTAGTCTACCTAGGTGGCCCCTCTGTTTAATATCCTACCTCTGGTTCTTATTCACGGGCTCATCCTGGGTTACTAATCCTATTTCTCTTCCACAGCTTTGTTTTCAATGCTTTTTATTCATCTAATTATATCTTATCAGTTATGTTTAGTTCCTTTTTCTGTATTGCCTTGCTCTCATCTACCTATGTGGCTCGTCCGTTTAATGTTGCTGTTCTGACTTCTATTCACTGGCCTATCCCAGGTTCTAATCCCAATTATCCATAACTTCTCAACAGATTGTCCTTTAAGTGTTATCATTTATATGTATAATTCCCTTCTTTCCTCTTCTTTCCCTCATCTGCCTGGGTGGCTTCTCTGTTAAATGTTCCCTCTCTGGCTCCTATTCACTGGCCCATCCTGGGTTCTTACCCCACTTCTCCTACATCCATGTCTTTTGTCCTCTATTCATCTGTATACATTTTATCAAACGGAATTGTGTTTTGTTTTTTGTTTTTTAATCATTTGGTAATTGCCAGTTGACCTTCCCTCCCCTTCCTTACTTACCTATTGGTTTAAGTGTACCTGCGGGTGTTCCCTATGTGATTTGCATCCATTTTAGGCCGGTTTCACACGTCAGTGGCTCCGGTACGTGAGGTGACAGTTTCCTCACGTACCGGAGACAGACACACATAGACCCATTAAAATCAATGCATCTGTGCAGATGTCATTGATTTTTTGCGGACCGTGTCTCCGTGTGCCAAACACGGAGACATGTCAGTGTTCGTGGGAGCGCACGTATTACACGGACCCATTAAAGTCAATGGGTCCGTGTAAAACACGGACTGCACACGGACGTTCTCCGTGTGCAGTCCCTGTGGCGTGCAGGAGACAGCGCTACAGTAAGCGCTGTCCCCCCCACATGGTGCTGAAGCCGCGATTCATATCTTCTGTGCAGCAGCGTTTGCTGCATAGAAGATATGAATAATAGTGTTTAAAATAAAGATCTATCTGTCCGCCCCCCCCCCCCCCCCGCTGTTCTGAAAATACTCACCCGCTTCCCTCGTTGGCTGTCGCTGCTTCCTGTCCTGGCTGCTGCACCTTCTACTGTATGCGGTCAAGTGGGGCCGCCGATTAGTCATGAATATGCGGCTCCACCTCCCATAGGGGTGGAGCCGCCTATTCATGACTGTAAATGAGCGGCCCCACGTGACCGAATACAGTAGAAGGCCAGGACACTGCGAGGGAGGCGGGTGAGTATTTTCAGAACAGCGGGGGGGCGCACAGGGGGTGGGGGGGCGGCGGACAGATAGATCTTTCTTTTAAACACTATTATTCATATCTTCTATGCAGCAAACGCTGCTGCACAGAAGATATGAATCGCAGCTTCAGCACGATGCAGGGGACAGCGCTAAACTTTAGCGCTGTCTCCTGCACGCTCCGTGTGGTACCCACTTTTTTTTTTTTTTTTTTCCGGTACCGGAATTATCTGGACGTGTGGGACAGCCCTTAGGTGTATAAAAACCCATCTCTGATCATGTTTTGCACATTTGGTTGTTTTCACTTGAAAGAGATGTTGAAACTGACTAAAAAGCCATTTAGGGTATTGGCGCACTCAAGAGAAATTGCATTAAAAAAAAAATGGAACCATTCACTTTCTCCTATTATCCCTTAGGAAAATTAAACACTTGGGGTCAAACTAACATTTTAGTGGAAAAAACAAATTTTCTATGTGCTCAGCTCAATGTTATGACACTCCTGAGGCTTAAAAATGCTCAACGTATCCCTGATCAATTCCTCAAGAGGTATAGTTTCCAAAATGGAGTCCCTTGTGGGGTTATTCCACTGTTTAGGTATGTCAGGGGGCTCTATTCCAGCAAATTTTGCGTCCAAAAAGTCAAATTCTCCTTCCCTTCCAAGCCCTGCCGCGCACCCAAACTGTAGTTTTTCACCACATATGGGGTATCTTCATACTTCAGAGGAATTGAACAGGAAATTGTAAGGTCCATTTTCTTACCTTTGTGAAACTGAAAACTTTAGGGTAATAATGTTTGTGGAGGGGAAAAATGCTTTTTTTTTTTTCTTTGTTACACGGGTCAATGTTGTAATATTTCATGATGTGTCTGTGGGTTAAAGGTGCTCATCACACATCTAGACATGTTCCTTAAAGGGAACCTGTCACCAGAATTTGGCGGGACCGGTTTTCGGTCATATGGGCGGGGTTTTCGGGTGTTTGATTCACCCTTTCCTTACCCGCTGGCTGTATGCTGGCCGCAATATTGGATTGAAGTTCATGCTCTGTCCTCTGTAGTACACGCCTGCGCATGCATTATGCATTAGTGCGCACTATGTCCTGAAGTATTTCGCTGTGTTCCGGGACATAGTGCACCGGCGCATGCGCACTAATGCTTTTCGGCTTTGCCCGCAGTTGGGCAAAGCATACTGCGCGTGCGCAAGGCAAGATTGCCTTGTGCAGGCGTGTGCTACGGAGGACAGAGCATGAACTTCAATCAAATATTGCAGCCAGCATACAGCCAGCGGTTAAGGAAATTATGAATCAAACACCCAAAAACCCCACCCATATGACCGAAAACCGGTCCCGCCAAATTCTGGTGAAAGGTTCCCTTTAAGTGGTGTAGGTTCCAAAATGGGCTCACTTGTGGGGGTTTTCACTGTGGTTCTGCAAAAAACACGGAGTCCTTTTTCAATTCCAGGCAATTTTGCATTACTGAAGTCAATTGGCGCTCCTTTCCTTATGAGCTGTGCCAAGTGCCTGAACAGTAGTGGGATATCTGCATACTCTGGAGAAACTGCAAAACAAACTGTACTGTCCATTTTTCTCCTGTTACACTTGTGAAAATGCTAAAGTAAATTTTTTTTTTTTTTTTTTGTGGGGGAAATAAATGTTCCTTCTTTTTTTTTTTTTTTCTTTCCACATTGCTTTAGTTCCTGTTTAGAACCTGTAGGATTCATAAACTTCTTGAATGTGGTTGAGGGGTGCAGTCTTTAAAATTGTCTCTTTTGGGTATTTTATGACATTTGGGCTCCTCAGTTATTGCTTTCCACCTATCTAGGGTTTTCTGAAGCCTGAGCTGTCAATCCAAGGGTGGGGTGTGGAGTGGATGGGAACGCCTGTTTGAACAGTCATTATGTTCAATGTGACAATTGGTCTAGACAGGCACAGTTAAGTGGCTTTCGTTCAAATGAATGCACATGTGAACAATTAAAAATAAAAAAAATAAAAAATGGTGGATCTCTCCAGATGGATTCCCTACATGTTTGATATAGTGACGGATTAGGCTGGAGCTGTAATTGCTACATGCAACCTATGTAGAGGGTGGCACTGTTCTTGCAATTAAGGTCTTGTACAGGATTGACAATAAAGCTTGCCTTAATAGTTTACCTCTTTAACAGTGTAACTTTACGTTGTTGTGAAACATGTGAAGCTGGGGTGAGGAACCTTATATTTTTTTTTTCTGCCAATGGCCATTTGGGATGTTAAAACCATCTTTTGGGGGCTGTACAAATTGTGCGCCCTCTGCCCACAAAGTAAGTCTTGAAACTTGCACTGTTGTCAGGACGTAATCTTTTGTTGCACATGCCTCCAGTGTTTAGTACTGAACACGTACGTCATGCTTGGAGCAAGAAGAAATTAAAAATCAAGTGGCCATCAAAACACATCTGCCTGCCCAACAGGCCCGGACTGGCCATCGGGCAGTTCTGGCAAATGCCAGAGGGGCAGGTGGCAGTCGTGGGTTGAATGCAATGATGGAGGAGAGCGTCTGCTGTCGCTCCCTCTCCCATCATTCCCCGCTCTACCTCTGACGCTGCGGGTGCGCGATGACGTCATATCATTGCGCACCTGTGTGTCAGGCGGGCAGACTGCAGCTGCTGAGACCGGAGCCGGGAGCAGCATGGGGCACACGAGAAGAGTGTTTTTGGTTTTTTATCTATATCTATCTAAATCAATGAGTAATAACTGGATTCTGGGGCTATGAGGGCTGTGCTGCATTACATTCTATGGGTGGCTGGCTGCATTACATTCTATGGGGGAGGGCTGCATTACATTCTATGGGGTGCTGTATTATATTCTATGGAGGGGCTACACTATATTATATGGGGGGCTGCATTATGCTCTGAGGGGGGGCTACCATATATTATACATTGAGCCTACAACCAAGGCCAAAATCCACATGCACATATAAAATACAGATGTCGAACCAAAGTACCGAAAAGGTTCAGTGCAATGATTAATGGTAATCCAACTAAAATAACGCACCAAAAGAAACCAAGAATAAGAAAGTACAGAATTTTATTACAAAAAATGACATAAAAAGTACAAGGGATGTGACAGGGGAATAGCCAGAACGTGGGAAGACACAGGGAAACCAGGCATTAGCAGGTACATAGTACAGATATAGTAAAGTTACTCCATGGTGTGTAAGGTAATAGTTCAAATAAACAAACCCACAATATGGGCACACACCTTGGAGCAAGCACACAAACAGCAGAGGGGCTGTAAACCACCTCTGAGCCCACAACCAGGAGGATATCAGAGTTCAAAGTGAATCATTGTTCGTATTTACCTGCACGTGCCTGGAGCCCTGTGAAGCCCACTGTCCCCTACGCGCGTTTCGGCGCTCAAGCCTTCTTCCGGGGGAGTGGCTTCCAAGTGCAAAAGGGCTATCTTAAAAAGAACAGGCTAGCCAATCAAAACGTGGGCCAATCTACTGCTATAAGGCGGCGCATGGAGTGCCGACGTATCCAAGGAGTCAGTGTCACCAAGGGCGTCACAAGGCAGGGCGGACCGAGAGAAGAAGCCCCGCCCACGTAAAACGTCAGCGGGGAATCCAATCCCGGACAAAGCCCTGCCCGGAGAGACACCGTCGATGGCGCCGAACATCCGGAGTCAGCCTACATGCGCTCAAGCAGATAGATACATCTATAATGGGTACCATCGCAGTGGAATGAAATGGCAGTGTGTAAAAAAAAAAAAAGGGGGGGGGGGGGGGGGAAGTAGCAATCCGATCGATAAAACAGTGAGGTGCTAGTGAACTAAATATAATATGCAGCGTAGTATAACATATACAGGCACATAACATATAGTGCAAACAAAATGCATAATATATAAATACATATACTAAAAATGCACACAAGCAGATGAAGCTACAAGTGCATATAAAGTGATTCCCTGCACAATGGGATAAAGTGATGATATAAAAAGACGGGGAAACCATCAATTTAGACAAAGTGCAATTGTATGAATATAAATATACAGTGCAATAAAACAGATCATATATAGGCATATAAAACACCAAGAATTCAATAAAAAAAACTAGAAATCAATTTAGACAAATGTGATAAGTTATATATATATTACATAATAAGTGATATATCCGAAAGGAAACTCGATTCTTCAAATTCAGTAAAGGATGCCATATTCAGAACGATATGTCCCAACAGGAAGCCCACTTGAAGTAAAGAGGAAGGTCAGCCTGATATGGTATAAACCTAGGGTATGTACATGAAATAAAACAAAAGTGCATTTAAGAATAACAATAGCAACAAACATAACATTTGGAAGAACACACAATATTTAAAAACGGACTCAGATGACAATCATAGAAAAGGGGCAAAGCTTAAAATCTCATTAAGGCCATGAGGATGTACGGTGCGCAATTTCCAAATCCAGAAGGCCTCCCTCTGTGCCAAAAGACGGCCAAGATTACCCCCACGAGCGTTCGAAACAATGCGGTCAATGCCTTTAACCTTGAAACCCGAAGGGTCACAGTTATGAAAGGCTTTGAAATGGCGTGGAATAGTTTTAAGGGATTCCACATTCTCCTCTTTTACAGCCGCTAAGATGTCTCTAACGTGCTCCCGTGTTCGAACTTTAAGAGTTCTTGTTGTAAGACCAACATATACCTTATTACAAGGACATGAAGCATAGTATATTACCATAGTAGTCGAGCACGTGATAGTTTGTGTGATGGTAAAATTGCGACCGTCTGAGGAAGAAAAATCCCTGGCATGAATGATGTTGGGGCACGCCACACAGTTTCCACAAGGTTTGCACCCCCACGGCACAATGTGGGGTGGCCGACCGGAAGAAAACAAAGGGGGAGGGGTCTGGGGTGGAAAGTAACTTCTTACCAGGTGGTCACCCAAATTGCGTGATCGCCTGGCTGTAACTGAAGGCCGATCAGGTAGATATTGCCTCAGTACAGAATCAGCACGGAGTATTGGCCAATATTTCGCCCAACACATCCTGCATCTTGTTCCATTGTGAGTGGTACTGGGTAACCAATCTTACCTGAGAATTGTTCTTAGCTACCGTTGTTGAATAGAGAAGCTGATGTCTTCGAGTGTTTCTTGCCCGATTTATATGCTCTTTTTAGGCACCTTTTACTATAGCCTCTGTTCAGAAACCGATTGGTCATGTCCTTCGCCTGAGCCTCAAAGTCCTCATCTGATGAGCAGATCCTTCTAATTCTAAGGAATTGGCCAGTTGGAACAGAGTTAATCACATGGGGAGGGTGGGAAGAAGACGCATGTAAGACAGAATTAACTGCCGTATCCCTACGGAAGACATCGGCAACCAAAACACCATCCAGACCCCTCCTCACAGTGACATCTAAAAAATCAATCTTGTTATAATCAAATTTAAATGTTAACCGTATGTTCAAATTATTCCTGTTTAAATCTGCAACAAAATTTTGTAAATCAACCAAAGGTCCCCGCCAGATCAGGAAAATATCATCAATGTAGCGGGCCCAAAAAATGACCCGCTCCATTGATGTGCCCCGATCTGACGAGAATAGGTCCCTCTCCCACAGCCCCAGGAAGAGGTTTTCATAGGCCGGCGCTCAGGCTGCGCCCATTGCAGTCCCCTGGAGCTGCAGGTAGAATATTTTCCTGATCTGGCGGGGACCTTTGGTTGATTTACAAAATCTTGTTGCAGATTTAAACAGGAATAATTTGAACATACGGTTAACATTTAAATTTGATTATAACAAGATTGATTTTTTTAGATGTCACTGTGAGGAGGGGTCTGGATGGTGTTTTGGTTGCCGATGTCTTCCGTAAGGATACGGCAGTTAATTCTGTCTTACATGCGTCTTCTTCCCACCCTCCCCATGTGATTAACTCTGTTCCAACTGGCCAATTCCTTAGAATTAGAAGGATCTGCTCATCAGATGAGGACTTTGAGGCTCAGGCGAAGGACATGACCAATCGGTTTCTGAACAGAGGCTATAGTAAAAGGTGCCTAAAAAGAGCATATAAATCGGGCAAGAAACACTCGAAGACATCAGCTTCTCTATTCAACAACGGTAGCTAAGAACAATTCTCAGGTAAGATTGGTTACCCAGTACCACTCACAATGGAACAAGATGCAGGATGTGTTGGCGAAATATTGGCCAATACTCCGTGCTGATTCTGTACTGAGGCAATATCTACCTGATCGGCCTTCAGTTACAGCCAGGCGATCACGCAATTTGGGTGACCACCTGGTAAGAAGTTACTTTCCACCCCAGACCCCTCCCCCTTTGTTTTCTTCCGGTCGGCCACCCCACATTGTGCCGTGGGGGTGCAAACCTTGTGGAAACTGTGTGGCGTGCCCCAACATCATTCATGCCAGGGATTTTTCTTCCTCAGACGGTCGCAATTTTACCATCACACAAACTATCACGTGCTCGACTACTATGGTAATATACTATGCTTCATATCCTTGTAATAAGGTATATGTTGGTCTTACAACAAGAACTCTTAAAGTTCGAACACGGGAGCACGTTAGAGACATCTTAGCGGCTGTAAGAGAGGAGAATGTGGAATCCCTTAAAACTATTCCACGCCATTTCAAAGCCTTTCATAACTGTGACCCTTCGAGTTTCAAGGTTAAAGGCATTGACCGCATTGTTTCGAAAGCTCGTGGGGGTAATCTTGGCCGTCTTTTGGCACAGAGGGAGGCCTTCTGGATTTGGAAATTGCGCACCGTACGTCCTCATGGCCTTAATGAGATTTTAAGCTTTGCCCCTTTTCTATGATTGTCATCTGAGTCCGTTTTTAAATATTGTGTGTTCTTCCAAATGTTATGTTTGTTGCTATTGTTATTCTTAAATGCACTTTTGTTTTATTTCATGTACATACCCTAGGTTTATACCATATCAGGCTGACCTTCCTCTTTACTTCAAGTGGGCTTCCTGTTGGGACATATCGTTCTGAATATGGCATCCTTTACTGAATTTGAAGAATCGAGTTTCCTTTCGGATATATCACTTATTATGTAATATATATATATAACTTATCACATTTGTCTAAATTGATTTCTAGTTTTTTTATTGAATTCTTGGTGTTTTATATGCCTATATATGATCTGTTTTATTGCACTGTATATTTATATTCATACAATTGCACTTTATTGTCTAAATTGATGGTTTCCCCGTCTTTTTATATCATCACTTTATCCCATTGTGCAAGGAATCACTTTATATGCACTTGTAGCTTCATCTGCTTGTGTGCATTTTTAGTATATGTATTTATATATTACGCATTTTGTTTGCACTATGTTATGTGCCTGTATGTTATACTACGCTGCATATTATACTTAGTTCACTAGCACCTCACTGTTTTCTCGATAGGATTGCTACTTCCCCCCCCCCCCCCCCCCCCCCTTTTTACACACTGCCATTTCATTCCGCTGCGATGGTACCCATTATAGATGTATCTATCTGCTTGAGCGCATGTAGGCTGACTCCGGGTGTTCGGCGCCATCGACGGTGTCTCTCCGGGCAGGGCTTTGTCTGGGATTGGATTCCCCGCTGATGTTTTACGTGGGCGGGGCTTCTTCTCTTGGTCCGCCCTGCCTTGTGACGCCCTTGGTGACGCTGACTCCTTGGAGACGTCGGCACTCCATGCGCCGCCTTATAGCCGTAGATTGGCCCACGTTTTGATTGGCCAGCCTGTTCTTTTTAAGATGGCCCTTTTGCACTTAAAAGCCACTCCCCCGGAAGAAGGCTTGAGCGCCGAAACGCGCGTAGGGGACAGTGGGCTTCACAGGGCTCCAGGCACGTGCAGGTAAATACGAACAATGATTCACTTTGAACTCTGATATCCTCATGGTTGTGGGCTCAGAGGTGGTTTACAGCCCCTCTGCTGTTTGTGTGCTTGCTCCAAGGTGTGTGCCCATATTGTGGGTTTGTTTATTTGAACTATTACCTTACACACCACGGAGTAACTTTACTATATCTGTACTATGTGTACCTGCTAATGCCTGGTTTCCCTGTGTCTTCCCACGTTCTGGCTATTCCCCTGTCACATCCCTTGTACTTTTTATGTCATTTTTTGTAATAAAATTCTGTACTTTCTTATTCTTGGTTTCTTTTGGTGCGTTATTTTAGTTGGATTACCATATATTATACATGCAGGGGCTGCATTATACTATGAGGGGGCTGCATTATATTCTCTGGGGGTTACATTATACTCGGGACTACAATATATTCTGTGGGGTGGCATTATTCTATATGTGGGCTGCATTATATTGTATCGAGGACTATGGGGAATACATTATACTATATGAAAAACTATGGGGTGCATTATACTATGGGAAGTGAATTGTACTACATGGATGAAGATGGCGGGGCATTATACTATATGGAGCACTGAGGAATGTATTACACTATTTGGAGGATTGAGGAGTGTATTATACTATTCCGAGGACCGTGGCAGTACATTATACTATATGGAGGAGTGTATTCTACTATTTGGAGGACTGAGGTGCACATTATAATATATGGAGGACTATGGGGTGTGTTATACTAAATAAGCGAAATGCTGCCTACTCATCGAGTGATTGGATTGTTTATGTGGGAACAGAAATCCTTGTTCTCAGCAGCACATCACTGGTGTAAACTGTAGATGTGCTACTGATAACATGATACTGTATGGGGACAGATTGATCTATTGTGATTGTTCTGTTCCCTTCATTCTTTCTCAAGTTGGTGCAAAGAGGCCGGGAAACACGCGAACGACTTCATTATTGTTGATCACCCTCGTTTAGTGGCCTGAGATCAGTGCATGTAAATACAGCAGAAATGCTTCGCAGGGAGACCAGGCAAGGATGATGACAGTTGTAGTTGGCACCCGGCGCCTGGGAATAGCGCTAACTCTACTGCTTTTCCCAGCTGCTAGAGCATTTAATTCTGGTATGTGTAATGATTTTTAGGGTATGTCAGCTGCTATAAATCCCTGGTGTAAGTAATGGAGAGGTGTCTATCAGACACCCCCACTACTAGCCCAGACCTGGTGAGATCCAGCGACTCTGAAGAGCGGTGACGGTAGTAACAATACCGCTCTTCAGTCGCCAAGCTCAGCGCAAGACCTGGAATATCTGAAGAGCCGTGACATTACTGATGTCACCACTCTTCAGAGTCACCGGGTCTCGTGCTGCACAGCGGAGCCAAAAGTGGCTGTAGGCAACGTTTATGGAGCATCAGAATGAGTTTCCATAGCCTTTGGTCGTCTCATCCCTTCATTATCTACGAGATCCAGTTATGTAGGTAAAGTAGCGGCTTTTCTTGGTACTGCAACTAAAAGCAATAGAGGACTGAGCTGTAATGCTGGATACAGCTGTAATTATGTTATATAGTTGTTACACTCCCCTCACTTCTTGTAACCTACAAGTGTACAAAGATTATACAGTCACCATGTCACAAGTGGGCCTGTGTAACTTCAAATGCCAGGGCTGAATTTTAGTCCCAGTCTGGCCCTGCTGCCCAAGCCTTATAGTCCCCAGGATTCTGTCCAGGGGATGGAGAAAAGGCAATCGCAGGCGGTGAATGGCCTGGGGTTCCCCACCCCTTATGTTGGACACACACTAAATTGCTCACTTATGCCATCGCGCTGTAACATGGGAGTAACCCCCTTTTTAATGTTTTATTCAGGGTTTTAATATATTTGGCATCCAAAATAAGTTTCTATTCTTCAAAGTATAGAAAGGATGTGGGAAACGTTGAAGTTTGAGCAATTCTGAAGGTCTCTCGGTTCTGGCTATAAAACTCCAAGCAAGGACCATGCCAGGTGCCTTACTATAATCTGCACCAGGAATTGCTGTAAATGCAGCTCTTAGCCGAAATGTGCCCCTAAATCTTCAGGTTGTTTCACTTTGGCTCTCGTCCATGCAGCGATCTATTGCTCTTGTACGGGAAGGCCTCCTAGTGAGCCAGAAATGTCAGCCCGCCGCTCCCAGTCCTTGTGCTCATACTTGGGCAGTGTCCGGCCTTTGTGTAGATTGTACATTCCAGCCTTTTGTGTGATTAAAGCTGACTTACTGGGAGATATATATTAGGGGATACATTAAACCAGTTCAAAGGACAATTGGAATAGTCTATAAACAATCTGGCCGCTATTTTTTCCAAAAAAGACCTATAAGGAAAAAAGCCTACCTGTTTTCAGTAGTCTCCACTCTCCACCATTTGTTTCAACTGTCCCACTCTCCTATTTTTCAAGGGCTTCAAAATCCTCTTAGTCTCCATAAAATTAACTGCTGCTCTGGGATCAAATGTTTTCTGAATTGCATCCAGTGAGTGTGAAGCATTGCGAGTCCTTAAGGGAGGATGACATCCCCTCCAATGATTCAGTATGTAAGATACCTCCTTAATTCCCTTGGCGGGACCTAATTTATACAATTATTCTTCATCCATAGGATGGGGACTAACTTGCTTATTGCTTGAACCCTCATTGATCCTGAGACCGTGGCTCTGTCCATAGCATATCTAATCAATGGGGGATATAGGCCACTGATTCCTGTCTTTGGTTGTTAGACTGTAAGTATCATGGCTCTGTCCTGGAGAGGTCTCCTTTAAGGGATGTTTAGGTGTTATGTCTCCATTATACAGGGAGTAGAGCCCATTGTAACCTATAAGCCTTCATTATTTTCCTTTTGTTTCAACAGTCTTTTCTTCTTGATTGCTCTTGGATCTCTGCAGTCCTAGCTCTGTGCCTACCTGGTCTTTTGTTCGTGGGTGTATTTATAAAACCTTAATGAAGGCATCTAATCCGAGGTGTAAATATAACCTGAAATCTTGCAAATTACTTAGAAAGACTTTATAGCCGTGCAATCATTTTTCATTATCACTCCAATTAATGGAGCTGCTGGCTGCTTTTCCACATGTAATGTATATTCATGAATGTACTCATCTCTGCCCCTTGTCTGCCATGTAAAACTTGCTAGAATACATCTGTTCAGCTAAATTGCACTGCTCAAAGTTGAACCTGGTAAATTAGAATTAAAGACCTATTCCATTCATACAGATGATGTGGCTAACCTCCTTTAGTCAGTTTATGGTGTTCACAGAATGTGGCATGCATGTTTAGCTGTTTTGGGTCCCATCTATAGGACCCAAAACAGTGGTCTGCTTAATGTGCTGTCTTGGAGTATGCTATATGTTAAGGTGGTGCTTGTGGAGACACGGGGTCAGCGGGCACCCTGGATCCGTTAGCCAGAACCACATGGACCAGGGATTGTCCTGTTGAATGCCCACTCTCCCTTAACGTAGGTATAACTTTACTCAGACAACACAGGGTGAGGGGTAAAACAGTGTGGCAATGCTTTATTGAACCACAAAACAGGCAGATAATACTTAGCACAGTCTCAGCAAAAAAAAAACCAGATAGTGCACATTAGTCTCACCCTTCTGCTGATTTGCCAGGATAATAGCAGCTGTGACTTAAGATCTTCTAGGATTGCTTACTCCACCTGTGGCACACAGAGGAGGTAACTACAAGCGCAGGAAGATGAGTCCATGCAAGGTACAAGGCCAGTTGATCCGAGGATCACAACCTGGCTTCTCCAAATGTATCCATGGTTCAGCGATGGTCAATGGAGCAGATCTGTATTCTTCCAACCAGGGCCAAAAACCCCTAGGTTGTTTCCTGTAGAATGATGGATCAGTGTCCATCGCGAAGGAGCCATGATGAATTGGATGCTGTCCTGTCTCTTGTCTGGATGTTTTTACAGAATCTCTGGCTGTCTGAGTCTCTTTATACAGGGGCATGTAACCTATTTTTCGATTTAACAAGTGTCCTTCAGATAAAGGGACGAATGGTTATCTCAAGTAATTGATTATTTAATCTATTTGCATAGTTTTTCTTTCTCTGCTTTAGAAGTCAACAAACTGGCTCCATAACACAATGCATAATTAACATATCAGCAAACCTCACTAGTCAAAGATAGGATCGCTACTTCCAATAGGTGGCGCTGTAGAGTTTAAGTCCTCTTTTTCTCAGAAGAGGCAATTTGCATATTTAAATTCCCAGAGGAGCATTGTACGGCAAATAAGCCTCCTTACCTTGACAAGCCAGAGATGGTATGTCACTCTCCATAAGGAGAAACGATACCCCATGTCCAGAGCCTCTCACCTAGCCAAATCAGTTCTCATGCTTCGCACTGACAAGGGCCAACAGCCCGAAACACCATGTCTGCGAATTGAGATACTGATTTGGCTTTTATCTTACGTCATATTGCACGACTCGTTAAAGGGTTGATTGTGACTTGTAGGATCGCTACTTCCAATAGGTGGCGCTGTAGAGTTTAAGTCCTCTTTTTCTCAGAAGAGGCATTTTGCATAGTCAAAGATAAGAACACACTGTTAAGGTACCTTCACACTAAACTTTCCAACGAGAACGATAACAATCCGTGACGTTGCAGCGTCCTGGATAGCGATCTCGTTGTGTTTGACACGCAGCAGCGATCTGGAACCCGCTGTGATATCACTGGTCGGAGCTAGAAGTCTGGAACTTTATTTGTTCGCTAGATCAGCGTGTATCATGTTTGACAGCAAAAGCAACAATGTCAGCAATGTTTTTACATGGAGCGTGAACGATAAGTGAGTCGCCGTTACGTCACTGGATCGCTCCTGCATCGTTCTGGAGTTGCTGTTTTTGACGTCTCTACAGCGACCTAACAGCGACGCTCCAGCGATCTAGTTTAGGTCGGATCGTTGTCTATATCGCTGGAGCGTTGCTTAGTGTAACAGTACCTTTATATGAAATATCAGCTTACAAGTCAATATTACAGGCTTACACAAGCAAAAGTATAGATAACGTCTATTCTTTATTTGCTAAAAATAGTTGGCTAATTAAAATACAATGCCATGTCTTCAGTGCTCTCTCCAATGAGGCCTGGGTTCACGCCATGTCTTTATTCCCTGTTCGTGACTCCATCAGACGATCTAAAGCCACAAAAAACTGTATTAAGGTCTTTCACATTTCCGTCGGTATGGGCCCGTCGCAATGCGTCGGGCTGACGTACCGACGGACGCTGTGAATTCTCTGCATGACGTGGGCAGCGGATGGACGCATCCGCTGCAATTCTGCAGTCTGGGGAGGAGGGGGCAAAGTTTTGAAAATGCGCGGTCGAAAATGGCAGACCCGTCGCACAAAAAAGTTACGTTGAACTTTTTTTTTTTTTGTGTGATGACTGTCCGCTAATTACCGACGCATTCAGTGCACGACGTATGGAACGTGTCCATACGTCGCGATGCGTCGGTAATGCAAGTCTATGTGCAAAAAACGCATCCTGCGGGCAACTTTGCAGGATGTGTTTTTTTACACAGACGCATTGCGATGTCTTCAAAAAGACGGAAGTGTGAAAGTAGCTTTAGATGTATCCCCTACAGTGACATTAACTCAATAAGACCCTCTATTTCAGCACCACCGGTCTGGTACTGGCTTCAGTGCTCACATGGTTCTGGGATCCCTGCAAGTTGACAAGGGGCTGTGGAGCATGTGCTGGCTTCTCAGGAGGATGTGACATGTAGTGCAGGCAACCAGAAGCACAACTTGTCAACTGATGGGCATGTGATGGTGGGAACACGCATAGGAGGAATATTAATCTGGTTTTACAGGCTCCAATATCTCGGTTGACAAACCCCTTAAGTTATGTAATGTACATATAAGTCACATCCGGTGCCAGTGTGTGGAGCTGGCTAGGAGCTCACATAACTGGCAGAGGCTGTGCTATGTATCAGTCACCTGCCGCTAACAGAGACCTAAGCTGGCTTGGATTGCTGCTGTTTAATCCCTTAGATGTGTCTGATGGAAGCATAAGTGGCACTCCAGTTTGGCACCCATCAGCATTCCTTCCCTCCCATTCTTGATAGATGGCAGCAAGCCACTGTTGAATTTTTTTTTATTTTCCTTATTTTGCTTCTGAATTTGGGCTGCTCCTCCTTTCTCACATTTAAAGTTAAAACTTTTAAATCTTTGTATTGTTGGATCTATAACACTCATAAACTAACTCCTATTGTAAGTGCCTTTTAGAGCGCAAAAAATCCACTCCAGAGTTTGGTTTTTCTCATGTGCCTCAAAATGGTTCAAAAAACCTATAGCTTGGTACACTGTCCTATTGACTGGAAAGTTACAGGCCAGATTAAATGCTGACTTATAATATATATTCCACCAATTGTGAAAGTTGCCCTATTTAAAAAGATGAGGTCTGTAATTGACATTGTAGGTAGACCAGAACTGAGTCAAATGAGAAACCAAATCCAGAAAATCACCTTGTCTGATTTGGCAAGATATATTTAGCCAATTATGGTGGAAAATATGTATTTGGTCATTAACAAAAGTTCACCTCCGTATTTTGTTATATAATTTTTTTGGCAATGACAGATCAAACATTTTCTGTAAGTCTTCACAACGTTGGCACACACTGTTGGTGGTATGTTGGCCCATTCCTCCATGCGGATCTTCTCTAGAGTAGTAACGTTTTGGGCCTGTTGCTGGGCAACACGGACTTTCGCCTCCCTTTCAAAGGTTTTCTATGGGGTTGAGATCTGGAGACTGGCTAGGTCACTCCAGGACATTCATATGCTTCTCACAAAGCCACTCCTTTGTTGCCCTCGCGGTGTGCTTGGGATCATTATCATGCTGAAAGACCCATCCACATTTCATCTTCAATGCCCTTGCTGATGGACGGAGGTTTGAACTCAAAATCTCACAATACATGGCCCCATTTATTCTTTCATGTACACAGATCAGTTGTCCTGGTCGCTTTGCAGAGAAACAGCCCCAAAGCGTGATGTTGCCACCCCCCATGCTTCACAGTAGGTATGGTGTTCTTTGGATGCAACTTGGCATTCCATCTCCTCCAAACACGACGAGTTTTGTTTCTACCAAAGAGTTCTACTTTGGTTTCATCAGACCATGTGACCTTCTCCCAATACTCTTCTGGATAATCCAAATGCTCTCTAGCAAACTACAGATGGGCCCGGACATGTACTGGCTTATGAAGGGGGACACGTCTGGCACTGCAGTATCTGAGTACCTGGCAGTGTACTGTTACTGATGATAGCCTTTGTTATGGTGGTCCCAGCTCTATTCCGGTCATTTACTAGATACCGCCACCCCCCCCCCCCACCCCCCTCGTGTGGTTCTGGAATTTTTGCTCACTGTTTTGTGATCATTTTGACCCCACGGGGTGAGATCTTGCGTGGAGCCCCAGATTGAGGGAAATTATCAGTGGTCTTCTATGTCTTCTATTTTCTTATTATTGCTCCCACAGTTGATTTCATCACGCCAAGCTTCCTGCTTATTGCAGATTCAGTCTTCCCAGCCTGGTGCAGGGCTACAATTTTCTTTCTGGTGTCAAGTTCTCTTGCAAAGAGGCTGACTTGATAAGACTGTCAGCTGAGACCACAAATCTCCTTTTGAAGGAGAAAATAAAATTGTCTAAATATTTTGCTTTACCATGAAGGTGTTAATGTAAATCTTGCCATACTGCTAAGAGGCTGGGCCTCCATGTTAACTTGTCATGGCATGGTGGGTATGGACCTACATGTCTTTGCTAGAGATGAGTGAATTTGATCAGGTCCCTGCTTATTCTTTACCTTACTTCCATATGTTCAGTAATATTTTGCTTTTTGAGACTTTCCTATTTAGGTTTTAGTTTGCCGATACCTAAAGTGTAACAATTGTCTCAAGGCTCATACAATCGCAGTAGATGTGAAGTGCAACATTTCTTCTTGACTTTTTATAAAATAATGTTAATGATTTCAAGGAAGGAACATAATGAATCTTCGCAGATGGAGCACAATTAGCTGATTCCCATGGCTAGTTTCCATGGTGAAGGCAAAGGGAAGAAACCTGTGTGGTTTCAGTACTTGTCACCTTCAATCTCCAAGCTTTCTTCAGTTTTCTCAAAGAAATTCAGAACAGCTAAACATGAACATGATGTTGTACTTTTGTTGGAATCTGTTACAATACAGAAGTCGTGCTCCCCACACTTTGTTTTGTGTATGGTTGCTGTTCATGTAAGATTTGATGGATTTATAGTACTGTAATCCTCTGGCTTGTCTGGTACTTACAGATCACCCTAACATTGGTAATTACCATCTTAATGTTTCTAGAACGTTTTAAGACTCGGAAAGTGATGTATAATGACCTGACACGCTCTGGACACCCCAGGTCCTGGCACAGGTTTCCTTTGCTTTGCAGGGTAAATTATAGTGGGATGTCCACAACTAGATGCAAGGGTAATTTATCTTAAATGGGGTTTTTGGTGGGGGGAGCTACAGCACTCCATTGGTGCACAACTGTACCTCTCAATGCCTGTTTTGTTTATTTTGTCGATTTCATGGACATTGGCATCATCCATTGAGTCTAGTGTTTCCAGAGGACCACTCCATTTGTACATTGCTTTACCACATGTATGCCCTCTTGCAGTGCTTCACTGGAACTTAATAAGCTGTGATGTGAATGATTTACTGCCTGCTTAATACCTGATGTTGACTCTGTATGGCTAATCAATCTGTGGCATAGATTACTAGGGCTACATGTGCAACTAATCTCTGCAGACCCACTGACCTCCTTGGAAGTCAGCCAAGTCTATAGACCACCATGTTGTAGGTTCTACAAGCACAAAACAGAAGACCTTGTCAGTTACACTTCTGAATGCACGAGGAACATCAATACTCTTGTATTTTCTATTTTATTACGTTTGTATACTGTAGTGTTGACTGCTGACACTAAAGATTTACTGAACAAGGTGTAGCATGACCTGCTTCTATCCGCTCATCCCTCAGTAAATACTAGTATTAAAGGCACTTCCAAGATGGACATTGCCATAAATGGAGACTTGGATCCACATGACTTCTCTACTCCAAAACTGTACAAGATGGCCCTGGCAGGAAGTGTCATGATGGCTATGTAGAATAGTCACTAAGCTGGTATAGAATGTCAGTCTGTCTTGAGTATATTAAAGGGAACCTGTCCCCCCCCAATATTGAAGGTGAGCTAAGCCCACCAGCATCAGGGGCTTATCTACAGCATTCTGTAATGCTGTAGATAAGCCCCCCGATGTATCCTGAAAGATGAGAAAAAGGTTGTTATAAAGCAATTTCAGCAGCAGCCATAAAAAGGGCACCATATAAAAGTGAGGACCGACATCTGGTCTTGGTCTGTATCTGGGGGAAAGTGCTTCCTTCTCCTGTACACCAGGCCAGCCATGGCTGTCGGCAGTGAATCTAGTTCGTATGTAGTGACTTCTGCACAACCATACAATGTCTATTTGTTACATGTCTTTTGTGTGCTCTCCTGAGGACTATTGTCATTGTACTATACATACTGTATGTCCTTGTCTTTATATAGAAGGTGACATAAAGCTTTCATGAACATGCACTTTCCTTGCCCAGGGGAGTGTAGGATGCTTGCTCACTAATGGCGGATTTAGGCCCCTTTGGTCATAGTGCGGCGCTCCATCCTTCATAAAACGATCTCTGTATGTTCATCCCCCTAAATATGGAGGGCCTATAAAGACAAACTATGATCCTTTACGTATATCCAGCTCTATAAATTGGACCGCTTTCGAGCTGAGCACTGACCCAATTATTCAACAAGCTATCTTTGTAAAGAAAACCACAGCATAGGATTCTTTTTTTTCTGATTTTTTTTTTCTTTGCATTCTTCAATCTGTACATGAGAAGAAAAACAGAAAACATACAAGCACAAAATTTTGATTCCAGTTCATAAACAATTGTCTGTTTCTGAAACTTGCGTCTTAGGTTTCTAAATACTCCTCCTTTAAAGGTGTTGGCTATGGCTATCCTAAGGTCCTCAATATTTTGTCGGTGGCAGCTGTGATCCAGGACAGTCACTGGTTAGCTTTTATTACCTCTGGCAGTAGATGTTTGGTGACAACCGCCCAGAACCAAACCACAACACAAGGATTCCTAAAATATAACTTTTAATGTATAAAGTTAAAATAACACAGTTCTAAAATTGAGGACAACACAATACAGATAAATAACAAGCAGGGGAGACAACTAACCCCTAACAAATACCCTACTCTTATCTACTACCTACTAACGGGGGTAGGCACCCTAAGTTACTGCGGTTGGCGCCCCCTCTCCACGAAGACTGGCCCTGTTAGCCCTAAAGATCCCCTGTAGTCCCTATAAGGTAGTATCAGATATATGCTGACCCAAAAACCAAAATTATCATAAAAAATTAGCAATAATGGTTCGTATAAAGAATATAAAAAAAATAAAAAAACAAACCAAGCAAAAAAACACAAAAATAGTAGTACAGCCAAAGGCCCAATATTATAGGGAAGTTTTTCCTATGTGGAGATGGCTTGTCAGTGACCGGACTAATACCTACAGTGCGGTTGAAGGATGTCCGTGTATCAGATGAGCAAGACGGTTGATATGGCCGAATGACTATCCTATGGAGAGGCCTGCTGGTGGCTGAATGGATCCGAAATGCTACTGAAGGACTTCGATTAAGCAGATGAGTAAAAGCGCTTGTTGCGGCATAATGAATATTGTATCTGCATGGAGTATGGCCACTAGAAGACTTGGTTACTGAAATTATTATTGAACTGATATCCATAGTGTTTGCTACTAATCAATGACTGCTCCAGGTGCTGGGATGCGGATATCCTAATGACGATTGGATTGATATCCACAACAGTAGTGAAGGATTTCTATGGATCAGATAGGCCATGTTTTCATCATTTTTTCTGTGGAAAAGTGCTCTATATGGCTGAATAGCTGTTTGAACTGTATAAGTTGAGTCCATCTAATTGACTATTAGTTATACATCTCCCTGGGATATGAATTCTTTTTTTCTTCATTTTTTTCATGATACTCTGGGGTTTCCACTCTATATAATGATTCTACTTTAAACGAAAATTAGCCAGTCTATGAAGATTGACTGTGTGTATCTAACTTTGGCTGATTTCACCATTGTGTGAGACTGATATATCAATATTGCTGTCATTTGAGTGGTTCCCCATAACTGAGATTTGTGCATAAATAGGACATTAATAATTGTTTATGTTCATTATGGTAATACTGGGATGTGCCCTTATTGATCTGTATGGATAGGATAATAAGAGTTTACCTTTGAAAATTATACACTGTATATTAATTGTTCTATGTGAATAGGATGATAATATTTTTCTTTTGTATACTTTAGAAAAACCATACATTGTATATTAATACCTTATTAAGGGTCCTCAGCCTTTGGCTGTACTACTATTTTTGTGTTTTTTTGCTTGGTTTGTTTTTTATTTTTTTCATATTCTTTATACGAACCATTATTGCTAATTTTTTATGATAATTTTGGTTTTTGGGTCAGCATATATCTGATACTACCTTATAGGGACTATAGGGGATCTTTAGGGCTAACAGGGCCAGTCTTCGTGGAGCGGGGTCGCCAACCGCAGTAACTTAGGGTGCCTACCCCCGTTAGTAGGTAATAGATAAGAGTAGGGTATTTGTTAGGGGTTAGTTGTCTCCCCTGCTTGTTATTTATCTGTATTGTGTTGTCCTCAATTTTAGAACTTTGTTATTTTAACTTTATACATTAAAAGGTATATTTTAGGAATCCTTGTGTTGTAGTTTGGTTTTGTAGTCTAGGATTCCAGTTATATTTGCTTTTGGTTTTCTTCTTTTTTGACAACCGCCCAGCTCTGGTGAGTATTTGCAGCTTCACTCCTAGTCAGTAATAAGATATTGTTCTATTCAACAGAAGTATTGAAAAAAATACTTGCATATAATTGGGCTGCAGGCTTTCCTGTACAGTTGAGGAAAAGGGTATAGATACCAGTTATGAAGGAGGCAGAAAGGACGAGTTCTTGGCCTGTATGGATCCTTACAAAGAGTCTGTAGACGAATAATGGAAAGACTTTATTTCAAGTAAAAAAGTCAAGCCAATATGTTTCATGTCTGTGTGCTGTAAAATCCTTTAATCTGAAGCTGGGTGGTACATGAATTGTATCCAGTTAACAATGACACAAAGGTCATTGGAGACTGCACTAAGGCTACGTTCACATTTGCGTTGTGCGCCGCAGCGTCGGCGACGCAACGCAAATGTGAACGCATGCACAACGCAGCGTTTTTGTGACGCATGCGTCCTTTTTTTGCTTGATTTTGGACGCACAAAAAATGCAACTTGCTGCGTCCTGTGCGCCCTGACGCGTGCGACCCATGCGTCACAAAACGCAAATGCAACGCATGTCCATGCGCCCCCATGTTAAATATAGGGGTGCATGACGCATGCAGCGGCGCTCGACGCTGCGTCGCACAACGCAAATGTGAACGTAGCCTAATAAAGTACTATTTTAGGTTTTGCAACAAGTCGTGGATGACTGCTCAGTATGTTCCGGAAATCTTTACTTTTCCACCAGTGTAATGTTTCTTAGAAGTGATCTATTAACATTCCAGCATCTACATTCATAACGTAGTCCGTTCATTCCAGCATGTACGTGCATAACCTAGTCGGTTAATGATTACTCACAGCGCAAGCCACCTAGTCCCCCTATTCTTGCTGAGTGCATTAGATTGTTAGTAGTGACTCAAGGAGTTTAACCAAGGCTGACTGCAATCTCAGCACATCTGCTGCAAAACTAAGTTTGAGTAACTTGTATGGCTCATGGTAACAAAAGATTTTAATGTTTATCGCTTTCGTCCTGATGATCCTGCTTGCCTACTGCCACCACTAGAGGGCACCTGGAAGTTTATATATTGAGCTCAATGATCATCGTTGGCACTGATTCCCCTAGTGGTAGTATAGGCACCCTAAAGGGTTTTGGTTTTTTCCCCTTATAAAGCACCAGGGTTTTGTTTTCAGTGCTTGGGCGGTGGCGCTAATTAATGTTCCCTGCCACTAGTGTTACACTTGCCACTTGCTGTCTTCTGCTCCTTCTGGGGTCACTGTGGTCCTAATCCTGAATCTGTGACTGCACCTTCTGATTAGAGGTTACAGAACCTCATTGTTGCGCTCATAAACTTGGGCTATGTGCACACGGTCAGTAAATTGTGGTTTGGACGCTGTGTACTTGTGCATTGTCCAACCTGCAGCAGCCAGATGTTGCAGCATAGTGAATGGGTTTCAAGAATTCCCATGCTCACTATGTGTCCAGATGTCCGTGGATCACCCGTGGAGATGATCATGCTGTGCGTCTTTCCAGAAGGTAGCATGTCTACTTATTTTGTGAAGACGCTAGCCTCCAAGATAAATGTCACCCATAGAATGTATTGGACACGGTGATTCCGCAAGGTTCAATGAACACATGTGGATTCACCTGCGTTCAATGGACTGCAGCACTTTGGATGTAGCAGACATGCGCTGCTGCTTCCGGATTGTGGGCACCCAGCCTTACACTGACCTCCAGCTCGCCCAGCAAGCACTGGAGATCCGGCAGGTCACAACCTGCAGAAGACTGGATCAGCGCTAATAACAGAAGTATGTTTTGGTGAGTATAATACTAGCGGCAGGGAAATTACATTGGTGATACTACTCCATCAGTATGAAAACAAAGATGTTGTGGTGCTTTAGCTGACTAAACAGGTATATAAAGAAATGAATCAGTCTTGTGGGGCAGTTTAATGGAGGCAATAATGGTGGGATTTTCTAATTTCTACTAATGGGCCACTGGTTGGAAAATATGAATTTCCTGGCATCCACATACTGACTACCTGGGCTAGAGAAGTCTAGATGATGAGTGAGCCCTAATCTTGTAATGATTTTTCCTTGTAACAGGAGTCTTCTCCTTGTCTTCAGTTACTGAACTTTAAAAATGGATGAACTGCAAGATGTCCAGCTGACGGAGATAAAGCCTCTCCTTACAGACAAGGTATGAGAAGCCAGACCTTTTATCTAGTCTTGTGCCATGTCCACCTTCACAACACTTGTTTTCTCCAGTGTCTAAAATGGGTGGACAAGCAGCTTTGTAAATGGTCTATAATGGTGATCTATTCTGTAGTGCTATTCTTTCCATCTGGAAGATTTAAGGTGCTTGCACCAGAAGTCTGGCATAAACACATTAAATTGCAATATTCTTGAGCAACTTGTCAGGGTTTGCGTAAAAAAAAAAAAAAAAAAAAAAAAATAATTTACTTTTGGCATTGCTATGACAGCTTGTACTTAGCATGTATGGGGTGTGGTCACCAATTAATCCTCATTTATGCCACTAAAGTGAGCCCAGGTTTTAGTACACTTCTGGCAATGGTACCCACTGGGTCTTGAACGTGTTGGTTAATCAGGCCAGTGTACTCCAGGGAGCGTTTCATTAAGACTGGCATGTGCTTACTTTTATTGAATTTGATGGTATGTCCTGCCCCTGATACACCTATACTGGCATAGCTGGCTAGGGATGGTGTGCCAAAATGTTGCGACTTGAGGTGTTTAAAACCAGATCTGTTGTATGCTCCTCAATGTATTGCCCCCAGACTGTTAAATACCTGTTGCCATGTAGAGACTCAGGTCTGCATAGGAGCTGTGGACACATGAAGATTTTTATGGAAAGCAGTTCCTTTTCGTACATACTGTTTTCTTCCGTACCAAGGACACACTGTCTTTTCCTTTGTGCAGGTTTGGTGATGGTACGCCGGACTGGAACAAGCACTGTTTTGTTCATATTGATCATTGCTCGCTGTACATCAGGACATCTAGCGTTCTTCTTTGTCCTCCGCTCTGCCTCCTCCCTTCCCTTACAGTGTGCTGAGCCTTGCTGTGGCTGTCCGCACATTGGCATTGCCTTGTTCTCTCTGGAGCTCGCAGACTCTGCGCCACCTGCAGACTGATTCAGCAGCCATCTGATGCTGTGTTTCTTGGGCACTCTGTTCACTGATCTTCCTGCTGACGAAGAGAAAAATATCCTGTCTTGTCATGTACATGCAAATGGATTTTTTGGAGAGGAAGAAGACTAGAACTCTAGTGGCACATATTGGAAGCTGCAATCCTTAAGTCAATTTTGATTACTAGTTCCAATAGGTGACATTGACTTTTAGAATTGCCACTTCCAATAGATCCAAAAAACTGGAGAGGAACCAAAGTGCAAATAGGGTCTCATCTGAGCAACAATATAGAAAGATATGCATGATTGTGCACACAGCCACTTACAAGGCTTAAGGCTGTTGCAGATGCATGTGGTTTGTCCTGATGAAAGTTATATACTTCAAAATGCGTTAACTAATAAAACTACCTGAAATTGGATTGGCTTTTTTTTCCCTTAGCAGTGCAGAATAACACATTGGTTTCTCCAGTTTGAGGTTTCCACTAGATTTTTAGCCCTCTTCCTCTCGGAAGAGGCAATTTGCATATTTAATTTCCCAGCATAGAAGTCTCCTCACTGACATGCCAGGCCTGGCTTGTCACTCTGCAGGAGGAGGAATGTTGCCCCTTTGTTGCAGTGTATAGTCACTTGGCCTTTATAGAGACAGGGGCTCTAGCGCCACCTACTGGAGGTAGCAATTCTATGTCAATATTGAGTCTTGACAAGTCTTGCCACATGATGGTAAAATAAAACCCAGAAACATTGTAAATTGAGTTTCTGGTTTGGCTTCTTTTGCCCAAATAGGAGAAAAAGCAGAAATGGCTGTCTGAGGCCAGTGATAGGATGTCTAAGGGGTTGTCTGCTACTAGCACAACCCCTTATTAATCTAAATGTTCAGCCCTGATAAAATAATAAAGCTTATACTCTCTTCCAGTGTCGGCGCTCTCCCAGGGGCTGTGATGCGGTGTTGTGACGTGTGATGCCGATCCCAAACTGCGCTGGAGACCCTTTCTCTGCCTTCAAACTGAACATGAAGAGGAAACCAGGGATCAGCTCACCCCAGACTTCCCCTTCATGTTCAGTATGTCTGAAGGCGGAGACTTTCCACCGCATCACAGCCTCAGGACTGCGAGTGCAAACACGGCTGGAATGGAGCCGGCACAGGAGTGTAGTATAGGCTTTATTATTGGGGCTGACCATATAGTTTAAGAAGGGGTTGTTCAGTAGTGGAAAACGCCTTTTAAAGTTTTTCCTTGTGGACGGCACAAAGTGCCCAAAATCATATAGCGAAATTCAGGTCTTTTAATGGTTGCTGTTGACTTTAAGATGGCTACCTGCAGTAGGGGACACTGGTGTCCCAGACTTTGCCTCTGTTAAGAATCTATTACATATTAAATTTCCAAGGGAGTATTGCATGGCCTAAAAGGAGCAGTCAGTGGGCTGAAGGCTATATTTTCAAGGAACTGAATGAATGCACATGGACAAACCTGCTGTCAGCTCCCTGTTCTGTCAAATGTGAATGGTGTTCTGTAAACGCCCCAAATGACATGTTGTGCTGCAGTGTGCGGCCTCCTCCCTGGACAACCCACTATGTTGGTATGTTTCCTATTAAGCCATTTCTTAACGTCAAAATATGCAGATGGCGCATGTCAGCTGATGACCAGTGACGTTTTGTTACCTAGTCATAGATCTGTTCACACTAATCACGGTGATCTTCAGCTCATCATTTAACGGTGAAATGGCTACTTGCACCCACTGTAATGGAAAATAATATATAGCAGAGCGAATGACAAATGAAATGGACCTTGCACATGGAGAGCACTGTATGTGGATCACAAATGGAGACATCTAAAGATGCTTACTGGCTCTGCCGATAACCTCTGATCAAGATCATGGGGTCACCTGTGACTAAAACAAGACTTGTATGAATCAGATAATGGCTGGTAAAGATCATGCAGCATCAGTCCTGATTGAAAACCTATTCTACTAGAATTATATTGTGAACAGGAAAAGAGGACCTCAAGCAGTCATACGTCCAAATATAAAACAAGCTTTATTGATACAAACAACTTTAAAAATACCAGAACACAAGTGCATAAAAGGGCCAATAAGATGACAACAAGTGTCAACGACATCATGCTGAGCCCAAGATACAGGGTGACCCTAACATGATGATACACACAGGAGAGCTTGGTGGTGCCAAATAACAAAAATACGACACCGCATCCACATCACCTGATAGCTTGCAAGTACCGCAGGGACACTCGTCACCCCGACGCGCATTTCGGTGTGATACCTTCCTCAGGGGGCGCCTTGAGGTCCTCTTTTCCTGTTCTCATGTTGTTTTGCAGTTGTCCACATACTATGCAGCAGTGGTGAGGTATATTTATCTTTATATATTGATATTTATCTGATATATGCCTATTGAACTCACCACTGATAATGCACATCAGAATTTTGATAGAATTATATTGTGCACATTATTTAGATTTTACAATCTGATATTTTTACACTATTTTTTTTTTTTTAAAGTGAAATCTACAAACATGCTTAAGTTTATTTTAGTTTTTTGATTAACATGCAATGATGCATTTTTTTTTTCGTTTGTTTTTGTTTTTTTGGACCACTATTTCTTTAATCTGTCTTGTAATACCAAAATGCCCAAGATGAACTGACACATCATGACTTTCTTTTGGTGCCACTTTTTTTAATTTTAGTCCTGTACACGGCGCATGGGTGAAACAAGCCGCACTTTATCTTGGGGTGTACCTGGATTTACCATACAGCAAGAGCATGGATTTTTCCCCTTTTTCCTTTCCACAGAATTCTTTGTCCCTCGACCCATTTATGTGCTAAGGCTGTGTGATCACAACATTAGATTAGCATAACTTTTATTTTTTTTGTATCCACTTGAACCAGACAAGACACTGGTTTTTCTCTTCCTTTGTATTTCTTCATGGTAAGATTTATTGGACTGTGCTTTCCTTCAAAATGGAAAATTTAAACAGTGTGCCTATGCCCCAATGTATTCCAAAAAACAGATATTGCAGTGGAGAGCCTAGTCGCAGGTAAGTGAAGACCTCGGAGGGCGAACACAGCCATTCAGTACAGATTTTTAACCTCTGAATGTGAGCAAGAACCGTTGGCAAGGAGAACCTGGCAATGGTACGAAATTAAACCCAAAGGAAGAGACCCCATTCCTTGTAGATTTTCTAGGTTTACTTTGTGTAAAATATTTTGTTTAAATGTGTAGTTTTGTTTGAATTAACTTTTTTTTTTTTTTTTTTTTTTCTGCATAATTTTTCCTTAGACAACAGGCCGGAGCTTTGAAGATTTTGATGGACAGGTAGGACATAGTCTTTGCCATTTTTGGAAAACTGGGTGATATGTATAGGAAGACATCTATTCAGCATTGTAGTTGACATCAATATTTGTGGACTGGATGTTGTGATGCCAGCACCTCTAAATTGTTGATTACACTGGAATATATTCTGATTATTTTTTTTTTTGGGGGGGGAGTGTTAATGTCTGAGCACCTGGCATTCATGAAAAATACAGAAACGTGCTGCTGTCCCCTAAGTAGATCACTGTCCATTTGCTCATGGTTGTCTGTGACCTGTGCCCACACTTGGATCCCTTTGTATGCTTCAGAGTATGTCTGCCTAGGGAATCCTGTGATGTCATTGACATCTTGTTACCTAGCAACCGCCTGAATGCAGGAGCAACAGCTTCTGAATTTGGCAACATGGCAATATGAGCGCTGTGTTCAGAGTTTTTCAGTGGCTGATAACGTGAGTTCTGATCCTGCCATTAATACTTGGTGAGGAAGCACACTGTGCCATCAAAGATGGCACCTAAATCCTGGCACAAACAAAGCCTTTGGCCTCTCGTGTGATGTGGGCAGGATGAGGTTAAAGCAGAACCAATGAGCATCATGGGTTAATCTGATCTACTTTCAGTGGGGGGAAAAATGAGTATTTGAATTTTTCATTTTAATTTTTTTTTTTTACAAATTTTCCCACCCACAAAGAATAGAGGTCTAATTTTTCTCATGGGTACACTTCAATTGTAAGACAGCTTAAAAAAAAATATAAATTGTATAATGTTCAAATAAATTGCATATTATTGCATGAATTAAGTATTTGATCACCTCCCAACCAGCAAGAACTCTGGTTCACAGACCTGTTTTTTTTTTTTTTTTTTTTTCTTTTCTTTTTTTTTTTTTTAAGAAGCCCTCCTGGTCTGCATTGATTACCTATATTAATTGCACCTGTTTGAATTTACCTGTGTAAAATAAATCTGTCCACACAATTGCACCAAACTCCACCATTGTCAAGACCAAATGGCTATCTAAGGACACGAGACAACATTGATGACCTGCACAAGGCTGGGATGGGCAACAGGGCAGTAGGCAAGCAGCTTGGTGAGAAGGAAGCAACTGTTAGCGCGATTATATAGAAAATGGAAGAAACCTAAAATGTAGATTTTACCCTTCGCCACGACAGCACCCACTTTGAGAGAGGGACCCGCCCATAGGAACAGGAAACCTACAGAGATAAAAAGGGCGGCCCCCCTCTCCTCCTCAGTTGGTTTCCTGTTCCTATCGGAACTCTCTGGATTACCTACAGATGGAGGTGGTTGGAGCGCCTCCCCACTTTTCTTACCCGAGCCAGTACATCCGCCTGCGTGGTTCTCTTGGTGACAGCAGGGGCTGCGGCATCGGAAGCAGCGGCGGGGGAGCCACTGCATGCAGCCTCCCCCCTCGTCTGGGCACTATCCGGCAGGTTCCGGGCATGGAAGCCCGGCCTATGGAGGGAGCCTGTGTGTACGGGGTGCCGATTCCAGGGATGAAAGCAGCGGCGCCGGCCCTGGTGCGCGGGTAAGTCTGCGCTGCTTCATTGAACCGGAAGTGTTGGTGCACTTCCGGTTCACGGGGGGGCGCGGCACACTGCCTGGGACCGCGCTATTTCAAAAACGCCGGGGCACAGGGCTAGTTGCTCAATATGTCGTCCCCGGCAGATACTGAGCTTCCACTTGCTGTGGAACGTGATAGCACTGACAAGAGCAGCGCTAAGAGCTTAAAGTCAGCAGCTAAACGGAGTGTTCATTCCATGGATGGATCTGACACTCACAGAAGTAAATCAAGAAGTACGGATGCAGTACTCAGACCCCACACAGCGTCTCCATCTCCTAAACCGGTATAATGATGATAATAATAGCTTCACTGGGTGAGTGTTATAATCCTTTTCCTATAAGCTGATCCCTTCCTTCTCTGATTTTCTCCATTTTGGCCAAAGAGGCCTTGGTTTTCCTGTCTTCGAGCGATGTCAGTTTGCGATCCATGGATTCTGCCAATGACTACAGACCTACTCTCTCAGGGTCCATTCTACCATCCACAAGTAAGGGGCCTCCACCTCACGGCGTGGAACTTGAGAGGCAGATACTAACTTTAAGAGGGTTTTCTCAAGAACTAATCAATACATTACTGTTGAGCAGAAAAAAAATCTACAACTCTAATCTATAGCAGAGTATGGAGAAAATTCCTCAACTTCTATACAAAACCCTTCTCTAAGGTTCCTGTTAAAGCCATCCTTGAATTTATACAGAAAGGTCGTGAGATGGGGTTATCAGTTAATGCTCTGAGAGTTCAAGTGTCTGCCCTGGGAGCCCTCTATAGTGCTAACATTGCTAGTAATAGATGGGTAGCGATTTATTAAGGCATGCGAGAGGTGTACACCGGTTCATGTTCCACGCCTGCCACCCTGGGACCTGAATCTAGTCCTAGACTCCTTATCTGGTCCTCCCTTTGAACCTTTATATTCTATCCCTCTTAAAAACATCACATACAAGGTAGCTTTACTGATAGCCTTAACTTCTGCCAGAAGAGTGGGTGACATCCAGGCCCTCTCTATAGACCCTCCATTCCTAATAACATATCAGGATAGGATAGTTCTCAAACCTGATCCTTCATACCTCCCTAAGGTAGCTACAAAATACCATAGAGCCCAAGAGATTTTTCTACCTTCCTTTTATGATAATCCAGCAAATTCAGAGGAGGAAAAACTACATATGCTTGATGTTAAAAGAGCAGTCCTGGGCTACATAGACAGAACCCGCTCTTGCAGACAGAGTAGGGCTCTGTTTGTGTCTTTTCAGGGTCATCGAAAAGGCCAAGCTACCTTGTCCCGGTGGATCAGAGAGGCTATCCATCTTGCATACTTGTCAAAAGGCGAAAGTCCTCCAGAGGGAGTAAAGGCGCATTCAGCTCGAGCCGTATCATCCTCGTGGGCGGAGAATAAAGACATTCCCATCGAGCTCATATGTAAGGCTGCAACCTGGTCGTCGCCTTCAACTTTCTATAGACACTATAGACTTGATCTGTCTTCCGCTTCTGACTTGGCATTCGGGAGAGCTGTCCTTAGTACGGTAATCCCACCCAGGTGAAGGTTCTCTGCAAATCTCTCAAAGTGGGTGCTGTCGTGGCGAAGGGTATAAAGCCGGATTACTCACCGGTAATGCCCTTTTAATGAGCCACGACAGCACCCTGTCACGTCCCACCCTAGTAGATATGTATAGTTATTAATACAAAATATTCTCATCATTGATTATAGATATAATAAAATGTACTAATAATTAAGAATGTATACTAATTTAACAATGGCGGTTCCTCTTGTACTCTGAAAAACAACTGAGGAGGAGAGGGGGGCCGCCCTTTTTATCTCTGTAGGTTTCCTGTTCCTATGGGCGGGTCCCTCTCTCAAAGTGGGTGCTGTCGTGGCTCATTAAAAGGGCATTACCGGTGAGTAATCCGGCTTTTTCCTAGGTCTGGGGCCCCATGCAAGATCTTGCCTCGTGGGGTAAAGATGATTCTGAGAGGTCAGGAATCAGCCCAGATCTACATGGGAGGACCTGGTCAATGACCTGAAGAGAGATAGGACCACGGTCTCAAACATTACGGTTAGTTACACACTACGCCATCATGGATTAAAATCCTGCAGGACACACAAGGTCCCCCTGCTCACACCAGCACATGTCCAGCTCTGTTTGAAGTTTGCCAATGGCCATCTGGATGATCAAGGAGGTATGAGAGAATGTCATGTGGTCAGATGAGACCAAAATATAACATTTTGCTATCAACTCCACTCTGTGGAGGAAGAAGGATTAGTACAACCCCAAGAACACCATGAAGCTTTTTGGGGAGGGGCAACATCATACTCTGGAGGTGCTTGTCTGCAAAGGGGACAGGATGACTGCACTGTATTGAGAGCAGGATGGATGGGATAATCTATTGTGACATTTTGGCCAACAACCTCCTTCCCTCAGTATTATGAAAGAGAGGCTGTGGCTGAGTCTTCCAGCGTGACTATGGGTCACCCCCTCTGGGCAGTGGGTTACTCTGTACCGGGTCCGGTGTTCACAAGGGGATGTCACGGTGGCTGCGACCCGGTCCATGGCCCTGGGATTTCCGTGTAAAAGGGAAAGGTCTTTAAAGGGAATAAAGTTTGTGTTCGTGACACAACCTGTGGTATTCGATCAGGGTGATTGACTCTGCTTTAAGGGGTTCGCAGGGGTGATGTTATGGCAGCTAGATGGTATACCTTCCCACAGGTGAAATATATCACCATGGCTTCCCAGTATGTAGATGGTGAATGGTGCAGTGGAGAACGAGGACACAAGGTTGCAGTCTCTTTACCTTTACTAAAGACTTCAGCATCCACAGTCCAGGGCACCAGACCACAGGGTAGGCAGTCTGGCCGCTTCAGAGGCAAGTCCAGAGTCCCCTTGTCCAGGTGGAAATCAATAGCCTTTCCTTGCGCTGTAGTCCCTTACTGCATAAGCTTCAAATGAGGTCCTCACAGATGTGGTGTCTCGCGCTCTGTCCCCCGTATAGGATAGGACAAAACCCGTATGACTGGTGACTTGAGCCTGTTTATGGGGTCTTAGATAACCCAGCTCTTTGGGGGTGTCACTTTGCCTCCTGGGTGTAGGTGCAGACAGGTAATGTGCAATTAGCTATCCTGCTAGTCTCTGAAGTAAGGCATAGAGGTCCTTACTACCTTGGTGCTCCGGCTACCGGTGTTCTGCACCTCAGAAGGAGGCAGCCTGTTCGGGGCTGGCCCCTTCTGGTATCCTCTCCTTTGCTTTGCCTTCCTTCACGCTTGCTGCAAAACAGTTCTGCCTTCAAAATGTCTTTCTGAGGGCATGCACTGCTCCGTGGACCCTCTGTCCTCCTCAGACGGCTGTCTGGAACTAACGAACTTTCACCACAGACTAATAAATATATATCACCTAATAAATAGGATCAGAAGCTCCACCTGGTGGTCTGGAGTGTGAAGTGTTGCATGTTTGTGGTACCTGGATGCAGTTATCCTTCCTTGCCTCCAAACGTAGCATCACTCTCCCCAGGAGGAAAGTGACACTACTGCGGCGACCAGGACCCTGGGGCGCCGCACTCCCCAGAAGAAAAACAGTTACAGGTTAGCAAAAAGACATAAAATTTTTAAAATGCTATAAAACAAATGAATATGAACTGGTGCTTCCCTTTTATGGGAGGTGAGGACACTTGAACGTTGCATAACATATTTACATTGTAGGCCTACTTTTAAGAACAATTTAATAAAACCGTGCAACAACTAACTAGCTATGAAGTGCATTGACCCTCACGGGTATACTATCTCTTAAGTGCAAAGTCTTCGTCCAACCCCCGCGGGCTACTTTATTTTCTCCATTTTATTAAAAGTGCATAATCTACTTCTTTCATTTACTATTTAACTTCAACTCTTAATTTTATTATCTACCATATTAACTCTGTAATATATTAACCTTCTACCTTGCATCATACAATTCTAACTGGCAAGGTGCAGCAAGTAAACATTCCCTTTAAGGGTTCAAACAGTATTCAAGTCTTTCAATGAGGTAGTGCAAATAATGCTCAAGTCAATCATTAACTCTAAAACAGCAGCAACGAAGCGAGGGACCCGTCATTAACCCTCAACGGTGGCCTTGGGCGGGCTACAAGGCGTGTATCCAGACCTGGAATCCTGCCGTGCGAAACGGGTTTTTCTTCAGGTCTCTGGAAAACAAAGCAGTTCTCACAACAATGTTAGAAGCAGTCTCTTGTCTTTAAAAGCTTCTTTTGTAAAACCAGTAGGAAGTACCTTTTAAGAAGGTGCAAACTATTTACAGTGGAAATTTTTTGATCATTCACAGTTCATGATTCACAGTTCTTTAAGGCAACTTGTGCAAAACATAGGAGCCTTTTAAACGTGGGCTCCTATGGTAGGGTTTAACAAACTTTTGAACGGTAGCAGAAGATGAACATGGAACTATTTAGTCATTTTCAGATTTGTTTGTTCTACTGCGGTAGCACTGGCAAAGGCAGTCCCTTTGGATATGGGCGGCTACCGGGCACCACATAAAGTGCGTCTGCACTCCGGATGGGAGTCTGAGTGCTTACTGTCTTTTGCTCCATGACGGTCTGTGTGCATTTTGAACACATGGTGACCAGTGCAGGGGTCACCTGTTCAGGTGGGGGCGACAAGTGTACGAGGAAGAGCCACTGGTTGCGGTGGCTCCAGGTCACAAGATGGTGAATTGGTGGTTTTATGCATGCATCTGTGTACATATAAGGCGTACCACCCCTTATCTCCCCAATGTCGTGTGTAAGTAACTGTCACCAGGGTAGAGGTCCCTGCCAGGGTGTCACTCGATAAGGTGTGCCTCTACATCCCGTCTGGTCACAAAGATTTCGGGACATAAATCTTGCTCTTTAATGAAGCCTCATCCAGATTTTAGACTGAAGGATACTACAATCCCTTGTCTCCATGGGCCTCTGTCAAAGGTCTCTTTCCTGACCCGGGCTTTAGCTTGCAGGTCTTTTTCATGGGCAACATGGCGTCGGTGCTCCTCCTCCCACTCTTTGTTCTCACTGGAGCGGCCGCTGCCAGTGGTACTCCTGTTGGCTGATTACCTCGATTTGCTCCCCTTCTGGTTGGGCCTCCCCGGGGAAACTGTGGTGGTGTGGGTCCACCTGAAAGTCACTCGCTCCCCCTGGACGTCCAGTCTGTTTAGTGGGCAGCAGCGGGGGGTTGGAGGTCTTCAGGGTCTCCCAGGGCTTTTCCCATTCTAGGCGGCTACACACCTGGTCAGGTGGAGGTGGCAAGTCTATGGCCACTAGCAGGGTGGCGTCCTCGGCTACCGGGGCAGGGTCAGTGGGCTTACCCGTTGCTGTGGCATCTCCGGTGCCGGTCTCCTCCGCTGCTGGCTGAGGCTTCAACGGCTGGCTGCTCTAATGTTCCTGGATACTGGTGGCTGCGCGATACCACGAGCTCCGGAGCTGACGACACAGCTCCTCAACCTCTGCTCCAAGAACCTCCCGGGTTCATGCAGGGCCCTTTGCTTCCTCTGATTTGGCCGATTTGATTTCAATTGAATCAAATACTTTTTGTGCAATAAAATGCTAATTATGTAATCATACAATGTGTGGGTTTCTTTCCCCCCCCCCCCCCAACACAGTTGGTGTATAATACATTTTCCCCAATGTAGCTCCCAAGCCCACACTTATATCAACAATCTATTGATCCAAAGAGCAGGCTTTTTGGTACCTGTGCAGACAGTTAGTAGAGAAGGTGTCAGTCACAATCCTGAGCTAAATGAGGCTGTAACATCGTAAGCCTTGTTGGCCGACTGGATCTTATTGTGTTGTACAATTTAGTAAAACAGTGGCTCAAGGCTTAGGCACACTGGTCCTAGATCTGATGCCATCTTAACTGTCCTCACTCATTTAGGATTTAGTAGAAGGCCAAAAAAAAAGCTATACTTGCAATACCGTGTCCAGACACACATGCACAAACCGGATGCAGCAGGTCCCCCAAGATAAACCCACTGCATCCTGTCTGTGTATTTGTCTGAGAATGGTATTGCAAGTATGGCTTTTTTCTTTTTTTTTTGCTCAGCGATATTCTTAATTTTCTTTTCCTGTTTCAGTGAAATTTTTTGAAGTAAAAGGCATCTGGCAGAGAATACCTGCTGTCCACGAGAATGCATACAATCCATTCATCCTAGTTATCAGTCTCTGCTTTTAGGCGTTCACGAGATTTCATGGGTCAACTATATGGACTAGAAAAACTGTAAAGCTTATTCATCATACTTTTTTTAGTGGTTTTTTTTTTTTTTTTTTTTTTTGTAGTTCGTTTTTACAAGGCTTGCCCTAATCTTACAGCTTTTGCAAGATTTCCAAGCCTTTATTATATCCTCGTTGTTTGGGTTGGTGTCAATGTGCTTGTGGTCTTTATCCAAATATTCATGGAAATTTCTCAATGACAAATTTGCCAAAGACTGCAACATGTGTCTGTATTTCTCAAAAAAAATTTGCCAGGAGCGTTATGGATAATAAAGACCATGAGCACATTGACATTTAAACCTCAAAAATAATGAATATTGAATAAAGGCTTGGATATCTTGCAAAAGCTGTAAAAAAAAAAAAAAAAAAAAAAAAAAAAAAAAAAAAAAAATTGGCATAAAACCACAAGCCAAACTACTATGGAAAAAAAAAACTCCTAAAAGCATGATGAATAAGGGGGGCCTATGACTGACTTTAGTTTTTCTAGTCCACACTTGAAATCTCACACCTAAAGCTGTCTTTCTGTAGTACATCTGATAACTAGGATGAATGGGCTGCATGTAATCTCGTGGACAGCAGGTATTGTCTGACAATATGAATTCTGTGCCAGATGGCTTTTTTTTTTTTTTTTTAAAGTCCTGAATGACAGGACAGTAGACATGGCATCTGTCTGCTGGGCTGGGAGTTGTAGTTCTGTAAATGGAGATGTGCAGAATAGACCTGTGTTCTAGTGATTGAAAACATACAGGAGGCCAATGAGTGTTCTTACCGCTCCCATGCTTACACAGGGTCCATGCCATGAGCTATGGATAATGCCTCATGTTTGTCTCCAGTCACCAATCATCCTTATTACAAGTTGTAATCCACTTAGTCAGCCACTAATCCACTCTGCTCGTACATTGCTAATGTGTTTTTGGACATCTTGTTGTTTGTCACTCATCTGCTTTACCTATGGCGTACTTGGATATAGACCGCATAGATTTTTCTCTGGTTCCATCGGTAAGCTCAGGATTCGATATCTTAAATTGTGATGAAGAGGGTTTCCTATGGTAACTAGTTCTTGTAAACACTGACTAGTAATGCTCTTATATTTGCATACATTGAGGAACAGGTGTAATTATACCCCCTGTCACTTATCATTAACCCCTTGGTCTCTGCATATAGTGCACAGGTTTCCTGTTTCAACCATGCATTTTCTGGGTTGTAGGAACATGACATTGAGACTGCTTATGGTGTGTTACATGTCACCATGAGGGGCACCCCAAGATCCAAGAAACCAGTGATTCTTACCTACCATGACATCGGTCTGAACCGTGAGTGTTTTTATGATCTTATATTGGCTTTCAGAATATTCAGTGTCCTCATGTGACACGACCGCAGATCAGTGTGCTATATGTTGTGTACAGACGAAGCCACCATAATGTTATCCTGCAGGTGGGCTCTATTTGCTTGTCATGGTTGAAATAAATATACCAGGGGCCCCATCCAATGAGCATTTGATTGTGGTAACCTAATGGGTTGACATGGAAGCCAGAAGCCTGATAAAGACCCCTATAGGCCTGTGGGTTGACTTTATAGTTTTCAATATATACTGCCGTGGTGGTTTTTTTTTTTTTTTTTTATCATGACGTTTATGGATGTGCTATCGGGCTATGAAATTATTTGAAACTTGGGGAGAGGGGGGATTTTTGAAGCTCACGACGCCTTGTCATCCGATATTGGCGGCTGAAATCTGTCGGGTGCCGCTCCTGCTGGTGGAGCTCAGCCAAGGGTTCAAAGGAAGGAAATAAGCAGCACATACGTCTACAATATGTACAAAATTTTTAGTTCATGCTTTATTCAAGATTCATTAAAAACATGGAATCCAAAAAAATAGATAACATTTTTTTTTTTAGTCATGAGCGAATATACTCGTTACTTGAGATTTCTCGAGCATGCTCGGGGGTCCTCCAAGTTTTTTTTTTTTTTTTCCCCCAACGTTTTTAATGAATCTTGAATGAATTATGTTATGGAAATTTGGTTAGGATAAATCTATCCCTGTTTGTGCTTCAGCCATTCCCAATTAGGGCGTATCTTCAGCGCTCAAGGATGACACTGTACACCGACGTGACAGAATAACATTCCATCAAAAAATGATGGTTTATTGTACATGGTTTTTATAATTGCATATAGAAAGTGGTGTAATTAGTTAATTACCATATGGTCAAGCTCCTCTGTTATTGGTTATCTAAACATATATTAAATATTCTGATTAATGCATATATAAATGCCGATTAAGCAACTAAAGTGTAACTGTCGCCTTTTCTGTAATTAAGCTAAAAATTGAGACCTGCACTCGGCACATCTCGTAGTATTCCACTTTTCATCTTGGAAAGTCCCAAAGAACTGTCTGGTTTGTGGTGGACATTTTAAGCAATTGAATATATTAGCTGTGAGTATATATGCTAGTGAGATCTATATAAAATGCATGCATGCTAAAAATTTCATATAGTGGACGGATGTGCTGCTTATCTCCTTCCTTTGAACCTTAGTTTTATTTTTAAAGTTTAATGTATACTTCAAATAATTTCAAACACCAGTCTCTGAATTACCTACAAAAAATCCAATAAATTAAATCGCTGTATGTATATAACAATTCGAGATTAACATACTTTTATTTTTCAGAGTGCAAAAAAAACAAGCATTAATTTTCTCCATTGTAGAAAACAAAGTTACAGGGCTCAATCATTTAAATGTAAAAAACCTTGTTTGGCATCGGCAATACCCATTATGACCTGAAGAATCATGTTGCCAGGCACTTTTTGTTAAATGATGAAGGCTGTAGAGGCAAAACACAAACGATGGAGTAAGTGTATGGATTTCACTTACAATGTGTTCTTCAGTACACTTCATGGTGCCCTGAGCTTTGTCGATAGGTATGAATCTTGAGAAGTAGTAAAAAAATAGCTTTTTAGAAAAAAAAAAAAAAAAATCCCAGTCATTCAGGGTTTAAGACTTTTATGCTCTTGACATGTTATGGATGGGCTTAAAGGGAACCTGTCACCCCCAAAATCGAATGAGCTAAGCCCACCAGCATCAGGGGCTTATCTACAGCATTCTCTAATGCTGTAGATAAGCCCACGATGTAACCTGAAAGAGGTTAGATTATACTCACCCAGAGGTGGTCCGGTCCGATGGGTGTCGTGGTCCGGTCCGGGGCCTCCCATCTTCATAAGATGACGTCCTCTTGTCTTCACGCTGCGGCTCCGGCGCAGGCGTACTTTGTCTCCCCTTTGAGGGCAGAGCAAAGTACTGCAGTGCGCTGGGAAAGGTCAGAGAGGCCCAGCGCCTGCGCACTGCAATACTTTGCTCTGCCCTCAACAGGGCAGACCAAGTATGCCTGCGCCGGAGCCGCAGCGTGAAGACAAGAGGACGTCATCCTATGAAGATGGGAGGCCCTGGACCGCGACGCCCAGCGGATGGGAACGCCACCCACAGAATATATTGCTGTATCACATCCAGCCAGGACAAGAATTTGCTTTTTGGAGTGCTCTCCTGGGAAGAGTACTGCCAAATGCCTTCTTTTGGCTATATAGTGATGATGCCTAATCTACCCAATGCATCATCAGACTATTTCATGGAGCAGCGGAAACCTACAGGCAGTACAGGGTATGGCTGATACTATTGGGCCTCCTAACATCTTATTGTAAATGTACAGTTAGACCAATTACACGAGTCCAATATCGCTAACCACCTAGATCTTTTCTCTGGCTGTCCATGTAGACAAATCCTGCTTCAGCACATTCTTTAACTATGAAGACATGCATGAAATCACCCAGTATTTTGCAGTTTGCCATGTGGATGCTCCAGGTCAGCAGGTGGGAGCACCCCCGTTCCCCACTGGGTAAGTTCAGTCGTGTGTGTGTGTGTGGTGTATGTTTTTTTTTTTTTTTTTGTTTTGTTTTTTAGAGGGGGGGGGGCGCGGGTGTATTAATCTGCAAATGATTTAAGTATCTATGTCATGCAGAGTGGAGACCTCGACTTTGCTGTTGATAAACGGGAAGAAGCGCTCTTTCATAGAGTATTTGCCTCTTACAGGTATCAGTACCCGACATTGGACGAACTGGCTGAGATGTTGTCTGCAGTCCTTACCCACCTAAAGTAAATAACTTTTATTACATTTCCAGAGGGAATAATAACAATTTATAAGTGGGAAGAATGGTAAACTTGTATATTTAAAAATATAAATAAATAAAAAAAATAAAAATTCTTGCATTGAAAGGTATACACCAAAAAGAATTCTCTTAAATATAAGTTTATTAAATATCAAAAATATCTAATACAGTAGGTGAATCCATCCATATTGGTATTTAATTGAAATAAGTATACAGAGTATGTCAAAGCTATATAGCTATGGTTTTTCTGTGGCAGACTTCATAGCAGACTCCACCGAGTAAATGTCAACTTACTTTATTTTTTTTTATTTTTTTTGTAGCCTGACCACAATCATCGGAATTGGCGTTGGAGCTGGTGCCTATGTCTTATCAAAGTTTACTGTGAGTACCCTACAAGCCACCCACCCTAGCTTGGAAGTAAACCTAAAATTGTATAGAGGGGAAACCTCTGTACAGGACTAAAATGTAAAGCATATTAATTGTCAATCAATTTGATTCTTATTCCTATGATTTATCAAAATATCACTTTGATAAAGCAGATAAGCAGTGTTACATTTTATTTCTGGCCTTTAAATGCAATATAAACCTAATATGAAGCTCCATTGGCCCTAGGTCAAACCTCACTACACAGTACATTGTAGGGGCACATTTATAGGATTATCTTAGCTCAGGGCTTTTTTTTTTTTTTTTTTTTTGATCCTCCAATTCTGGAATTTATAATTCAAAGATCTACTGATTTGAAATGAATGTTCGTGGGAAAACTCCTTTTAAACAAATTTAAATAAAATAAGCTCTGGAGGCAGACTCTAGGGGACATCTGTCCCGCCCAGAAATCTTGGCGCAAAATGTGGAAACTTTCACGTTCAGGTGGGCTGCGCTGTGGGAATGAAGAGACTTCGTATAACAAATTTATTTTATTTTTATTACCATTGTGTATTTGTCGGATTCGCGCCTTTATTAAGGTATAAAAATCAAGTATGCAGGGTGACTGGGTGGAAGTCTACGGAGGCGGTTGAGAATGAGCGTTGTATGGTTGCCTGAGTCTCATCTGTGTGTCCCAGTTAGTATATGCTTGGCGACCAAACGTTTTAGCTTACAAATTTTAGTTTGCAAGTCTTGGATTACAAAAAGTATCCTTTGTGTACACTGCTCCTATGCAGACTATTGCAAACTTTAGGTTTACTTTGTAGTCATGATGTTCTTATGCCATTATGGGGTCTGATCTCTCTCGGACATAAAGGATCTTTACTCTCTCTCTACAGCTCGATCACCCTGACTTGGTGGAAGGCCTTATCCTAATAAACATTGACCCATGTGCAAAAGGCTGGATTGATTGGGCCGCTTCCAAGGTAAGATCATACATGCATACCCTGTGTATTCTGTGTACATGTCTAGTGGAATGTTAACAAGCCTCCTGTGCTTTTATACCGACCATTGTGAAGATGGCAAAACTTCCCATGTATGTTACATGTCGCAATGTGTAAGTGCAGACACAACTAGGAGGGTGGTGCGGAGAGATGTTCACTGGTTAGAATGAATTTGGACATTGCTCAGCAAAAAAAATATAAAATATAGATTTATAATTTTTTTTTTTTTCTTTTTTATTCATGGTGAAGCTGATGACATGAATTCTTATCTTCTAGTTCTCTGGCTGGACATCGAACATAGTGGACATTGTGCTGGCTCACCTCTTTGGTGATGTAAGTAGTGCTCGGTCTGCATCCTGCAGCTTTACAAGGCTTGGATTGATGTATTTGTTTCACTAACTGACCTATTGGTACTTAGGATAATTGTGCTGTAGATAGAAATTCTGTTTTTAGAAGTTCTCGTTTTGTTTACACAGGAAGAACTGGAGTCAAATCTGGACCTGGTTCAGACCTACAGATTACATATTGCCCAGGATATAAATCAAGAAAACCTTCAACTCTTTGTCAATTCCTATAACGGGTAACTTGCTGATCTGTAGTCAAAATATTGGGTTATTTTAGCTCCTTAACGACCGTTGTAAAGTGGCCACTGGCCTTATTCGATCATTGCTGTTTTAAAATGGCAGTCGCAAGTAAGTCTATAGTGCCCCATCCCAAAAGTCTGAAAATCCCTGGAGTCTCAGCTGCTGGGGGGCAGCTCAGAAACTGGAGAACTTATCAGGGCCGTTTTTTACGAACTTTTAGTCGCTGTTCTTCATTGAGGCCGGGGTCACACTAGCTATGAATATGGACGAGTACTATAACCTCTCATAGCACTCGGACCAGTGTTCATCTATAAGGCAGCTCATAGCAGCGTTTTTTTTTTTTCTTTCTTCTCGTCCGTTTTCAACGTGCAAGTGAAATCGCAGTATGCCACCAACACTCAGCTGAGTCTCGGCTCACTCGCCACCCATATAAGCCTATGGGTGCAAGTGAGACAATGCACATCACTTGGATATCATCCGAGTGCTGTGCGATACACTGACCCCGGCAATGGACAAATTCATTTGTCTCCTCCGCAGCTGTGCGAGAGGCTGAGCACAGATGCATGACGCCCAGCTCCCACTCGCAGCAGAGCAGGAGCCGAGGGTCATTAGCATATCGCATCCAATGCTCACATTGAATGCCATACATTCGTCTCACCCCGGTCTAACAGTGATCACATAAGCGTCCACTAAAAAAAAAAAAAAAATTCTCTTCTGACATATACTGTTGGAGAGAAATGATGTCCCAAACCCCTGCCAGTACCTTTTGCCATCGCCTGGCCCTCCGCTTCCTGTTGATTTAAGAGACCTTTTTGTGAAAAACTTCAATATGACAACCGAGTTATCAAATTCTGTTATACCTGTGGGTTCAAATTTTAGTATACTCCTGGATAAAATTTTTGAGTTGTGTAGTTTCCAAAATAGTCACTAGTAAAGGTTTTATCACCGTTCAGGCACAACAGGGGTTCTTCAAATGTCAACCCCCCCCCCCCCCCCCAGTCACTTAAAATGCGATTTAGTCCCCCCCAAAAAAAATTGCAAAAAACAATCACTGGTCAAGCTTTTAACCCTTATAACTTACTAACAAAAAGAATACAAAATGATGCTGATGTAAAGTAGACAGTCATTATTTTGTGTATCATAACTTCCTGACTTAAGGGCATAAGAATTAAGTTTGCAAAATTTTTAAAATTTGAAAATTTCCAGTATTTTCACAAATGCAAGTCATATCGAACAAATGTTACCACTCTTTTTCGTGACATACTGTACTTCATAACAATCTCGACCTGTGTGTTTCGTTGAAGCATTTCCCAGTTATTACCACATAAAGTGACAGTGGTCAGATTTAAAAAATAAAAAAAATATATATATATATATATATATATATATATTTTGCCTGGTCAGTAAAGTACAATGTTTGAAAACAGTCTCTGGAACGCTTCAACATATCCCACCGGTTCAGAGGTTTTTTTCATCACACATTGTACTTCACTATAGTGGTAAAATTTGTTCGGTATGACTTGGGTGGGGTTGAATGGAAAATGTAATGAAAAATGCAATTTCCAAACTTTCAGTCTTGTATCCTTAACCCCTTAGAAACCAAGCAACTTTTCACCTCCATGACCAAGCCAAATTTTAAAACTCAATTGTGGCCTATGTGCCAATAACTCTGGAACACTTTAATATATCCCACTGATTCTGAGTTACTGGCACAAAGCTAAACATTAATCAGCAGTATGGGCAAAAAAATATAGGTGCATTCAAAGTCTGTGTATGATCAGAAGTGTGCCTGCCAAACTACCTTAACCCTAAATCGGTTGGTCAATGTGCTGGGCAGGTGCAAGTACCCCCTGGAGACTGGTAGGTTCACCTGTGAGGATGCACACCATGAGTTCAGGGACCTAATCCTTGTTTTAAGAAGCTGTGCCAATCAAGGTTTGTTGTATATCTATCTTACCAACGCTATGGAGTTGTTCACTAAATGTCAGAACTCTAATTACACAAATTATCTTTTATTCCTTTACTAGTCGCAAAGATCTGGAAATTGAAAGACCAGCGCTTCCATGCGACTCTTCTGAAGGCACTCTCAGGTAAGTGGGGTCAAAGAACCTGTCAGCTCAGTGCTTTTTTCCCCAGCCCCTCTACCGCTGAGATTTCATCCAGAGACTGGGTATAATATAACAAGGTGTTTCTTCAAAAATATCAATTTAATATTACAGCAGTGGTTTTATATTACAAAATTGTGCTAAAAGGTGTGTTGGTGTTTTTTTTTGTTTTTTTGTTACATGGGTTCTGTCATGCATAACATCATGCCTTATGAGTTATTCTTCCTCGGGAGCAAGGATGTCCTACTCAAATACACAATAGGCCAAACCTAAAAACTTAAAATAAAGTCGCTGGCTAACCTTTATTTATGACAGTGGTGAAGGGAATTTGCCTAGGATAGGGAGAACCTCTGTGCTCTGGAGAAGTTGGGGTTGTGGGAATGGAAAGGGTGTGGTAATCCTCAAATGGAAGGGAAAAATGGGGAAGTAGAACATCAGAAGTGCATATACAGCACTGAAATCAGTCAAGATGATGGGGTGAACGAAGAGTAAGATGTGAAAATACATGACCAAATAAAGCAATAAAATAAATCCTGGCATGAGCCCATCAGCTCAATAATATATCTGTGCCCAGAATGTGGAGGAGATGGAGGGCAGTAACCAGGGAGTGTGCCAGACGGGGAAACGGGATTTGTAGTATCAGTGGTGCATGCGCTGTCTATTGGCGGGCAGTAGACATTTGTGTTTTGTTTTTTTTTTTGTTTTTTTTTAATTTTTATTTTGTCAGTCCAAATATAATGACGTTTCGGGCCAGATTTACAGTTTGACATCTATGCTCTTGAGTATTTCTTCACAGTGGTGCCTGTGCATGTGTATTATAGTAGTGTACGGCTTTACGTAGTTCATACACACTAACTACTTCACTGATTCTGTTGTCTGTCCCAAAGCCTCCCATACCATGAAGTATCCTGTTTCTTTTCTAGGTGTCCTGCCTTGTTGGTGGTTGGTGATAACTCTCCTGCAGTCGATGTTGTGGCAAGTATATCTTTTCTCATCACTGTTACTAGACATGCATATAGGCTGTCAGCCTGTTGGATCTGCTGAAAATCAGAAACTGAAGACCTTTCCTAGATTATCAGCAAGCTGTAGAAAAGCTTGTAAAAACTTATGAATACAGCTAACTTTTTTTGTGGGTTTTTTTTTTTTTTTTCTTTTTTGATTTGTAGGTAGAATGCAACTCAAGGTTAGATCCAACAAGAACAACCCTACTAAAGGTGAGCTATAACCAGTAACAAGCTTTAGAAAACTAACCTATTGTACCAGAGCAGCAATGTGCTGTGACTAAAGATGCAGCCTGACAGATGGGCCCCACACTCCACCACTTGGCTGCCTCTGCTTTCTATAGAAACCACTAATTATGGGCTCAGTTGGACAGTAATGGTGCCAGTCAAATTGAGGCATTTCATTCAGTTTTCATCATGGCTTCTGAATGTGAAAACATTCATGATAAATTTGCATGTTTCCACACTTAGTGGCAGCCTGTGTAGCATGCCAAGCAATCGCTTGTAACTGTCTGGCATGTTTTGGCTAGATAACTTAATCACAGATGTAGGATTCTGTTTGCATTTTAATATTGGCTAATGAAACTGAAGCTAGGCTCGTCTTCATACAGTGCTCCACACTGAGCAGTCTTAGGCAAAGTTCTCACTGGACGTTTGTTTTTTTATGCCAATTCTCAGCTGCAGTTTACAGTACCAGCTAGTGTATATACTCAAGTATAAGCCAACCTTAGTATAAGCCGAGGTACCAAATTTTACCACAAAAAGTGGGAAAACTTATTGACTAGATTATAAGCCTGGTATGCACAGGCCCCCTCATCCCTATCCTGATATGCATGGTCCCCACCAGAAACCTTAACCCCTTAACGACCGCCGATACCCTTAACTGCCGCCGTTAAAAGGCGTACTTAAACCACAGCGCCGTTAATTAACGGCGCTGTGGTTTATTAAGTATCCTTAACTGCCGCCGTTAAAAGGTGTACTTAAACCACAGCGCCGTTAATTAACGGCGCTGTGGAAAAAGTGAATAGCGCCCCCCAGAGTCGGATTTTCTCTGGGGTCTCGGTTACCGGGGGTAGCCGAGACCCCAGAGAACATGATTCGGGGTTTTTTTTACCGACCCCCTGAGTTGCGATCGCCGGTAATTAACCGTTTACTGGCGGTCGCAAAAACGCGATTTCCCATTTAATTTCTCTGTCCTCCGATGTGATCGGACAACAGAGGACAGAGAAATGGGGTCCCCGATAGCCCCCCGATACTCACCTGTCACCCCCGGTGTTCCTCGTGGCTCCCGATGGGCGCCGCCATCGTGTTCCAGCCAAAAAATGGTGGGCGCAGTGCGCCCGCCGGCTGGCACCCGGAAGATCTTTAGGGTCTCGGCTGCCGGGGGTAGCAGAGACCCCAAAGAACATGATCGGGGTCAGTTTCTCCGTCCCCTGTTTTGCGATCGCCGGTAATTAACTGTTTACCGGCACCCGCAAAAAAAAAAGCGATGTGTAATTCGGTCCTCTGATGTGGACAGAGGACCGAGAAATAGGGGGATTCGGGGACCCTGTTATACTTACCAGTGTCCCTGGGTCCTCCTGTGTCCTCTCCTGGCCGCCGGCTTCTTCCTCCGGTAAGAAAATGGTGGGCGCATGCTCAGTGCGCCCGCCATGATCGGCCGGCAGCTAGAGGGGTTGGGGCTAAAGTTAGGGCTAGGGTTGGGGCTAATGTTAGGACTAGGGTTGCAGCTAAAGTTAGGGTTAGAGTTGGGGTTAGGGGTTTGGATTAGGGTTGGCATTAGGGTTACGATTGGGGTTAGGGGTGTATTGGGATTAGGGTTAGGGTTGAGATTAGGATTAGAGGTGTGTTGGATTTAGAGTTATGGTTGTTTTGGGGTTAGGGTTGTGATTATCGTTAGAGTTGTGATTAGGATTATGGATCGGGTTGGGATTAGGGTTAGGGGTGTGTTGATGTTAGGGTTGGAGTTAGAATTGGGGGGGGTTTCCACTGTTTAGGTACATCAGGGGGTCTCCAAACGCCACAGCCAATTTTGCACTCAGTCAAATGGTGCTCCCTCCCTTCTGAGCTCTGCCGTGCGCCCAAACAGTGGTCCCCCCCCCCACACACACACACACACACACGGGGTATCAGTGTACTCAGGACAAATTGGACAACAACTTTTGGGGTCCAATTTCTCTTGTTACCCTTATGAAAATAAAAACTTTGGGGCTAAAAAAACTTTTTTGTGGAAAAAAATATATATATTTTATTTTCACGACTCTGAATGCCCAAGTGCTTCACAGAAGTTTATAATGCAAAGTTCTCACCACACATCTAGATAAGTTCCTTGGGGGGTCTAGTTTCCAAAATGGGGTGTCACTTGTGGGGGGTTTCTACTGTTTAGCTACAGCAGGGGCTCTGCAAACGCAACATAAACGCCCGCAGACCATTCTATCAAAGTCTGCATTCCAAAACGGCGCTCTTTCCCTTCCGAGCCCCAATGGGTACTCGGGACAAATTGGTCAACAGATTTTGGGGTCCAATGTCTCCTGTTACCCTTGAGAAAATAAAAAATTGCAGGCTAAAAAATCATTTTTGAGGAAGGAAAAAAGATTTTTTATTTTCACGGCTCTACGTTATAAACTTCTGTGAAGCACTTGGGGGTTCAAAGTGCTCACCACACATCTAGATGAGTTCCTTGGGGGTCTAGTTTCCAAAATGGGGTCACTTGTGGGGGGTTTCTACTGTTTAGGCACATCAGGGGCTCTCAAAACGCGACATGGCGTCCGATCTCCATTCCAGCCAATTCAACATTGAAAAAGTAAAACGGTGCTCCTTCTCTTCCAAGCTTTGCGGTGCGCCCAAACAGTGGTTTACCCCCACATATGGGGGTATCTGCGTATTCAGGGGAAATTGCACAACAAAATTTATGGTTAAATTTCTGTTTTTAATCTTGTGAAAATAAAAAAAAAAAAAAAATGGTTCTGAAGTAAAATGTTTGCAAAAAAGTTAAATGTTCATTTTTTCCTTCCACATGGTTTCAGTTCCTGTGAAGAACGTAAAGGGTTAAACTTCTTTAATGCGGTTTTGAGCACCTTGAGGGGTGTAGTTTTTAGAATGGTGTCACACTTGGTTATTTTCTTTCTATTCATATAGACCCCTCAAAATGACTTCAAATGTGATGTGGTCCCTAAAAAAAAAAAGTTGACCAGCAATTTCTTACTTTTTTTTTTTTACCTCCCTAACAAAAAAATGTTTCCAAAATTGTGCTGATGTAAAGTAAGACGTGGGAAATGTTATTTATTAACTATTTTTTGTGACATATATCTGATTTAAGGGAATAAAAATACAAAGTTTGAAAATTGCAAAATTTTAAAAATTTTCGCCACATTTCCGTTTTTTTCATAAGTAAGCGCAAGTAAGATCGAAGAAATGTTACCAGTAACATGAAGTACAATATGTCACGAAAAAAACCATGTCAGAATCAGCAGGATCTGTTAAAGCAATCCAGAGTTATAACCTCAAAGTGAGTTTGTCAGAATTGTAAAAATTGGCTCAGTCATTAACCCCTTACTGACATCGGACGGTATAGTACATCTGATGTCAGCTCCCCTGCTTTGATGCAGGGCTCCGCGGTGAGCCCGCATCAAAGCCGGGACATGTCAGCTGTTTTGAACAGCTGACATGTGCCCGCAATAGCGGCGGGTGAAAACGCGATTCACCCGCCGCCATTAACTAGTTAAATGCCGCTGTCAAACGCAGACAGCGGCATTTAACTACCACATCCGGCCGGGCGGCAGGAAATGACTGCATCGCCGACCCCCGTCACATGATCGGAGGTCGGCGATGCTTCTCCATTGTAACCATAGAGGTCCTTGAGACCTCTATGGTTACTGATCACCGGTAGCTGTGAGCGCCACCCTGTGGTCGGTGCTCACAGCACACCTGATTTTCTACTACATAGCAGCGAACAGCAGATCGCTGCTATGTAGCAGAGGTGATCGTGCTGTGCCTGCTTCTAGCCTCCCATGGAGGCTATTGAAGCATGGCAAAAGTTAAAAAAAAGTTTAAAAAATGTGAAAAAAATATAAGTTTAAATCACCCCCCTTTTGCCCCAATCAAAATAAATCAATAAAAAAAAAATCAAATCTACACATTTGGTATCGCCACGTTCAGAATCGCCCGATCTATCAATAAAAAAAAGCATTAACCTGATCGCTAAACGGCGTAACGAGAAATCGAAACGCCAGAATTACGTTTTTTTGGTCGCTGCGACATTGCATTAAAATGCAATAACGGGCGATCAAAAGAACGTATCTGCACCAAACTGGAATAATTAAAACGCCAGCTCAGCACGCAAAAAATAAGCCCTCAACCGACCCCAGATCATGAAAAATGGAGACGCTACGAGTATCGGAAAATGGCGCTTTTTTTTTTTTTTTTTTTTTTTTTTTAGTAAAGTTCTGAATTTTTTTTCACTACTTAGGTAAAAAATAGCCTAGTCATGTTAGGTGTCTATGAACTCGTAATGGCAGGTCAGTTTTAGCATTTAGTGAACCTAGCAAAAAAGCCAAGCAAAAAAGTGTGGGATTGCACTTTTTCTGCAATTTCACCGCACTTGGAATTTTTTTTCCCATTGTCTAGTACACGACATGGTAAAACCAATGATGTCGTTCAAAAATACAACTTGTCCGGCAAAAAATAAGCCCTCACATGGCCAAATTGACGGAAAAATAAAAGTTATGGCTCTGGGAAGGAGGGGAGTGAAAAACGAACACGAGAAAACGGAAAAGCCCACGGTCATGAAGGGGTTAAGTACCAAATTGGCTCTGTCACTAAGGGGTTAAAACCATCCTACTTGCCTTCCTTTCGCTCCTTTGCAGCGTTTTGTTTTTGTGCCAGCAGCTGCTTTATGCTTTTTGAGCAATGCATGGCAGTGATGTCATACACTGCTTAGAAGCAGAGGACAGCTGCCAGAATACTCACTGCTCGCCACGCCGGGACTGTGTGGAGAGCAGTGAAAATTCCTTGTTCTTTAATTGTGGGCACAATCACTAGATGCAATGAGTACTTTGTGTTGCTGATATAGGCAGTAGCTGAAGATGGACCATGTATGTGTGATCAATTAATCTCTGATCCTCTGCACACCACTCACTGCATCCAAACAGAGCTGCCACTGAACATTGCTGTTGGGTATTGTGATTCAATTATTTTGTATTGTTTGTGGGGTCTCTGGGATGCCCCTTCATTTATCCTATATAGACTGTTATAAGGGTAACCTGACTAGTGTAAATGCCCAAACCGATTTCACTCATCTCATAGCTCTGAACAAAATGCATTGCTGTTATCCCTTCCTAAAATGTTCTTAATTTTTTGCTTTTATAGATGTCAGATTGCGGAGGATTACCACAAGCTGTGCAGGTTGGTGGTTTTATTATCAATATATATCATATTTGTGTTTGACGGTGGGTTTACTCTGACCTTCAGCAATTAAATGGCTGCTGATGAGATCTATGCAAGCCGTTGGGGGGGGGGGGGGGGTTGGGAACGTGATGAAAACTAACTTCACGACGAATTACTGTTTTACTAGTTTGTCAGACAGTTGGTGGTAGTTGATTTACACTGGCTATCTGGGACCTGTGAAGGCAACCTCGATATTTTGTATTAATCCTGCTTGGATTACAACTACTGTTATTTCTAGTTGGCTTCTGATGTGTAAATGGCTGTGTAGTGACAAATAACATCCAGTTTTCCTATGATGCAGCTGCTACTTGGATATGCACAGAGTATCATGGCTACTCAAGTGATATGCTCAAGTACCCTATGCAAACTCAAGTAGTGAGCTCCCTTGTTCAACCCGAATGATGACAGTCAATATGACTCCCTAATGTTATCAAATTCTGCATAGTACCTTTTGGGTTCAAAACCCTCAATACCCCTGTATAAAATCCTTCAGGGGTGTAGCTTCCAAAATGGGGTCACTTGTGAGAGTCTTGGCTTTGCAAATGCAACAAACATGGTGTCCACCAGCTTTCAGCCAAATTTGTGTTTAAAAAATTTAAGCCCTGCCGTTACTATAAACAGAACTTCTTGACTATAAGCAAGACACTGGTCCACGAGTCCATGTGTAAAGTGGGTAAACAACTGTGGGGTCCACTTTTTTTTTTTTTTTTTTTACATCTTGCTAAGGTGAGAAATTTTGGGCTACAGTGAGACCTTAGAAATAAAAATAAAAAAAAAATTTTGGACATTTATTCCTGTGTAACTGAAGTTACATTTTCAGACAAGTTAAGTATTTAAAGGGCCACTGTCACCCCCTCCAGCCATTATAAACTAAAAGAGCCACCTTGTGCAGCAGTAATGCTGCATTCTAACAAGGTGGCTATTTTAGTTTTTGGTGCATGTATTCCCAAAATAAAGCGTTTTATAACTTCTCCAAAATACCTGTCTTTCGCCAGGGAGGCAGGTCCTCACCCCCCTGCTTGAAACGCCACACTGCCGTCACTCAAATCTTTAGGGCGCCGCCCCCTCCGCTGTTTTCGCATGAAATTAATTTGTAGCATAGAGAACTGAGTCCAATTGTAGGGTGTTCTGGCTTTTAGAAGTTCATGTGTAGTGGATTAAAATTTCTCCTTTTGCAGAGTTTCTTTAGATAGATCATTAATGAAGGTTAAATGACTATACGGAGGAGAGGAATCTTGGCTCTTTTGATATACCCAGTAGTGTGTTTCTTACCCATTTGGGGTAAAATGAGTCAATAACATATGTAGCATCATCAGATGAAGAGCAGATGGCCTGCGTACTCTAAGGATATGTGCACACGATTCAGAAAACGCTGTGGATCCGCAGCAGTTTCCCATGGGTTTACATTACAATGTAAACCTATGGGAAACAAACGCTGTGCACATGCTACGGAAAAAACTGTGCGGAAGCGCAGCGGTTTACATTCCGCATCATGTCACTACTTTCTACGGATTCCACAGCGGTTTTACAGCTGCTCCAATAGAAAACCGCAGTTGTAAAACCGCAGTGAAATCTGCAGAAAAACTGGTAAATCCACAATAAATCTGCAGCAAAAACGCCGCCCGCCGGCGGGCACCAGGCAGATCTTTGGGGTCTCTGCTGCCGGGGGTAGCCGAGACCCCCAAAGAACATGATCGGGGTCGGTTTAACGACCCCTGTTTTGCGATCGCCGGTAATTAACCGTTTACCGGCAATTGCAAAAAAAGAAAAAGCTGCGTACATTCTGTCCTCTGATGTGAGCGCAAATCGGAGGACAGAGAAATAGGGGGATTTGGGGATCTTATCATACTTACCAGTGTCCCTGGGTCCTCCTGCGTCCCCCTCCTGGTCGCCCGCTTCTTCCTCCGGGAAGAAAATGGCGGGCGCAGTGCGCCCACCGTGATGTGCCAGCAGAGGAAGATTCTTCCTCCTATTTTGGTCACTGTGTGATCCTATCACAGTGATCAAAATAATAATAAAATGTGAATAAACCCCCCCTTATCACCCCCTTAGTTAGGAAAAGATGATAAAATGCATACTTTTTTTTTATTTCTATTTTCCGGTTAGGGTTAGGGCTGGGGCTAAAGTTAAGGCTAGGGTTGGGGCTAATGTTAGGGTTAGAGTTGGGATTAGGGTTACGTTTGGGATTAGGGTTAGGGTTGAGATTATAATTAGGGGTGTGTTGAGCTTAAGGATTTGGTTATGGTTAGGGTTGGGATTAGGGTTAGGGGTGTGTTGCGGTTAGGGTTGGAGTTAGAATTGGGGGGGGGGGTTTCCACTGTTCAGGTACATCAGGGGGTCTCTACGCCACAGCCAATTTTGTGTTCAAAAAGTCAATTGGTGCTCCCTCCCTTCTGAGCTCTGCCGTGTGCCCAAACAGTGGTTTACCCCCACATATGGGGTATCAGCGTACTCTGGACTGATTGGACAACAACTTTTGGGGCCCAGTTATTCCTGTTACCCTTGCAAAAATAAAACAAAATTGGGGGCTAAAAAATCATTTGTGGGGGGAAAAAATGATTTTTTATTTTCATGGCTCTGCGTCAAACTTCTGTGAAGCACTTGGGTGTTCAAAATCCTCACCACATATCTAGATAAGTTCCTTGGGGGTCTGGTTTCCAAAATGGGGTCACTTTTGGGGGGTTTCTACTGTTTAGGTACATCAGGGGCTCCGAAAATGCAACATGACACCCGCAGACCATTCCATCAAATTCTTCATTTTAAAACGTCACTACTTCCCTTCCGAGCCCTTATGTGTGCCCAAACAGTGGTCCCCCCCCCCCCCCCCCACACACACACACACACACACACACACACACATATATGGGGTATCGGTGTACTCATAACAAATTATACAACAAATTTTGTGGTCCAATTTCTCCTGTTACCCTTGGGAAAATAAAAATAAATTGGGGGATAAAAAAAAAATCTTTTGTGGAAAAAAAATATATATTTTTCACGACTCTGCATTATAAACTTCTGTGAAGCACTTGGGCATTCAAAGTGCTCACCACACATCTAAATAAGTTCCTTGGGGGGTCTAGTTTCCAAAATGGGGTCACTTGTGGGGGGTTTCTACTGTTTAGGTAAATCAGGAGCTCTGCAAATGCAACATGACGCCCGCAGACCATTCCATCAAAGTCTGCATTTTAAAACCTCACTACCCTTCCGAGCCCCGATGTGCGCCCAATCGGTGGCCCCCCACCCCCACATATGGGGTATCAGCGTACTCAGCAGAAATTGCACAACAAATTTTGTGGTTCATTTTCTCTTTACCCTTGTGAAAATAAAAAAAAAAATGGTTCTGAAGTAAAATGTTTGCAAAAAAGTTAAATGTTCATTTTTTACCTTCCACATTGTTTCAGTTGCTGTGAAGCACATCGAGGGTTAAACTTCTTGAATGTGGTTTTGAGCACCTTGAGGGGTGTAGTTTTTAGAATGGTGTCAAGTTTGGGTATTTTCTGTCATGTACACCCCTCAAAGTGACTTTAAATGTGAGATGGTCCCTAAAAAAAAAAAAAAAAAAAAAAATGTTAATTTTGTTGTAAAAATGAGAAATTGCTGGTCAACTTTTAACCCTTATAACTTCCTAGCAAAAAAAAAAATTGTTTCCAAAATTGTGCTGATGTAAAGTAGACATGTGGGAAATGTTGTTTATTAACTATTGTGTGACATATCTCTCTGATTTAAGGGTATAAAAATTAAAAGTTTGAAAATTGCTAAATTTTAAAAAATTTGCCATATTTCCGTTATTTTCATAAATAATCGCAAGTAATATTGAATAATGTTACCACTAACATGAATTACAACATGTCACAAAAAAAAAACAATCTTCGAATCGGCGGGATCCGTTAAGGCGTTCCAGAGTTATAACCTCATAAAGTGACAGTGGTCAGAATTGTAAAATTGGCCCGGTCATTAAGTACCAAATTGGGTCTGTCACAAAGGGGTTAAGCCTGTTACTAAAATGTTTTTAGTTCTGGGATATTTTCAACACTGCATGTCCGTCCGTCTTCCTCATTTGGTTTACTATAACAGTATATCTGAGGAGACTAACTGTATTTGTCACTATTTTATTTAGCCTGGAAAACTGGCAGAGGCCATGAAATATTTCATACAAGGACTGGGATACAGTAAGTAACTTGTATTTTTAGTTCCCATTAATGGAGTCTGCAGTATTGCAGGAGTATTGTAATTGCCTTTTGGTATTATGGGCCCAGCACCCCCTGGTGGTCATCTATGGAAGCTTGGTTGATGGGTTGGGGTTCTTCAGTGTCGTTTTTTTTTTTTTGTTTGTTTGTTTTTTTTTTCTCCTGAACAGCGGGAAAAAAAGTGCACTGGCTACAATTGGTCCATGTGTGATTGTCACACAGGGATGGGAAACGCTCATCTAAATGAACCCTAAGAAATATTCCGGTAGAACTGCTAATCCTCCTGAATATCCGCATTTGTCACCTGCTGGATATTGCAGACTATGGAAGTCCTAGTGTATAGCACCAAGCAGATTTTCAATACTGAGGAATTGATACAAGGTGTATTGGAAAATGTCTGAATACATAGCGTGGATAGTCCATTTCTTGTGCTCCTAACGGTTTGCTGTGTGCCCTTTTCTCCTGTTGTGTGTCCCTGCAGTTCCATACGTTCAGCTCAGTCACTTGAGCAGTGAATCAGGTATCTGTAGTGCAGCCAGAAGGCGTTCAGCACGTCTTGGGATGTTGCTGCTGTCAGTAGACTGTGACTTGTGCTTTGGTGGATGTAAATGTGATGTATTATGTAACTGCATCGTACAGTGGCTTGTCGGCATGTTTGTGCATGATGCATGTCTGAGTTTTTATATCGAAGTCTAAGGCTAAAGGATTTTCCCTAATTTTTGTATAATCCAGTGGTGGTTCACGAGTGAGAACGGCACCGCACCGGTCTACAGGCTCTGTGTGGTATTGCAGTTTTGCTCAAGTGACCTAAGTGGAGCTGAACTAATCAAGCCAAGCAGAGCACAACCTGTTAATGTGTGCATCTGTTGAAGAAAAAAAAAAAGAAAAAAGTTGTTTCTATACACAATGTGCATACATGCGTGTGTGTGGTCACAATGAAACGCCTTCACAGCAGATGTTTATGAACATATGTATGGTTCCAGTGTAGGACTGGCTGCAGCCACTGCCCCAAGATCTGACCTTGGAGGAGGTTGGGCACATAGTGTCAGTTTATACAAAAATTAGGATCCCTTTAACATGGCAGCTCTGACGGTAAATGGTGATGTTGCTTGGGCATTGAATGTACAGTAACCCTCAACATCCAGTCAGTTCTGTTTATTGCTCCATATAACAGTGTCTTGCTGAGTTGTAGCCATTCAGCCTTGGTGAGTCTAATGTAGATTTCCATTTCTCTCCAGTGGCAACTTGCAGTATGACCAGGCTCGCACGTGCTCGTACCCAGTCTGCCTCCAGCAGTGGCTCAACTGAGGTGCCCCGAAGCCGCTCCCAGACCAGCAGTGCCACAGTAGACACCACGCCAGGCTCTGCAACGACACAGGACATCGAAGAGGCTCCGCAGACAATAGAGCTATCATGCTAGATCGTATCCTCCGCCTGTCTGCTGTACTATGGACCCGTGCAGACCTGCAACCTGAGTGACCCTGGAAATGCCCTTCCCATTTCTTCCCATGAAACCATCGACATGTATAATGTGCATGAACTATTCTGTATCCTTCTCAGATTAGTATTTGATGGATTTTCTTTCTATCTGCAGTAATTCTTTCCTTTGTATCATTCCTGGAGTCTTCTTGTGGTTGGACTGTTCTGTGACATGCACTGAATCTCACGTGTTTTGTTTATAGCTGACATGGGTTCACTTTTTTTTTTTTTTTTTTCCCCTCCCCCCCCCCCCCTTTCCCAGTCTTTACACCCAGTGTTAACCAGAGAATTATTTCCTTGCAGGAGAAAAATGTATTGGTGGTCTCTAGATTTCCTGTGGTGTAATGAACGTTATTGCACTTGATGTAGAACTTTCTTCATACAGCTATATGGTTTAGGAACACACTGCCGATATCTCATGTAAGCAAATCTGAGCCTTTACCAGAGACACAAAGGGATCTTCTCATGATTTTAACTTCTGAAATGTAGAACACAAAAGGAACCGTCAGGAAGTCTTAGTGGTTACCCATTATCCAGTTGTCATAGCTGCGCTTCGTTCTTGGTTTGTATGTTTTTGTTTTTTTGCCTTTGTCACTTCACTCTGTGTTAATCAAAAATTTATGGATATCCTATTAAAATGCAGAAAGCTGATAATAGGGATCCTTTCCATTAGACTGTGTGATGTTAAAAAAATTATCTGCTCTCCTGCCAGAACTTGCACCACTCTGGTCCAACGTTTGGTAGCTCAGCACCTGAAGGAGGTCTCCAGCACCAAGACCAATCAAGTACAGGCGCAAGGTTCTCCCTGTGGTGGGTAAAAAGTTTATTGCACCTTCTGATCTAATGGTGTTCAGTCTCCAGCTACCATCCTTTTATATATGGCAGTTCCAGCTTTACAGGTGCTGGAGATGGATGGAGAAGTAGTAGAGAAGATGCACTAAACTTGTTTTGGCCACTTAAGGGTACACAGAGGACTTGGGATGGGTTTAAATGGTCACTTTGCGCTGACACTGCCTTTGAGTTATTAACTCTTCCCATTAACAAGTAATGTTTGATTTAGTTTTGTCTTATTTTAACTGAAGTAAATCCTGTATTCTAATTTTTAAATTCCTCTTTTGAACATCTGCTCAAATGCCTCCTGGAAATGTGAATGAATTGGTAGTTCAGTCAATATCCGGTGTCCCTACACTCTCCAGTCAGTGCTGACAGCCTTTTACAGCTGGATCTTGCCATTTCCCATGTCAGTGGTTGTGTGGTGCTGTACAAATTCTGTATTTCCAGGAGGTATTAAAGAACTGCACAATTGTAGATGCTTCAGTGTTTTAAAGGGGTTTTCAATAACTAACATATTCATGTGCCATGTGTAGAATAGGTCTTCAATACTGATGAGTAAATATGCTTGGATAAGGTGGTGTTCAAGCATGCCTGGGTGCTAACAAAGTGTTTTTGGCATGCTCCAAAAAATGTTTGAGTGCCTGCACCTGCTGTTCGGTCGCAACACATCCGGCAATCCCTGCATGTGGTGTTGCTGTCAAAAAGAGCATATACTTCGAGCACACCAAAGCCATTTAGTTGGCATCCAAGCATGCTCGGATAACTCATCTGAGCATGTTTGCTCATCACTAGTCCTCAACATGAAATCGATGCTGTTCAGCACCACCACTGATCATACATTGCCTAGATCTGGCCAGAGTAGTGGAGTGAATCGCTGTATTTCATTCAGTGGCTGCTGCCAAATACTGTAAACTGTAGCCTATGGTCTATTCAAGTGAAGAGCTCAACAGCAGTAGTGATCAGCGGCCATAAAGCAATGTACATGGTTTCCACTTCAGACATCAGCTGATATGGTCTACATCCAGCCGCAGCAGATCATCAACGTCAGATCAATTAGCACCTCCACTGACCTATTCAACACTAGGCCATTGTTATGTTAGTCCTATGCATTCTGTTAATGGAATGACTAGTAATTAGAAAACATACATTAAAAAGGACATGTCTTTAAAGTAAAAAAACATTATAAAATAAAGGATCATTAGAGGATGCCAGAGCTCCGTGGGTAAAGTGTTCTGACCTTCTCATGCTCTGTCAGTGTGCACCAACTCTGTAATGAATAACCCAGAGATCAGGGTCTCCATACCTCACCCTTTCCCCAGAGCTACAGTGCGAGACCTGTATTATTGACACTGGCCTACCATGACTGGTCCTTAGAAACTGCACTGATTCAGAAAACAATGTGGATATTGGTTGGCCTTAAATATAGAATGAAGAAAATACAACAGAAGCGATTGTTTTGGCTAAATTAGTTTTGGGGTCTAGTGGGATCTATACATGTGTATAGTGGAAATGAAGAGTCACTTGTTCAAATACCAAAAATTAGTGAAATGCTGTCAGTACTGGGTTTCTCAAGCCGCAGCTACTGACTTCTCATACACCTCATACCAGGTCCACTACTGTAGAATGTAGACATCGTTGTCATATCTGTTTTTATTTGTACCCTAGAGTTGTGCCCCCTCCTTAGCACCTCTTGAGCACCCCCTGTGGGTTACAGATGGACATGACTGTTTTGTGCCTAGTCACCTTTTTAGCCAGCAGTAGTAATAGACCGATTAAAATGTAAAGGGATTTACTACTTTCTATCTTATTAGCAAGCCTATATTATATATTTTCCTGTAGTTGAACAAGAATGTAGACTCGAGTATAACCGTTCTAATAGTTTTCTGCTGTTTAAATAAAAGCATTGTCATTCTAATGGACTCTGTTCTTATTAATAATGAAAACTGCTGTGTCCTGTCCTGCAGCTGTAGAAGTCTAAAGGGTTCTTCACAAAATCACAATGCATCTACACTGACTGATCCCAATTCATTAGTGTTTTGTCATGTTTCTGGCATTAAACACTTGGCTGTGCAAAAGTTTTACGACTGACTGAGTTGGTTAGTACTCGCGTGAAAATGCAAAGTCAACAGAGCCAATGCCTGCCCGACGGATTTATCAAAACTTGGAGGAGAAAAGTGTTCTGATATAACAATTCTGGCAAGGCACACTTTGTGATTCCCAGTGGTTAGATGCACTTGATTCAGTAAGTATTATGCGCCTCTTTTTGGCCTCATCTTGCTCTACCACATGCTTTCATTTAAGACTGACCTGTACAACGCCGGTGTTTAAAATATACTCCATGCGCCTTATTCACAGTCTTGAATACTCCTGCTTCTGTACGGTCCTGTACACAAGTGTCACCTTTTGTCATGTGTAACTAGTCATTAACCCCTTCATGACCTTGGGTTTTTCCGTGTTCGTTTTTCGCTCCCCTCCTTCCCAGAGCCATAACTTTATTTTTCTGTCAATATGGCCATGTGAGGGCTTATTTTTGGCGAAACGAGTTGGAATTTTTTTCACTGTTTGCTTTTACCATGTCGTGTACTAGAAATGGTGTTGTTCAAAAGTACAAGTACGGTGAAATTGCAAAAAAAGTGCAATCCCACACTTGGTTTTTTGCTTGGCTATTTTACTAGGTTCACTAAATTCTAAAACTGACCTGCCATTATGATTCTCCAGGTCATTACAAGTTCATAGACGCCAAACATGTCTAGGTCCTCTTTTATCTAAGTGGTAAAAAAAAATTCTAAACTTTGCTAACAAAAAATTGCTGCATTTTCCAATACCCGTAGCGTCTCCATTTTTCATGATCTGGGGTCAGTTGAGGGCTTATGTTTTTGCATTCCAAGCTGATGTTTTTATTGATACTACTTTTGTGCAGATTGATCGCCCGTTATTGCATTTTAATGCAATGTCGCTGCGACCAAAAACAGTAACTCTGGCGTCTCAAATTTATATTTTTTTTCTCGTTACGCCATTTAGCAATCAGAATTGCCCGATCAATAAAGATTAACCTGAACACGGCGATACTAAATATGTGTAGGTTTGATTTTTTTATTTTTATTTTTTTCCATTTTGAATGGGGCGAAAGGGGAGTGATTTAAACTTTTATATTTTTTAACTTTTTTTTTTTTTTAATTATTTTTGCCATGCTTCAATAGCCTCCATGGGAGGCTAGAAGCTGGCACAACCTGATCGTCTCAGCTACATGGGAGCGATCATCAGATCCCTCCTATGTAACTGAATTCCTGCATTGCTATGACCACAGGGTGGCGCTCATAGCAATCTGGCATCAGTAACCATGGAGGTCTCATGGACCTCTATGGTTACTATCCGGACGCATCGCTGACTCCCAGTCATGTAATGGGGGTCGTTGATGCGCTTATTTCCGTCCGGAAGCGCCGGTTAAATGCCGCTGTCAGCATTTGACAGCGCCATTTAACTAGTTAATAGCAGCGGGTGGATCGCGATTCCATCTGTCGCTATTGCGGGCACATGTCAGCTGTTCAAAACAGCTGACATGTCCCGGCTTTGATGCGGGCTCACCGTGCTATCGCGTCCGAGGTCAAAAAGGGGTTAAATTAGCATATTAGCTGCCTAACATCAATTGTTACAGAACAATCTGCTGTGCTACCATTATGGGGCATAGGCTGGAATCACACTACCATACTATGCGATAAAACACTGCATAGCACTGAGACCAGTGTTACTCTGTGGGGCAGCTCACATCTGCGATTGTTCTCAGATGCTGTTTCGGTATGAGAAAATCGACGCATGCTGCAAGCATGCAATTGGCACAGACTTGGCTGAGTCTTGACTCACTCGCACCCGTATAAGTCTATGGGTGCGAGTGACACAACGCACCGCACTTGGGTATCATCCGAGCCACATAGATCATGACATGCAAGTCGCATACAGATCAAGAGGTGTTTGTTTATAAACAATATAATAATTTTTATTTATATAGCGCTAACATTCCGCAGCGCTTAACAAATTATAGAGGGGACTTGTACAGGGGACTTGTACAGACAATACATCATAACAGAAATCACATTTCAAAACAGATACCAGGAGGAGTGAGGGCCCTGCTCGCAAGCTTACAAACTATGAGGAAGAGGGGAGACATGAGAGGTGGATGGTAACAATTGCTTTAGTTATTTGGACCAGCCATAGTGTAAAGGTACCGTCACACTAAGCGACGCTGCAGCGATACAGACAACGATGCCGATCGCTGCAGCGTCGCTGTTTGGTCACTGGAGAGCTGTCACACAGACAGCTCTCCAGCGACCAACGATGCTGAGGTCCCCGGGTAACCAGGGTAAACATCGGGTTGCTAAGCGCAGGGCCACGCTTAGTAACCCGATGTTTACCCTGGTTACCAGTGTAAAATGTAAAAAAACAAACAGTACATACTCACCTTCACGTCCCTCGCCGTCCGCTTCCTGCACTGACTGAGCGCCGGCCCTAACAGCAGAGCGGTGACGTCACCGCTGTGCTGTACTTTCACTTTGCGGCCAGCCGGAGCTCACAGTCTGTGCAGGAAGCGGACGGCGAGGGACGTGTGACAGACATCAGAGGGAGAGTATGTACTGTTTGTTTTTTTACATTTTACACTGGTAACCAGGGTAAACATCGGGTTACTAAGCGCGGCCCTGCGCTTAGTAACCCGATATTTACCCTGGTTACCAGTGTAAAACATCGCTGGCATCGTTGCTTTTGGTGTCAAATACAACGATACACGGCGATCTGACGACCAAATAAAGTTCTGAACTCTAATCAATGACCAGCGATATCACAGCAGGATCCAGATCGCTGCTGCGTGTCAAACACAACGATATCGCTAGCCAGGACGCTGCAACGTCACGGATCGCTAGCGATATCGTTTAGTGTGACGGTACCTTAAGGCTCGGGTGTTCATGTAAAGCTGCATGAACCAGTTATCTGCCTAAGTATGTAGCAGTACAGACAGAGGGCTATTAACTGCATAAAGTGTATGAGAACATGAAAGGAACCTGATTGTGTTTTTTGGTTTGTTTTTTTTTTTTCATGGGCCACACAGGGATGGTTAGGTTAATGCGTTGAGGCGGTAGGCCAATCTGAACAAATGAGTTTTTAGGGCACGTTTAAAACTGGGGATTGGGGGATTAATCGTATTAACCTGGGTAGTGCATTCCAAAGAATCGGCGCAGCACATGTAAAGTTTTGGAGACGGGAGTGAGAGGTTCTGATTATTGAGGATGCTAACCTGAGGTCATGTAATTAAAAATCAACACTTTGTCAACATAAAATCAAACACGTAAGATTAAAAGCATGCTGCAAGCCAAAAAGGAAAAACTGCTAATATCACAAAATTAGCATAGTGGTCCTATAATCATTCCTTAGTATAACTTGATCATAGAAAAAACCCAGGAGTATACAAATGTTGTGAAAATAATTACGCATCGGGAACACTGAATTCTAATACTCTGATAAAGTCATTGCTATAATCTACTATGTAATTGTCTAAGGGTCACTTCCGTCTTTCTGTCTGTCCTTCTATCACGGAAATCCCAAGTCGCTGATTGGTCGTGGCTGTTTTGCCGCGACCAATCAGCGACTTGGGATTTCCGTGACAATCAGCGGCGGGCACAGTCCGGTGGCAAAATGGCCACTCCTTCCTCCGCAGTCAGTGCCCGATCCATACTCCCCTCCATTCAGTGCTCACACAGGGTTAATGGCAGCGTTAACGGACCGCGTTATGCCGCGGTGTAATGCAGTCCGTTAACGCTGCTATTTACCCTGTGACCAACTTTTTACTATTGATGCTGCCTATGCAGCATCAATAGTAAAAAGATCTAATGTTAAAAAAAAAAATTAAAAAAATTAGTTACCGTATATACTCGAGTATAAGCCGAGATTTTCAGCCCACATTTTTGGGCTGAAAGTGCCCCTCTCGGCTTATACTTGAGTCACGGTCTGTGGCAGGGTCGGCGGGTGAGGGGGAGAGGGTGCTGAGGCATACTTACCTAGTCCCGGCGATCCTGACGCTCCCCCTGCCCGTCACACTGTCTCCAGGTGCCGCAGCTCTTCCCCTGTACAGCGGTCACGTGGGACCGCTCATTAAACTTATGAATATGTACTCCACTCCCATAGGGGTGGAGCCCCATATTCATTTCTCTAATCAGCGGTGCCGGTGACCGCTGATAGAGGAAGAGGCTGAGGCACCCGGAGACCAGCTGTCCGGGGGAAAGAGCGGGACGCCGGGAGCAGGTAAGTATCGCATATTTACCTGTCCTCGTTCCACACGCCGGGCGCCGCTCTGTCTTCCCGGCGTCTCTCCGCTCTGACTGTTCAGGTCAGAGGGCGCGATGACGCATATAGTGTGCGCGCCGCCCTCTGCCTGATCAGTCAGTGCGGAGAGACGCCGGGATGGGACGCTGAGGAGCTGCAAGCAAGAGAGGTGAGTATGTGTTTTTGTTTTTTTTTTAATTGCAGCAGCACCAGCGTTATATATGGCACAGATTTATGTGGAGCATTCATGGGGCCAAACTGAACGCTGCAGAGCATTCCATATGAGGCAGCTTTATAATGAGCATCTATGGGGCCAAACTGAACGGTGCAGAGCATATATGGCACAGCTTTATAAGGAGCATCTATGGGGCCATAATGAATGGTGCAGAGCATATATGGCACAGCTTTATGTGGAGCATCTATGGGGCCATAATGAACGGTGCAGAGCATATATGGCACAGCTTTATATGGAGCATCTATAGGGCCATAATGAACGGTGCAGAGCATTCTATATTGGACAGCTATATATGGATAATATATGGGGCAATAAATGGTATGGAGCATTATATATGGCACAGCTTTATATGGAGCATCTATGGGGCAATAATGAATGGTATGGAGCATCTATTTTTATTTTTGAAATTCACCGGTAGCTGCTGCATTTTCCACCCTAGGCTTATACTCGAGTCAATAAGTTTCCCAGTTTTTTGTGGCAAAATTAGGGGGGTTGGCTTATACTCGGGTCGGCTTATACTCGAGTATATACTCACCGTCCGTCGGTCCCTCGGATCAGGAACAGGCCTTTCCCGCTCCTCGCGACTCCGGTGACCACTCTATGCATTGCGAGCTCGCGAGATGATGTACCGGTCTCATGAGACTGCTACGTCGTCATCTCGCGAGACCGCAATGCACTCTTGGGACTGGAGCGTGCGAGGAGCGTCGGTAAACGCCTCGCTTGGATCCGGGGGCCAACGGAGGGTGAGTATATTTTTTATTTTAATTCTTTTTTTTAACAGGTATATGTACTGCGTGGGCTGTGCTATGTACTGCGTGGGCAGGCTGCGACAGGTGCAGTCCGGCCACGAATTGGCATGCGATTTGAACCACGCTTCGCTAATTGGTCGTGCCCGGCCGGCTGAATCCTGTGTATTCAATGTATTATTCTAAAGTCTTCATAAATAAACTACATATATATTCTAGAATACCCGATGCGTTAGAATCGGGCTCCCATCTAGTAATTCCAATAAATTTTGAATATAAATACCACAGGAATCGGTGAGAACAACACAATAATACTTCCAAAATTGGAGGAAATATATTTATTATTCAGTGAAATCGCATTGTGTTGCCAATGGTATTCAAAATAGATGGCTGCCTATATTCCCTAATACAAAGTGCTGCACAGGATGCAATCGGATGCAAGACGGTGTTTCAGATCTCAATGGTTATTGCTGGAGAGTTCACCTTCATGGTCAAATATATCAGACACAACTCTCACTAAAGATACAAGAGTAATGCGCACAGAAGAGGTTATTATTTAATGCTATAGATGGATTTCAGCACTCCACAAGATACAGTGCCTACAAGTTGTATTCAACCCCCTGCAGATTTAGCAGGTTTACACATTTGGAATTAACTTGGCATTGTGACATTTGGACTGTAGATCAGCCTGGAAGTGTGAAATGCACGGCAGCAAAAAAGAATGTTATTTCTTTGTTTATTTTTTTTTTTTTTAAATTGGGAAAAGTTTTTTCAGAGGGTCATTTATTATTCGACCCCTCAACCCACCAGAATTCTGTTTGTGCCTGAACTACTTCTTAATACTTTAGGGGAACCAAAGAACAATGAGCTTCACATGTTTGGATTAATTATCTCTTTTTCCAGCCTTTTCTGACTATTTAAGACCCTCCCCAAACTTGTGAACAGCACTCATACATGGTCAACATGGGAAAGACAAAGGAGCATTCCAAGGCCATCAGAGACAAGATCTGGAGGGTCACAAGGCTGGCAAGGGGTACAAAACCCTTTCCAAGGAGTTGGGCCTACCTGTCTCCACTGTTGGGAGCATCATCTGGAAGTGGAAGGCTTATGGAACTACTGTTAGCCTTCCACGGCCTGGACAGCCTTTGAAAGTTTCCTCCCGTGCCGAGGCCAGGCTTGTCCGAAGAGTCAAGGCTAACCCAAGGACAGCAAGGAAGGAGCTCCGGGAAGATCTCATGGCAGTGGGGACATTGGTTTCAGTCAATACCATAAGTAACGTACTCCACCGCAATGGTCTCCGTTCCAGACGAGCCCGTAAGGTACCTTTACTTTCAAAGCGTCATGTCAAGGCTCGTCTACAGTTTGCTCATGATCACTTAGAGGACTCTGAGACTGACTGGTTCAAGGTTCTCTGGTCTGGTTCAAGGTTCTCTGGTCTGATGAGACCAAGATCGAGATCTTTGGTGCCAACCACACACGTGACGTTTGGAGACTGGATGGCACTGCATACGACCCCAAGAATACCATCCCTACAGTCAAGCATGGTGGTGGCAGCATCATGCTGTGGGGCTGTTTCTCAGCCAAGGGGCCTGGCCATCTGGTCCGCATCCATGGGAAGATGGATAGCACGGCCTACCTGGAGATTTTGGCCAAGAACCTCCGCTCCTCCATCAAGGATCTTAAGATGAGTCGTCATTTCATCTTCCAACAAGACAACGACCCAAAGCACACAGCCAAGAAAACCAAGACCTGGTTCAAGAGGCTAAAAATCAAGGTGTTGCAGTGGCCTAGTCAGTCTCCTGACCTTAACCCAATTGAAAACTTGTGGAAGAAGCTCAAGATTAAAGTCCACATGAGACACCCAAAGAACCTAGATAACTTGGAGAAGATCTGCATGGAGGAGTGGGCCAAGATAACTCCAGAGACCTGTGCCGGCCTGATCAGGTCTTATAAAAGACGATTATTAGCTGTAATTGCAAACAAAGGTTATTCCACAAAATATTAAACCTATGAGTTGAATAATAATTGACCCACACTTTTATGTTTAAAATTTATAAAAATTTAACTGAGCAACAAAACTTTTTGGTTTGTAAGATTTATGCATCTCTTAATAAATCCTGCTCTTGTTTGAAGTTTGAAGGCTCTAACTTATTTGCATCTTATTAAACCTGCTAAATCTGCAGGGGGTTGAATACTACTTTTAGGTACTGTATGTAGTTTTTCCAATTACCTGTGGATAAGAATCTCTCAGATGGCAAGCTGATAGTAACTGCATGCGGTCTCCCCTCAACCTGATGAGCATTTTGCTGTTGCTTCTTCCTGGAGGGCTTGTCTAGGTGGGAGGCATCACTATTGAAATAACCCCAACCAATCAGAGGATGGGGAGGTTTCTTGGAGATCTGCCTAGTCAAATAGGACCAATGAAAGCATAACAGGGTAGGTCAGCATGAGCAATTCTAACATTAAGCCATGATACCACTACCACCAGGTTTTAGCCCATTTCAATTAGACCAATCTGTTGGGATCGCATCATCGCACAGAGGTGTGTATAATCACTTGTATCAACACACCTACTTGCATCTTGCCGCAATGATCCTTCCATTAAGGTTAAACCCATCCATTAGAACCACATCATCACACTGGGGTGTGGGTACTCCATGTTGGCAAACCTCGATGTGCCCTAGTATAGCTATTCGCAAGGCTCCATCCACTAAACTAAAAATAACATCCGTGTTTGTGTGAATGATAAGTCACGATATGTGGCATATGTGATGCATGCACTACTCACCAAGCCATGTTCGCCAGCCTCCGATACCTGGACGTTTCGGGGAGGTTGACTGCCTGCCTTCCCGAATGGGATAGGGAGGCCGCCCAAAAGCCGTGGTCATGAGTAATGGAAGCCGTATGTGCAGTGCCTGCCGCGCATGCGCACTACCACCAAGTGACAAAATTCTAACCCATAGTCATAAAGGACACCTATTGTATCCATCCATTGAGAATCATAATGATGGGATATATAAAGGTAAGTCAGAAATAGATGAATTATTGGTTGAAACTATAGTCAAGTGTACAGTAATACTATGCCATAACAATGTGTAAATACTAAAGTATAGATAATACACTATGTACATATAGTGCAAATTAGATAAAGGAGCGTCAGCATTTTCACAATGTGTGTGTTTTTTTTGTTTGTTTTTTTTTTTCATGAGGTGTTTTTGTGTTCAGTACAGATTTAATAAAGTTAGTTTTACTCACCAAAAGTGCCATTAGGTTTTTTTTGCTGCGGATTTTTCACTTTCTCATTGCTTTCTATAGATGAAAAATGCTGAAAGAATTGACATGCTGCTGTTCTCTAATTCAGACTGAAGGAGAAAAAAAAAGTGTGTGCATGAGATTTCTAGCATCAACTTTTGCTGACATTGAAAACCAATTTTTAATTTGCTTAAAAAATGCATATGAATTTAGCTTTGGGATTCTTTCTGACGTAACAGAGCAGACATTAACAGCCACGTGGAATCAACTTTTGTCTTCTAAGGGCTGCACAGTACTGCATTGATGATTCACGCTCTGCATCTGCTTCTCATCTTTCTCTAACCACCACTTAGCCTTTGGCCGGTTTCACACGTCAGTGGCTCCGGTACGTGAGGTGACAGTTTCCTCACGTACCGGAGCCACTGACACACGTAGACACATTAAAATCAATGCATCTGTGCAGATGTCATTGATTTTTTACGGACCGTGTCTCTGTGTGCCAAACACGGAGACATGTCAGTGTTCGTGGGAGCGCACGTATTACACGGACCCATTAAAGTCAATGGGTCCGTGTAAAACACGAACCGCACACGGACATTCTCCGTGTGCCGTGCAGGAGACAGCGCTCCAGTAAGCGCTGTCCCCCCCACATGGTGCTGAAGCCGCGATTCATATCTTCTGTGCAGCAGCGTTTGCTGTAAAGAAGATATGAATAATCCATTTTTTAGTGGTATTTCGTGTTTAAAATAAAGCTCCATGTCCCCAACCCCTGTGCGCTGCTGCACAGAAGATATGAATCGCTAAACTTGAGCGCTGTTTCTCCTGCACGGTCCGTGTGGTACCCAAGCGGCACACGGCTGCCGCACGTGTGCCACACGGATGGCCTACGTGAGCTCACGGACTCACGGACACGGATAACTCCGGTACCGATTTTTTTCCGGTACCGGAATTATCTGGACGTGTGAGACTGGTCTTTCACAGCTTTCTAATAGTGATGCGCGAGCGTGCTTGGGTGTTAATATGTTCGAGTCTCTGCGGTTGCATGTTTTGCGGCTATTGGACAGCCGCAACACATGCGGGGATTGCCTAGCAAAAGACAATTCCCGCATGTATTGCAGCTGTCTAACAGCTGCGAAACATTCAGCTGTGGGGACTGAAACATATTAATCAAGCACGCCCAAGATCGCTCTGTCTACAACCTTTTGTCAAAAATTGCCTTGGATAGATCAACAATAACTCCTAAGCAGTATGTTCACTATCTTGGGGTCGGATTTGACACAGAACTCTGATTTATTCCCTATAGCCAGTCACTCACTCGCTCGCTCATGTTACCTGCATTTTAAAAGCTTCCCCAGAATCTGACCTTTTCTCAAATTGTCTGGAGTACTGCAACTGTCTACTGATCGGTCTCTTGCCCAACTCTCTCCTCTCCAATCCAACCTGAATGCGGTGGCCAGGGTCATATCTCTTTCCAACTGCTTCATTGTAGCCGCCAACTTGTGCCAGTCATTGCAGCAGTTACCGATCTGCTACAGCTAATACAATATAAACTCATCTCTCACCCACAAAGCTGTCCACAGTTCTGCTCCACCATACAGCTCCTCATTTGTCTATCACCCTTAGGGTATGTGTCCACGTTCAGGTTAGCTTCAGGCTTTGGTCAGGATTTTATGCAGGTAAAATCCTGACCAAAAATGCACCTGAGGTCACTGGCAGGTCACCTGCGGTGTTCCTGCGTGTTTTGCTCATTGTAGCAACATGCTGCGTTCTGAAAAAACGCACCGCATGTGCGTTTTTGCGGGAAAAACGCATGCGTTTTTTAATGCACAGTGGAGACGGGATTTCATTAAATCCCCTCCACTATGCTGTAACATCTGGACGCTGCGTTTTTGACGCTCCTGAACGTGGACACATACCCTTACTGTGCTCTCTGTTATGCAACTGATCTAACAACATTTTCCTTAAGTCGAACCTCCCATTTCTGTTTTCGAGACTTATGTCATACTGGGCCAGTTTTCTGGAGCGCGTTACCTCAGGTGATCCTATTAATATATAGCCCCTGCATTTTTAAGTATGCTTTTAAAAACTCATCTCTTTAGACTGACTTATCACCTCACCTCACTTCACTAATCTAACTCTTCCCTGTTACCCCTTTCTAAATTCTCTTCAGAGTCTGGTCCCTATTCATCTGTATCAACATTCTCCATGCTCCTAAAAGTACTTGGTAACTGTACTTGGATACTGGCTGATAAGGCATTTCAAAAAGACCACATGATCTGGGTATCAGGTAAAAAGTAATTGACATGTATGGTCCAGCCATCCTATTTCCTTATAGGACTCTGCTCACAAGCTTACAAACTGTTGAACTACGTGTTACTTTTTTTAAAAGTGAACCTGTCACCAGGTTTGGCCGATATGAGATGAGGCTACCTCTTCTCAGGGCTTATATACCGCATTTTATAATGCGGTATATAAGCCCCAACCTGACGTGGAAGAACTGAAAAATAAGTTTTCTTATACTCCCCTGTGGGGCGGTCCGGTCCAAGGGGTGTTGCTCTTTGTCCAGCGCCTCCCATCTTCTTGCAATGCCGTCCTCCTGCTTGCTTCATGTTGATGACACATCCCTGCATCATCCACACAGACTGATCGGCATCGGCGCTCCTGCGCAGGTGTACTTATCTGCCCTGTTGAGGGCAAAGTGCTGTAGTGCGCAGGCACCGGGAAAGGTCAGAGAGGCCCAGCACCTGCGCACTGCAAGACTTTGCGATGTCTTAAAAGAGCAGAGAAGTACACCTGCGCAGGAGCACGATACCGAGGAGACTGTGTGGATGATGAAGGGACGCGTCGTCAACATGAAGCAAGCAGGAGGATGGCGTTGCAAGAAGATGAGGCGCTGGGCCAAGAAGAGTGATACCCCTCGGACCGGACCGCCCTGCAGGTGAGTATAAGTTATTTTTCTTCTCTTACAGGTCGGGTTGGGGGCAGATATACAGCATTATAGGATGCTATATATAAGCCTTGAAAGGCGCTGGCCTCTTCTCATATCAGCCAAACCTGGGGACGGGTTCCCTTTAATGTTATGGATTGTACATATCACCACTTAATTGTATAGTGCTGTGGAATATGTTGGGGCTATATAAAATTACTATTAATACTGCAGGTAAACAAAACCTACCCACTAAACGATAGTCATGCTAACCTTGGGTTGGTAAAGTTTGTGGACATCACTACCAAAATCCATTGGCACCTATTTTAAATTAATAATAAAAAAAAATTTTAAATATATTTCTCTGGAATAGGATTTTAAAATTATGTCATCGATGGGGTAAATGGACGTGGTGTGGGAAGTCTGCAGCATGATATAGTTGCAACTAAGTAGATGAGGTTTAAAAATGTTATCTACAGTTTGTGGATACTTTCTGGGTGTGAATTGATCTGTAGTATGGATTTTTATTCCAGACTCCTCCTTTGTAATTCATGGGGGCAAGTCCCCAAGTTACACGTGGATTCTGATGCTGAAACTTTATATCGACCCTGTTATATGTGCAGGTACACTTGGGTTCCATTTTGGAATTTTGGCCAAAAAAATGTGCACTGCACAAAACAAGTAGACTGTAATGTGGCTCCCCGCTTTAACTACATTTCCCAGTATGTCTTTACTACCGTTGAATGGATTAGATTCAACACTGGCTTTAGGCCAGTGGTCTGCAACCTCTCAATCAAACTATGGCAATGTTATGAGCTGGGCTGAATAGTGAATAGGAAATATCACTTCTAATCTGTGCTAGAACCAATGTTTATTCCTATTAAGCAGCCGCTTTGAGGGATCAGTCGTCAAGTAATCTTCTAATCCTGAAAAGACCCATAATTAGAAATGTAACAACACGTCTGAGGATTGAGTGAAGCAAACTACGAGCAAACTGCTCATTGGGTTGTCATACAAAAATATTGTTACTGCTTAATTATGATTTAGAAAACTTTTTACTATGGATGTTGCCTTTTTAAAAATGTCCACATTACACTCCCTGCCCGATCAATAGTGAACAGATTTTACCCTTGGCCACGACCGCACCCCACATGAGAGAGAGGGATCCGCCAATAGGAACAGGAAACCTACAGAATAAAAGGAGGCGGTCCCCTCTCCTCCTCAGTTTAGGTTTCCTGTTTCTATGGGAACCCGAAGTACCTGCAGTCTCAAGGAGTCCTGGGCCATGCACCCGCCTGTGTCAGTGTCCGTGCGAACGGCAGGGGCTGAGGTACCAGAGGCAGCGGCGGCGGAGCCACTGTTTGCAGCCTCCCCCCTCGTCTGGTCAGTCGCCATGGTCCGGGTTCGGTGCCGCTGGTCCGCCCGGCTCCATGAGGACGCGCGCGCTCAGCGGACGGCTTTTTATCCAGCAGCCACCGCATGGTGAGGAGGAGCGGCGCGTCTAACACGGAAGTCGCTGGAGCACTTCCGGGTTGGGTCCGGGGAGGCAGGAGATTCGGCGCCAGTTTTAAAAATGCAGCACTGACTTCGGCCGGTGTGTGTAAGTATGGCTTCACCGGCCGATGTAGCGCACTTACCTGCGAGAGAGCGTTCTCCCAGCAAGGAGACAAGCGCCAGGAGCAGCACCAAAAGTGGGGATCGACCTCAGAAAAAGCAATCTGCCACCAAACAGAAGGATCTTTTATCAAAGAATCCGCCTCCAGAACCGGTACCTGTCAGCTTCACTGGGTGAGTTTTTAAAAGAGCCTCTTCCCATATGCTGATATATGTTCCTCCTGTATCCCCTTCCTCTAGACTAAGAAAAGGACACATAAATCCAAACATAAAGAATGTGCCTTATGTTTACAACCCCTTCCGGACTCGTATACAAAGAGGTTATGTGCAGAATGCATCATATTAACTTTACGGCAGGAAAATGTAATGACTCCGTCTGACGTTAGAGCCATAATACGTGAAGAGATGCAGGGTTTGGCGCATACGAGTAGCACCAGTACCCGACAGCCAAGCAGGTCCCAATCTCCAGCAAGCTCGGAGTCAGAGGTGGTACATAAATCCTCAGACGAAGAGGAATCCCAGCCAAGTTCATCTGAATATGAAGGAGGGCTTTGTCTACCTAATAGCAGCGTAGACAATTTAGCGAAAGCCGTTAGAAACACGATGGGGTGCCCAGATGAGAAGGGAAAGAAGTCAGCTCAGAACATTATGTTTGCGGGGTTAGGACAGAAAAAACGAAGGTCCTTCCCCGTCATACCCACAATTTAAAGAGCTAGTTAAAAAGGAGTGGGAAAAAAGCATACAAGAGGATTCTTACCATCCTCTGCTAAGGGTATGTGTCCATGGTCAGGATGGCCGGCGGTATCGCCGCTCGGCGCTAAGCCCCGCCCCCTTTCTGGGACGCGATAATGCCGGATGTGTTAACTGTACACATCCGGGATCATCGCTCTCTCCCATAGCGCCCTGTGATATGCCTTGCAGGGACGCTGCGTCCCCGCAAGGTGTACGGACATGCTGCGATCTGAAAAGACGCGCAGCATGTCCGGAGTCGCAGGGAAGACGGATGCGGGTTTCCACGCATAGTGGACACGGGATTTCCAAAAATCCCCTCCACTATGCTGGAACATCTGGACGCTGCGTGTTTGACGCTGCAGCTCTGCGCAGCGTCAAACACGCAGTGTTTACTGACCGTGGAAACTCACCCTTAGAGACGCTATCCCTTCAGTGATGAAGAGCTAAAATTCTTGGTCAAAAATACCAAAAGTGGACGCTGCAGTAGCCTCAACTACCAAGCAATCGGTCTTGCCTGTTGAAGACTCGGGGACTCTAACTGATCCGTTAGACCGAAAGGCAGAAGCCTTACTTAAGAGATCATGGGAGGCCAACACGGGGGCATTCAGGCCAGCCATTTCTGGTACCTGCACTGCAAGGTCGCTGCTAGTGTTGACAGAGCAGCTGGAGGAACAAATTAGAGGTGGAGCTTCGAGAAATACAATTCTATCGAAAATCCCTCTAATGAAAGAGGCAGTAGCGTTTCTAGCTGATGCCTCTGTGGATTCGCTACGCCTAGCAGCCAGGTCAGCCGGCCTAGTGAATACAGCCCGGTGAGCACTCTGGTTGAAAAATTGGAAAGGGGACGCACAGGCCAAAGCAAAACTTTGTGCGATCCCCTGCCAGGGTGAGTTCCTATTTGGGAAAACTCTGGATGAGCTCTTAAATAAAGCAGGAGAGCGGAAGAAGGGCTTCCCTAACCAATATCTTCCCTCTTACAGGAGAACCTTCAGGAGACGCCCCTTTACAAGGAACAAACCTACTAAGCAAAGGGAGCGCTGGGAGACAAAGATCCAAAACAAAGAGGTGCTCTGTTTACCGGATCCTATAATCAAAAACGTAGCAAGTACCGTTAACTATGAAGTGGGCGGTAGATTAAAATATTTCTTTTCTAAATGGAAGCAGATAACATCTAGTCATTGGATTCTGGACATTATTGAAAACGGATTAAAATTAGAATTTGATAGAATCCCTTGGGATTCTTTTATAGTAACATCTCCAAAAGGACGACAACAACAAGAAGCTCTAGAATCAGAGATCCTGTCTCTTCTATCTAAAAAAGTATTGATAGAGGTTCCCCGGGGTCAAGAAGGGAAGGGGTTTTATTCCCCTTTATTTTTGATCAATAAATTAGATGGTTCATTTAGAACCATCATAAACCTCAAAAAACTAAATTCCTTTTTGCGTAACCATACTTTCAAGATGGAATCCATTAGTTCTACCATCAAACCTTTGTTCCCTAGGTGTGTCATGGCCGGGATATACCTAAAAGATGCCTACTATCATCTTCCCATACAGGCCGAACACCAGCAGTATCTAAGGGTAGCAGTCGTCCTGGAGGGACAGGTTCGTCACTTTCAATATGTAGCAATGCCATTTAGGCTTTCTATGGCCCCCCGCATCTTTACAAAAGTGATATTAGAAGTGATGGCTCATCTACGCCAACGGGACACTTTGATAATACCCTACATGGATGACTTTCTAGTGGTAGGAGATTCTATTGCTCAATGTAAAATGCGATTGTCTAACACGATCTCATCCCTGCAGGAGTTGGGTTGGATCGTCAACTTCGAAAAGTCCAGACTGAATCCAGACACCACTCAAATGTTTCTAGGGATCCAGCTAGACTCCGTAAGTCAACAAAGCTTCCTCCCGCATTCAAAGAAAATGACTATACGGTCAAAGGTGTCAGAGGCAATAAAAAACCCCTACATGACACTAAGAAAGGCTATGTCCTTATTAGGATCATTGTCCTCATGTATCCCAGCTGTACCGTGGGCTCAATTCCATACCCGCCAAATACAGTATGAAGTATTGTCAGTCCAGGGACGGAAAGGACACCTGGAGAGTAAACTAACTCTCTCCAGAGATGTCAGAAAATCTCTATCCTGGTGGCTAGATATGGGACACCTTTCAGGGGGTGTACCTTGGATAGTAGATCCATCCAAAATAATTACTACCGACACCAGCCCTACGGGGTGGGGTGCACATATGGAGGATAATGTGGTCCAAGATACCTGGAATCGGGCAGAATCATCATGTTCTTCCAATTGGAAAGAATTAACAGCGGTAGAAAAAGCCTTAAATCATTTTCTTCCACAGATTCAAGGAGCACATGTAAGAGTTTTCTCGGACAACTCCACCACAGTGGCCTATGTAAACCGTCAAGGCGGTACACGGTCAGGAAGTCTGATGACCATAGCAGGAGAGATCTTCCAGTTCGCAGAGACTCATCTTGCGTCCCTAACAGCCCTACACATCAGAGGAGTAGAAAATACCAAAGCAAACTACCTCAGTTGAAACATGCTACGCCAGGGAGAATGGACCTTAAACAGAAACGTGTTCAGAGTAATAACAAGAGCATGGGGTATACCTCAAATAGATCTATTTGCCACAAGAGGCAACAGACAAGTAGAAAGATTCGCTTCCCTGAACTCCATGGATCATCCAGACATGCTGGACTCTCTACACCATCCTTGGAAGTTCAAACTGGCGTACGCCTTTCCTCCAATGTCTCTAATTCCGCTAGTGATCAGGAGGGAACGAGCAAGGGTAATCCTCATTGCACCCTTTTGGCCAAAGAGACCGTGGTTCTCTTGTCTCCAGAGCATGTGTCTATGCGAACCATGGATTCTTCCATTAGACAGGGAACTACTGTTCCATTGGCCGTTTTTCCACCCGCAAGTGAAAGGGCTTCACTTGACAGCGTGGAATTTGAGCGGCAGTTATTAACGTCAAGAGGATTTTCAGAGCAACTGGTAAACACCCTGCTACTAAGTAGAAAAAGATCTACCACCCTGATATATAGCAGAGTATGGAAAAAAATCCTAAACTTTCATACAATACCGTTCACCAAGCAAGTTCCGGTAACACCTATTCTAGAGTTCCTACAAAAAGGTAGAGAATTAGGATGATCGGTAAACACCTTAAGAGTCCAGGTTTCAGCATTAGGAGCCCTATATGGATGTAATATAGCAGCTGATAGATGGGTCTCCAGATTCATTAAGTCTTGTGAACGAAGTAATCCGGTACATATTCCCCGTCTACCTCCGTGGGATTTAAATTTAGTACTAGAATCCTTAACTGGCTCCCCGTTCGAACCACTAGATTCTATACCTCTAAATGTTCTAACGTATAAAGTAGCCCTCTTGGTAGCCCTAACCTCAGCTAGACGTGTTAGCGACATCCAGGCCCGATCAGTAGACCCACCCTTCTTACTGATATTTCATGATCGGATAGTCCTAAAACCAGACCCCTCATACCTCCCTAAGGTAGCGTCCACCTACCACAGGTCACAAGAGATATTTCTCCCTTCCTTTTTTGATTCACCTGTAATTCCAGAACAACAAAAGTTCCACACCTTAGATGTCAGAAGAGCCATCCTGACTTATATAGAAAGATGTCAGACATGGAGGGAGAGTAGGGCTCTGTTTATCTCCTTTCAGGGCCACAAGAAAGGACATGGGGTCACAAGAGCTACCATATCTCGATGGATCAGAGATACTATCTGCTTGGCCTATACGTCAAAAGGCGAGGTTCCTCCAGTGGGTATAAAGGCGCACTCAACACGAGCCATGGCTTCCTCCTGGGCGGAACAAGCAGATGTACCAATCCATTTAATATGTAAGGCCGCAACTTGGTCTACACCTTCTACCTTTTACAACCATTATAGACTCGATCTATCCACATCTTCTGATCTGACCTTTGGTAGAGCTGTTCTTAGTACAGTAATCCCACCCAAATAATGACTCTCTGAAAATCTCTCATGTGGGGGTGCTGTCGTGGCGAAGGGTAAAAAGCCGGATTACTTACCGGTAATGCTTTTTTAATGAGTCCACGACAGCACCCATTTACTACCCTCCCGAAATTATGCACAGCTCTTTCCTTTAAGTTCACAAATAATGGTTGTATAGAGTTTTAAGATATTTTGCTGAATAAGAATTAATACTAAAGCTTTTGCGGTTACCTTTTTATACTCTGTAAACTAAACTGAGGAGGAGAGGGGACCGCCTCCTTTTATTCTGTAGGTTTCCTGTTCCTATGGGCGGATCCCTCTCTCTCATGTGGGGTGCTGTCGTGGACTCATTAAAAGAGCATAACCGGTAAGTAATCCGGCTTTTTGCTTATATATATTTTTTTTTTTTACGAATAAAAGAGAAAAGTTGTTTATAGTTTTGTTTTTAGTTTTTTTTTTCAATTTTTGTGTGTTTTGCTTTTGACTACTATTTTAGTAATGGGTGTGTCTGATAGAGAGGCAGCTATCCTTGACACCTGGGCTTGATATCTGCCCAAGCTGCTGCCATCAATCTAATTATCCCGATTGCCACCACACCAGGGCAAACGGGAATAACTGAGGCTAAGCACCAGAATTGGCACATCCAATGGATGTGCTACTTCTAAGGCAGCTGAGGGCTGGTTTTATTAGGCTGGGAAGGGGCCAATATCTATGGCCCTTGCCAGCTTATTAATATCAGCCCACAGCTGTCTGCTTTTCTTAAGCTGGTTATTAAAAATATGGGGGACCCTATGTCGTTTCGTTTTTAAACTTAAAAAAAATAATAAATCTAGCAGTCTTGTATGCAGAATATGAGTATTCAGCAAAGCAATCGCAATAAAGTAATGTTTCTGTCATTTACATCGACCTTCATTAGAATGTAATATACAATAAAACAGAAATAAATATAAGAAAATGTACATATCTATTGTCAAAAGGAATGTCACAGTACATTTATCTAGGAAAGAAGAAAAAACAGCCGCACTGCAGAAATCATATTGCATGACTGTTTCATATTCATATAAGGCTACTTTCACACTTCCGTCTTTAGTCCTCCGTCGTTATGGGCAAAAAACGGATCCTGCAAATGTGCTTGCAGGATGCGTTTTTTTGCCCATAGACTTGTATTGGCGACGGATGGGCACACGTCGCATCCGTCGTGTGACGGATCCGTCGTGTTTTGGCGGACGCGACACACAAAAAACGTTCAATGTAACAATGGGCGTGCGCTAGCGATGTGCCGTCATTGAGTGACGGACCCTGAGACGCGGGCTGCAGCGTTTCCGGGTCCGTCACTGCTAGCGCAGATAGAGCTAGCAGAGCTCTATCTGTGCTAACGGGATGCAAACGCCGGCACTTGCGCTAGCAGCAACCCGTTAACGTATGTGCTGAACGGGCTGCTTGTAACGCAGTGTGAACTTAGCCTTACCCACACTCCTTGGCGCTGTTACCTACGGTCTCCTTTTGCACATAGCAATCCAGCAAGCATCTAATCTCCCCTATTTTATTTTTTCATTTACTTATTTATTTTTTAACAGGTACTCTATTTTTTTTTTTTTTTTAGACATTACTTTCATTGTTCTCTTTACTTCACATTGCTGATTCTACAGATCTTTGTCTCCCCCTAGTGGCTGTAGCAGAACTTGGACACTTTTTTGTAGCTATACATACTACCCTTTAAATAGGTATATATGATATATCCCAAAATAATATAACCTAATTAATTATTACTCAAATATGACATTTTTTGAGTGTTGTTTTTAAAATGTTGTACACAATATGCATATCTTATATGAATATGAAGCAATCATGCAATATGATTTCTACAGTTCCTATTCTATTGGAGCTCTTGTATGCTCTTTTGTACTTGGTACAGTTAACAGGTCTTCAGTAAAGGAAGTTGAATGCAATATAAACCACAGTTTGAGCTTCAAGCAGTTAAAGAAGGGATTCTAGCAGGTCAAGACGATGCGGAAGAGTTTTTTTGCAGATATTAATCATAAAGAAGAACTACAAGTTAGGCCGCCGTCACCCTAGCAGTATTTGGTCAGTATTTTACATCAGTAATTGTAAGCCAAAACCAGGAGTGGGTGATAAATGCAGAAGTGGTGCATATGTTTGTATTATACTTTTCCTCTATTTGTTCCACTCCTGGTTTTGGCTTACACATACTGATGTAAAATACTGACCAAATACTGATAGTGTGACGGCAGCCTTATAAGCACATGGACTCTTGAATCAAAAATTAGTTTTCTAGCAGAAAAATAAATTTGTCTCTTCTGGACTATTAAGGCGTTGAAATCCTATGTTGAGTCTGAACGCGTCCCAAGAGGACTACGCGTGTTTAAATAAATTTCTCAATTCCAAGGCGACCTAGTTTTTTCAGAAAGAATGGGAACAAATTCATTTACAATGTTCACAAAATGTACTATCACGGAAAGAGAAGGAATATTCAGATTTAAAGTGAAACTGTCACCAGGTTTGGCCGATGTAAGATACGGTCATGACTTTTTAGGACTGATATATACCATTCTATAATGCTGTATATCTGTCCCCAACCCGACACCTAAGAAGAAAAATTTTTTTTTTTATTATACTCACCTGCGGGGTGGTCTGGTCCGATGGGTGTCGCTGGTCTTGGTCCGGCGCCTCCCATCTTCTTATGATCCCCGTCGTCCTGCTTGCTTCATGCATGATGCGTCCCTTCATCATCCACACAGTCTCCTCACCACAGCGCTCCTGCGCAGGCGCACTTCTCTGCCCTGTGGAGGGCAGAGCAAATTACTGCAGTGCGCATGTGCCGGGGCTCTGACTTTTCTTGGTACCTGCCTCTGTCAGAGAGGCCCAGCTCCTGCGCACTGCAGTACTTTCCTCTGCCCTCAACAGGGCAGATAAGTACACCTGAGCAGGAGCGCGATGCTGGGGAGTGATGAAGCAAGCAGGAGGGTGGCATTCATAAGAAGATGTGAGGCGCCGGACCCGGACCTGCGACACCCATCGGACCGGACCACCCCCAGGGTAGTGTAATAAAACTTATTTTTCAGGTCGGATCTAGGGCTTATCTATAACATTTATAGAATGCTGTAGATAAGCCCTGAAAGGCGGTGGCCGTATCTTATATCTGCCAAACCTGGTGACAGGTTTGCTTTAAGGCCAGTTTCACATGTCCAGCATTCACAGTCTGAATATGGACGTACCATCTGTGGGTCTCCTGACTATAACTCAACAGCCGTATATACCATGTGCAGCATAAATGAGTGCAACCTGTTGTGAAATTGGATTCTGGGCTCCCCCGGTGGCCACTTGTGGAATTGTACTTGTGTGCATCATCCCCTCTGTTCACCTGCTCCTATCAGGATGTGGGAGTCGCTATATAACCTTGCTCCTCTGTCAGTTTCATGCCGGTCAACAATGTAATCAGAAGCCTTTCTGTGCATGTTCCTGCTACTAGACAACTCCCAGCTAAGTTGGACTTTTGTCCTTGTGTGTTTTTGCATTTTGTTCCTGTTCACAGCTGCTGTTTCGTTACTGTGTCTGGAAAGCTCTTGTGAGCGGAAATTGCCACTCTGGTGTTATGAGTTAATGCTAGAGTCTTAAAGTAATTTCTGGATGGTGTTTTGATAGGGTTTTCTGCTGACCATGAAAGTGCCCTTTCTGTCTTCTTGCTATCTAGTAAGCGGACCTCGATTTTTGCTAAACCTATTTTCATACTACGTTTGTCATTTCATCTAAAATCACCGCCAATATATGTGGGGGCCTCTGTCTGCCTTTTGGGAAAATTTCTCTAGAGGTGAGCCAGGACTGTCTTTTCCTCTGCTAGGATTAGGTAGTTCTCCGGCTGGCGCTGGGCATCTAGGGATAAAAAAACGTAGGCATGCTACCCGGCCACTTCTAGTTGTGCGGCAGGTTTAGTTCATGGTCAGTATAGTTTCCATCTTCCAAGAGCTAGTTCTCATATATGCTGGGCTATGTTCTCTCGCCATTGAGAATCATGACAGTTTGACCGGCCCAAAAAAAAAGGGTTAAATTACTGGCTGAGAAAGGAGAGATAAAAGAAGTCTGCTACAATTTTTTATTTTTTTTTTTCCTCTAGTTCTGAGTGTGCTCTTAATTGAATCACTTGCTAGTCTGCCTATACTGCAGCCTTCCTCTCTTTCTCTCCTTCTTATCCTTGAATGGCTCTGTGTTCACCTGTTTCAAATGGATCTTCAGAGTGTAGCTACAGGTTTGAATAATCTCGCCACAAAGGTACAAAATTTGCAAGATTTTGTTGTTCATGCACCTATGTCTGAGCCTAGAATTCCTTTGCCTGAATTCTTCTCGGGGAATAGATCTCACTTTCAAAATTTTAAAAATAATTGCAAATTGTTTTTGTCCCTGAAGTCTCGCTCTGCCGGAGACCCTGCACAGCAGGTCAGGATTGTAATTTCCTTGCTCCGGGGCGACCCTCAAGACTGGGCTTTTGCATTGGCACCAGGGGATCCTGCGTTGCTCAATGTGGATGCGTTTTTTCTGGCCTTGGGGTTGCTTTATGAGGAACCTCATTTAGAGCTTCAGGCGGAAAAGGCCTTGATGTCCTTGTCTCAGGGGCAAGATGAAGCTGAAATATACTGCCAAAAATTCCGCAAATGGTCTGTGCTTACTCAGTGGAATGAGTGCGCCCTGGCGGCGATTTTCAGAGAAGGTCTCTCTGATGCCATTAAGGATGTTATGGTGGGGTTCCCTGTGCCTGCGAGTCTGAATGAGTCCATGACGATGGCTATTCAGATCGATAGGCGTCTGCGGGAGCGCAAACCTGTGCACCATTTGGCGGTGTCTACTGAGAAAACGCCAGAAAATATGCAATGTGATAGAATTCTGTCCAGAAGCGAGCGGCAGAATTTTAGACGAAAAAATGGGTTGTGCTTCTATTGTGGTGATTCAACTCATGTTATATCAGCATGCTTTAAGCGTACTAAGAAGCCTGACAAGTCTGTTTCAATTAGCATTTTACAGTCTAAGTTTATTCTATCTGTGACCCTGATTTGTTCTTTGTCATCTATTACCGCGGACGCCTATGTCGACTCTGGCGCTGCTTTGAGTCTTATGGATTGGTCCTTTGCCAAACGCTGTGGGTATGATTTGGAGCCATTGGAGGCTCCGATACCTCTGAAAGGGATTGACTGCACCCCATTGGCTAGTAATAAACCACAATACTGGACACAAGTGACTATGCGTGTTAATCCGGATCACCAGGAGGTTATTCGCTTTCTGGTGCTGTATAATCTACATGATGTTTTGGTGCTGGGATTGCCATGGCTGCAATCTCATAACCCAGTCCTCGACTGGAGAGCTATGTCTGTGTTAAGCTGGGGATGTAAAGGAACTCATGGGGACGTACCTTTGGTTTCCATTTCATCATCTATTCCCTCTGAGATTCCTGAATTCTTGTCTGACTTTCGTGACGTTTTTGAAGAACCCAAGGTTGGTTCACTACCTCCGCACCGGGAGTGCGATTGTGCCATAGACTTGATCCCGGGTAGTAAATACCCTAAGGGTCGTTTATTTAATCTGTCTGTGCCTGAACACGCGGCTATGCGAGAATATATAAAGGAGTCCTTGGAAAAGGGACATATTCGTCCTTCGTCATCTCCCTTAGGAGCCGGTTTTTTCTTTGTGTCTAAGAAAGACGGCTCTTTGAGGCCGTGTATTGATTATCGACTTTTGAATAAAATCACGGTTAAATATCAATATCCGTTACCACTGCTTACTGATTTGTTTGCTCGTATAAAGGGGGCCAAGTGGTTCTCTAAGATTGATCTCCGTGGGGCGTATAATTTGGTGCGAATCAAGCAGGGGGATGAGTGGAAAACCGCATTTAATACGCCCGAGGGCCATTTTGAGTATTTGGTGATGCCTTTTGGTCTTTCAAATGCCCCTTCAGTCTTCCAGTCCTTTATGCATGACATTTTCCGCGATTATTTGGACAAATTTATGATTGTGTATCTGGATGATATTCTGATTTTTTCGGATGACTGGGACTCTCATGTCCAGCAGGTCAGGAGGGTTTTTCAGGTTTTGCGGTCTAATTCCTTGTGTGTGAAGGGTTCTAAGTGTGTTTTTGGGGTTCAAAAGATTTCCTTCTTGGGATACATTTTTTCCCCCTCTTCCATCGAGATGGATCCTGTCAAGGTTCAGGCTATTGGTGATTGGACGCAACCCTCTTCTCTTAAGAGTCTTCAGAAATTTTTGGGCTTTGCTAACTTTTATCGTCGATTTATTGCTGGTTTTTCTGATGTTGTAAAACCATTGACTGATTTGACTAAGAAGGGTGCTGATGTTGCTGATTGGTCCCCTGATGCTGTGGAGGCCTTTCGGGAGCTCAAGCGCCGCTTTTCTTCCGCCCCAGTGTTGCGTCAGCCTGATGTTGCTCTTCCTTTTCAGGTTGAGGTCGACGCTTCTGAAATCGGAGCTGGGGCGGTGTTGTCGCAGAGAAGTTCCGACTGCTCCGTGATGAGACCTTGTGCTTTTTTTTCCCGTAAATTTTCGCCCGCCGAGCGGAATTATGATATTGGGAATCGGGAGCTTTTGGCCATGAAGTGGGCTTTTGAGGAGTGGCGTCACTGGCTTGAGGGGGCCAGACATCAGGTGGTGGTATTAACCAATGAGAAAAAGAACACCAAAGGAACCAAAAGTAAAACATAATAACAGCTTTATTCAATACAAAATAATACACAGAAAAAACACAGGACAGATGACAGGGAACACACCATGAAGGTGGCACCACAAGAACCAGCAGGCAAAACTGATTACAGAAGCATCACACTAAACCTAAATAGTGTACACCCCAAATGTAGTAAACATACATGTATAACAATGTATTTAGATAAATCCCAGTGATAAGGGGGTACACCAATAAAGGATGGCTGTAAACAAAGTAGCAGTAAAAGGATTGTTACCTGCAGGACCGTGATGCCACCCACCCCAACGCCGCGTTTCGGCCTCGTGCCTTCTTCCGGGGGTATGGCATCATCAATAAGGGCCAGCGTTTTAAATGTTATGGGAACCAATCCGGAGCGCCGTTACAATAGGACTCATGTAACGGCGCATGCGCACATCGGCTGTATCCAGAAGGCAGAGCGACACTGAGGGCGTCAAGCAAGGCCAGGGAACGCGTCACCAGGAGCCGCCCACATGGAGTCACATGAGCGGCGGCGGCGCCGGACCCCAGACAAGCCGAAAGGACGCCATCAGCATCGCCTGGCAACGGAGCGCCGACGCGCATGCGCACTGAGTCAGGTAAGTATGGAAGGAGCGGCACCACAATAAAAAACACTGGCTGAGAAACCCTAACAAATATTATATATGACTAAAAACATTGCGGACCTGAAAACAGAAAGGATAGACCAATGGATATACAATATAATAAAGTGCAAAGTGCAAAAATATGAAAGTGAAATTGGTCCCCCACGAAAAAAGAGGAAAAAATATATTAAAATGGCGGAATAGTGCAAGTCAGTAATACATTATATATAAGAACAGATACTGTCAAAAATACAAAAGAATAAGTGATAACGCCAATACTACAGCATAAATACAAATGATCAATAAATAGTATATAAAGATGACTGATCCATAGATCAGACGCTGTGATCTTCATAAAAGGTGATATCCCACATACTTGGAAAAAATGTGGAAGCAAGAGGCCGCAATAATAAGGATCCAAAGGACCTAATCTAAAAAGAATAAAAATATGACAAAGAAAAAAGGGTTAAAATATATAACACTGAACAAGATACCATTTAAAAAGCGTGACAAAGACGATCAAGGAGATGGACAACTCAAAGGAATGAGGCAAAACTAAAGCTTTCATTGAGACCCAAAGGATGTAGTGTCTGGAGTCGCCATATCCAACGCGCCTCTTTCTGCGCTAAATGGCGGCTCAATTTGCCACCACGTAAATCAACAATCAGGTGGTCAATGCCCTTAATCCTGAAGCCAGAGGGGTCACACGAATGATATAATTTAAAGTGTCTAGGAATAGTTTTAAGACACTCCGCATTCTCCACCTTTGCAGCCGCCAAAATGTCACATACATGCTCCCGTGTTCTAACTTTAAGGGTACGTGTTGTAAGCCCAATATAGATTTTGTTACAAGGGCAAGTACCATGATATACCACCATTGTAGATTGGCAGTTAATCGCATGTGTGATGGTAAATTCACGGCCATCTGATGACAAGAATTGTGTGGCAGAATCAATGTTGGGGCACGCTATGCAGTTCCCACATGGTCTGCAACCCCATCGAGGGCGACTGGGTGATTTGGAAAAAATTGGGGATGGTATTGCCGGTTTCAAATAGCTCCTAACAAGATGATCCCCTAAGTTTTTGGATCTCCGTGCTGAAACAGAAGGATATACGGGCAGGTATTGTCTTAGAGTAGGATCCGCGAGCAAAATGGGCCAATGTTTGGCCAAAACATTGGACATCTCCCCCCACCTAGAGTGATATTGCGTAACGAATCTGACCTGATTTGTGCTCTTGACCGGTTTGGAAGAGAAAAGAAGTTGTTGGCGGTCTGAGTACTTTGCCCTGTTGTACGCTTTTTTAATACTTCTTTTGCTGTAACCGCGATCCATAAAGCGGTTTTTCAAATCCTCGGCTTGGATTTCAAAAGACTCGTTGGTGGTACATATTCTTTTCAACCGGAGAAATTGTCCAGTAGGAACCGCTCTTATCACATGGGATGGGTGGGAAGATGAGGCATGAAGAACTGCATTCACAGATGTCTCTTTACGGAAAACACTGGTCAAAAGCAAACCATCCACATTCCTCTCCACCAAGACATCTAAAAAATCAATACGGGAAAAATCATATTTATAAGTGAGATGAATATTCAATGAATTGTCATTCAACTCCTGCACAAACGACTGTAACTCAACCGAAGTACCCCGCCAGATCAAGAATATCAGGTGGTGGTATTGACTGACCACAAAAATTTAATTTACCTTGAGTCTGCCAGGCGCCTGAATCCTAGACAGGCGCGCTGGTCGTTGTTTTTCTCTCGGTTTAATTTTGTGGTGTCTTACCTACCGGGTTCTAAGAATGTTAAGGCGGATGCCCTTTCTAGGAGTTTTGAGCCTGACTCCCCTGGTAATTCTGAGCCCACAGATATCCTTAAAGATGGAGTGATATTGTCTGCCGTTTCTCCAGACCTGCGGCGGGCCTTGCAGGAGTTTCAGGCGGATAGACCTGATCGTTGCCCACCTGGTAGACTGTTTGTTCCTGATGATTGGACCAGTAGAGTCATCTCTGAGGTTCATTCTTCTGCGTTGGCAGGTCATCCTGGAATCTTTGGTACCAGGGATTTGGTGGCAAGGTCCTTCTGGTGGCCTTCCCTGTCACGAGATGTGCGAGGCTTTGTGCAGGCTTGTGACGTTTGTGCTCGGGCCAAGCCTTGTTGTTCTCGGGCTAGTGGATTGTTGTTACCCTTGCCTATCCCGAAGAGGCCTTGGACGCACATCTCGATGGATTTTATTTCGGATCTGCCTGTTTCTCATAAGATGTCTGTCATCTGGGTGGTGTGTGACCGTTTCTCTAAGATGGTCCATCTGGTTCCCTTGCCTAAGTTGCCTTCTTCTTCCGAGTTGGTTCCTCTGTTTTTTCAAAATGTTGTTCGTTTGCATGGTATTCCGGAGAATATCGTTTCTGACAGAGGGACCCAATTCGTGTCTAGATTTTGGCGGGCATTCTGTGCTAGGATGGGCATAGATTTGTCTTTTTCGTCTGCTTTCCATCCTCAGACTAATGGCCAGACCGAGCGGACTAATCAGACCTTGGAGACATATTTGAGGTGTTTTGTGTCTGCGGATCAGGATGATTGGGTTGCTTTTTTGCCTTTGGCGGAGTTCGCCCTCAATAATCGGGCCAGCTCTGCCACCTTGGTGTCCCCGTTTTTCTGTAATTCGGGGTTTCATCCTCGATTTTCCTCCGGTCAAGTGGAATCTTCGGATTGTCCTGGAGTGGATGCTGTGGTGGAGAGGTTGCATCAGATTTGGGGGCAGGTGGTGGACAATTTGAAGTTGTCCCAGGAGAAGACTCAGCTTTTTGCCAACCGCCATCGTCGTGTTGGTCCTCGGCTTTGTGTTGGGGACTTGGTGTGGTTGTCTTCTCGTTTTGTCCCTATGAGGGTTTCTTCTCCTAAGTTTAAGCCTCGGTTCATCGGCCCGTACAAGATATTGGAGATTCTTAACCCTGTGTCCTTCCGTTTGGACCTCCCTGCATCCTTTTCGATTCATAATGTTTTTCATCGGTCATTGTTGCGCAGGTATGAGGTACCGGCTGTGCCTTCCGTTGAGCCTCCTGCTCCGGTGTTGGTTGAGGGTGAGTTGGAGTACGTTGTGGAAAAGATCTTGGACTCTCGTGTTTCCAGACGGAAACTCCAGTATCTGGTCAAATGGAAGGGATACGGTCAGGAGGATAATTCTTGGGTCACTGCCTCTGATGTTCATGCCTCCGATCTTGTCCGTGCCTTTCATAGGGCTCATCCCGATCGCCCTGGTGGTTCTGGTGAGGGTTCGGTGCCCCCTCCTTGAGGGGGGGTACTGTTGTGAAATTGGATTCTGGGCTCCCCCGGTGGCCACTTGTGGAATTGTACTTGTGTGCATCATCCCCTCTGTTCACCTGCTCCTATCAGGATGTGGGAGTCGCTATATAACCTTGCTCCTCTGTCAGTTTCATGCCGGTCAACAATGTAATCAGAAGCCTTTCTGTGCATGTTCCTGCTACTAGACAACTCCCAGCTAAGTTGGACTTTTGTCCTTGTGTGTTTTTGCATTTTGTTCCTGTTCACAGCTGCTGTTTCGTTACTGTGTCTGGAAAGCTCTTGTGAGCGGAAATTGCCACTCTGGTGTTATGAGTTAATGCTAGAGTCTTAAAGTAATTTCTGGATGGTGTTTTGATAGGGTTTTCTGCTGACCATGAAAGTGCCCTTTCTGTCTTCTTGCTATCTAGTAAGCGGACCTCGATTTTTGCTAAACCTATTTTCATACTACGTTTGTCATTTCATCTAAAATCACCGCCAATATATGTGGGGGCCTCTGTCTGCCTTTTGGGAAAATTTCTCTAGAGGTGAGCCAGGACTGTCTTTTCCTCTGCTAGGATTAGGTAGTTCTCCGGCTGGCGCTGGGCATCTAGGGATAAAAAAACGTAGGCATGCTACCCGGCCACTTCTAGTTGTGCGGCAGGTTTAGTTCATGGTCAGTATAGTTTCCATCTTCCAAGAGCTAGTTCTCATATATGCTGGGCTATGTTCTCTCGCCATTGAGAATCATGACAGCAACCTTGTTGAAAAGTAATGTTCTGATCGATATCTCACTGAACACAGGCAATTTCCAAAATTTTGACAAGTTTGAGCTTCATAGAACATTGTTTAACCCATAACATAAAGCTAAGGTTAATATTCAAAATTTACTATATCTAGAGCTTTGTATCACTATCATGAATTTTAGGGACAGCACCAAGTCTTCTAGGTAAGGAATAAACAAGTTGGCAACATATTGCAACAGGGGTTTTTTTTCCATTTTTTCAAGAATGGCCTATTTTAGAACCTGGATGGAGAGTAATGCTAAACTTGTCTCTTTAGAAGTCCACATAGGTCCTTGACTAAGATCAGATCAGAAGGCATATTTAGCTACGCAATCACTTTCACCCTGTCCTTCTTCAGAAATTCAACAGTGGCCTTAGATGTGTGTTTTAGATCATTGTCATGTTCGAAAAGTGCACACGTACCAAAGGCATGGAGCGATGACAGCATCTTTTTAAGTATAGAGCACTACATCTGTGAATTCATGATACGATTAATGAAATGTACTGTAGCTCCCTGACATAAGCAGCACTTGTGCAGCCCAACATAATGACACTGCCACCACCATGTTTCACTGTAGGCACCATGCATGTTTATTTGTACACCTCACCAACACCATATGGTTTTGAAGCCATTTAGATTTCTCAGAAAACCTACAGTCTCCTTTCATAATCAACATTTTCTAAGGCTTACCAGAGGCAATGTCACTGAAGTCCCGTGCATTCTGAACATCTGAATCTAATTAATAAACATCTTTATTATGGACATTGAAAACTGTCCCTTGGGGTCAGCTTAATTTGTGAAATTGTCAATTTCCTCATCAGATATTTTTTCTGCAACATGGGAATTTGATTTGCTTAAGTTATATTTTTAATGCTCATACTGAGATACGTATATTTACCTATTACTACAAGGAGGTGTGGGAAAAAGGTTTTTTCCTACAATATTCATACTTTGTGAAGTAGACAGTGGTGTTTTAATTTCTGTAGTGTAGTGATTTTTCTTTTGTTTTTTGTGTTTTTTGTTAATTAATGTGGGCCCATCTCACAATCCAGGAGGCACACTTTCTTTGACACACAAGCCATGGTTTCGGGATTTTTTAGTAGCAAAATTAGGACACAGTGGTTTTAAAATACAATCCCTGTTTGCTGTGTAATGAATAAAAAAAATGCCGTTTTTAAGCTGCTGTTATTGCATTATGTCATAGATCAATTAATTCGCAGTCACACTGACTCTGCTTAACCAGCATCTCCCTATATTACTCGATGGATTCACTGGCTGAGACTACCACTCCCATTTTCACTGTGCTTCAAAACTGAAGTAATACACAACAATCTGGTATAGGCCTTTTTCTATCCATTTGTGTAATGCATATGGTCTGTGCATTCTGACATCTTAATTTGTGATAGTCCCCTGACTGGCAGCACTAGACCATATGATGTGATAGCTTTGAAACTGCAAAAACTCTTACTGTCGCTATTAGTCATTCTTGTTTGGACTACTTTAACTCTACTGAAAAGTCTCCCTTTTACCAAACTCTCTCCTCCCAAATCCAACCTGAATGCAGTAGCCATGGTCATATCTGTAAGCCACTACACCTATTCCTCCTCCTTGTGCCAAACATTGCACTGGTTACTAGGGTTGAGCGACTTTCATTTTTTTAAGATCGAGTAGGGTTTTGGGAAACCCGATTTTGTCCAGAGTCGAGTCGAGTGCAGTCGGCCGATTATCGCTAAAAGTCGGGGATCGACCGAAACACGAAACCCAATGCAAGTCAATGGGGAAGCATAGTCGGCAGTGAGTGGAGGCCAGGAAAACACCTACAGTGCCCATTTTAATGCCAAAAACATCCATTCTTGTTTCTGAAGCTTGTCAATCTTAATTAACTTTATAATAATAGTTGGGCATAGGGAATTGGGGGTCATTTGGCAAAAGTTGTGGGGGGAGTAGGGCCGGCTCAAGTTTTTCGTGGGCCCAGGAAATGCGGACTACGTCACGGCGGTGTTGCAGGGAAAGGTAATTATTTAAAAGTTGCAAGTGCTGTGATCCTGAGCAAGCAGGGGGGGGGCCCACTCGTTCGCATTGCCACTGGCACAGGGCCCCTCAAAGTACGGCGGTGTGTTTGCATGGCGGGGGCGCCTCCCACCAGCAGCGACACTTTTGCGTACTCTGAGGGGCCCTGTGCCAGTGACGTCGCCAACGAGTATGCCCCCCCACCTGATGAAGGAACCTGCACTTTCATCTGCACCTTCCTCTTTGTCCCTGTGTAAGGTGGTATAACATGCGGGAAGGGGAACCTTACTTTCAGCAGGGACAGATTCTGGCTGTGTAGAGTACAAGGGGAATGTAGTGGTCTCGGTCAATGTACCAGCAGACTCATTTAGCAGTGGCTGGGCAATGGGCAGGATGAGGAGGAAACAGATATAGGGCCAAAGAATAAAGTAGGCTACATGCAGTTCAAAATTGGTAACAGGACTAAACAGGCGGCATTGCTTTGTTCAGTGGAGTAGCAAACCCAAGAGCAGCAGACACTGTTTCAAGGGCCTAACCACACTAGTAGGCCAAATGCAGTTTAATATCTGATAGTATAGGGCGAAAGCCAGAATGTGGAAGCTCAGCTTTGTTCAGTTGAGGACAACACCAGGGAGGGGCAGACACCTTTAGTAGGCCGGAAAAGCCTATTGCATTTTTTAAAATGGTAATTTGGAGCAGAAGGTTGAAGCTCAGCTTTATTTAGTTGAGGGCAACACCAGGGAGGGGCAGAAGCCGTTAGTAGGCCCTAACCACCTTTTTTTTTTTTTAAAACCACATAATGAGAGCCGGAAGGTTGAAGCTCAGCTTTATTTAGTTGAGGACAACACCAGGGAGGGGCAGAAGCCGTTAGTAGGCCCTAACCACCTTTTTTTTTTTTAAAACCACATAATGAGAGCCGGAAGGTTGAAGCTCAGCTTTATTTAGTTGAGGACAACACCAGGGAGGGGCAGAAGCCATTAGTAGGCCCTAACCACCTTTTTTTTTTTTAAAACCACATAATGAGAGCCGGAAGGTTGAAGCTCAGCTTTATTTAGTTGAGGACAACACCAGGGAGGGGCAGAAGCCGTTAGTAGGCCCTAACCACCTTTTTTTTTTTTAAAACCACATAATGAGAGCCGGAAGGTTGAAGCTCAGCTTTATTTAGTTGAGGACAACACCAGGGAGGGGCAGAAGCCGTTAGTAGGCCCTAACCACCTTTTTTTTTTTTAAAACCACATAATGAGAGCCGGAAGGTTGAAGCTCAGCTTTATTTAGTTGAGGACAACACCAGGGAGGGGCAGAAGCCGTTAGTAGGCCCTAACCACCTTTTTTTTTTTTAAAACCACATAATGAGAGCCGGAAGGTTGAAGCTCAGCTTTATTTAGTTGAGGACAACACCAGGGAGGGGCACACAGACAGACTCCTTTAGTAGGCCTGAAAAGCCTATTGCATTTTTCAAAATGGTAATTTGGAGCAGAAGGTTGAAGCTCAGCTTTATTTAGTTGAGGGCAACACCAGGGAGGGGCAGAAGCCGTTAGTAGGCCCTAACCAAAGTTGAAGGCCAAATGCAGTTTAATTTCTGATACTATAGGCCGAAAGCCAGAAGGTGGAAGTTCCGATTTAGACAGTGGAGCACAATTTGAATTAGGGACTGCAGACAGACTTAGTAGGCTGTCCCCTGTGGACCATGCATCCACCACATTAACCCATTGCGCCGTAATGGACACGTAATCTTCCGTGGCCATGCCTACAGGTCCATGCGTCTGTTGTCAGGTGCACCTTTGTACTCACAGATTGCCAGAGTGCATGGACAATGCGGTCTTCTACATGCTGGTGGAGGGTTGGGATGGCTTTTCTCGCAAAAGAAGTGTCGACTGGTTAGCTTGTAGCGTGGTACAGCGTAGTCCATCATGGCCTTATTAATAGTAAATAAAATATATAACTAGGCTCTATGAACTTTTAAATAGGTTCCAGGGGTACACGGGCAGCATTGGTGTGGTCAGTGGAGGAGTATTGCAAGTAGGGGCTGCAGACAGGCTATCAAAGGCCTAAAATAACAAACAGTAGGCAGTCATGGCAGTTTTACATCGGTTACATGGATACACAGGCAGGCACTCCAGGCAGCATTGTGGTCAGTGGAGGAGTATTGCAAGTAGGGGCCGCAGACAGGCTATCAAAGGCCTAAAATAACAAACAATAGGCTCATTGCAGTTTTACAGCGGTTACATGGATAGACGGGCAGGCAGCTTGGTGGTGGTGAGTGGAGGAGTATTTAAAGTAGGGACCGCAGACAGGCTTCAAAGGCCTAACATAAGAAAATGGGCTGGCTGTAGGCACTTTATAATTGGTTCCAGGGGTACACGGGCAGCAGTGGTCTGGTCAGTGGAGGAGTATTTAAAGTAGGGACCGCAGACAGGCTTCAAAGGCCTAACATAAGAAAATGGGCTGGCTGTAGGCACTTTATAATTGGTTCCAGGGGTACACGGGCAGCAGTGGTCTGGTCAGTGGAGGAGTATTTAAAGTAGGGACCGCAGACAGGCTTCAAAGGCCTAACATAAGAAAATGGGCTGGCTGTAGGCACTTTATAATTGGTTCCAGGGGTACACGGGCAGCAGTGGTCTGGTCAGTGGAGGAGTATTTAAAGTAGGGACCGCAGACAGGCTTCAAAGGCCTAAAATAACAAACAATAGGCTCATGGCAGTTTCACAGCGGTTACATGGATACACGGGCAGGCAGCTTGGTGGTGAGTGGAGGAGTATTTAAAGTAGGGACCGCACACAGGCTATCAAAGGCCTAAAATAACAAACAATAGGCTCATGGCAGTTTCACAGCGGTTACATGGATACACGGGCAGGCAGCTTGGTGGTGGTGAGTGGAGGAGTATTTAAAGTAGGGACCGCAGACAGGCTTCAAAGGCCTAACATAAGAAAATGGGCTGGCTGTAGGCACTTTATAATTGGTTCCAGGGGTACACGGGCAGCAGTGGTCTGGTCAGTGGAGGAGTATTTAAAGTAGGGACCGCAGACAGGCTATCAAAGGCCTAACATAACAAACAATAGGCTCATGATGGCAGTTTCACAGCGGTTACATGGATACACGGGCAGGCAGCTTGGTGGTGAGTGGAGGAGTATTTAAAGTAGGGACCGCAGACAGGCTATCAAAGGCCTAACATAAGAAAATGGGCTGGCTGTAGGCACTTTATAATTGGTTCCAGGGGTACACGGGCAGCAGTGGTCTGGTCAGTGGAGGAGTATTTAAAGTAGGGACCGCAGACAGGCTATCAAAGGCCTAACATAACAAACAATAGGCTCATGATGGCAGTTTCACAGCGGTTACATGGATACACGGGCAGGCAGCTTGGTGGTGAGTGGAGGAGTATTTAAAGTAGGGACCGCAGACAGGCTATCAAAGGCCTAAAATAACAAACAATAGGCTCATGGCAGTTTCACAGCGGTTACATGGATACACGGGCAGGCAGCTTGGTGGTGGTGAGTGGAGGAGTATTTAAAGTAGGGACCGCAGACAGGCTTCAAAGGCCTAACATAAGAAAATGGGCTGGCTGTAGGCACTTTATAATTGGTTCCAGGGGTACACGGGCAGCAGTGGTCTGGTCAGTGGAGGAGTATTTAAAGTAGGGACCGCAGACAGGCTATCAAAGGCCTAAAATAACAAACAATAGGCTCATGGCAGTTTTACAGCGGTTACATGGATACACAGGCAGCTTGGTGGTGAGTGGAGGAGTATTTAAAGTAGGGACCGCAGACAGGCTATCAAAGGCCTAAAATAACAAACAATAGGCTCATGGCAGTTTCACAGCGGTTACATGGATACACGGGCAGGCAGCTTGGTGGTGGTGAGTGGAGGAGTATTTAAAGTAGGGACCGCAGAAAGGCTTCAAAGGCCTAACATAAGAAAATGGGCTGGCTGTAGGCACTTTATAATTGGTTCCAGGGGTACACGGGCAGCAGTGGTCTGGTCAGTGGAGGAGTATTTAAAGTAGGGACCGCAGACAGGCTTCAAAGGCCTAACATAAGAAAATGGGCTGGCTGTAGGCACTTTATAATTGGTTCCAGGGGTACACGGGCAGCAGTGGTCTGGTCAGTGGAGGAGTATTTAAAGTAGGGACCGCAGACAGGCTATCAAAGGCCTAACATAACAAACAATAGGCTCATGGCAGTTTCACAGCGGTTACATGGATACACGGGCAGGCAGCTTGGTGGTGAGTGGAGGAGTATTTAAAGTAGGGACCGCACACAGGCTATCAAAGGCCTAAAATAACAAACAATAGGCTCATGGCAGTTTCACAGCGGTTACATGGATACACGGGCAGGCAGCTTGGTGGTGGTGAGTGGAGGAGTATTTAAAGTAGGGACCGCAGACAGGCTTCAAAGGCCTAACATAAGAAAATGGGCTGGCTGTAGGCACTTTATAATTGGTTCCAGGGGTACACGGGCAGCAGTGGTCTGGTCAGTGGAGGAGTATTTAAAGTAGGGACCGCAGACAGGCTATCAAAGGCCTAACATAACAAACAATAGGCTCATGATGGCAGTTTCACAGCGGTTACATGGATACACGGGCAGGCAGCTTGGTGGTGAGTGGAGGAGTATTTAAAGTAGGGACCGCAGACAGGCTATCAAAGGCCTAACATAAGAAAATGGGCTGGCTGTAGGCACTTTATAATTGGTTCCAGGGGTACACGGGCAGCAGTGGTCTGGTCAGTGGAGGAGTATTTAAAGTAGGGACCGCAGACAGGCTATCAAAGGCCTAACATAACAAACAATAGGCTCATGATGGCAGTTTCACAGCGGTTACATGGATACACGGGCAGGCAGCTTGGTGGTGAGTGGAGGAGTATTTAAAGTAGGGACCGCAGACAGGCTATCAAAGGCCTAAAATAACAAACAATAGGCTCATGGCAGTTTCACAGCGGTTACATGGATACACGGGCAGGCAGCTTGGTGGTGGTGAGTGGAGGAGTATTTAAAGTAGGGACCGCAGAAAGGCTTCAAAGGCCTAACATAAGAAAATGGGCTGGCTGTAGGCACTTTATAATTGGTTCCAGGGGTACACGGGCAGCAGTGGTCTGGTCAGTGGAGGAGTATTTAAAGTAGGGACCGCAGACAGGCTTCAAAGGCCTAACATAAGAAAATGGGCTGGCTGTAGGCACTTTATAATTGGTTCCAGGGGTACACGGGCAGCAGTGGTCTGGTCAGTGGAGGAGTATTTAAAGTAGGGACCGCAGACAGGCTATCAAAGGCCTAACATAACAAACAATAGGCTCATGATGGCAGTTTCACAGCGGTTACATGGATACACGGGCAGGCAGCTTGGTGGTGAGTGGAGGAGTATTTAAAGTAGGGACCGCAGACAGGCTATCAAAGGCCTAAAATAACAAACAATAGGCTCATGGCAGTTTCACAGCGGTTACATGGATACACGGGCAGGCAGCTTGGTGGTGGTGAGTGGAGGAGTATTTAAAGTAGGGACCGCAGACAGGCTTCAAAGGCCTAACATAAGAAAATGGGCTGGCTGTAGGCACTTTATAATTGGTTCCAGGGGTACACGGGCAGCAGTGGTCTGGTCAGTGGAGGAGTATTTAAAGTAGGGACCGCAGACAGGCTATCAAAGGCCTAAAATAACAAACAATAGGCTCATGGCAGTTTTACAGCGGTTACATGGATACACAGGCAGCTTGGTGGTGAGTGGAGGAGTATTTAAAGTAGGGACCGCAGACAGGCTATCAAAGGCCTAAAATAACAAACAATAGGCTCATGGCAGTTTCACAGCGGTTACATGGATACACGGGCAGGCAGCTTGGTGGTGGTGAGTGGAGGAGTATTTAAAGTAGGGACCGCAGAAAGGCTTCAAAGGCCTAACATAAGAAAATGGGCTGGCTGTAGGCACTTTATAATTGGTTCCAGGGGTACACGGGCAGCAGTGGTCTGGTCAGTGGAGGAGTATTTAAAGTAGGGACCGCAGACAGGCTTCAAAGGCCTAACATAAGAAAATGGGCTGGCTGTAGGCACTTTATAATTGGTTCCAGGGGTACACGGGCAGCAGTGGTCTGGTCAGTGGAGGAGTATTTAAAGTAGGGACCGCAGACAGGCTATCAAAGGCCTAACATAACAAACAATAGGCTCATGGCAGTTTCACAGCGGTTACATGGATACACGGGCAGGCAGCTTGGTGGTCAGTGGAGGAGTATTTAAAGTAGGGACCGCAGACAGGCTATCAAAGGCCTAAAATAACAAACAATAGGCTCATGGCAGTTTTACAGCGGTTACATGGATACACAGGCAGCTTGGTGGTGAGTGGAGGAGTAGTGCAAGGAGTGTCTGTCCCAGTACTCCCAAAATATAAATAGATGTTAATGTCTCGCAAAACAACCAAAACAAAAAAAAAAGGTGGCATACTTAGGTACAGGGGTGGGCTCATCTACTGAGTTTCTGACATTGTAATTTGGCAGTAACTATTTAATGGTGCCAATATAGGACACAGACACAGACTACTTTAAGTTGCATCATAGATGTCTACAAATTTGTATTGTCAGTGCCAGACATTGAATGATGTCAGCGAATAGACTAAAGATTGGTGGAGCTGTGCGACATAATTTTGCACGTGGTAGAGCACATTTTGAGCTGGGGTAGGGGGGAACTCTCTTGAGGCCGGCGGGACCGCCCCAGGGCCCCTCATGTTACAACGGTGTGTCTGACGTTGGGTGCGCACCACCACCGCCAGAGACACTACATTGTACTATGAGGGACCCAGTAGCAATGCCGTCAACCAAAAGCGAGCACACCCACCTCTTCAGACAAACAGCAGTCTCACGGGTGCTTGCGCCAAGTCGCGATACCACGGCCCCGTGTGGGGAGTTTTGCCATTTAGGGAGGTGTAAACATGTCGTATGCTGTACAATCAGCTGCAGCAAATTAGACATTAGAAAAGTAATTCACAGGCAAGAGCTTTTCATAGGAAAGCTAGGTGTCGGCCGGGCAAGGTGGGGCAAAAGATTTCGAAATCCAGTTGTGGTTCATTTTAATGAATGTTAGATCGTCAACATTTTGGGTAGCCAGACGAGTCCTTTTTTCGGTTAATATTGAACCTGCAGCACTGAATACTCTTTCTGATAGGACACTTGCTGCCGGGCAAGCAAGCTCCTGCAATGCATATTCTGCCAATTCTGGCCAGGTGTCTAATTTGGAGGCCCAGTAATCAAATGGGAATGACGGTTGAGGGAGAACATCGATAAGGGATGAAAAATAGTTAGTAACCATACTGGACAAATGTTGTCTCCTGTCACTTTCAATTGATGCAGCAGTACCTGTCCTGTCTGCGGTCATAGCAAAATCACTCCACAACCTGGTCAGAAAACCCCTCTGTCCAACGCCACTTCTGATGTGTGCACCCCTAACACTCCTAGTCTGCTGCCCCCTGGAGCTTGTGTGAGAACGATCACGTGCGCTGTGTGCTGGGAATGCCTGAAGCAAACGGTCAACAAGAGTTGATTGTTTGGTTGCTAATATTAGTTCCAAGTTCTCATGTGGCATAATATTTTGCAATTTGCCTTTATAGCGTGGATCAAGGAGGCAGGCCAACCAGTAATCGTCATCGTTCATCATTTTCGTAATGCGTGTGTCCCTTTTTAGGATACGTAAGGCATAATCCGCCATGTGGGCCAAAGTTCCAGTTGTCAAATCTCCGGTTGTGATTGGTTGAGGGGCAGTTGCAGGCAAATCTACGTCACTTGTGTCCCTCAAAAAACCAGAACCCGGCCGTGACACGCAACCAATTTCCTGTGCCCCCGTGAAAGTTTCCGCATTAAAAATATACTCATCCCCATCATCCTCCTCGTCCTCCACCTCCTCTTCGCCCGCTACCTCGTCCTGTACACTGCCCTGACCAGACAATGGCTGACTGTCATCAAGGCTTCCCTCTTCCTCTGGTGCAGACGCCTGCTCCTTTATGTGCGTCAAACTTTGCATCAGCAGACGCATTAGGGGGATGCTCATGCTTATTACGGCGTTGTCTGCACTAACCAGCCGTGTGCATTCCTCAAAACACTGAAGGACTTGACACATGTCTTGTATCTTCGACCACTGCACACCTGACAACTCCATGTCTGCCATCCTACTGCCTGCCCGTGTATCCTCCCACAAATAAATAACAGCACGCCTCTGTTCGCACAGTCTCTGAAGCATGTGCAGTGTTGAGTTCCACCTTGTTGCAACGTCTATGATTAGGCGATGCTGGGGAAGGTTCAAAGACCGCTGATAGGTCTGCATACGGCTGGCGTGTACAGGCGAACGTCGGATATGTGAGCAAAGTGCACGCACTTTGAGGAGCAGGTCGGAGAACCCAGGATAAGTTTTCAATAAGCACTGCACCACCAGGTTTAAGGTGTGAGCCAGGCAAGGAATGTGTTTCAGTTGGGAAAGGGAGATGGCAGCCATGAAATTCCTTCCGTTATCACTCACTACCTTGCCTGCCTCAAGATCTACTGTGCCCAGCCACGACTGCGTTTCTTGTTGCAAGAACTCGGACAGAACTTCCGCGGTGTGTCTGTTGTCGCCCAAACACTTCATAGCCAATACAGCCTGCTGACGCTTGGCAGTAGCTGGCCCATAATGGGACAACTGGTGTGCAACAGTGTCATCTGCCGATGGAGTGGTTGGCCGACTGCGTTCTGTGGAAGAGCTGTAGCTTCTGCAGGAGGACGAGGAGGAGGAGGAGGGGGTGCGAACGCCTACAGCCAACTGTTTCCTAGACCGTGGGCTAGGCACAACTGTCCCTAAATTGATGTCGCCTGTGGACCCTGCATCCACCACATTCACCCAGTGTGCCGTGATGGACACATAACGTCCCTGGCCATGCCTACTGGTCCATGCATCTGTAGTCAGGTGCACCTTTGTACTCACAGATTGCCTAAGTGCATGGACGATGCGCTGTTTAACATGCTGGTGCAGGGCTGGGATGGCTTTTCTGGAAAAAAAGTGTCGACTAGGTAGCTCGTATCGTGGTTCAGCGTACTCCATCAGGGCTTTAAAAGCTTCGCTTTCAACTAAACGGTAGGGCATCATCTCTAACGAGATTAGTCTAGCTATGTGGGCGTTAAAACCCTGTGTACGCGGATGCGAGGATAAGTACTTCCTTTTTCTAACCAGAGTCTCATGTAGGGTGAGCTGGACTGGAGAGCAGGAGATCGTGGAACTTTCGGGTGTGCCGGTGTACATGGCAGACTGAGAGACGGTTGGAGACGGTATTGTTTCCGCCGGTGCCCTAGATGCAATATTTCCTCCTACTAAACTGGTGATTCCCTGACCCTGACTGCTTTTGGCTGGCAAAGAAACCTGCACAGATACTGCCGGTGGTGCGGAAAATGGTGGCCTTACAGTGACGGAAGGGATGTTGCGTTGCTGACTAGCTTCATTGGCCGAGGGTGCTACAACCTTAAGGGACGTTTGGTAGTTAGTCCAGGCTTGAAAATGCATGGTGGTTAAGTGTCTATGCATGCAACTAGTATTTAGACTTTTCAGATTCTGACCTCTGCTTAAGCTAGTTGAACATTTTTGACAGATGACTTTGCGCTGATCAGTTGGATGTTGTTTAAAAAAATGCCAGACTGCACTCTTCCTAGACTCGGATCCCTTTTCAGGGATTGCAGACTGAGCTTTAACCGGATGGCCACGCTGTCCTCCAACAGGTTTTGGCTTTGACACGCGTTTTGGGCCAGATACGGGCCCGGCAGATGGAACCTGTTGCGATGTTGATGCCTGCTGCGGCCCCTCCTCCACCTCCGCTTCTGAACTACTGCCGCCTGCACCCTGTTCCCCCAATGGCTGCCAATCGGGGTCAATAACTGGGTCATCTATTACCTCCTCTTCGAGCTCGTGTGCAACTTCGTCTGTGTCACTGTGTCGGTCGGTGGTATAGCGTTCGTGGCGGGGCAACATAGTCTCATCAGGGTCTGATTGTGGATCTGTACCCTGAGAGGGCAATGTGGTGGTCTGAGTCAAAGGAGCAGCATAGTACTCTGGCTGTGGCTGTGCATCAGTGCACTCCATGTCAGAATCTACTTGTAATGGGCATGGCCTGTTAAATGTTTCACTTTCTAAGCCAGGGACGGTATGTGTAAAGAGCTCCATGGAGTGACCCGTTGTGTCGCCTGCTGCATCCTTCTCTCTTGTTGTAGTTTTTGCTGAGGAGGACAAGGAAGCGACTTGTCCCTGACCGTGAACATCCACAAGCGACGCGCTGCTTTTACATTTACCAGTTTCGGAAGAGGAGGCAAAAGAGCTAGAGGCTGAGTCTGCAATGTAAGCCAAAACTTGCTGTTGCTGCTCAGCCTTTAAAAGCGGTTTTCCTACTCCCAGAAAAGAGAGCGTTCGAGGCCTTGTGTAGCCTGACGACGAAACTGGCTCCACAGCTCCAGACTTAGGTGGAATATTTTTATCCCCACGACCACCTGATGCTCCACTACCACTACCATCATTACCAGCTGACAATGAACGCCCACGACGACCTCTTGCACCAGACTTCCTCATTGTTTAAAAATCGTAACCAAACTAACTTTATTTGTTGCTGTCAAACAACTTACACGGTGAGCTATAACTTCAGTATGATTTCAATATCCCTTAACAGGTTGGTGAGACCACAAGGAAAATCAGGCACAATGTTACACACTCTGTTTTCTGTGACACCAAATCACAGAGATGACACACACGCAGGACTGTCACTCAAGCACTAATGTCAATATTAATCTCCCACCTAATTTATTTTTTTTTTTTTCTCTGTGAGACTTTAGAAACCAAATAATATTTAAAAAAAAAACAAAAAAACAAGGCTTTCTATGGCCCACTGAATGAGAGATGGCACGCACAGGAGTGGCACACAAGCCCTGACTGAGGCCAATATTTTTCTCCCACTGATTGATGTAGTGTTTTTGTGTTGAGGTTGATTTTAAAACACAAATGAAGGAAAAAAATAAAAAGGCTTTCTATGGCCCACAATTAGAGAGAGAGGTGGCACACCCAGGAGTCAAGACTGGCACACAAGCTGAAATGGCAATATTACTCTCCCACTGTTTTTTTATGTATTTTTTTTTTATTTTCAGGGAGACTTTAGAAACCAAATAATATTAAAAAAACCAAAAAATAAATAGGCTTTCTATGGCCCACTGAATGAAAGGGAGAGAGGTGGCACACCCAGGAGTCAAGACTGGCACACAAGCTGAAAGGGCAATATTACTCTCCCACTGTTTTTTTATGTATTTTTTTTTTTTATTTTCAGGGAGACTTTAGAAACCAAATAATATTAAAAAAACCAAAAAATAAATAGGCTTTCTATGGCCCACAATTAGAGAGAGAGGTGGCACACCCAGGAGTCAAGACTGGCACACAAGCTGAAATGGCAATATTACTCTCCCACTGTTTTTTTATGTTTTTTTTTTTTATTTTCAGGGAGACTTTAGAAACCAAATAATATTAAAAAAACCAAAAAATAAATAGGCTTTCTATGGCCCACAATTAGAGAGAGAGGTGGCACACCCAGGAGTCAAGACTGGCACACAAGCTGAAATGGCAATATTACTCTCCCACTGTTTTTTTATGTTTTTTTTTTTTATTTTCAGGGAGACTTTAGAAACCAAATAATATTAAAAAAAAACAAAAAAACAAGGCTTTCTATGGCCCACTGAATGAGAGGGAGAGAGGTGGCACACCCAGGAGTCAAGACTGGCACACAAGCTGAAATGGCAATATTACTCTCCCACTGTTTTTTTATGTATTTTTTTTTTTTATTTTCAGGGAGACTTTAGAAACCAAATAATATTAAAAAAACCAAAAAATAAATAGGCTTTCTATGGCCCACTGAATGAAAGGGAGAGAGGTGGCACACCCAGGAGTCAAGACTGGCACACAAGCTGAAAGGGCAATATTACTCTCCCACTGTTTTTTTATGTATTTTTTTTTTTTATTTTCAGGGAGACTTTAGAAACCAAATAATATTAAAAAAACCAAAAAATAAATAGGCTTTCTATGGCCCACAATTAGAGAGAGAGGTGGCACACCCAGGAGTCAAGACTGGCACACAAGCTGAAATGGCAATATTACTCTCCCACTGTTTTTTTATGTTTTTTTTTTTTATTTTCAGGGAGACTTTAGAAACCAAATAATATTAAAAAAAAAACAAAAAAACAAGGCTTTCTATGGCCCACTGAATGAGAGGGAGAGAGGTGGCACACCCAGGAGTCAAGACTGGCACACAAGCTGAAATGGCAATATTACTCTCCCACTGTTTTTTTATGTATTTTTTTTTTTTATTTTCAGGGAGACTTTAGAAACCAAATAATATTAAAAAAACCAAAAAATAAATAGGCTTTCTATGGCCCACTGAATGAAAGGGAGAGAGGTGGCACACCCAGGAGTCAAGACTGGCACACAAGCTGAAAGGGCAATATTACTCTCCCACTGTTTTTTTATGTATTTTTTTTTTTTATTTTCAGGGAGACTTTAGAAACCAAATAATATTAAAAAAACCAAAAAATAAATAGGCTTTCTATGGCCCACAATTAGAGAGAGAGGTGGCACACCCAGGAGTCAAGACTGGCACACAAGCTGAAATGGCAATATTACTCTCCCACTGTTTTTTTATGTTTTTTTTTTTTATTTTCAGGGAGACTTTAGAAACCAAATAATATTAAAAAAAAAACAAAAAAACAAGGCTTTCTATGGCCCACTGAATGAGAGGGAGAGAGGTGGCACACCCAGGAGTCAAGACTGGCACACAAGCTGAAATGGCAATATTACTCTCCCACTGTTTTTTTATGTATTTTTTTTTTTTATTTTCAGGGAGACTTTAGAAACCAAATAATATTAAAAAAACCAAAAAATAAATAGGCTTTCTATGGCCCACTGAATGAAAGGGAGAGAGGTGGCACACCCAGGAGTCAAGACTGGCACACAAGCTGAAAGGGCAATATTACTCTCCCACTGTTTTTTTATGTTTTTTTTTTTTTTTCAGGGAGACTTTAGAAACCAAATAATATTAAAAAAAAAAAAAAAAAAAAAAATAGGCTTGCTATAGCCCACTGAATGAGAGATAGCACACACAGCAGTGGCACACAAGCCCTGACTGAGGCCAATATTTTTCTCCCACTGATTGATGTAGTGTTTTTGTGTTGAGGTAGATTTTAGAACACAAATCACGGAAAAAATAAATAGGCTTTCTATGGCCCACTGAATGAAAGGGAGAGAGGTGGCACACCCAGGAGTCAAGACTGGCACACAAGCTGAAAGGGCAATATTACTCTCCCACTGTTTTTTTATGTATTTTTTGTTTTTTCAGGGAGACTTTAGAAACCCAATAATATTTAAAAAAAAAAATAAATAGGCTTTCTATGGCCCACTGAATGAGAGGGAGAGAGGTGGCACACCCAGGAGTCAAGACTGGCACACAAGCTGAAAGGGCAATATTATTCTCCCACTGTTTTTTTAGGTTTTTTTTTTTTTTTTCAGGGAGAATTAGAAACCAAATAATATTAAAAAAAAAAAAAAAAAATAGGCTTGCTATAGCCCACTGAATGAGAGATAGCACACACAGCAGTGGCACACAAGCCCTGACTGAGGCCAATATTTTTCTCCCACTGATTGATGTACTGTTTTTGTGTTGAGGTAGATTTTAGAACACAAATCACGGAAAAAATAAATAGGCTTTCTATGGCCCACTCAGTGAGAGATGGCACACACAGGGATGGCACTGTAGCAGAAATGCCAATCTTAATCTCCCACAAAAAAAAAAAACAAAAAAAAAAAAAAAACTGTCCTACAATTACTATCTCCCTGCAGTAATGTAAGCCAGGTATGGCAGGCAGCAATAGGAGTGGACTGATGCACAAATTAAATAAAAAGTGTGGAAAAACAGAAAAGATAGCTGTGCAGAAAGGAAGGAACAAGAGGATATGTGCTTTGAAAAAAGCAGTTGGTTTCCACAGTGGCGTACACACAGCAATACAGCTATCACGGAGCCTTCTAGGGCAGCCCAATGAGCTACAGCGCTGAGGGGAAAAAAAAAAAAAAATAGCTTCCACAGTCCCTGCACACCGAAGGTGGTGTTGGACAGTGGAAATCGCTGCAGCACAAGCGGTTTGGTGGTTAGTGGACCCTGCCTAACGCTCTCCCTGCTTCTGATGAAGCGGCAGCAACCTGTCCCTAAGCTCAGATCAGCAGCAGTAAGATGGCGGTCGGCGGGAACGCCCCTTTATAGCCCCTGTGACGCCGCAGACAGCAAGCCAATCACTGCAATGCCCTTCTCTAAGATGGTGGGGACCAGGATCTATGTCATCACGCTGCCCACACTCTGCGTTCACCTTCATTGGCTGAGAAATGGCGCTTTTCGCGTCATTGAAACGCGACTTTGGCGCGAAAGTCGCGTACCGCATGGCCGACAAGCACAGGGGTCGGATCGGGTTTCATGAGACGCCGACTTAGCCAAAAGTCGGCGACTTTTGAAAATGATCGACCCGTTTCGCTCAACCCTACTGGTTACTAGTGATGAGTGAGCGTGCTCGTCACTACTTGCTCAACCATCAGTGTGCTTGGGATGCTCGTTACTTGGCGAGTATTTTTTTTTTTATGCTTGAGCTGGAACTGGAATGCCCACCATTGCATGTTTCGTGTTTTGTAGACATCCAATGAACATGTGGGGATTGCCTGCCAGTCACCATAATGTCGTAACAATCTTGATTGTGGCATTACTGTGATTGGCTGGCTGCTTAATGTCATCAGATCTATATAAGCCATGCTCGGCACACTGTACCCCAGACACAGGCAGAGTAGAGAGAGGTGCTGGTTAAAGAGAGGCAGAATTGTAGTTGCGCATTAGCCAGGGATTCAACCACATTTTATATTTCTTTTAAGTATAACAACAACTCTTCTTAGGGCTAATTATAATCAATAGTAATACTGCTGTTAGCAGCACTTAGGTAGAGATTGAGCTTAAGAGGTCATGTAGGACAGATTAGGGTGAATTGCATGTCCTTTATGTTGCAGCCTGAAACTGATACCACAAAACCCCTTTTCAGGGCTAATAATATTCTTTTTGCTCTTATTCCTGCAAATTGTTCTAAGCAGGGAAATATTATACACGATTTACACTGCGGCAGTTGTGCTTCAAAAGAATACAGCCAGACTTGGTTGGATCTCAATAGCATTGTTTTGCTATATTGCTCCTGCAGTGTAACCAGTCCATTTGAGGTGGGCAAATTTTCTTGCAATAGTAATACTGCAATTTTTTTGAACAGTGAAATTTTATACGGCATTTATTGTGCTCGAGTTGTGACTCAAAACACCCCAAAAAAATTGTTTGGTTACAAATAACATTGCTATATTGATATTGCAGTCTTGTATGTAAATCTGATGTGAGCAAATTTGTCTGGCATTGTAATACTACAATCTTTTTGAGCAGTGACATTTTATACAGAATTTATCGTGCTTGAGTTGGGTTTCAAAACCTACCCAAAAAATTGTTTGTTCAAAAAAATCACATTACCATATTGATACTGCAGTATCATGCGCCCATCTGAAGTGAGTACATTTTACTGGCATTGTAATACTGCAATTTTTTTTTCTGCAGTGACATTTTATACAGCATTTATCATGCTATAGTTGGGCCTCAAATTCACCCCGCCAAAAAATAAATGTTTGTTAAAAAAAACTGCATTGCTATATTCATACTCCAGTCTTGTACATCCATCTGAAGTGGGCACATTTTGCTAGGATTGTAATACTGCATTTTGTTTCAGCTGTGAAATTTTTTACAGAATTTATCATGGTAGAGCTGGGCCTCATAACCTTCCGAAAGAAAAAAAATTGTTAAAAAAATCGCATTTCTATGTCAATACTGCAGTCTTATACATCCATCTGTAGTGGGAAAATTTTGCTGGCATTGTAATACTGTCTGCATCATTTTCTCAACAGGGATATATCATACCTAATTTATAAAGGACGGAGAAGTGGATGTGATGATGATGATGAGCCCAGAGGTCGTGGGCAAGGTGAAACTGCCATGAAAGCACAACAAACACACAACATGTCGATCTAGCTTCCTGTCCCAGTTTATAGGGGGGGGCACGGTACACCACTCTTAAAGCCAGACTAGTATGAAAAGGTTGTTGGATGGATAGCAGATAATGCTTCCAGTCACTTTGCCAGCACCATCCTGTCTATCACACGGTCAAGTCTCAGTAGCCATAATTCTGGACCACATAATCCTGACAGGGTCCTTCGCCTTCCTTACACCATGCCAAGTGCCCAGAGACAAGTGATCCACACTTGGACACTCCAAAGAGCTGTTCATGTTTCTATTTATAGATTATGGCCTCTCGCTCTGCCCGTTTCAAGCGGGGGACATAAGGTAATTGAATGTAGCAATGGCCAAAAATTTGACCAGCCACGCTCACAAGAAGACAACGGTGGGAAAATGCAATTACTGTCACAAGAGGATGAGGATGAGACACAATTGCCAACATGTGTGTTGTTACATCAGCAGGAGGACCAGCGTGTGGAATTGGAAGACGAGGTGATGGCGATGAAGTCACTGATCCAACCTGGGAAGGTGACATGCAGAGTGAGGACATAAGCACACAGGGGGAGAGATCCCAACACCACAAACAGCAGGAAGAGGCAGTAGGTTGGCCAGTGACACAAACCAGGCAACTGTTCCCCAGAGCACCAACATGTGTGAAGTTGCCAAGGTTTAGGAGTTCATGAGTCTGGCGCATTTTGAAATACAGTCCAGTTAAACTAAAAAAGGCCACTTGCAACAATGCCATGCAGGCATCAACAGGAGCAACACAACTACCAGCCCGACCACCACCGTCAAGCTAAGGTAAATGCAAGCAAAGCACCAGACTACTTGGGCCGTACGCCAGGGTGCAGAAACAGTGTCCGCGGGTGACCGCTGCCTCTCACTCTGCACCTGTCATTGCACACTTGCAACCACGTCTGTTCTTGTCCCAACGCAGCATTCAGTTGTCCCTACCACAGTCCTTGGAACTCAAGTTTAAATATGCATCCACCCACCCACAGGTTATAATACTAAACAACCACATTTCCAGACTGCTTGCCAAGGAAATGTTGCCATTTAGGCTTGTGGAGATGGAATCTTTCCACAACTTTACGGCAGCAGCCGTCACTCGGTACTTGGTCCCCATCTGCCACTTATTCTCCTGGTGTGCTGTCCCCGCTTTACTTTAGCACGTGTCCCATAACATCAGCCTTGCCCTGACCAATGCTGTGACTAGGAAGGTCCACTTAACCACGGACACCTGGACAAGTGCTTGTTGCCTGGGATGCTACATTTCCCTGACTCTTATCCAGAAGGAAAATTTTGTGGAAATTCTCTGTGCTTCTGGATAATTGAAGAGATGTCAGTCCATGTGTGATTTATTAATAAATTGTGGCTTTATTCTATGCCTTTCAAAGTTACAAGAACTTATTCCTCAGGAAAATGAAGGACCACCGAGCGGCAACAAGCTCTGCTGAAGCTAATCTGCTTAGGTGACAAATCGCACACTGCGGCGGAGTTGTTGAAAAGTCTAACAGACCATATTGATCAGTGTGTCTCGCCCCTGAACCTACAACCAGAAATGGCCACGTGTAGGGTTGAGCGACCTTTACTTTTATAGGATCGGGTCGGGTTTCACGAAACCCGACTTTTTCAAAAGTCGGGTCGAGTGAAATCGGCCGATCCTATAAAAAAGTTGGGGTCAGGGTCGGCCGAAACTCGAAACCCAATGCAGTGCATTGGGTTTCCAATGGTTCCCAGGGTCTGAAGGAGCGGAAACTCTCCTTCAGGCCCTGGGATCCATATTTAAGTGTAAAATAAAGAATTAAAATAAAAAATATCGCTATACTTACCCTCTGACGGGCCCTGGTACTAACCGGGAACCTTCCTTCCTTAGAATCAGCCTTCCAGGACCTAGCGGTGACGTCGCGGCTTGTGATTGGTCGCGTGGCCGCCCATGTGACCGCTCGCGCGACCAATCACAAGCCGCGACGTCACCGTGACGTCACCGAAGGTCCTGGAAGGGCTGATTCTTAGGAAGGAAGGCTGCCGGAAAGAAGCAGGGCGTGTCCGAGGGTGAGTATATACCTAATAGGAATATACTCACCCTCGGCTTCGTTCCGGCAGCCTTCCTTCCTAAGAATCAGCCCTTCCTGGACCTTCGGTGACGTCACGGCTTGTGATTGGTCGCGCGAGCGGTCACATGGGCGGCCGCGCGACCAATCACAAGCCGCGACGTCACCGCAAGGTCCTGGAAGGCTGATTCTAAGGAAGGAAGGTTCCCCGTTAGTACCAGGGCCCGTCAGAGGGTAAGTATAGCGATATTTTTTATTTTAATTCTTTATTTTACACTTAAATCTGAATTCCGATACCAATTCCCGATATCTTAAACATATCGGGAATCGGTATCGGAATTCCGATTCCAGATTCAGAAGATCGCCGACTTCATGGCCGACCCCACACAGGGGTCGGGTCGGGTTTCATGAAACCCGACTTTGCCAAAAGTCGGCGACTTCTGAAAATTGCCGACCCGTTTCGCTCAACCCTAGCCACGTGTGATAATGGCCGTAACCTAGTGGCGGCTCCGAAGCTTGGAAACCTCGCACACGTACCATGTCTGGCCCACGTGCTCCACTTAGTAGTTCAGCGGTTTCTCAAAACCTACCCAGATCTGCCTACGCTATTGATGAAAGTATGCCACATGTGTGCCCATTTTCGCAAGTCAGCTACAGATGTCGCCACCATGGCAGTACTTCAGCAGAGTTTACAGCTTCCATCTCATAGACTGGTGTGCGATGTCACCACGCATTGGAACTCAACTTTACCTATGTTTGCAAGGCTTGGTGAGAAGCAGAGGGCAGTAGTTGAATACCAGCTACACCATGCACGCCGGTATTCCGGTCAGCCTCCGCACATAAGAGCTGATGAGTGGGCATGGATGTCTGACATCTGTGTGATTCTCCAAAACTTTGAGGACTCGACCAAGATGGTGAGCGACAATGTGGCCATTATCAGCGTGACCATCCCCCTTCCCTGTCTACTGAAACGCTTGCTATTCACAATTAAAGAGGAGGCTTTGCAAGCAGAGCAAGTTGGCATGGAGCAAAAAAGTATACTGGGTGATGCTACACAGCCCAGTCTCATCTCCTCTTCACAACGTGGATTGGGCGATAATGAGGAGAGGGAGAAACAGGAGTTGGTTCCCTGTGCTACAGACGGTGATACGCACACCACTTTTATCCCATCTGTGCAGCATGGATGGCCTGAAGACAAGGAGGACAAGGAGGACAACATGGACAGTCGCACTCTTGGTGGGGTCAGGGAAGTCTTGCCTTTGGTCAGTCTGGCAGTCATGTTGCCTTTTCTGTGACCCTCGTGTTGTATGCATTTTGGCTAACACCAATGCTACAAGGAGAACTTTACATCTCTCCTTCCCGTGGCGGAGAGGTTTAATAAAATGTTGCAGTGCCAGAAGGCCCTAGTTGAAGAATTATTTTAAAAAAATTCTCATCTGAGAACGCTGGTGGCAGAGGTCACAGTTCCTTGGACAACTAAGGAATGGAGACTAGGGAGACACACAACAGATGCAGGGCAACACTCTCAAAGGTGTGGGACAGTTTTCTCCCTGATGCACGGGTACTTTGACAATGAGGGGAAAGTTTTGGAAGATAGTGAATGAATACCTTGCTGACCCTACCAGCATCCTCCGTGATTCCTTTGTGCATTGCAATGATTGGGTATCCAAGCTGTCTCTCTATGCCTTGGAGGTCCTGGCTTGCTTTATTCCATGGACCGATTCATGTTTTTACTGTGTTCTGTAATCAGAAATTCATCAAAGCAAGCAAAATTAAGTAATTTAATCTGTCCGTTCACAGTTTCTCTCACGCTACCATCTGTACGTAAGAGGTAGTGGTGGGACACTTTACGCTATTGGAGCTGGAATTACTGCTTCTGAAATCTCAAGTGCTTTCTTTCCATCTATTTCTGTACAGACCGTATAGCAGAGACTGTAGATTACTGGCTCTGTTAGTGGAGAGAATGCTGGGAGTTCTGTGTAATCCTGGAAAGACTGATCCAGCCGGTAGTGGTACCTGGATAGATCCCAGAGGAATCCAGGATAGGGAACTGCCAGCAGAGGATTCTGTGGAGACAGAGATATAATTATAGTGCAAAGCCACAGACTTCCAATCGCAAAGCACAGAAGATTGTGGCCTGAGCAGGAGGCAACGATCCTAAGAATGAACACGTTGCCCAGGCACCTCCCTTAAGGGGAGAATGCCTTTTATGAACAGTTCTCATGCTTCGCACTGATGAGGGCCAACAGCCTGAAACACCGTGTCTGCGAATTGAGATACTGATTTGGCTTTTATCCGAAGTCATATTGTACGACTCGTTAAAGGGTTGATTGTGACTTGTAGGATCGCTACTTCCAACAGGTGGCGCTATAGAGTTAAGTCCTCTTTTTCTCAGAAGAGGAAATTTGCATATTTAATTTTCCAGAGAAGCATTGCACGGCGAATAAGCCTCCTTACCTTGACAAGCCAGAGATGGTATGTCACTCTCCATAAGGAGAAACGTTACCCCTTAGACCCCAGTCCAGAGCCTCTCACCTAGACAAATCAGTTCTCATGCTTCGCACTGACGAGGGCCAACAGCCCGAAACACCGTGTCTGCGAATTGAGATACTGATTTGGCTTTTATCCTAAGTCATATTGTACGACTCGTTAAAGGGTTGATTGTGACTTGTAGGATCGCTACTTCCAACAGGTGGCGCTATAGAGTTAAGTCCTCTTTTTCTCAGAAGAGGCAATTTGCATATTTTATAAACAGAGCATAGCAGCATAGACAGCCCTAATAGAGAACAGGTGCCCTGCTGCTTTAAGTATGCGCAGGAAGCGAGGCGCGCCTCCTAAGACCTGCCAAGGGGATGCAGGTTCCTAGCAGAGAAAGGAGCCGCCAATCGTCTGGAGCCACGGACAGGTTGCGCACTACCAGTGGAGCTGCCTGATAGGCGCCGGTCTCCCTTTCCATGAGAGACCGGGCCCGCGAGTGAGGACATGACATGTCATTTGATCCTTGCTGATGACCAGATCCTGCAGCTTTATTTGAAAACCCCTATTTATTATAATGATAGCTGGACCATACATGACAAGCACTTTTTACCTTTTGTGTCCCCTCTTTCTCCTTATAGATTGTAATTTTCCAAGCAGGACCCTCACTCCTCCTGTAACTGTGTAGTTATGTGCTACTTTGTACTGTCTTTATTGTCTGTACATGTCTCCACCTAATTGTAGAGTGCTGCAGAATATGTTGGCACTGTAGAAATAAAATTATTATTAAGTATTATAGCTGCAAGTCATTGTGGACAAGCCTGTGCCTCTGATATTAGTAGCACCCTCTGTGAGACTTCAGCAGTGTGAGAAATAACACTGGGCATTTCTTCATTGTTTTTTGCAATGCTCACAAATTAAACTGCACAGTGGGGAAAACCTATGAATTTGGGGAAACAACTGCTGCTTAACCAGTACCTACTACTCCTTTTATTTATTGATCAACTGCAACAGCATCTTCAACTTCCCAAGAGCTGATCAACCCAGTGATCAGCTGCAGCTGTTCCAAGCGCTGTGGACGCAACGGTACTGCTACAGCGATCAACAGGCTAGAACAGTAGCCAAAATGCGGTGCTGGCCCAGAGGAGGATGAGTAACTGCTCTCTCTGCTAGTTTACATCTCTGCAACCGTATGGTACAATAAAACTTCATATGGAAAAACCCTTTAATATAATAAGACATGTAACTTTATCCTCTAGCGTCGCAGTTTATGGGTAAGTAACTTAGAAGTTGCTGTATTTATACTTCAGGATTGTGTAGGGAACACCGTGTATGTCAGCCTATTTTTGGAGAAGTGAAAGCCGTGTATTCTTTGCAAGACCTCTCATCATGTAAATGATTTCTGTGAAAGGCTTATTTGCGTTGATTTAAAGAGAAGACTAACCCTATTGTTACAGTAAGTGATTGGTGACAATGTTTGGATTATGAGGTGATGAGTGATGTAATCACGTGAGTGCTCTTGTCTTAGGGTACTGTCACACAGTGCCATTTTAATCGCTACGACGGCACGATCCGTGACGTCGCAGCGTCGTATGACTATCACTCCAGCGTCGTAGACTGCGGTCACACTGTGCAATCACGGCGCTGGAGCGATGCCGAAGTCCCCGGGTAACCAGGGTAAACATCGGGTTACTAAGCGCAGGGCCGCGCTTAGTAACCCGATGTTTACCGTGGTTACCAGCGTAAAAGTAAAAAAAAACAAACCGTACATACTCACCATCTGATGTCCGTCCGGTCCCTTGCAGTCTGCTTCCCGCTGTGACTGAGTGCCGCCGTAAAGTGAAAGCAGATCACAGCGGCGACGTCACCGCTGTGATCTGCTCTCACTTTCCGGCCGGCAGAAAGTCAGAGCGGGAAGCAGACTGCAAGGGACCGGACGGACATCAGATGGTGAGTATGTACGGTTTTTTTTTTTTTACTTTTACGCTGGTAACCACGGTAAACATCGGGTTACTAAGCGCGGCCCTGCGCTTAGTAACCCGATGTTTACCCTGGTTACCAGCGAACGCATCGCTGGATCGCTGTCACACACAACGATCCAGCGATGACAGCGGGAGATCCAGCGACGAAAGAAAGTTTCAAACTATGTGCTACGACGTACGATTCTCAGCAGGGTCCCTGATCGCAGTAGCGTGTCAGACACAGCGATATCGTAACGATATCGCTAGAACGTCACGAATCGTGCCGTCGTAGCGATAAAAATGCCACTGTGTGACGGTACCCTTACATACAGAATATCACATGCGTGCTTCTACAGCAAGAAACATCATTAGTAGATGTGTGTAAATCTTTTAAAATGCAAATGTGTCAGCTTCACCAAATCTTTACATTGCATACGTAATACTCTGAGGTCTGTTTACACTGTATTGAACTCCATTTGAGCAACTTAATGCAATCACAACCTTACCAATGTCCAAGTGATCTCAGCCTATCCAGCTATGGAAAAACGAAGAGTATCCCGTGGTAGATAACAAGTTGTTAACATCACACAGCACTGTTTGACTTTATGGGCTACTTTAATGTAAAGATTGTCCAAAAATTGTGCCTTTATGGGGTAGATACCTTCTTCGCTTATCCTTTAATTGACATAAAATCACAGTCTGGGAGTACAAAGTTATGTGTCGTTTGGATTTATATAATTCTATTAAAAGGGTTGTTGCCCACTTAACATTTAATAATGTCCTCTGACTCCCTCCAGACCAGTTATTAAAGTCCCCTGAATCCCCTTTATGTATAGCAATAATGTCCCCTGAGTCCCTTCCCCACATACAGTAATAATATCCCCAGGTACCCCTGTACAGCTCCCCAACACACAGTAAGGTTTCCCCACAGCTCCCCTATACACAGTATAATGCCCTCCACACTGTACGATGGCCTCCAAAGTAACTTCTACAATGTATGATGACATCACATTGTATCATGGCTACCATATTGGCCCACACAATTTTTGATTATCCCCACAGTAGACCTCACATTGTATGATGGCCCCGACACTAGGCCAAACACTATATGATGCCCTCCACCTTAGTAGCCCTAACACTGTATGATAGCCCCCACAGTAGTCCCCACCCTGAATATTGGTCCCCTTAATAGCCACCACACTGCATGATGGTCCTCCTTAGCAGCCCCCACTTTGTATAGTGGCCTACCTTAACAGTCCCACTCTGTATGATGGCCCCATTAGTAGCCCCCATGCTGTATGATTGCTCCTTTAGTAGCCCCCATACAGTATTAAAATAAAATCATCCAATTACAAAAGGTTGACTGTTCTTCTCTTCCAATTAGGGTTGAGCGAAACGGATCGTTCATTTTCATAAGTCGCCGACTTATGGCAAAGTCGGCGTCTCATGAAACCCGACCCGATCCCTGTGTGGGGCCGGCCATGCGGTACGCGATCTTGGCAACCAAAGTCGCGTTTCGTATGACGCGTTTATCACCATTTTTTCAGCCAATGAAGGAGTGTGGGCAGAGTGATGACATAGGGGCGTGCACGGCTATCATCATTTTATCGCTTGTGCGCAGTAGGGATTTGCAATGTGTAACACGAGATTTTCTGTGCTGGGACGGAGGGGAATATGGGACGGAGGAGAGAGAGAGAAAAAAGAAAAAAAAAAAAATCCCCATTGACGTGCATAGGGTTTCGTGTTCCGGCCGATCCTCGACTTTTCGCAGTAATCGGCCGATTTTGCCCGACTCGACTTTTCAAAAAGTCGGGTTTCGCGAAACATGACTCGACCCTAAAAAGATCAAAGTCGCTCAACCCTACTTCCAATAAGTCAACTTGAAGAGGTTGCTCAGTTGAAGTAGCTTCTTTAGCCCCCATTTTGTTGTGGTTGAGGAGAATAAGGCACAGAACAGAAGCTGGAGTAATTGATGGAAGTGCTATGGTGGCAGAGGAGGTGGTCTGAGGAGAACGGAGACTCATGCTGTTGGTGTCGCTGTCAGGGCTAAGTCATCATGATGTTACTAAGATGAGTGATGTCATATTTTCCATCACACCTAAGGCTTCCTGCCAACTTATACTCTTGACAGAGATTAAGAGGCCCAGTGTGACCTGCAGTTGTACTACTACTGAAGGGACAATTGCTGTCATCAGTGACGATGGTGCTGCTGTTTTTTGCCGTGGTATGGGTTTTCTTTCTCTCACACTACTGTTACCATTTTTTTTGTTGTAGCATACATTTTGGACACAAGCTTAACGTTTACATTATTTGCAAAAGATTGTTACCACCCTTAGCCAACCTTAAAAAAAATATTAAGTCAGCCAGAACTGCTAGGTAGGGTACATGTGACAGACAAAACTGCTAATGCAACAACAACCTGCGCTTAATATTCAATTAGTATGTATGAGTCTCCAAATTGATATTTTAATAGGTGTGCCAATTCAGATCTTGACAGTTGAATGTCTAGATTTAGTGTAATAATTTCTTTTCCTACTTTAGGTTAAAACAAATTACCATATTTTTCGGACTATAAGGCACACCCAACCATAAGACGCTCCCCAGATGTCAGCTACAGAAGCCTGCTTAGATCAAGCCAGCAGCATGGTCTAAGAGGCTTCTGTCAGGGTAACACAGGTATAATATATGCAGTGAAGTACTGGTGCATTGTAACGCATTATACCAGCGATCAGAGTCATAAAAGTTAAAGTCTCATAGAGGGACTAAGTAAAAAGTTTCAAAAAAAGTGTTTTAAAAATTGAAAAAATACTTTTAAAAAATCACAAAATAAAAAATAAAAACTTAAAAATAATAGTATAAAATAAATATTCATATATTTATATAAAAACAAAAAGAAACAAAAAAGTACACATATCTGGTATCGCCGTGTTTGGAACAACCTTATCTATGAAACTCTCACACTAGTTAACCCATTCAGTGAACACTATACAAAAAAAATGCTGCAGAAAGCAATGCTTTTCAAGATACAGACGGAAAAATGTGGAATAAAATGTGATAAAAAAGATGAATGTAAATAAAAATGGTATAGCTGAAAGCATCAACTTGTCTGGCAAAAAGCAAGCTGCTATATAGCGCTATCAGAGACAAAATAAGAAAGCTCTCAGGATACAGTGATGCAAAAACAATATTTTTTTCTATATAATAGTTTAATTGTGGAAAAGCATCAAAACATAGAAATGTATATAAATGTGGTATTGCTGTAATTGTACTGTCCCAAAGAATAAAGCAATAAAGTTGCCTTATTGCAACTTTATCACACGGTAAATGGCATAAGGTAAAAAAAATCCTGAATTGCTAGTTTTATTTCATTCTGCCTCCCAAAACTCGGAATAGAAAGATATCAAAAAATGTCAAGTATCCGAAAATGGTACCAATAAAAACTTCACAGAACAGAATTCCTTAGTGTGTGACAGCAGCCAAACATAAAAACCCGATATAAATATGGTATTGCTGTAATTGCACTGAACTGAAGAATAAAGTCGTCTGATCACTTATACTGCATGAGGAACAACGTAAAAAAAAAAATTTTTGACCTGCTATTGATTTTTTTAATTCTGCCTCCCAAAGATCGCAGTAAGGCTCGGCTCACATTTATCCTGCACTCTAAGTTGAGTGTTTACACCGGGATTTCCATATAAATAGCTGAAATATGTGATTCAGATGTACCCCCTGGTGGAATATTCCCTATAATAAGCCAGATGGAGACACTGTGGACTCTATCTAGCCTATGATCTGGTTGTGTCCATCTTTTTAGCTTGGACAGCCCCTTTTTAGCGCCATCAGCCCCAGTTTTGTGCACATCTGAAAAGCCAGACACCATTGAACAGAGGTCAAACAGAGTGCAGAGTAAATTTGCTGCCTCATTATAGAGAATAGATCAGTCAGGGGTTTCATCTAAATCACGTATTTCAGATATTTAAATGGAAACCCTGATATAAGTGCTCAACATAGAGCACAGGATAAATATAAACTGATACAAAATATTCTGTACCCCAAAATGCCACCAATAAAAGCTTCATCTTAACCCACAAAAAAGAAGACCTCACTTGGGTCCATGACCTGTTAACAGAAAAAAAGGGATGTCCAAGTTACTGGTAGCACAAAAGTTCTGGAAAAGCGTCATGCTCCTGCCAAAAGAAATCCAGCAAAACCTGTGCTCCCAAATGCAAATGACCACTTCTGAGACCCTCAATGTGCCTAAACCGCAGTTAACATTCACATGTTTGACATTAACGTAGTGAGGAGAGCCCACTTAATTTACGGGCATGTGGCTCCTGAAGCACAGGATGGGCACAATGTATTGGCGCTGCTATGGCACATTTGCAATTTTCACTCTGCAACTTCCACTGCGTGTTTGTTTCTACAAGTGCCAATTGAGTAAAAATCATCACTATACCCATACATGAATTCTCAGAGGGGGGTAGTTCCCAATAAAGGATCACTTGAGGGGGGTTTCCACTTTGTAGGGACATCGGGGCTCTGCACATGAAATTCACAAGCTATTCTAGAGAAATCAGCACCGTAAAAGTCAATTATGGCTCCTTCCCTTCCAAGCCCTTTCGTGTTGCCAAACAGTATTGTACAGCCTTATATGGGGTAATACTACATTCAACGGAAATTGTGTAACAAATTATGTTGACTTTTTACTAGTGTTGAGCATTCCGATACCGCAAGTATCGGGTATCGGCCGATATTTGCTGTATTGGAATTCCGATACCGAGATCCGATACTTTTGTGGTATCGGGTATCGGTATCGAAACAACATTAATGTGTAAAATACAACATTAATGTGTAAAATAAAAAATTAAAATAAAAAATATTGCTATACTCACCTCTCCGACGCAGCCTGGACCTCACCGAGGGAACCGGCAGCGTTCTTTGCTTAAAATGCGCGCTATTCCTTCCTTCCGTGACGTCACGGCTTCTGATTGGTCGCGTGCCGCCCATGTGGCCGCGACGCGACCAATCACAGCAAGCCGTGACGTAATTTTCAGGTCCTTCTAGGCATTCAGTATTTTAAAATTGCGTTCCGGCTTTGTGATTGGTCGCGTCGCGGTCACATGGGCGACGCGACCAATCACAAGCCGTGACGTCACGGGAGGCAGGAAACGCGCGCATTTTTAAAATTACATCGCGGCTTGTGATTGGTTGCGTGCCGCCCATGTGACCGCGACGCGACCAATCACAGCAAGCCGTGACGTAATTTCAGGTCCTGAATGCAGAAATAGGCATCAGGACCTGAAATTACGTCACGGCTTGCTGTGATTGGTCGCGTCGCGGTCACATGGGCGGCACGCAACCAATCACAAGCCGTGACGTAATTTTAAAAATGTGCGCGTCTCCTGCCTCCCGTGACGTCACGGCTTGTGATTGGTCGCGTCGCCCATGTGACCGCGACGCGACCAATCACAAAGCCGGAACGTAATTTTAAAATACTGAATGCCTAGAAGGACCTGAAAATTGCGTCACGGCTTGCTGTGATTGGTCGCGTCGCGGCCACATGGGCGGCACGCGACCAATCAGAAGCCGTGATGTCACGGAAGGAAGGAAAAGCGCGCATTTTAAGCAAAGAACGGTGCCGGTTCCCTCGGTGAGGTCCAGGCTGCGTCGGAGAGGTGAGTATAGCAATATTTTTTATTTTAATTCTTTATTTTACACATTAATATGGTTCCCAGGGCCTGAAGGAGAGTTTCCTCTCCTTCAGACCCTGGGAACCATCAGGAATACCGTCCGATACATGAGTCCCATTGACTTGTATTGGTATCGGGTATCGGTATCGGATTAGATCCGATACTTTGCCGGTATCAGCCGATACTTTCCGATACCGATACTTTCAAGTATCGGACGGTATCGCTCAACACTACTTTTTACCCATTTCCCCTTGTGAGAATGAAATATCTGGGGCTAAAATGCTATTTTAGTGATAAAAATGTCATTATTACGGTAGTTCCTCACCACCCAATGGTACAAAATACTGTGACACCTATGAAGAGGTAAGTTCCAGACTGGACCAAGGGAACCCAGTAGATGTAGTGTATATGGACTTTTCAAAAGCTTTTGATATGGTGCCACACAAAAGGTTGATACATAAAATGAGAATAATGGGGATAGGGGAAAATATGTGCAAGTGGGTTGAGAGCTGGCTCGGGGATAGGAAACAAAGGGTGGTTATTAATGGAGCACACTCGGACTGGGTCGCGGTTAGCAGTGGGGTACCACAGGGGTCAGTATTGGGCCCTCTTCTTTTTAACATATTTATTAATGACCTTGTAGGGGGCATTCAGAGTAGAATTTCAATATTTGCAGATGACACTAAACTCTGCAGGGTAATAAATACAGGGGAGGACAATTTTATATTACAGGATGATTTATGTAAACTAGAAGCTTGGGCTGATAAATGGCAAATGAGCTTTAATGGGGATAAATATAAGGTCATGCACTTGGGTAGAAGTAATAAGCTGTATAACTATGTGCTTAATTCTAAAACTCTTGGCAAAACCGTCAATGAAAAAGACCTGGGTGTATGGGTGGATGACAAACTCATATTCAGTGACCAGTGTCAGGCAGCTGCTACAAAGGCAAATAAAATAATGGGATGTATTAAAAGAGGCATAGATGCTCATGAGGAGAACATAATTTTACCTCTATACAAGTCACTAGTTCGACCACACTTAGAATACTGTGCACAGTTCTGGTCTCTGGTGTATAAGAAAGACATAGCTGAACTAGAGCAGGTGCAGAGAAGAGCGACCAAGGTTATTAGAGGACTGGGGGGTCTGCAATACCAAGATAGGTTATTACACTTGGGGCTATTTAGTTTGGAAAAACGAAGACTAAGGGGTGATCTTATTTTAATGTATAAATATATGAGGGGACAGTACAAAGACCTTTCTGATGATCTTTTTAATCATAGACCTGAGACAGGGACAAGGGGGCATCCTCTACGTCTGGAGGAAAGAAGGTTTAAGCATCAAAACAGACGCGGATTCTTTACTGTAAGAGCAGTGAGACTATGGAACTCTCTGCCGTATGATGTTGTAATGAGTGATTCATTACTTAAATTTAAGAGGGGACTGGATGCCTTTCTTGAAAAGTATAATGTTACAGGTTATATATACTAGATTCCTTGATAGGGCGTTGATCCAGGGAACTAGTCTGACTGCCGTATGTGGAGTCGGGAAGGAATTTTTTTCCCCAATGTGGAGCTTACTCTTTGCCACATGGGTTTTTTTTGCCTTCCTCTGGATCAACATGTTAGGGCATGTTAGGTTAGGCTATGGGTTGATCTAGATGGACTTAAAGTCTTCCTTCAACCTTAATAACTATGTAACCTGTGGTGTCAATATCCTCACTGCATCTCTAGGTGTATTCACTGGAGGGGCAGTTTGTAAAATGGGGTCACTTATAGAGGGTTCTGCCATTCTAGCACCTAAGGGGCTTTGCCAATTTGACATGACACCCGTAAACCATTCCAGCAAAATGTGCAATTCAATATAGCGTTTCTTCCCTTCTGAGCTTTGCAATGTGCCTGAAAAGTAGTTTTCGACCATATACAGGATGCTGGCGAACTTACGAGATATTGCAAGACAAACTGTATGGTCCAATTTTTCTTGTTACCCTTGTGAAAATGAACAATTTGGGGCTAAAGCATCATTTTTGTGGGGAAAAATTAGATTTTTTTATTTTCACGGCCCAACTTTATAAAATTCTACGAAGCAACTGCGGGTTCAAGGTGGTCACAACACCTCTAGATAAATTCCTTGGGGGGTGTACTTTCCAAAATTGGGTGACTTCTTGGGGGTTTACACTGTTTAGGCACATCAAGAACCCTGCAAATGCGACATGGTGTCTGCTATCTATTCCAGCCAAAAGTCTAATGACGCTCATTCCTTTCCGAGACCTGTTGTGCGCCCAATCAGCAGTTTTCCACCACATATGGGATATTGTCGTACTCAAGAGAAATCGTGCAGCAAAGTGTATGGTTTAACTTTTTCTGTTACCCTTGTAAAAATTCAAACTATGGGGCTAAATTAACATTTTGGTGGGAAAAAGTAAAATGTTATTTTTTTCCTTCCACATTGCTTTAAAGGGAACCTGTCACCTGAATTTGGCGGGACCAGTTTTGGGTCATATGGGCGGGGTTTTCGGGTGTTTGATTCACCCTTTCCTTACCCGCTGGCTGCATGCTGGCCGCAATATTGGATTGAAGTTCATTATCTGTCCTCCGGAGTACACGCCTGCGCAAGGCATTATTTGTGGCCTGGTCAGGAAGGTAAAAACAGGTTTTGGGCTAATGGGGTTAACAAAAAACTAAACTATTAAGGCCTTCAACAAAGCATCATAACCAAGATTGCTACATTTGTTGGGATGTATACACATGGAAAGGAACTTGTGACAAAAAGTTAACTTATTTTCTATTTTTTGTTTTATATATTGTAAGGCAGTGAGGGTGATCATATAAGAGGGTTGTTACATGACTCCCAGGATGTGCATAGAAACATACTGAACCCGCTGGAGAGTGTTGTAATTACAGCCACAGCTGGCCCCTGCAAGGGAAAAGGGACACAACCCTCTGCTTAGGTCAGTCAGAACCAAGCCTATACTGAAGGGGTACCCCGCAGTGAGGGCGGCAGAGACGACACCAGTTTCCCCTAAACTGGTCTTGTGAACAAGCGGTGCCACCGATTTCAGGTGCTGGCGGTGGCAAGGGCCAGGACATTTGATTGCTATTTGCAACCTGACTGCTGAACCCATGGACTGCAGGTTTACTTGCCAAGTATCGATGTATGCCCAGACCATCTACACCGCAGACGCTGTTGCCCCAGCTGGGGAACCTCATTTCTGCCAGGTGCACGTCAACGGACACCGGGCGGAGGCTCTTTTTGACTCAGGGAGCCTAGTGACACTCGTCCATGGGTCATTGATCTCCAGTTAGAACCACAGGGGGAAAATCGGGATCTTTTGTATACACCGCAAACTCCATAAGTATCCGAGGAAGATTATCTTTACTACTCCCACCACATGTTTAACCACCCAGCAAGGAGTAGAAAAGATCCTTCCTTAAGGGACTGTTTTTGGGATGAGACTTACCCCTGTTCTGGTCCTTATGGGAGAGTAAAAATACCCTTCCCAGGTCTGTCTGGGTGCAGAACCTGAAGATCCAGAGTCAGAGATAACTGCTATAGGACCATAATAGGGAAAAAGTGTACACCGATACAGTACACATCAGATGAATTGCCAGCTTTTCTTCCAAATATGTATCTATATAACATATATACATATATATCTATATACAGTGCCTACAAGTAGTATTCAACCCCCTGCAGATTTAGCAGGTTTACACATTTGGAATTAACTTGGCATTGTGACATTTGGACTGTAGATCAGCCTTGAAGTGTGAAATGCACTGCAGCAAAAAAGAATGTTATTTCTTTGTTTATTTTTTTTTTAAATTGTGAAAAGTCTTTTCAGAGGGTCATTTATTATTCAACCCCTCAACCCACCAGAATTCTGTTTGGTTCCCCTAAAGTATTAAGAAGTAGTTCAGGCACAAAGAACAATGAGCTTCACATGTTTGGATTAATTATCTCTTTTTCCAGCCTTTTCTGACTATTTAAGACCCTCCCCAAACTTGTGAACAGCACTCATACATGGTCAACATGGGAAAGACAAAGGAGCATTCCAAGGCCATCAGAGACAAGATCGTGGAGGGTCACAAGGCTGGCAAGGGGTACAAAACCCTTTCCAAGGAGTTGGGCCTACCTGTCTCCACTGTTGGGAGCATCATCCGGAAGTGGAAGGCTTATGGAACTACTGTTAGCCTTCCACGGCCTGGACAGCCTTTGAAAGTTTCCTCCCGTGCCGAGGCCAGGCTTGTCCGAAGAGTCAAGGCTAACCCAAGGACAACAAGGAAGGAGCTCCGGGAAGATCTCATGGCAGTGGGGACATTGGTTTCAGTCAATACCATAAGTAACGTACTCCACCGCAATGGTCTCCGTTCCAGACGAGCCCGTAAGGTACCTTTACTTTCAAAGCGTCATGTCAAGGCTCGTCTACAGTTTGCTCATGATCACTTGGAGGACTCTGAGACTGACTGGTTCAAGGTTCTCTGGTCTGATGAGACCAAGATCGAGATCTTTGGTGCCAACCACACACATGACGTTTGGAGACTGGATGGCACTGCATACGACCCCAAGAATACCATCCCTACAGTCAAGCATGGTGGTGGCAGCATCATGCTGTGGGGCTGTTTCTCAGCCAAGGGGCCTGGCCATCTGGTCCGCATCCATGGGAAGATGGATAGCACGGCCTACCTGGAGATTTTGGCCAAGAACCTCCGCTCCTCCATCAAGGATCTTAAGATGGGTCGTCATTTCATCTTCCAACACGACAACGACCCAAAGAACACAGCCAAGAAAACCAAAGCCTGGTTCAAGAGGCAAAAAATCAAGGTGTTGCAGTGGCCTAGTCAGTCTCCTGACCTTAACCCAATTGAAAACTTGTGGAAGGAGCTCAAGATTAAAGTCCACATGAGACACCCAAATAACCTAGATAACTTGGAGAAGATCTGCATGGAGGAGTGGGCCAAGATAACTCCAGAGACCTGTGCCGGCCTGATCAGGTCTTATAAAAGACGATTAGTAGCTGTAATTGCAAACAAAGGTTATTCCACAAAATATTAAACCTAGGGGTTGAATAATAATTGACCCACACTTTTATGTTTAAAATTTATAAAAATTTAACTGAGCAACAAAACTTTTTGGTTTGTAAGATTTATGCGTCTGTTAATAAATCCTGCTCTTGTTTGAAGTTTGAAGGCTCTAACTTATTTGCATCTTATTAAACCTGCTAAATCTGCAGGGGGTTGAATACTACTTGTAGGCACTGTATATATATGTGTGTGTGTCACTGACATCTATATATCTATGTATTCTATGTGTATATATCTATTCTAACCTGTCACTCTGTGATTTTACTGTATGCGGCACATGAATTGCTGGCTTTACTTCTATCATTCTATCTATCTATATAATATATATACATATATATGTGTGTAACACTGACATCTATATATGTACCTATTCTATGTGTATATACAGGGCCGTATTTGCCACTAGGCACTGGAGGGCACGTGCCTAGGGGCGCTAGCCTGCAGGGGGCCCCCCTCCATATTCACCTCGATGCAGGGAGCTGACTGACCCAGGAAGTAGTGGCACTGCAACTTCCTAGGTCAGAGAGAGGTCCCTGAAACTGAGGTGCTGCAGCATCTGTGCATGTGAGGATGATGAGTTCATCTCTCATTGCAGACATCACAGTGGAGGAGGAGGAAGACGACATGGGAGGACACAGGAGCAGGTGAGCTCTCAGAGCTGAAGATGGGGGGGAGGCTGTTGAACAGGGGAGACTGGTGACAGGGCAGGCTGTGCTGTATACTGGTGAACAGGGAAGGCTGGTGAAATATACAATTAGTACAGTGTGTGTGCAGCTCACTGTATATGTATTTAATTAATAAAAGATTATTTTTCTGAAAAAAATGGTGTGGGCTTCAGCGTAATTTTCTTAACCAGCAGAGGGAATGTCAATGGCTAGGGGCCAATGTTTATAGCCTGGGAAGGGGGTAATATCCATGGAGCTTCCCAGGCTATTAATTGTTATGATCCCAGTGGTAGAGGATCTCTGATATTCCGGCAAGATAGCAAAAACATAAATACTGCTCTAGGGAGGTGGAAACTGGGCTAACCGCATACCTGATCCTAACAAACACAACTAGAAGCAGCCGGTGAACGTGCCTACGTTGGTTTTAGACGTCTCGAGCCAGCCGGAGAACTGACTACCCCTAGAGGGAAAATAAGACCTTACTTGCCTCCAGAGAAATTGAACCCCAAAGATATAGAAAGCCCCCAACAAATAATAACGGTGAGGCAAGAGGAAAACACAAACGTAGAGATGAACTAGATTCAGCAAAGTGAGGCCCACTAGTCTAGATAGACAGAAAATAGATAGTGGACTATGCGGTCAGCAGAAAACCCTACAAAAACATCCACGCTGAACATTCAAGAACCCCCACACCGACTGACGGTGCGGAGGGAGAATATCAGCCCCCTAGAGCTTCCAGCGAGCCAGAAAATCAAATATTAAGCAAGCTGGACAAAGACACTGAAAAATGCAAACGATCCAAATTATACAAAACGGACTTAGCTTTTCTTGCATGAGACAGACTGAAAGGAATCCGGAGGAGACCATATAGGTCTGGATACAACGATGCCAGGCAAGAGACTGAGTCCGGAGGAGACTTAAATAGGGAACACCCGCTGCTTAACGACACAGCTGGAGCTCAGGCCTGCAACAAGACATGCCTAACACAATACCGTTAGTGACCACCAGAGGGAGCCCAGAAACACAGTTCACAACAATTAATATCAGCTCACAACTTTATGCTTAGCCTTTACTGGCTATTAAAATGAGGGACGAAAAAATGACGTAGGGTCCCCCTATAATTAATAACCAGCAAAAGCTATGCAGACAGCTTCAGGCTGATATTAATAGCCTAGGAAGGGGCCATGGATACTGCCCTCCCCCAGCTAAAAACATCAGCTCTCAGCCGCCCAAGAAAAGGCACATCTCTATGATGTGCCAATTCTGGCACTTAGCCTCCCTCTTCCCACTTGCCCTGTAGTGGTGGCAAGTGGAGTGATAGTTAGGGGGGTTGATATCACCTTTTTGTATTGTCAGGTAACATCAAGCCCTGAGCTTAGTAATGGAGAGGCGTCAATAAGACGCCCCCATTTTTACCCCATAATCACATTGAAAACACAGACACCCAGAATAAAGTACTTTAATTGAAAGAATGACACAGACACCTTTAATAAATCTTAATCAATCCATACTTACGACCTTGCCTGTTCCACTGATGCTATTGCCATCTAGAAAAGAGTTAAAAATAAAAAACAACAATATTCCCCCCTTCCGCAGAAATGCTGCTAATCCATTTGTCCCACGACGAGTCTAGCTCTGCTACATCTAGATGGCAAGCTGCATGGTTACATGATGCGACCATAAAGCCTGTCATCCAGCAGAGACACTGTACAGCAGTGTTCCCCAACTCTTGTCCTCAAGAGCCACCAACAGGTCTTGTTTTCAGGATTTCCTTAGTATTGCACAGGTGATAATTGCATCACCTGGACAGGCAAGTATTCAATCACCTGTGCAATACTAAGGAAATCCTGAAAACATGACCTGTTGGTGGCTCTTGAGGACCGGAGTTGGGGAACACTGCTGTACAGCTTCTGCTACCAATGCCCAGTGTCTCCTTGTAAACTCCTATTACCTGTCTGATGGCACCACAAGTGTGAGAAAGTTCTCAGTCTCGCAGTGCCGTCAGAAAGGTCCTGGGAGTTCAAAGCCAATGAACTCACTGCACCTAACTGATGTCCAAGTGAGCGCTCACTGCATACCGAATGTGTACATCTATTCTAACTGTTCTATTTTAACCTGTCACTCTGTGATTTTACTGTACACTGCAGATGAATTGCTGGCTTTTCAAATGAGATTGGTGTGTAAAAATCGGACAACACTCACATGAATCGAGTGCTGTGCAATTTTTTTCTCACACTCATTGACTTCTATTGCAGAATGCTATCCGATTTCCGATTACGATTGCAGCAGGCTGCAAATTTTTTCCTGTCCGATCGTGATCCACTTCGAGCTGGAAAAAAAACACAGATGAACACACAATGATAGAATAATATTGGTCCAAATGCAATCTGATTTTTAATCTGATTGCATTCATCTGATTTCATCGCAAGTGGGAGTGAGCCCTAAGTGACAATAATCCCTCATATTCTTCATAAATCTGGCCTTTGGGATTGGTAGGGTGGCAAGGTTGGAGCCTTTTTTTTACAAAAAAAAAAATCAAAACCTTGCTTTGCCAACACCAACATAAAGTTTGCCAAAAGCATGTGGGAAAAGGTGTTATGGTTTGATGAGACCAAGGCTGAACTTTTTGGCCATAATTCCCACAAAGCCAACATTGAACATCAACAAAAGAATATAATACCCAAAGTGAAGCATGATGGAGGCAGCAATATGCTTTGTGGCTAGTTTTTAGCAGCTGGAACTGGGTCATTAATCAAGGTGGAGGAAATTTATGAACCTTTCCAATTATCAGTCAATTCTGCATCGAAACCTTCAGGCCTCTTTTAAAAACATGACAATAAAGACGACTTTCATTTTTCAGCATGACAATGACACTAAGCATGCCTCCAATTCAACAAAAAAAATTCACAAGAAGAAGATCAAAGTTGCTGAATGGCCCAGACAGAGACCAGACCTGAATACAATGGAAAATCTGTGGGTTGACCTGAAAAGTGCGCTTTACACAGCAGTTGCCCTCGCAATCTGAAAGAGTCGGAGCGCTACTGCAAAGAAAAGTGGGCAAAGATTGCCAATTCTAGATGTGCCAAGCTGATAGACTCCTAAGTAAAAAGACTGAATGCTATCATAAGTTTAAAGGGTACTTCAACAAAGGAGTAGTTTAAGGGTGTGCATTAGCTCTTAATTTTTAATTTTCCATCTGAAAATAATTCAATGTATCCTCTCAATTGAATTGTACAGGTCATGTGTGACTTTAAAGGTGGAAAAAATGTTTTATTCTTTGCATTCATTTAATATGACAAAAACCTGACATTTTAACAGGGGTGTGTAGACTTTTATATCCACCGTAGGTGCTCAGTCAATTGTAGGAAAATTCTTACATGGACTTTCAAAGTAAGTACACCAGTTTCATCGCGTCTGAAATCTGCTTAATAATATATTTCATTAGCATCGTTTAATCTGTTCATAGATCCATTTTTATGTACCTGCTGATTGACTAAGTCTTCCAGTTTTGTGTAACATGGCATGGGGTGGTAGCTGTGGGTGAGCTACTCATCTCTTACACCCCTTCACATTATATGAAGGTGGTGGTCCTGACTGTGTGTGGGTGTGTGGACTTGTGCTGTGGGGGCACTACGCCCATGCAGGCCACATGTAATTAATGATTCTGGTTGGCCAGGACCAGATGTTTGACAGTTCAATGAGGGAGACCGCCAGTCAAAAATAAACTTTTTACTAATCGATTACTTAGCGGGGATTATATACAGTAGATAGCAGGTAAACAACTTGGTGAACATTTCCTTCTCAAAGCAAAAGCATTTTCTAAACACTGGTTCAAGTCCTTTTTACTCGCTTGTCCTCTATCTTCACCGTTCCTCTCTACTTTACCACAACCAAGTTCAGTACCACAGTTCAGTTAGCAACAGTCCTTTACTCAACTTGTGGTTCCTCCCCATGGAACTATATTGCCAGTATGGCTGGTACTTATCTTCTCTGTCACTGACTCCCTGCAACTGTTGTGGTACTCTCTACGTCTCACGTACTCTGTCCTGTCTTGGTCCATTACCTCTTGGATTTACAAACTCTGGGTCCTACTGCCAGTCGTCCTTTCCTGAGATCTGTCTCCGATCAATCACTGTCTTTAGGTTACTTCTCCCCTTAACTCTACCGGGATCTTGCTATCTTTCGTCACGGTCTCCTCTCACGTTTGGAACACCCATGTCATGCAGCACTGCTTAGAGAAGACCTTAAAGGGAACCTGTCACCCCCAAAATCGAAGGTGAGCTAAGCCCACCAGCATCAGGGGCTTATCTACAGCATTCTGTAATGCCCTCGATGTATCCTGAAAGATGAGAAAAAGAGGTTAGATTATACTCAACCAGGGGCGTTCCTGCTGCGGTCCAGTCCGATGGGCGCGAGGTCTGGTCCGGGGCCTCCCATCTTCTTACGATGACGTCCTCTTCTTGTCTCCATGCTGCGGCTCAGGCGCAGGCGTACTTTGTCTGCCCTGTTGAGGGCAGAGCAAAGTACTGCAGTGCGCAGGCGCCGGGCCTCTCTGACCTTTCCCGGCACCTGCGCCATGACGCCCATCGTACCGGGACCGCCCCTGGGTGAGTATAATCTAACCTTTTTTACTCATCTTTCAGGATACATAGGGGGCTTATCTACAGCATTACTGAATGCTGTAGATAAGCCCCTGATGCTGGCTTAGCTCGCCTTCGATTTTGGGGGTGACAGGTTCCCTTTAAGTCTGCTTTATGTGCACACTGCGCCCTGTCTGACGTTCCGACAGGAAACTAACTCTGTCTACACAGCTTAGCCCCTCTGCCTCTGGGCTAGTCCTGAACTTTATTTTATTATTATTATGCATTTTTATAGCGCCATTTATTCCATGGCGCTTTACATGTGAACGGGGCAAATATAGACAAGTGCAATAAACATGAGCAATACAAGGCACACACAAGTACAGAGGGAGAGAGGACCCTGCCCGCGAGGGCTCACAGTCTACAGGGCATGGGTGAGGATACACTAGGAGAGGGTAGAGTTGGTATTCTAACCCTCCCTACTGTTGAGTGACACAAATTATTAACATCATTAGCGCATTTCACAATTTACTTTACACAATACATCACCACACTTGCTTTTCAAGGGGGGACATGGGTAATATGTCCATTTCCTTACAAAATGAAAGACTGTTTAAAGTTGAAAGTATTGTCCTTGTACAGGCATCACACTGGATATTATCTCACATATATCGCCCTCTTTCTCTCTGTCTATAAATATGTGAGTACGTATGTGTATACGTACTCACGTGTTGCATTTTCACAGTCATCCAAGCTTGCATCAGAGGTGTCTGTGAAGTAGTAGGGTTCAGCAGCATTACACAATATTCTGCACACTCCGGGAACAGATGCAGGAGAACATCAGGATTGTGGCTTCCTATAAAATTTTTACTAGCCTCTTATCAAAATCTGAAATGGCATATCTTTTACACAGGACTGGATACAAAGAAAAGATGGCCCTTTTGCAGGAAACAAAAATCTGGCCCCCTTGCAGTCCAAAAGTTAATCAGAATGCACAATTCCACCTAATTCGGAGGTGGTTGTGGGCCCCTTTAAAACCTTGGGCCCCTGTGTAGCTGCCCAGGTTGTACAAATTATAAATTCATCTGCTTCTAATCTATCTCAACAAAATGTATTTTTTCTACCAAGAATAATACATGATCTCCCACTGAGGACTCTCAATTCTAAATATTTTTCTATGAAACTAGAAATTATGATGTCCTTACTTAGTCCAAATTTTACTATGAGCCCCTAGTTTACATGAAATACCCTTGAAAGATTATATATTAAGTACAAAAAACTTTCAATTTTGATTGCCGAGGTCAAAATAGTTCATTGATCCCTATAGCTAAGGGAAAGGTTCCTACAGTGTGGTTTCTCTCTTTTACATGGAGTGGTTTAGGGGCTAGCAGCACCACACAGCACAGGCGAAAACGCATGAATCAGGGCCATAGAATTTACAAATGTATTTGATGGGTTTTTTTGTGGGATTCACGAGAGATTTAAAAGTCTCCAGGTAAATATTGTAAAGACTACAGAGTTTCTGCATTCTTGTAGCATTTTTTGGATGTCAATGATGTTTCTATTTTGGGGGGGGCAGTTAATAAAAACTTGCTCCAGCTATGACATTTTTCTGGTGTGTTTCCTCCATAGGCTTCTTTTTTAAACAAAAATACCATGGAAAATACATTTTCAAAAAGTCACACAATTAACAGAGCAAGAAAAAAAATAATCTGAAGGTCCCCCATAGGGTTTGTACACATGGCTGACTTTGACTGTCGTTTAATTATTCTGGCATGTCTGCTATGCTTCACTGAAATCATGGCTGACTGAGTTGTAATACCACACACCACCTATAGACAGATGTGGTGCTATATTTGGAAGGAAGTATATTTTTCTAATTTTGTACAACTCCTTAAATTGGAGTCACATTAGGGTTAAAAAGTGGATGTTTGTAGTAGCTCATAGAGATTTTCATAGAGCTTTTCTATATTGTGATTTTGCATAAATTGCAATTAAAAGGGACATACACTTTTTCTTCATAGCTGTTGAGTGGGATGTCAGAATCCCAGGCTATGTAGAGCCTTGTGGTTTGGGGGTGACTGAGGTGTGATATATTGAGAAATGTGTTTTCAATGTTCTATGCGTTAAAGAGCCATAAAAACAATTTGTACTTTCCATGACCTATGTGTCTAGCGATATTGCAGCATACAGTCCATGACACAAACAGGCGACTAACACCGTAGTTTCAGACACCCCTACAAATCATACATTCAGGTCTCCCCTAAGAGATCTGGGAGTGAAAGCCGCCTGTGGGAACATAACCTCTAATGTCACCAGCAGAGACTTCCCACTTAGATGCTGGTGTCACTATATGCCGCTCATAAAGAACCAAGCTGTCAACCTGGAAACTTCCTCCTTCATTAACTCTCACTGACGTGAACCCAGACCTTGCTCTGAGCAGATGAAAACATGCTAGCAAAGTAAGTTTTACGATGTACTGTCATGAATATTATGCATCATTTAGGAGAGCTGAGCATGTCAAAAGTAGAAGGGACAAATCTGTAATTCAGATGTTTTACATGGGACTGCCGGTGAACTTATAGCCTCATCTTATCACTATGTATAAAAAATACAGCGGTTAATGCCAAATGGCTATATTTAAGTTAGTTTTTTGTCATTTTATTATATTGTGTTTTTTGCACGTTCTGGTTAAAAAAATGGGTTGGCCCAAGCGTTCGTGTGTTTTTAATGGGGAGAACAGAGTAAGGAGCTGCCAAACACTTATGGCAACTGCTAATCTCGAAGGAAAACAGTAGGATGGAGCACTTCAAATGGTTTAATAATACGTAAATCTAATATATAGGGGCAATTCTAGGATAAGTAATTGGAGCAAAAAGAACCACAAAGTCGATAGTAACACAGTGGGAAAAATATTTTAGTCTTAATGTCCATTTGACTTCTCAATGCTGCAAAATGGTCTGGTGATGACAACCACTGCTCCAACCCAAAACGACTGACTCTGGTAACATCACATGATATGACTTTTTTCGGTCGGAAACACACTTGTACTTTTTGATCCAGATTTTGAGCCAAG